>NC_140584.1:968095055-969295055 GCF_964204655.1 Triturus cristatus
CAATAACTAGTATTGAAGGAGGCTTGGGTTACTGTTGTGCTTCCCTTCAAAATGCCTCGCCACGGGATAGGCCTGATCTTTATTAGAAATCGCCCTGATGTGCTGTAAAATCCTTTTGTGGACTGGCAGCTTGGTGCTGCCGACATATTTAAGTCCACAGGGGCATTCCAGAATATAGATTGCAAATTCTGTTTTGCATGAAAGTCTTTTGCCAATCTCCGTGGGTGTAGTTTTAAAAGGACTTAGGAAATGTGTTTTGCTGCATCCAAATTTACACGCTTTGCAATTTGCACATTTCCTAAAACCCTTCACCTGTGACAACCATGTACTTGTTGGGGCCAATTCTGGACTGCTACTTACCAGACCATCCCTTAAGGAGAATGCTTTCCTAAAGGTTATGGCTGGTTTGGGGTTGATAGTGCTACCAATAACTGGATCTCCCTGTATTAGATTCCAGTTACGGCTGAAGATTCTCCTTAGTTCCTGATGTTGTCTATTGTAAGTGAGGATGATTCTCGATTGGAATGTGTGTGATTTGTCCCCTACTGTCTCATGTCTTGGTTTTGGTAGCAGTGCATTTGATCTAGGTATGGCTCGTGTTTTCTGGATGGCCTCCTTAATTAGTTTGAGGGGGTAACCTCTGGCTAGGAATCTCTGTTTGCTAGCCTCCTGTGCACTTTCACAATCAGAGTCAGAGCTGCATATGCGCCTAATGCGAAGCATCTCCCCATAGGGGATGCTCCGAATAAGGTGTGAAGGGTGGTGGCTTGAGGCATGCAGAATGGTATTGCCTGCAGTCAGTTTTCTGAATAGTTTAGTGGAAAGTATATTATTGTTGTTATTAATTTCCACATCTAAAAAACAGACTGTTTTATCACTGATTGATGATGTAAATTCAAGATTAAGCCGATTGACATTTAGTTTCTCCACAAAATCCTTTGCGCTTCGCTCAGTTCCCCTCCAAACAAAAAATAAATCATCAATATACCTTAGATACAATGTAACATGCTCCTTTATGATGTCCATGTGTTCACCATAGAGGACCTGCTCCTCCCACAAGCCCATATGCAAGCATGCATAGCTAGGAGAGAAGCAGGCCCCCATTGCGACACCCCTGATCTGTTGGTATATTTGGTTGTCAAACAAAAAGAAATTTTGTTCCAAACATGCAGAAATCATCATCTTGAGCATTTTGTTATGCGCTGCAAACGACATAGGCCTTAAATTCAAATAATGTTCTATTGCCTTAAGACCATCGCCATGTCTTATCGAGGTGTATAGGGACTTCACGTCCATAGTCATCAAAAGCATATCTTCACCCCAAGATACAGTCTCAATTTTGCGTAGAAAATCTGAGGTGTCCTGTACATATGATGGCAGACTGCGGACCCACTCCTGTAGGAAAAAGTCTATGTATTTAGAGGTGTTTTCCATAAGGCTGTTGATTGCAGAGATTATCGGTCTCCCTGGTGGAGTCGTTGTGCTCTTGTGCACCTTTGGGATTAAATCAAAAGTTGGAATAACAGGAAATTCCTTCTTCATGAATCGATATTCTGCCTCAGTAATTAATCCCCCACTTTTCCATGCCAAAAGTTTCAAATAGTGTTCTTGCCAGGATGACTTTACCACGTTAATATTGCTCTTACGGTAACACGCTATATCATCCAGTTGAGATTTTGCCTCATCCATGTAAAGTTGACGCGGCCATAGGACTATGTTGCCCCCCTTGTCTGCCTGTCTCACAATGATATTATTATCAACTCCTATTTTCTTGATGAGATTCCAGTAGACAAGGTTCTGTTTATTCCTATTGCGGAATGTCCTATTAGTCATGGTGTATAGCTTTTTTAAGTCTTGGGTTACCAACTCGTGGTATACATCCAGATTATCGTGTAGAAGAATTGGCTGGAAGTTTGATTTTGGTTTGAATGGGGTTTCACGGGTTCCTCTGCCATCAATAAGTGCTGGTTCACCAGTTGCATTGCCCTCTGCTTGTTCTACAATGAGGGACCACGCGTCCTGAAATAAGGATGCATCCCCCGCTGTAAGTAGTGGAGGATTGGTTGGTTCCGGGATGTTTGGGATAGTGGCTTTTTTGGGTTGTAGAAGGTGGAATTTATGTAGCTTTAACTTCCTGATATAGCGGTAAGTGTCCAATCTGGTGTCTACAAAGTTAAAATCACAGGGTGGGCAGAATGTCACGCCCAATCCCAGAATCTTCTCTTCACTTGGAGATAGTTGCATGTTAGTCAAATTGATTACCGCATTCGAATCAGTGTTGCCACTCAATTCTTGTTTTGAAAACGGTTCCATCTTCCCCTCGGCGCTTTCCTGCCTGCGCTTTTGTTTTTGGTTTCTTTTGACGCATTTCCTTCTCTGGCTTCGCTTGTAATTGCGTCTTTGTTCCTTGCTGCTTGAGGTCCACGGGGACGTAGGGTTTCCCGTCTGTCCTGGCAGAGGCAATCTACCTCCTCCGCCAGTGAGAATTTTGTAAACCCCAATGGCTGACTTCTGTTTTCTCCTTCGAGATCGCTCTCCGCAGCCGAACTTAATTCCGAGGTCGATGTAGATGGCACCGTTATCTCACCTCCATTTCTCCTGGTTAGTTTTTTGCCCCTTGCTTTGACTACGTCGTATTTTCGAGCATACGTGAAGATTTGACCATTTTGGTAGTCCACACGATCCCTTTCAAATTTGTACGTTTTTCTACGTTTGATCACCTCTTCGTCCTTATTTAGGCGAGCCAGCATATCATCCCTCATTTTCTTCGTGTGGTCTCCTTTCTCCATTTTGTCTATCTCTCCTTCTAAAATGTCTATTTGCGCTTGTAACTTGGCTCTATCACTCTCCGCATACTTGATGAGTATCATCATTAGTTTACTCGAGGACGCCAAGTTAGTTATGTATATATATATTCACTTAAAAAACCATAGGTTTCACACAGGTTATAATTAAGTGGACATTTCACTCGTAAAAAACCAATGAAATTCCACCATTATAGTTAGTTCAGATAACTATAACTCGCGCGCCCGCAATCCACTGCTCATGACGTCACATATTACATCACTCATGACATGGTCAGTGGCATCACTCATGACATCACTGATGACATCATCCTTGTGATAGAGTGGCGGTCGCGCGAGTTATAGTTATCTGAACTAACTATAACGGGGGAATTTCATTGGTTTTTTACGAGTGAAATGTCCACCTAACTATAACCTGTGTGAAACCTATGGTTTTTTAAGTGAATTTGCAAGGTTTTTTAAATGCTAATTCCTAACTATAACGTGTGTGAAACCTATGGTTTTTTAAGTGAATTTGTACGGTTTTTTAAATGCTAAGTTATGTATTTATTAATATATATATATTTTTTAAGGTTTTTCACCGTGCGCGAACCGTGCGTGCACCCCCGTGATTTTTATTGAAAAAAATAAAATGTTTATTTCACCCATGGGGGGCCTTCTGTGACCCCCTGACGAAGGCTAGGGGGTCAGGAACTCTCTTCCCTGCCCCCTTTTCACGTTTTCCACCTTTTTTCGCCCTTTCCTTTTCAGTGCAAGAGACAAAATGGCGGCCGACACTTCCTGATTTCGACCGATTCGAATGTTGACTGACATCTAACAACCAATCAGAATTTACTCGCGCACGGCACCATGCGCGCACGGTGCGCGCGTATAGATATGTATATGCTTTTAAATGCTATTTTCTCAGGAAATACTGAACAGATTGACACCAGACCTGCAAAAGGCACTTCCCTGACCTGAGGGCTACCTCTCTGCCAAATTTCAAGTAATTCTGTTCAGCCGTTCGGGCTGTACCTTCGACTAAAGGTCCTATGGAAAAATGCATGGGGAAAACGCGTTTTTCTCGGCCCCCGCTTGACAAATCACCCCGAGACTTTCAGGGTAGGAGCTGAGCGGAGCGCCCCATTAGTTTTGAAAATTTTGCGAAGATTCGTCAACCGGGGCCAAAGTTATTCAAAATAGAATTTTGAGATTTCCTATGGAAACACGGTCCTAACTATAACTTTCTACTGGCGACCGCCAGTAGATAATATATATATATATATTTATATTGGGAAGTGAGAAAAGGATGATCCAGCAGCAGCAAGAGAAAGAATTGTATTTGTCTTTTGACCAGCTTTGCAGTACAGGAAAATTGTTTGTAGGGGAAGCTGGGATAAGAAGATATTGGGAAACAGTACTTCATGGTGAAAACAAAAACATGGAGACAAAGTGAAGCAGTCATGCATAAAGATGCACTCATCAATGAAAAGGAAGAAAAAAAGGGTGACAATGAAGCCAACCAACAGTAACTAAGGGGGGGGGCTAAAAGACACCAAGAGCCAGAATTAGAGTAAAAGGTTTCACCATCACACTGGCTGTAGTGAAGAGCTTGTCTTTTTCTCTCATTAAACACAGCATTATGTAGACACAAACAGAAACGAGTAAGGGAAACTTTCATAAGTGTCAAGGGAAACGACTTCCTTTGTCTTGGAAGTAAACCAAAATATGAGTTTGTCTGAGGATCTGTCTCACAACACAATGTATAGTTTTAAAACAAACATATCACTTCTTCTAAACTGTGCAGATAACTGAATGCTGATGAATAACGGGTAGTTGCGCCTACACAAAGTAAAAGAAATGAAGAGCACCATAAAAGGTTAACCAACATTGGCAAATGTGAACTTTACATTATCACTGCGGAAAATGAGAACAGATATGCATGACAGCATCACTGTCAACAATGAGCAAAAAAGTGCCCTACTACTCTCCTTTGGATAGTGTAAACCTAGCCAGATGATCATTCGTACAGGATTCTGGAAACATAGAGTAGCAAGGTTTGCTGCGGATTTGGGACAACTATCTGGTGTAGTGGGGTCTCATGTTACGTGTTTGCATTAGGGCCCATGGTCACCAAGTTATGTACCTGGTGGAAAAAGATGTCTCCATCCAACAATACCTAGACAACACCCTAATCTACCTTGACACATCTTCACCACTGGACATGCTCGTTCTGTACTTGTAAACATTTACAACATTTAAAGAAATTCTTTATTCTAAATCTACGAAAAATAATTTATCCTGTTTTTCTCCAAGGACAAAAAGTCTTTCAACCCTAACCTGCTTAAGCAATTACTCATTATTATTATTATAATATAAAGATTTTTAAAGTGCACCAGCTACTCAATAGAGTGTCCCACCGCTAAGTAGCAAGTCTGAACCCAAAATAACAGATACTAAAAGGCAGAACCAAAGAGCCAGGTCTTAAGAAGTCTCTTAAAGGTCAGAATGTCCCCCGGAAGCAGGGAGCTGAACTGGAGGGCATTTCACTTATTGGCAGCCAGATCAGAGAAGGAGCTACTACTTCACTTTTTTTGACTGAAATTAAGAATTACTACCAGCAAGGAGTTGGATGTCCGAAGAGACTGAGCTTGTTAGTAAGGTGTAAATCTGTTGACAAATACTGAGGTCCTTTGTGGTAAAAAAGCTATGTGTGCTAGAACCAAATGTTCAAACCTCACACATTCTTTTATAGGCAACCAGTGCAGTTCCTTTAGGCATGGCTGAATGTGGTCTCTCTTGGGAAGGCGTAGTAGAAGCCCGGTGGCAGCATTCTGTACTAGCTGTAATCTCTTCCGGAGATAGGCAGATAGGTCCCAGTACAGAGAGTTAGCATAATCCAGCCTTGAGGTGATCAAGGCCATGATTACTGTTTTCGGCTGCAGGAGGAGGAGAAGTTAGAGGAACTTTAACGTTTTCAGCAGGCCAAAGCAGGTGCCTATTACCCCCGCACCTGGGGGTCGAAAGAAATGGTGGATTCGAATATTACCCCAAGATTGGGCACTTCCATGGTAGGGGGAGGTGGCAGAAGACATAATTGGGCCAATGGTCATTTACACTGCTGAAAGGGGGGACCCCAAACAGCCGAATTTCTTCTTTTTAAATTTTAAAAAAATATATTTTTATTTAGTCAAAAAGAAGTATAGTCAAAAAGGAAAACACAATACAATAAAATAAAAGGTGGAAATTCGTCTGAAATATTTCACAAGCATATATGCATATGATAATCAATAAACTATAAACATACATTTAGAAAAAGGTTATAAGCAAATACACAAATATCTAAGGGATCACACACACAAAAAATCAAATCCCCCAATTAGCCTTACGGCTCTTCCAAACAGCCCAATATAGACCTATACTTTCGCAAGGCTTGAATACCCCTTACTTTAGCAAGCGCTTTTTCCCTTTCCCCCGTTTCTTTAACAATTAGCCACCATTCCATCTCAGCGGGGGGTTTGGGAGAGATCCACGCTCTAGCTATCGCCAGCCGGGCAGCAACCAACATAATTGCCAATATAGAGCTATATCGACCACTGTCTTCCTTGTATCCTAACATCTTTTCAGTTGTCAAAAGTATGAAGTGGCCCCCAAGTCTAAGTTTGATTGCTGCTGATATCCTGTCCCAAAAAAGACTTAATGCAGGACACGTAACAAACATGTGAATGATGCCGGCTGCATATAGCCCACATTTGGGGCAGTTATGGCGTCTCACCATGAATCCCTTCCCCTCCAGCCCCACCTTGAGACCATCTAACAATCCTCTCCAGGGTGTAGTAAAGTAAACAAAGTGTCAGAAATTGCTGAAGTTGTAAGTTCACCGAGTGTACAGAACGGGCGATAGTATCAAAGGCTATCTTCATATTTTCTATAGCAATATTTTACCCCAAAATCTCGCTCCATCTGGAGACTAGTTTCTCACAACCCTCTGCTCTAGACTGGGAGAGAATTTGATATGCCTTACTAATAATAGCCCGCCGGCTCTGGGCGTACAGACAATCCCACATATCTGAGCCAGTAACACTCAGAACTGCTAAGTTTCTAACAAAATAATCCCTGATCTGTATATATTTAAAAAATAACCGTTGAGGAATATCAAACATTATCTGGAAATTTTCAAATGTCTTAAAGCCATGCAATCATATAATTGCCCAAGACAATACACCCCATAGCTAGCCCATTGACTGGCCGTAGCATCCCGAAATATTCCTGGCAGCATTGGGTTACCCCAAAGGGGAAGTTTACTATGTTAAAGGGATCGAGAGGATCTCATTTTTTTGCCTTGCCAAATATGTACACAGTCTCCAATGGCCTTAAACCGCACACGTTTGAAGTAATTAGGATCATTGATTCGATATAAAAACATCTGACTCTCTGACCCAAGAACCAACCAATGCCAGAAATCCGTTTGCTCGGGGTTCAGGAGGCTGCATAAGCATCCAACAAATGCGGCCCAAAAATAAAGTTTGAAGTCAGGGAGGTCTAAACCGCCCTGATTATATGGCAGCTTCATTAATCCAATGGCACGTTTTGATTTTTTATAGCCCCAGATGAAGCTACTCAAGACCCCATCCAGCTTTCTAAAAAACAAGTTATGAATTCGTAGCGGGATTGACCTAAATAGATACGAGAATTTAGGAGGTATCTTCATCTTTATGACATTGCATCTGCCTAAATTACTTAATGGGAACTTGTGCCACTGCACCAGTTGTTTAGTAACAGTGGCTAGTAAAGAATCATAATTTAACGAATGGGTGAGTTCTATCTTAGGTGAAATTCGTACCCCCAAATTTATAGCTTTCGGGCAAGCCCCTTCGACCGGTAATTCCGGCTGAAAATTAAGAAGGACTTGGGTTTTATTGCTGTTTAGCTTATAGCCAGAGAAAAATCCAAACCTCCTTGGATCCCTATTAATGCGCTCTTTAGCCTCCCTTGGTTCCTCAGAAAAAATAGCAATATCGTCTGCATTTGCCGTGAGTTTCAGGGGGCACTGACCAATATTCAGCTGACAAATCGGATTATTGACCAGCAGTGACCGAATAAAGGGCTCTATATAGAGAGTAAAAAGAAGAGGGGAAAGGGGACAGCCCTGTCTTGTGCCGCAGCGGATGGAGAAGGGAGTCGTTTGAACATTAGAATATAGTAGTCTGGCCATAGGGTTGTAATACATGACCCCAACCAGCTTCTGAAATCTTTCCTTAACCTCAAATGCGATAAGTGTTGTCCAAAGATATTCCCAGGCCACCCGGTCAAATACTTTTTCTGCATCCAATAAGGCCATACCCAGGTTGATTTTTAAATTCCACAGAGAGTCAAAAGCCGCTATTGGCGTATTGACATGGGCGGTGGTGTCTCACCCATGAATAAACCCATGCTGCTGGGGAGCAACCAGGTTGTGTAGTGTGGGTTGGCCACTCCCTATTTACAACACTAAGTTAGCATAACCGAGACAACTGTTGGGAAAGCCAGCTTGCCGTTTCTGCTGCTTTGCACGCGACACTGTTGTTATATGTTATTCATTTTAGAAATGCTTACTCGACTTTGCCTTACAGGATAACAGTGTATTGTTTAACATTCTTAACAGTGTGCTGCGACCTTCGTCTGTACATCATGTAAAGAACAAGTCTAGGACACTAGACGGTGCAGAGTGTTGTCTTCAGATTGATCGTACCACTTTTTAGACATATCATGCATGCAGCTGCCAATATCTGAAGGACAAGTGCCTTTAATATTACAAGACAGAATGTTTTTAGAGGCATTCGAAACGAAGAGCTGATGCATGAGAGAGCCTAGCTGATCGTGTGATGTGATTCTACTAAGCTGATCTATACGGTATGGGGTTCCGCCTGTTAGCCTAAGAGACCTTCTATTAGTATAATAAACCTATTAGTTACTAGAGAAAGGAGTGTGGCTGTTTACCACTGTCATTATTATTATGATTGCTCCTTTCATTGTGTATGGTATTGTAACAATGCTGATGGTTCTGATCTTAACCATTTGTCTGCTAGTGTTAGCCATAGTACTGCATCTTAGGACACGAGGTTTATAAAATAAACTCTTTAAACTTTACTGTGTCTGTATTATTCTGTTGTGGACTGCTAAATAAGTACAAACAGGTATTTCGGATTCCCACCACTCCTGAGAAATATCTAAGTCGCATGTTCTGGGTTGTCTATACATTGGGACCGCCTAGCTAGATCTAGGCTAACGAATGGGACACTAAGCTAGCCGGATATGGGGTTCTTGGTTCTGAGGGGAGTTTCTGGTACACCACAATTCTCTGAGGTCCTGGATTCCTGCGCATAGTTCTGTGCATACGCAGAATCCCTGCAACATGGCGCCCAACGTGGTTAAGTTCTGATACGCCTTACTAGTACTTTTATTAGTCCACAACGCCCTCACTCTGGTTTCCGGATAACGGGTGTGACGGCTTAATCTACCTGAGTTTCGACTAAAGGTTAGTTCAAGCTTGACAATTAAAAAGATTAGTTTTTACTGAATCCAAGTGCCTTTGTCCATTGCAGGGGCTGATTGGCCGGTGCTGGCCGGTTTTACACCCCATCCCAACTACATGACAGTTGGGGTGGCAGATTTACGGGTGCTACACACTGCCCTGATTACGGTCCATAGGGCTTTGGTGCAGTACGTGTCGCGCAACGTGCAGGTGGGGGTACCTGCTGTTGCGGGACAGACGAATGAACACCGAGCTGTCGTCATTAGTCCAGTGATGGTTAATGCGGTTGTTGGCAAGCGCCCCCAAAGTAAGGATGAATTTCCTTACTGGCTTGCTGAAAAGTTTGATCAACTGGAAGCCGTGTTTCCAAACACTTCTCCTGTGGATAAACACAGGATACTCACCATTACTTTGCCGAAAGATCTGGTACCTGATATTGTAGATTGTAACAATTGGAGCACGGTCTTTGCTGCGACCTATTCGAAGTGCTACGGCACTCCGTCTATGTCTGTACTACCCTCTGTCATCAAGAAGGTTCAGGAAAATCATGGTGCAGAGGCGGCCATTGAATTGGGAATGAGGCTTGTCGACAGCTTCGATGTGGTTTCTTCCATGGTGATGGGGAACCTAAAAGGAGATGCTCTGCAGTTCCAAGTAGGCAATATGCTGGAACTTGTGGCTCCTGCCGACAAACCCAGGGAATTTGCAAAAATTATTGCAAAGGCCTACAGAATGGTGGGATGTAGCAGACTAAGGTGAGTTCGTCTACGAAAGACGAAAAGCCCAAGTTTCCGAAGGAAAGTTGGCGAACCAAAAAACAGGGAAAACAGCAACAGAAACGTAGGTCGCGTTCTGCTTCGCCAGTTCAGTCGTCTACTGAACGTAAATATGATTTGCGCGATCGTGCTAATATTAAGTCACCTGATAGATTTCAGGTTTCTGAACGCTCTCCTCGTTCTTCACAGGAAACATCGGCTTCACTATCCGGTGGCGGAGACCGTGGAAGAGGAAGGGGTGCTCAAGGTTGTGAGCAACCCCGCCAGACTGACGTAAAAGGCAAGCAGGACGACGCTGCACGTCAAAGACCTCCGTTTCAGAAAAAGAAGGTTGCTGCTCTAACTGCGAGATATGCCTCAGATGGTACGGACACTGCTTCAGAACCGGACATGGGCTCTAACGGTGTTAGACAGCGCGGCGGAAGTTACAGTAGTGCGGCAAGCACTGCGTCCGTATCTGGAGGTGACAGCAACTGATACATATGTGAGTGTTGAAACTGCTGATACTCGCGTAGCTGCCCCTGAACAGATGTTTGACATAATCCTTAAGATAGAGGGTGACATGCATCGTAGAATTAGAGTAGTCTTTTGGGATAATTTGTCCTCCACTTATGACATTCTGTTAGCGGAGGAAGATTGGCCTCCGGCTTTCATTTTAAATGTTCCCAGAGGTGGTGATCCTCCCCGCCTTTGGGCACACAGTGCCTATGGAACATGCTAACAGGTTGGCCGGAGAGTGGGCGCAGGCGCAAGCGCCTGCGTTGTATAGCAATCAAGTGGGCTGGGACAAAATTTCTCCCGATCATACGATTCCGTTGCGGTCCGATCCCCAGCCTCAACCCCAATATCCCATGCGTCGCGAGGCTAGATCTCACGTCGCGACTATCCTTGAACAATTGGAATATCAGGGAGTAATTGAAACTTGTGTGTCACCTATGAATAACCCTTTATTCACTGTGACGAAGCCTGACGGTTCGTACCGCCTAGTTTTGGATTACCGACACTTAAACTCTCACTGCCGGACGTGCGCGGTACAGAATACTCACGGGTCGGCTCTCGTCGATAGTCTTGTGAGAAAATGGTTTAAAACCACACTTGACATTTCCAATAGCTTTTACAGCCATAACCCCTCAGAGTAGTGAGTGGACGGCTTTTACCTCGGGCGGTAAACAAAGAAAGTTTAAATGGCTTCCGATGGGCTATAAGAACAGCCCTGGGTTCTTTGCTGCTCGAGTGGTCTCACTCCTAGAGTATATGGACCCGGATGCATACTCGTATGTTGATGACATCTATCTAACAGACGACGAGTTGCTTCCACACCTTGCTCGCGTGGATAGCATAATTACTATGTTTGCAGACTTCGGATACAAATTCAATTTTGCGAAGTGCCACATTGCCGAGCTCACAGTGTTGTTCTTGGGGTACGAACTCAACAGTGAGGGTCGCGGCTTGGCTCCGCACTTCCTTGAGAAGTGCGCTCGCCTTTGTACTCCTACAACGCCGAAGAAATTACAATCTTTGCTGGGTTTTCAGAATTTCGGTCGTACCTACATTCCTGATTATGCCCAGCGTATCAAGACTCTTTACGCCTTGGTACAACCTACTTTTACCAAATCATGCTGGCTGCCAGAGCATACAGCTGCATTACAAACTTTGCAGTCTGATCTTCTTGCTTCAAAATACTTACAAACTCGTGATAACCACACTAACCTGGTCATTAGAATTGTGCCAGGCCCAGTGGGTTTCACGTACTTAACGTTCAATGAGGGCGACACCGTTCCCATTGCTTACAAATCTCATCTGTACACTTCAGCTGAGCTGCGCTTTTCCTCTGTCGAAAAAGTACTGACAGCAGTTCAGATGGCGATCCTGAAAGAACAAGCGCTATCACAAGGAAAGCACATGCTGGTGGTAACACCGTACCCTGCCCTCGAGGCAGTCACTAAGGCTAGTGTACCAAATTCTAAGGCTTTGCATCCAAGGTGGATACAATGGGCAACTTCCTTGGCTTCGCAAGACGTCACATATATCTTTGACGCGGCGTTGCAGTCTCAGGAGTTCTTGGATTATGAATTCGTTCATCCGACTCCTTCGACATTGTGCCCACTTGAGGAGTACCGTCATTTACACTGATGGGTCTGCGCAACCCGCTACTGGATCAAAGCACGCCTATTCAGCTGCCTGCGCAATAGTTGTGGGTACCTTCGTGAATGGAGAGTTCCAATCTGAAGCTGTGCATACACAGACATTGGGTGATTGTACCGCGCAGTTGGCTGAAGTTCGTGCTCTGGTGCTTGCACTGGAGTACGCTGATCTTCGGATTCCCACTCTTGTGGTGTGTGATTCGTTCTATTGTGTTCAATCTTACAATGACAATCTCCATTTTTGGATTCAGAATGATTTCCATGATTCCAAAGGCAGCACAATAAAGCATAAAACGCTTTGGGTTCGAGTGGCAGCACTTAAAGAACTACTGCCACTCGTGAATGTAATTCACACTCTTGGTCACCAACGAGTTGGCGTCCATGCTGTCGGTAACAGTTTGGCTGACGAGGCAGCAAAAACAGCAGTGGCGACATATCTAGTAGCAGCAGTTACAAGATCAAAAAGTAAGATCGATGACGAAATCTTGGCGGCTATTGCTGCTTCCGAGACCGGGAAAAACTTTCCAAAGGGTTTCCCTTCTCGCTACCATTATCGCTTAAGTCCTGATAACGTCCCGTTAGTGAGGATTAACGACGTTGGTGACAGATTGAATCCCAACGCGGACTGCAGACCATCTTTGATATCAGCTGCCCACGAGGGTGTTGCGTCTGCGCATGCCGGAGTGTCGGCAACTATATCTCTTTTGCAACAACGTTACTGGTGGTACGGTTTGTACAAACAAGCGCGGGCATACTGTCAGGGAAGCAAAAACCGTCGCTACCCTCAATTTGCATCAGAAAAGATCTCGAGTGACGGTTAAACCCTCCTGCTGTAACGTTTGGACAAATGCCTATTAGAGATTAAGAGCACCATTTCAAGATGGCCGCTTGACTCATCAGAACTATCTAAGTACTGTTTGACGCATGGGATCTCGCGAGATACGAGGTTTTGTGCGTCAGCGAAGAGCGTTCTCATGCGTACTTCAATTTAGTCCTTTGTGAGAGAAGTTGTGTTTTGGGTGCACTCCGTAGAACTTGAGTAAATTCAAGTGTGCGTCACATGCGGTGGCGAATTCTTCCGTAAGCTGCGGAAGAGGGATTGAAGAGTGAAATTCCGAGTTCCAGTATTATGGGAATATTCCCTCACAGTCCGCCTGAGAGCCTTCAGTGAGAGAAGTGATAAATAATTTCCAGGAGTGATAGGAGCAGTAATATTCCAAGAAGAACTTAGCAGACTTCCTGCTCCGGTGAGAAATCGTCGAGTTTTAGGGAGCTAAAGAATTCGTGTCCAGACTTCCAGAAACAAGTAAGATCAACTGTTAAAGACTAGAACTTCTTGTACTCATTTGCTGAATGTGAAGAGACCACGCTGCCTGGCGTATTCCCCTCCCCTTCGAATCTCCCCGCTTGCGTTCCTCCCTATTCTCTCCTTCCTAACTTTCCTTTTACTTACCTTTTTGCGCGCTTCCCGTTGAAAGCCAAGAATTGCCTGTGGATTACATCACCAGAAGCAGAACTATAGCCCATTAAGACTCTGTGGTCATCCCACCATTCACCAAGAGCAGTGCAGTCCTCGCTAGCAGTAGAACCCCCTTGATAATCATTCAGTCAGACTACACAAGGTAAGAGAAAAGAAGGGGAGGCGAAGGAGTTAAGATACCTGAGGAGAGAATAGGTAAACACCTGACTGAATAATATCTCTTTGTGCATTAGGTTGATAGAAACACATGCCAGAAGTAGTCAGCTGAATCCGAAGAGGAGCTCAAACTCCAGCAAACCTGGGTAGGGAAGGTAACAACAAGGGAGAACCGAAGCAGTCAGGTATTTAGAGTAAATAAGAGTTAAGTGATTTCTCCCTCTGTGCATTAGGTACTCCAGACAACAATATCAAGAATAGAAAAAGGAGTCCAGAAAAGCTCGAGTGTCTCTTCTTGTCCCATTCCCCTTTCCCCCTGCCTGGAGCCATTGTATTCTACGGTGCGTTCCGGGAGGTGGGCATTGGGAGCTAGCAGCGTTCTGCCTCCGTGGGAATTCCGACACAGCTTCTGACACATACGTTCTTGATTGTGACATTTGCCAACAGATTAAACCGGCTTCTGCAGCGCGTCCACCACAAACACAGTTGCATATATCTAATCAACCACTTGCGTGCGTTTATTTACATCACTGCGGTCCTATTACCTCTGATACTGCGTACAAATATATCTTGGTTGCAGTTGATTCGTGCACACGTTTCCTGTGGGTATGGCCACAAAGGAGTGCTGATGCCAGAACTGTCATCAAGGATTTGCGTGTCTTTATAGGGAGTTTTGCATGTGGTACCCTTCATTCTGATCATGGTCCTGCGTTCGCCTCAAAGGCGTACAAGGAGGCCATGAGAGAACTGGGGGTCCAAGTCAAATTTTCGTCTCCATACCGGCCTGAGGGCAACAGTGTTGTGGAGCGGATGAACCGTGACCTAAAGCAATCTTTGACAGCGAGTGTATTAGGTACATGCCGGAACTGGCTCTCCCACTTGTATGACATACAACGTGCACTTAATAATCTCCCTAGAAGGTCTCTGGGTGGGAGGACCCCGTACATGATGCTCTTTGGAGTAAGAATGTTTGTCCCGGACCTTGATGGTCTAGACATGGTGGCAGCGGCCGCCCCTTTTGACCTAGATGACCACTGGGCTGTATTGCAGAATCTACAAGAAGCCAGAGACACTCTAGCGAAAGGACACATACCCTCTACATCAGAAGCTGCGCTCCAGATTCCGGTAGTCAGCTGGCTACCTCGAGTTGGTGACCTGGTCCGTGAGAAGGTGGAGAACAAGAAGGAGTTTGGCCCCTCTTATCGTGCACCGGTCCCGGTGCTTGGAGTCCTGGGTACGCGTACAGTTGTTTTACCTCCACTTCCTGGTCGCAAGGATAACAGGTACATCTCGATTGACAATGTCAAGCTACAGCGGGTGGACGATTCTCCATAGTATGACACCTTCAGTTTCTTGCCCTTCGATGCTGAGAAACTCTGTTGTGATACCACCCTCTAACATCTTACCTGAAGCTTCCGTTGAGCTTACAGTTGCTGCTCCCTCTATGCCATCTAATGCTGGTGGTTTACCTGATGATCCTGAGTATGCTTATCCAACAGAAGTACCTTTGCCTCTATTACATTCGACAACAATTGCCCAGTCACATTCTTCCTTTGAAACTGAATCATTGACTTCCACTGCCCCTTCCAAAATTTCAAATTTTTTTGCCTGGTTCAAGAGACATTTTTTGGTTGCACCCTGGACTTACATCTGGCTGGTGCTCATAAGTATTTTTTTGTTCATGTCCATTGGCTTTGTGGTAGTGTTTTTTAAATTGATCAATGGACACTACCTGAATGAACGATCTACAATTCACTTAATTGATGAAACTTTAGCCCCCCATTCCTCATCACACATCATGAAAAGGGACCAGACTTTTGTGAACATCACCGCCTGGCCTGTAAGTGATGGAATTGCTTGGGATGCTGTGAACTTTCAAATTCATGGTCCCACCGAAGTGATTAATGTGCCCACTGTTTTTCGTGTTTCTATGGGTGATGTAGTTAAACAGAACATCCGATCAGATGATTGGGATGTGCAAGCGATAGAAGCACTGTTTTCTGATTTAAAATATTATGCTGCATTTGATGCTGATGATTTGTATTTAAATACTGCGAATTACGATGAACAATTTTGCTATCAACATTATGGCACACATTTCCTACACAGAGCAAATACCTTTCGAAATGTTGTTAATTTCACTCAGTGGGAACATTGTCCTGTCCCTATGTCTGGCAGCTCTGCCACTTTAGTGAAAAAATTCACATACTTTTCGGATTTTAGTGTGTCTCACCCTGAATCTTTTTATTTTAAGGTAGAAGTGGAACCAGCTTCTAAGGTTAGACTGACACACACCAAATTATTATATTCCAAATCCTTTATGGATGAATTGGCTATTGGAGGTTATGACCTCTGGAAAGCTACTGTTGATCTTAAATCGGTTTGGGGAACTAAACCGTGGCAGGTACAAGGAACAGAAGCTTTGCATCGTGCCTGTCTTATCCCAAATCATATGTTATTTTTGAATTCAACTATTTTTCAGACCACCTGTTTTGGATTGGCTATATCTAAAAATTGAATTCCCCCACAATCCCGGATCTGGGTGCTTATCCTAATTGGACGAATCACACAGATCTGTCCCTTACTATGTTGCAGTCACTCGTCTCCAACACCACCTTCAATATTTCGGCAATAGACCCTGAAGGATGGTTGGTATGGCAGACAGGTTCAGATTCCTGTCAACGACGGTTTCTGGATTTGACACCAGGGTATACACAGCTTAGAGTAGACCCTCGTTTCCCATCGTCACACACGGTAACTACCTACTCGGTGGGTAAGTTATGCCAGTCATGGTTGCAACATTCCACATTAGCTTCAGTTAAGCTTCATTTATCACGGTTAAATGACAAAGTAGATTTAAATGATTTTATTAAGGGTCCTGCGAGTGGCAGGTCCAAGAGATGGGTTTATGCTATTTACAATGAAGTTTGGAAGTTGTCGCAAATTGAAGCTGCTTCCAGGCTACGTGCTATTGATCAGGCCAATATGGAGAAAGTATTGGCTGTTATAGATAATAGTATTAACACCTTGTCTTCTAGAATTTATACGTTAGATAATATTGTTTCATCTGTCGTAGACATTGTGCAAGATGAGGTGTCTGTGTTATATCATGGTCAGAATCAGTTGCGTTCAATTATGCAGTTTGCATGGACCTTGCAAACGTTAAAAGCAGGGAAAGTCCCTTGGGATTACATGAATACGTCTTCGTTATTCCTTCCTTTTAATTTGACCGATAAACAGCAGTTCATGTCCATGAAAGACGCAACTTACGCATTACTACACATTGAAAAACTAGAACCTTTACCTTTTTCTATTGCTGAGTTGAATTCGGCTGTGTGGCTTGTACACGGATTGATCACATTGCCTTTTTCCCGGTTTAAGTTCAGTTTGTGCATGAAGCATTATGCCATAGGCAGATATGAACAGCTTGGTAATGCCTTCCTGCACGAAGTTTGGTCACTTCCTTTCACATATAGATGCGTGAGGGATGGCAAGGAGGTTTACTTAAAAGGTGAAGAGTGCACGTCAGCTCCTGATCATTCTGTGGTTTGTAGACATATACAATTACATGGCGCTTGCAATATACACGCTCCTAATTTAGCTTGTGTCCTAAAAGGTATTCCAATGCCAGTTATACCGTCTTCTTTTAAGCTGCTTGCCAATGGTAGTTCTTTGCTTTTAAATAATGAAGCTTGCTGTGGGATGCTAGTGGGTATTCCTTACATAGTCACCATTTCACAAAGGGTGGTTTGCTGTAATAACGTCCTTTTCCCACCCCCGCACGGCAGGCTCGATATATCCATCTGGCTGGCGATTCCAACCTTGAACGCAGAGTTCAACAGGATGAGTAGAATAAGGGCTCTTTTTTCTCAAAAAGAAGTTTCTTTGACTTCGTCCCGTGAAACATATCTTCTTCACATAGCAAACACACGTACTGAAGTACAAGCTCTTTTAAATACTGACCTCCCCCTACATTTTGGAACGTTGATACAGACTATCTTTAATGCTTCGTCTATGACTGGCCTTGTTCATTTTTTAAAAATTGTCGGCTCAGGCCTCGTGACATCTTTCCAAACTATTTTTGGTGTGATCCCCGCGTTTTTACATTCTATTTTTTCGAGTGTTTTCGGAGGGTTTCCCTTGCTCCTCGCTCTTGGGGCCGGGATCCTCTTGTTGATCTGCGCATTTCGTTATGGCTGCACGCCTGGGGTTACAAGACAGAATGCTCCGCCTGCTCCTTCTTCGTAGCCGGATGCTTGATTATTACGGCACTTTACCTCTGGCGACCTTAAGCGTCAAGTATGGATTGTCATTCCGGTTTGCTTATTTTACCTGTGTGCAGCCCGTCTTTCATTGCCTAGATTGTCCCTTCCAATGGGCTCTGGACTTGTGTCTGTCAAACTTGGTGTCACCTGACCCGGATTTTGATGAACTAATGTGTCCATTACTGGATCATGAGTTTGCTTGTTCTGGAATTGGGTTCATGGCTTTGGGTGCAACACAAGGAGTCCTTGGTAACTGGGATATCGGAGAGGCCGCTATTGAATTCCTTGAACGAAGTTATCTCGAGGATGCTGACAGTTGTCCTGTTATGGTGCTGGATGCTCCGATAATTGAAGAACAAGTGTGTTCCTTTCCCTTACTAAATTGGATGGCAGATACTTTTGCGGAACGCTCCAATGATTTCCTCTTGGAAGCTGTTGCAACTTATGAGCATATACCTTGATGGATTGACTGTTTCACGTAGTCAAGACAGGATGCATCCAGAGATGTCAATTTTTTTATCGAAAATTTTTTTTAATGGTTTTTTCTCTGGGACATCGTTTTTATTTTTAACACGATTTTTTCTCTTCTTTTTTTCTCGAACTTTACACTTACCTTATATGGACTTATAGTTCATGCCCTTGGTTCTGTTCTATATCACTTGAACTCTGCGTTCTTGATATGTGCGCCCCTAGTGGTTAGTGATTCGATCAAGGGGGGGTGTAGTGTGGGTTGGCCACTCCCTATTTACAACACTAAGTTAGCATAACCGAGACAACTGTTGGGAAAGCCAGCTTGCCGTTTCTGCTGCTTTACACGCGACACTGTTGTTATATGTTATTCATTTTAGAAATGCTTACTCGACTTTGCCTTACAGGATAACAGTGTATTGTTTAACATTCTTAACAGTGTGCTGCGACCTTCGTCTGTACATCATGTAAAGAACAAGTCTAGGACACTAGACGGTGCAGAGTGTTGTCTTCAGATTGATCGTACCACTTTTTAGACATATCATGCATGCAGCTGCCAATATCTGAAGGACAAGTGCCTTTAATATTACAAGACAGAATGTTTTTAGAGGCATTCGAAACGAAGAGCTGATGCATGAGAGAGCCTAGCTGATCGTGGATGTGATTCTACTAAGCTGATCTATACGGTATGGGGTTCCCCCTGTTAGCCTAAGAGACCTTCTATTAGTATAATAAACCTCTTAGTTACTAGAGAAAGGAGTGTGGCTGTTTACCACTGTCATTATTATTATGATTGCTCCTTTCATTGTGTATGAATTGGCTATTGGAGGTTATGACCTCTGGAAAGCTACTGTTGATCTTAAATCGGTTTGGGGAACTAAACCGTGGCAGGTACAAGGAACAGAAGCTTTGCATCGTGCCTGTCTTATCCCAAATCATATGTTATTTTTGAATTCAACTATTTTTCAGACCACCTGTTTTGGATTGGCTATATCTAAAAAAATGAATTCCCCCACAATCCCGGATCTGGGTGCTTATCCTAATTGGATGAATCACACAGATCTGTCCCTTACTATGTTGCAGTCACTCGTCTCCAACACCACCTTCAATATTTCGGCAATAGACCCTGAAGGATGGTTGGTATGGCAGACGGGTTCAGATTCCTGTCAACGACGGTTTCTGGATTTGACACCAGGCATTTGTAACAATGCTGATGGTTCTGATCTTAACCATTTGTCTGCTAGTGTTAGCCAAAGTACTGCATCTTAGGACACGAGGTTTATAAAATAAACTCTTTAAACTTTACCGTGTCTGTATTATTCTGTTGTGGACTGCTAAATAAGTACAAACAGGTATTTCGGATTCCCACCACTCCTGAGAAATATCTAAGTCGCATGTTCTGGGTTGTCTATACATTGGGACCGCATAGCTAGATCTAGGCTAACGAATGGGACACTAAGCTAGCCGGATATGGGGTTCTTGGTTCTGAGGGGAGTTTCTGGTACACCACAATTCTCTGAGGTCCTGGTTTCCTGCGCATAGTTCTGTGCATACGCAGAATCCCTGCAACAGTTGGCCATCATTGGAGCTAACTGGGTAGCCAGTATCTTGGCAAACACCTTGGCATCTGCATTTATTAAAGAAATTGGGCGGTACGATGCCCGTTCCTCTGGAGCTTTTTTTGAAAAAAAATTATATTGGCCATATTTCATGAATCTGGAACCCGCCCAGTAACCCCAACTTGAAAAATTACATCTCGGAGCAACGGAGCCAAGAGGCTTTTGCAACACTTATAAAACTCAGCCGGGAGGGCATCATCACCCACCGCCTTCCCTGGGGGAAGCCCCCCGATCGCTTCCATGACTTCTACCAATGTAATCTCCTGCTCTAATAACAAGGAATCCTCTTCTGTCACAGTCGGCAGATTGCTCCCTTGTAGATAGCTCTGCATACCAGTCAAGTCTTGTGCTGGGTCTGGGGAGTATAATTGCTGGTAAAAAATGGAAATCTGATCGGCAATCTCCTAGGGGCACCTGTATACAACACCACCCTCACCTTTAATAGCCTTAATCTTAGTTTTGAGGTGGCTATCCATGACCTGATGTGCTAAAACTTTCCCTATCCTATCCCCATACTCATATTGCAGTGTCTTATGCTTAATAAAACAAGCCACTACCTTTTCTTTTAACACCCTATTTATCGCAGCCCTGTGCTCCAAAAGAGAGACATACAGAGAATCTTGGTCAATCTTTCACAATTGAACGGCCTCAGCATGTTGAAGCTCACAGGTAATAAGCCTTTGATAGGCTTCCTTAGTTTGTTTCTCCCGTTCTCTATTTTGTTGCCAAACAAACTGTTGAGTGACTCCCCAAATAAAGGCTTTCATAGCATCCCATACCACACAGGGCGGTGCAAACCCTATATTATCTACCAGGTATTCCGAGATTTTTTTCGAAAATAAAGACCAAATATTCAGAGTCCGTAACCAGATAACGTGGAAAAGTAAAAGAACGGGCAGTTTTAGAAACAGGGTTAGCCAAGAAAGAGAATATTATGGGATTAGGGTCAGATGTAATCCTAGGGCAGATCTCCATATCCGCCCCCATCAGTATAGTATCTGAAACCCAAGCCATGTCAATCTTTGATTACTGCCGATGTGGCATAGAGTAGTACGTGTACCCCGGTATATTTGGATGTAGATAGCGTCATCCATCTTGCAGCAAATGCAATCGGCCTAATTCTAAAATAGAAGCCCTCAACTTCATCATTCGTCACCCTGCCATCCCACTAATTCTAAACAAATATCATCAAATATTGACGAATCATCAGTATTAGGGCCATATAAAACACAAAACACATATCTCAAAGTATTAATCTCAATTTGAGCGATAGCCCACCTCCCTCTTTGATCTGCCAATACCTTATGAATTTGACAATCCAATGTTTTAGACACCAAAATGGTAGACCCCCTGATTGACACATTTTGAGAAGTACATATTATATTCTGGAATCCCAATTGATTAAGAAGACCACGATCTTTATATGCTAAATGTGTTTCCGTTAGAAGTACTATATGTGGTTTATAAGCCCTGAGCTCCTCCCACACTAATTGTCTTTTAGATCCCCTATTCAGTACAGACACATTCCAAGATAGACACCTCATCATTGCCATAACCATTAATTAAATAGCAAAACCTTGAACCACAAAAAATAATAGTCCCCGAATTCCCACCACCAAACATAGAACTGTAAACCTTCTTTTTGACTTTTTCCTTCATTATACCCCTCATCGTCCCAATAGTGCCCATCTGCACCCCCCACATAAACAACCTACCCATCCACTACCAGTTTCCTAAGGAAGGAATCACCCTCCCCCAAAAGTTGCCGATGAATATGGAAGCTAACGTCTCAGCGTACCACAAAGCCGCAACCCAGCTGGCCCCCCGCAGCTGCAGACAGAAAAGTAAAGTATGAGCAATCTTAAAACCTTTGCTGCCCCCGAAGCCACCCAACCGCAATCTCTATATATTTCTGAACCACACCTCCCAGGCCCTCTTGCCACAACACAGAAGAAAAAAACTATAATACACCATTATCAACTTTATCAATTCTTATTGTATCGAGTAATCCTGCTGAGTGTTCATGCTGTTTGCCATTTACTTATTGCCTGCAAGGGGCTAGCTGGCACAATAGCTCTGGAGCTCGCCGAGGAGGAGATATGGAAAGTAGCCCACTAAGAAAATGTGTTCAAGCAAAGGGAGAGGTCAAGGCACTGATCTCTCGCTTGTCGGGTTCCGGCTCTGGCTTGCCAAGTGCCCAATGCGCAGGGAGCGTCACCAGTAATGAAAACATTGAGACTAGTGGGGAACAACTAGTGGGGATAACCCAGACTCATTCTTTAACCAACTCTGTGGGATACACTAATCAGAACAGCTTAGGAAGCCCGCCCGGCCCCAATGAAGATCTAGGCAATAAGTCTAAAACAGCCTCATTAGATAATGTGCACGAGATGGGCGAGCAGCTTTCTTCTAAAGAGCCGTCTCTTGCAGAAATACTGCAGGCCCTACAAGAACAACGACAGGAGGCTCAGGATTATCATGCTCAGATTAGAGCGGATTACCTCAGCATTAAACTATCACTGGATGAGGTGACGGGTACAAAAGATATGGCTGAGTTACTAAGTAGGGTAGCTGAGACAGAGGAGTCAGTTACTTCTATAGTGAAAACTGTGCAGTCTCATGAGTTACAGCTTCAGGCATGTCAAGCTAAAATTGATGATCTATAAAACCGGCAACGGCGAAATAATCTAAGACTATTTGGGGTACCGGAGGGCAAGGAGGGTACCGATCCCCGAGCATTTGTGGTTCAACTAAATAAAAAAAGCATTCATGGATTTGTCAGATTGGGATTGGGACTGCCAGGTCCAAAGAGCACACAGGCTCCCCATAACTGCGCAGAGGCTCAATGCCCGGTATCCTCGACCTATTTTTATTTTTTTGGGGAACTTTTTGTTAAGACAGGCATTGTCTTTTAAGGCCCGCCCTAACTTACCAGTCACAGTTGAATCTCTATCGATATTCTTTAGATCAGATTTGAGCCGAGTTACTATGGAAAAAAGATGGAAAATGAGACAATTGATCGCCCCATTTAAAGTGACTGGGGCTCAAGTGTTTCTGCAGGAGCCTGCCAGATTGAAAGTTATCAAGAATGGGCAGTCACTATTCTTTGTTTCAAACAGCAGAATTTCTATCTTGTTAGTATTACATTAGAGGCCATTATCGCACCCCCACTGAAACACAGATGTTAAGTAGGTCTGGAAGTTACGCAGTGCATTAGGTGAATTTATGTCAAGGGTGAAGAGCAGTTGTGTATCATCTGCATAGGTTATTGTCTGTACACCAAAGGATTCAATTATGGGTGCCAAAGGGGTCATATCCACATTGAAAAAAATGTGGGTCTTAGTGCAGACCCCTGAGGGACCCCATACCCAATGGTTTAGGATCAGAGGCAAATGGTACCATCCAGACTGACTGGGACCTGTCTTTCAAAAAGGAACAGAGCCATGCCAAAGCAGAACCGCAGACACCTATGGCTTTGAGGTGCTGCAGGAGTGTCAAATGTGAGGCCGGTTCAAAAGCCGTGGATAGATCAAAGAGGATCAGTGCCACCTGCTTCCCTTGATCCACTGCTAGCCTAATTGTATCTGAGACCTCGGGTCTCGGTGATAAAGCCTGGGCGGAAGCCCAACAGAGTAGGGTGAAGAAGCGCATTTTGTTCTAAAATAGCAAAGAGCTGCCTGTTTACGAGCTTCTCTAAAATCTTCGTAAAAGATGGCAGCAGAGAAATGGGATGGAAATTGGTAAGATTGGTCTTGTCTGCTGAGGATTTGTTTAAAAGAGGAATCAACTTGGCCTGCTTCCAACCACTAAGCACTGTGGGCAAATGAATTGACTTATTTAGAAGCTGGTTTAGAACAGGGTTGATGGCCGTACAATCGATGGCAAGAATGTGAGGAGGACCGGGGTCATCTGGCGACACTGATTTACAAGCACTCAAGGCATGAGCGGACTCCTCAAGTGAAATCAAGGCAAATCCTGTAGCAATTGGACAAGAGAGGGCACAATTTCTATCTGCATTGCCATGCGGTTACTGATCCTCATCGAGGCGATGTCCATGAGATGTAAAGCATCCACGATGGTTTGGATTTTAGTGTCAAAGAAGTTGGACAATTGGGTACATAAATTAAGAGACGGTTTTAAAGGCTGAAGCAAGGCTTCTGGGTGCATAAATGTTTTGACGATTATAAAATATCTCCTTGGACTTGTTTTGAGACATGTCAATCTGATCTGCAAAAAAGTAAGACAGCGTTCTTAATTGCATGAAGGTAGATATTTAGAGCCTTCTTGTAGAGTGCTTTGTCATTAGAAAGGTAATGACGCCTCCAATCAGTTTCCTTTTTGTTACAGTGCTTTCAAAGCACTTTAAGATCCTCGCTAACCCAAGGGGTTGACTGTCTTTTTCCTGAGGAATTAATATCTCTGTGCTTAATAGGTACGATGCGGTTAGCCACCTGTGTAAGCCAGGAGTCGACCGACAGACATTGATCTCCATGTCTGCTATCATAGGTGGAGAGTTCTTGCTCAAGGCAAGACTAAACTCTGTGGAAGAGACAGTGGCTCAATTATGATGCAGTAGAAAACAGTGAAACCTGCATCCGTGAGGGCTGAGGTCCAGTGACCAATGTAAGTGAATGAAAGCCTGGTCGAACCAAGTCTGGGGACTAATGTCGAGTACCGAAACTTGAGTGTTAGAAAAATGGTTTCTAAGGTGTGACCCGCGATGTGAGTGGGCTGGGTCACAAACTGTGACATATCCCAGGATGAACTATGCTCCAAAAGAAAATGACTATAAGGGTCAGAAGACGCATCCACATGTACGTTAAGGTTCCACAGAACCGTGAAATTCAAGTATTTCAACATATACTTCGAAAGGAACTCGTACAGGGAAGACAGAAACCCCCCTGCATGCCCGGGGGTGGGGGGGGGGGGGTGAGGGGACATTAGATTAGCATGACAGCCAGGATTTTATTAGCGGACAATGAAATGCAAAAGCCCATAGACTCATAGACATTGCTGACTTCTCATCCATCTCAACCGGTGTTTCATCGCTCATCGTCACATTTGACTCCCCCGTATAAACGAAATCTTTAAAGTGGCAAACTATTACCTCGGGGTCCTGAAAAGATGAAGCCATTGTTGTCTCTTTTCTACTAAAAAAGCTGTCATAACTGGGTTTCAGCCACGCCGTCCTTGTGGGCATTTCACAAGCCTGCCTTTTGCCACTGAAAACTGTCCTACATGCCAAACTAGATGTATGTCTTTATCTCTGAAATTCGATCACAATACTGTAATTCCCATCGAGTTGCACTGGCCTCTTAATAAGGCAAGGATAACATTTAAATTTGATGCCTAGCCTACAAAACCACTGTAGGAAAGTTACTTTCATGGTTACCCCCTACTTTTTGCCTAGTGTCAGTGTGTTTGACTGTAGTCTGCTGGGATCCTGCTAATCAGGACCCCAGCAACTGTGCTCTATACCCTAAATTGACTCAGGTAAGTACTTTGGTACATACACAATTGGCTACTGGTGTGCACTTATAAGTGCCTAGTATATGGTACTAAGGTACCCAGCATATAGGTACACCTGGGGTCTCCCATGGGCTGCAGCATGTATTGTGTTACCCGTGGGAGTCCATTTAAACTCTGACTAAAAGCCTGCCATTGCAGCTTGTGTAAGATTGTGCTTTCAACTCTCATGAAATATATACGTTTCCTTATATCTGAGTTCACTGCACTTAAAACCTATAATTCGTCACTATGGTAGGCCCTTCAGTCCTGAGGGCAGGGTACTTGGTTACAAGTCTGAGGGTGCCCATGCATGAGCAGGACACCCCTTCAAACCCTAGAGTAGATTCTCCAGGCTTTGTAAGTGCGGTCAGACATTTTAAGGTATATAGTGGACATCAGCCATTACAAGATGCCTAACTATATAATGGCTGCACAGAACCTGGTCATGCTTCGTATCAGACATGTTGGAATCGTACCCCAACACCGATTCTGGTACTGGAAGTATGATCGCATGTACTGTGGGAGCTCTTTAGGTGACACCCACTGTACTTCTGGTAACAGCCTTTCAGGGACTGCCTGCAAGCTAGTGCTGCTGCTGACCACAGACACTGCCCTCCTGCTTCTGAGGTAAGCTCGAGCAGGGGAAGGTAGAACAGTAGGTTTCCAGTCACAGGGAGGTGTGACCAATATATTTGGATACCCCTACTACCAAAGATAAAGTGAGAGGGAGATCACCACATCCTGTCAGAATCTTTGTTTTAGAAGCCCTAAGTTCTTAAGGAGAATTTACAAGGCAGCGGTTGCTTACATGTGTTAAGACTGTAAATGGGAGATTGCAACTGATCTGCTCTTTTCTTACTCCCTTTTATGTAAAAGAGGTGTGACCACCTCCCAGACAGGCAATAGTGTATTAGGCTGGGGTGGGGCGCTTTCCAACGCCATCAGGCTACTTTAAAGGGCACATTTGGTGCCCTCCTTGCATACTCCAGTTTGAGCCAGTTCAGAAAACTTTGGCGGGTGAGGGCGAATGGGAAAAAATCACGTACCTGGCCGGCCGCCGCCACCTCTCCTGTGTCCCGTCCCGTCCTCTTCCTGGCATCTTATGAGAAACAGGAAGCAGGAAGCACAAGGACTTCCACGCTCCCCGCAGCCAATCACAACGCTGCAATGCAGCATTATGATTGGTCTGAGCACCATGACACAGCACTCAGCCAGGGGCTGGAGAGGTGCTCATGTCTGTAATGCAGCCTGTATGGAGAACAGCGAAAGTGTGCATGACTGCTTTGGGCGGCCCGAGAGGGCCGACCAAACAGTCATTGCGCTCTTAGCAGTGTTCTACCACTCCTCTCCCGCTCTGCAGCCCCGCCCCTTCATGCACGCTGCCACAACAGTAGGACAAAATAAATTGATAATAACATTACGTTACTATCATTATATTTTTTCCTTTCTCTTGCTGCTTCCTGGCAGTGCGGCGGAGGTGCCGCCACTGCTCTGTCCAGCCCCTCCTCTGGGAGGGACACTCAAGCCACTCAAACCCTTTCCATAGGGTACATAAAGGCTTCCCTGAAACCAAGAAGCTCTTCGACCGTCTGGACACTTGGAGATTGACTTGAACCAAGATTGCATTAAGGAAGACTCCTGCTGCTCCTGGTCTCACTGTTGCTCAAGTCTTCTGCGTTGTCTGTGTCTGTGTTACATCCAGGTTCTCCAGAAGGCCTAGCATCAGAGACATCTGAAGTAATCTCCCTTGAAGTGAAGGAGTCACTCCCCTGCAGCTGCAGGCACCGCAACGAAGCTGACCGGTCTGCTGCTCCTCTAATTCTATGGACTTCCCGAGGCCCAGCAACACAGGTGGTAGTTCTGCAGCTCCCTAGAGGCCTGACCTGTCTTCTCTGCTATTTTGAGGACAGGTTCTCATGTCAGAGCCGCTGGGACCAAACCCCTGTGCACCAAGTTGACTTGCCTTTGCCAAGGCTTGTTCGTTCTGCACTCCAGAGATTTTCAAGCTACAAGAATATCCAGCCTCCAGCACCTCCTACCTCGAAAACAGTATCCTCACTGCATCCTCTACACCGTGGCCCTTTATCTTTGATGAGCAGCCTAAGGTTGCTTTCTCTGCTCTGAGCCTGCTCTGACTCTTCTGCACTTGGTGAGTCCCTTGGACCTTGCTGGGCCCAATGTTTAAATCTTTTTGCTTTCCATGCCAGTGGCGGCTACCAGGTTGAACACCGACAACCTGGAAATGGGCACCATATGTGGGAAAGCTCATGCATGGCTCCTGGTCTTTTTCAGCGTCGCTTGGTCCCCACAGCTGGAGCGATAATGTCACCGTCTTGCCTCCTTAACCTCCCCGACATCAGTGGGCATTGTGCTTCCATGCCTCCTGGTCCCTTTCGAGTGGCATAGACTCTGTCCACTCTGCTTGCAGGTTCTCCTCTTTAAGAATCAAATCTTGGATTCCACCGGACTCCTTCACAGGGTTCTCTTTTTTTAAGTCTTCCATTGTCGTCTACTGCAAGGTATGACGTCACTTCACCCCTATGCACCCGGCTTCCCTGGTGCAGGTAACCTGGTTCCTGGGGCATCTATGGGTGGGGTGGCTCTTCCCCCTTCCGTCTTCCACAGGGTTTTTTCAAGGTCCTCTGGGATGGTTCCTTCTTCTTCAAAACTGCATTAGCTACTTCTCTATTGACTTCCATTGGGCACGCAACTGTGTTTCCACACACAGCCTTCGTGGAGTTCCTGGGTACTTACCTTGGGTGGTTCCTTGTGTCCTCGGCTTCTCTGAGTCTTCTGGTCCAAGTCCATTTCTCCTTAGCAGTTCACATTCCACTTTCTTAATATATGGTTTGGTCTCCCCCTGGAGACAAGTGTATATTTGTGGTACTTACCTGATTATTTTGAAGTAGTCTTATGTGTATTGTTGATATCTTCGAGGAGGAGATATACCAATGTGTTAGTGATTGTGTTGTGTAATAAATAGACTTATTTTTATAAAATACTGTGTGGTTCTTTTTCATCTAATCTACACTTTCGAGTAAATGTAGCAAAACAAGCTGCTTTTCATTCCTTCAAGATAAGGCTGAAGGCTGTTCTCCACAGCTACCACTTTAAGAGCTTTCTATTGTTATCAAAGACCACTAAAATACCCTAAGGGTTGCCTGGATTAGTCCAAGGTGCATCCCTCCTGAGAGTGTGCACCATATATTAAGCCAGCCTCCTACAACCACCACCACCAGTTCTCCATTATACTTCTTCCACCAGGGCACAAGTCCTAAAAAAAGAAGTGAGGCACTAATCAAGTTAGGCAGTATGTAAGTGACATCTCAGCTTGTGACATTGCAACCCATGACCTCACATGAAGTGATATCACAAAAAATGACATCAGAATCTAAGACCTTATGATAAGCAGGTCTATTATGAGAACATTTAAGCGAATTACGATATTTAACAAATTAGATTTTTCTTTGGAGTTGTGCCAAAAAGTGATGCAACCCCAAAGATCTAGACCTCCACTTATACATGTATTTATTAAGACCCTACCAGAAAGAAATTGGCAACAAGGAGAAATGTGGCAGTATATATGTTCTGCTTAATTGGTTGCATAGTCTGCATTTTAAAATATCTCATGGGGTAAAGGAACCTGCTTTATAGATCTTTATGTACCCAGTAAATCTCATGAAATAATAACAATGGTAACATAACTCTGGAGGTTTATGTTTTTGCTGGAGAGACAGGTGTTTTGTCTAGTCCAAATTTTGATTCAAAGTAGCATAGATGGCACAAAGCACATCATGTGGGACACAGATGACAGATTTTTATTTATTGTAAATGGGTAAGTGGGTTACTCTTTTTAAGACAGAGATCCTTTTGTTATTTGCAGTTCATAAATTGTAATCCTTCCAATATAGCACAGTGAGCTTTGAGGGTCATGTGACTCATACTCCTTGTAACCCTCACTGTCTTATGTAACATATCCTGTACATTGATTTACACATTTATAGGATTTATTGTCAATGTATAATGTGTACGTGCGATGTAAAGTGCTCTGACACCCTGCATTGGGATGCTATAAAAGAAATAAGACAAAATAGTGGTAGTTAAAGTGTTATTTGTGTAAATATTAGGACATACCAACAACACATCTGACACAATGTAAGGCATGATGTGTGTTCAGACTATGTCTGATGCTAATTGTTCTCATGTTACAGCGCGAGGCTCAATATAAACATTTCATCAAAACATTCGCTTTTGAATGGCTGACTTGCGCAGTGTGAAACAGTCAAGTACGGTAGGGTCAGGGCTGAGAAGGGGCAGGATGCAGACAGCAATTAACAAACTACCTCCTCCTTTGTCCTGTATGAATGAATGAATGAAAGGGCACTCATAAAGCGCATGGCTACCGGGAGGCCTCCCAGCGCTGAATGTGACTGCTCGGAAGGGACTGATGAAGATTATGGGAACAGGAAGGTTTTCAGATGTCTTCGGAAAATTAGATGGCTGGGTTCCCTACGTAACTGGAGGGGCAAGGCATTCCAACGTTTGGCTGCATTAAATGAAAAAAGACGGCCGCCGCTTCTGGCCCTCTTGACTTTAGGGATTGATACCAAATAAAGGTCATTGGATCGGAGATTCCTGTTAACTTTATGTGGACGAATCATGGGTGCCAAAAGTGGAGGACCATCCCCTTGAAGGGATTTATGAACAATACAAAGGGCTTTAAAATTTACCCTATCCTTCACTGCAGAAAATGCAGTGAACGAATAGATGGTTTAGCTGAGGTACGATTGGATACGCCTTACAGCAATCTGGCTGCACAGTTTTGGATCTTTTGTAATTTAGTCATAACTAACGCTGGGGCACCCAGAAAGAGGGCATTGCCATAATCAATCCTTGAAAGTATCAAGGACTGGACCAGGACTTTCTTGGCTAGAGGAGGAAGGAGAGGAAGCACTTTCCTAGCCATTCTAAGCAGGCCGAAACAGGTGGCCACTGTCTTCCTTGCCTGCACCTTGATCGCAAATCCTGGTCAAGCCAAATGCCCAGACTCTTTATTTCAGTTTTAATGACAGGAAGGGAGCCCATACATACTGGCCAGGAGGACTCCAGTATAGCTGGGGAGGGATTGCCCAAGATCATAATCTCTGTCTTATCACCATTCAGCTTCAGCTGAGAGGCAGTCATCCATTTAAAAACCTCAGTTAGACAAAAGAAAAGGGCCCTGGTCTGGTGGGTAGTTTGGTTAAGAGCCACGACTAATTGGGTGTCGTCGGCGTAGGTTATCATTTGAATTCCGAATGGTGCTATAACTGCTGCCAAGGGGGCCATATATATATTAAAAAGAGTCGGGCTTAGTGAAGATCCTTGGGGGACGCCACATAGCAGAGGTTGAGGTAGTGAGCTCACATCTCCCTCAAAGACCTGGAAGAAGCGATCCTCCAAAAAGGAACAAAGCCATCTCAAGGCCGTACCATCTATTCCTATTTTTTTGAGGCGGTGGATAAGAGTAGGATGATTTACCGTATCAAATGCGGGGCTTAGGTCGAGAAGAATAATGGCTGCCGACCCTCCAGCGTCCACAATCTTTCTACCTTCCTCCACTACAGCCACCAGAGCGGTCTCCGTGCTCTGTCTTGGGCGGAATCCAGTCTGAGAGGGATGCAGAACACCATGAGATTCCCAAAAATTGGAAAGTATAGAGTTCACGTGTTTCTCTGCTATTTTAGCGATCCCAGGGAGAAGGGAAATGGGGTGGTAGTCACCTAACTCTTCCGGGTCTAGGTTGGGTTTTTTCAACAATGACTTCACCATTGCCCTTTTCCACTTCGGGGTCACTATTCCTGTGTTAAGTGGAGGAATTATTCACATCTATAACAACAGGGGCGACTGTAGATACCGCCTTAACCAGGATATTCATGAGCCACTTTTCACCTGAGAGAATAAGGTCGAAAGAGCTTCTAGAGAGAGAGGGGGGAGGGAATCCAACGTATGACTAGTGGGATGGGTACTTTGATCATCACGTGTGTCCTCAGCATGGGGCAACGATTGCAATATGTTATGAATTTTAGAGCTAAAGAATTCTGCCTGTTTATTACATCGTTTCCCAGACAAATCGGGGGCGATAGGGGGGACAGGAATTTTGATAAGTTTTTTAATGATCAAAAAAGTTTCTCTAGGGGAGTTAGAAGCCTGAAGAATCTTTTCCTCATAAAAAGCTGCTTGAGCCTTCTTTATTACTGCTCTGTATTTACAGATGGCTATTCTTTATTCATTCTTTTTACTAGCAGAGAAATCCTTCCTCCACCTTCTTTCATGTACTTTACAACATTGCTTGAGAGCTTGTAGTTCCGCAAAATACCAAGGGGATTTAAGGGAACTATTTGTTTTCTTCATCAAAGTTTTAGGTAAGACCTGATTTAATGAGTCTTCAATCCAGTTGCAGAAGTCTTTATCCGCTGCAATTGGACAGGGATCAGGTATAGGTCTGATCTTCTCCAATACCTGGATCCAATTCTCTGAATTGAGCTTAGACCAGGGTCGACTCAAAGTCATTAGAGGTTGGGCTTGCAGGATAAGGCTCTTGGGACACCAGGAAAGAGGAATGAGGAAGTGGTCGGACCAAGGGACAGGAATAGGGTCATCTCTTGTGAGGTTCTCCACATTGGAGAACACAGAATCAAGGTGGTGTCCTTTCATATGCGTGGCCCTTGAGACCTTTTGCGAAAAATGCAAAGTCGCAAGATCAGCGACAGCAGCATCCCTTGAGGCAAGGGCGTGGTGATAAAAAATTCCTGGAGGTTTGCAGCTGAACAAAAGGAAAGGTCTCAGGTCAAGTGCAGAGCCATTGGCACGTCAAAGCACTAGTGCTTTGACGTGTCAAAGGCCCTGCGACTGACAGAAGTCCCCTCGTCCCTCCACACCCTTGTCCCACGTGTGCCCCCCACTACAAAATCTTGCGGGGGATATGTCCCCCGCATCCCCCGCACTTCCTACGCCCATGCTCCAAATCTATCTAATTTAAAGGAGATAGGAGACATTGTGGGGTGGTCAAATACTTCCAGGAAGAGCATCTAATGTGTGCTGTTTCTGGTGATGGGACTGTGAAGAACTTGCTGGTTTTCTCTTTGTGTCAGGATGAGCAAAATATTAAAATGAGAAAGATTCCAGATTCTTCCTCATCCAGCTCTTCTTCCTCCAGGAAGTATTAGAGGGTGAAATATGTGGATCGTTCTCTGGAAGACCGGAAAAAGACTGTGCTGGAAACAATCTCAGCTATCAATATCCTCAGCTGGCAACTTCTTTAAATGTGGACCAGTATTTCTCTGTTTCCAGTTCTGGAGCAGAGGAGGAGGGTAGGGAAATGATTACTTCAGATCTGATGGGGAAAATATATTGATAAGGAGAGTCTGCCAGAAATCTTGGTGAGAACAAGTCAGAACATAGGTTTTCCAGTTAAAGAACGTCCTAGTGCTTTTTTGGATACAGTTCTGAGATAGTTTTAGCAACCTGCATCTGCAGGACTACCAATACATCAACATGTTGTGAATTTGGTGTTGAGGAAATGGAAAGACCTAACAAAATTGATGTCATGTTCCTGTATTTAGGTCTAGACTCTATGCTGTGGAAGAGGAAGAGAAGACTGTGTGGGAGTCAGTTTTGGTGGATTCATTTATGGTCAGTTTAGTCGGGTAGACTTCTATGGCAGAAGAGATAACCTTGAAAGATCAAACAGAAAAGAAAATTGATTGAGCTCTAAGAGATTCCCATGCTGGTTCCAATCTAGCAATGTGGGCTTGAATATATGGAGCAAATCAGTATATATTATCTGATATCAAGAGCCTTTCTAAGGCAATTGAGAAGGTTCTGAATGTTTCTGGAGCCTTTGAAGAAGCAAGTTGAGTTTTTATCTGCTTTCTCTTTTGATATTGTGAGAGCATCAGCACTGGCATGAGGAGCAACCATTTCAGCAAGAAGGAACCTTTATTTGAATGTGTGGAATACAGATGAAGCACAATAGGCTGCAGCTTTGTGTATGCTGTTTGAGGGAACTTAGCAGACTTACAAGAAAAGTTACGCAGAACATTCATGGAGAAGAAACATTCTCTATTGCTCCTTCAAAGTCATCTTTTCATCATCCATCAACAAGTGCTGGTCAATAGCAACAATTATCTTTTTACAGAAGACAAAGACGCAAAGGAAACAGAAATCAGGGAGATCAGAAGGGGAAATCAGAAACTCTCTCCAGAAATCAGCACTCCCGACTATGAGGGGAAGGCTTACTTCCTCCTGTAGAGGGGAAAATAAGATTTTTCCAAGCATCATGGGAGGAACCTACTTTCGATGACTGGGTTTGCCAGGTGGTAAAGGAAACATATGCAATAGAGTTTCTGGAGACATCCTCAGATTTGGTGATTGTTCCTAAGCCAGAACCCTGGGATATATTAATGAAAAGACTTTGAAAACAGCTCCTCAAACTTTGGTTTGGAAAAGAGCTATTATTTCAGTTTTCAAAGAGGACTAGGGCAATGGAGTATATTCCAGGACAATTCAAGTTGATTATAGACCATAGAGGAGTAAAGAAATGGATAAAATGAATTCCATTAAAGAAAACTATTTCATTAATCCTAGCCCACACCTTCATAATCACAGTGGATCTAGCCAATGCTTACTTCCACATTCCCATTGCAAGGATACATCAGAAATACTTTAGTTTTAGTTGCACTAAAAAAGCACTATCTGTTCCAGATATTGCCCATTGAAATCAAGTCTGCCCCACGGGTGTTTATAACAAGCATTTTCAATGGAATAGGTCTCGCATTTGCGAAAGTTTAAGCTATTGGCATTGTAAATGACAATGTCTTTTATTTATGTGGTTTTAAACCCAACACACATATAAAAGGCATTGTTATTCATAATGCCAATAGCTCAAACTCTCGCAAATGCAAGACCACTTTAATGGTGGCCGTGCCCCTTTCTTTAGACGCTGCTCGCCGTATTCAGGTAACAGTGAGCAGCGACAAAAGAAAGGGGCGCGGTCAACATTAAAGTGAAAGTGCATTATGGGGCGCTTTCACTCCAAAAAATTTAATCGAAATTAAAGGTTCTGTAGCGTGGCCACTAAAGTTAAAGTGAACCGCACTGGAAAAATGAATACATTAAAAAACGTGTCCGCTATAGTTAAAGCGGACCACGCTGCAAATTAAATAAATAAATAAGGGCTGACGCTTTAGTTAAAGCGGACCTGCAGATATTACTATTAAATTTTTTTTTTAAGTGGGTGGTGTGCTGCATTGTAGGAAAGCACATCGTAGGTGGAATACTGAAAGATCATTAAAGAAAATAGTGCTTATAGAGTAGATAAAGCAGACCGTGTAAAAACACAAAGCAGTGGCAGCTTCTCCACTAAGGCAGAGGAGCGTCGCACTACTGCCTTCAATAAAATGATAATATCTAAACTTATTATCATTTTATTTTTCCCTCCTGCTGCGGCAGCTTGCGTGAAGGGGCGTAGGGGGGGCTGAAGAGAAGGAGAGGAGGGTACCACCCTCCTAAGTACACAATGACAGTTTGGTCGGCCCTCTTGGGCCGCCCAAAACAGTCATGTGCACTTCCCTATTCTCCATGCAGGCTGCATTACAGCTTGCATGGAGAACATGCCCACCCCTACAGCCCCTGTCTGAGCTCCATGTCACAGCGCTCTGACCAATCACAACGCTGATCGGCTTAGGGATGGGAGCCTGGCTGCTTGCTTCCTGTTCTGACCTGGAGTCGGACACAGCAGAGCAGGAATAGAGATGCAGGACCCAGCGGCAGCGGCGGCAAGGTAAGTGTTGTTTGTATCTAATTTTTTTTTTTGCAGCCTGCTCCCCGATTCCCCCAGTCCCTATGCCAGCCCTGTGCCCGCATCACCACCCATGAGCCGTGCTGGCTGCCCCTGAACTCAAGTAAAAAGTCCAGTCATCATGGGAGGTTACAAATGAGGACAAAGCGGTACCAAGGATGGACTACTAAGCCTTTTCATGAATGGAAAACAACGATTTAGAAAGGACAGGAACAGGAACCAATTGAAAAGATGGGCAGGAAATGGGCGGAGCGTCTATTCCATACCTCAATACAGCATGCCTCGAAGAGCAGCGCATACGCTGGCCAGGCTCGGCCTAAAAATGATACAAAAATGATAAGAATGAGGATTTCCTTACTTAGATGATTGGCTGCTCTATGCACCATCAATGGAGGAGGAGAGGTAGGGTTGGAAGGTTAGGAAGGACAGCCTGCTTCAACAAAGACTTTTAATCAATCTGGAAAAGTGCTGGTTGGAACCTTCACAGGACAGAGTATTTATCGGAGCTAATTTTAGGACGTACATTAGAAGGGTATTCCTGCCAGGTGAGAAAGCAGTGAGACTGAGAGCAACTCTCACATCATTGTAATCTCATATGGAGGCTCCAGTACGGCTTTAGGTGAGGGTGCAAGGGCACATGATAATATGTGTTATTCTGTTCTATGACCGAGGGTGCAAATTAGGCCTTTGTTAATACATCTGGGGAAACACTACTCCAAACACTGGGGGAATAAGGAGAAATGATATTCCTCCAGAGCTCTGCCAGTAGTAGAGTATGAGATCGGTTCTATTTTACCATTTTTGCTGTACAGTTTTCAGAAACAATTAGCTGTCACTACTCTAAGCATCCAAGCATTTATAGAACCTTAGTCTAATTCTAGCAGGGACTTTGATTTGCTGGTTAGACTCCTGAAAAGTTTCACAAGTTGAAGGCGTATTTATAGAACTGATATTCTAACTTGGTATCTTCCTCTGGTCCCAGAGCACTATAAGGAGTACCTTTTGAGACACTCATTTTGGTTGCTTTAAAGTACTTGTCTTTAAATGTAGCACTTTTAGTGGTTATCATCTTGGCAAGAAGGATTGGTGAGTTTGCTGCCTTTTCTAAAGATCCTAGACCATGGGCTTTGGTTAAACACAATCGAGCATTTCTCTCTAAATTGGCTTCCAAATTGCACTTGGAACATATTGCTGCCTGTGTTTATTTTCTGTTTCCATCCCCCAAACAAGAGGCACTTAAACATTTATTGCATGTAAAGAGAGCAGGTGAGATGTACCTCAAGACATCTGAGTGATATGGGAAACTGGAACATTTCTTTGTGGTGTTGGTGGGGTTTGCCAGGGTCAAAAGGCATCTAATATCACACTGAGTGAGTGGTTCAGATCAACAATTGTTTTGGCATATTCTTTGACCAATGTCCCTCTACCTGGAGGAATACAGGAGAGATCCAATAGACAGGTGGCAACCGCTTGGCTGGGAGCACAGGGGGTTCCTTTGTCTGAAATGTGCTGAGTAGCCCTTGGGCTTCAGCTCAAACTTTTTGTTAAACACTACCATATTGAGAGTGTGATGGAGGCTAAATCCTTTGGTGGAAATGGCTAGTTACTTACCAATAAATCTCATTATCCTTAGTCCCTATTTTCCTCATCAAAGTCATTACGACCTACCATGCCCTCCCTGTCCGCTGGCCTTGAGTTGCTTGGTATTGTCAGGAAGGGATGTGGATAAGGTAGTGGTAGGATTCACCTCAAAAGTAATGGCTGTGAAGAGGACAATAGAGACTAAGGATAATGAGATTTACCAGTAAATAACTAGCCATTACTCTAAGGCTAGTCATAGAAAACTTGGGGCAAGCAGTTTTTAGGATAGAGGGAACACTCCAGAGGGGCTCTTAAGGGATTAAGCAGCATAGAGACTGAAATGCTGCTCGCAGTACAGTCTAAAGTAAGGTATCCACATTTTCAGACCCAAGGACCAGAAAGGTCGTAGCCATAGAAATAGGACTAAACCTTGCCACTAACCGGGCACGTTGAAGGATTACAAAGAAAACGCATAAGACATATGGCTATACAGCAATGTATGTAACCTACAAATGTATTAAAAAGGCTGCATATAATACAATTAAAAAAAGCAGTTTAGAGCTTAGATACCTGATTCCATTACTAAAAGTTAAAACTAGATCACATTCAAAATGTTTTTTGGCATTCTAGGACATTTAGCACTGTACTTATAATGCTAAAATAAGACTACAGATGACAGAAAGCAATTGAAGCACAGAACTGGCTAAACATCAATTAGTATTTCTGGGGGGGGAGGGTGTTGGGGGGGGGGGGGGCGGGCAGTAGGTGGTGGAATTACGTCCCTCGTTATTTTCGCCTTTTCTCACTCCCTGCACACAGAATTGTGCAAACCTCTGCTGTGTGAAATCGCTCCCTCCCCAACACTGCTAAGAGTCCCAGGGGCAGCCTGCCGAGTGCCGACCCAGTGGACGCGGATTCGCCCCTCCTTAAAGCGTGCTGTGTCTTGTGCGCGAGGCAGCACAGTGGGGAGCTCTTTCAAGAATAGAACCTCTGTCCCTGGTGTGAGGAAGGGGCAGGTGAAAACGGGATCAGGTGTTGCAATTAATGTGCGCGCTCACCCGGTCCTCAAAGACTAACCAGCACATGCATTTACTTCCACAAAAAGTACTGGCGCTCTGATGCAGTCCTTGAAAAACTCTGGACATCTGGTCATCCTATCTAAAGGAACAGGCTTTGAGCCTATAGCCTGTGCTAGGCAACCACATATCGCGGTTTATGACTAATAGAACTCAGTTGCTCGAAAAAGGCACGCCTCACAAGTCAGCCAATTATAAATTTGTTAGTTCCCAAAAGAAAACTGTTGACATGATAGGTGTTTAATATGTCACTTACTTAATGTATACCCTTGCTATCCTTACTACACGTTCAGAGTAAATATATCAGCCAAATGCTTTCAAAACGAGAAAAGAGTGCTTTATGGTCTGATATTAAAATAAGAACCCCAAACCTTTGTCTTGCCAACTGATTGGTTCAACTGTCTATGTCTGACACGGACATGGCTCTGGACTCTGCCAGAACGCTTAGACATAGAAAGAAGTCAAGAACGACAACTGGATGAACACTACGTGTCGCCTATTTACGGCATGTACACATTGTACTTCTAGCTTGATTTCTCTCTTCTTTTGCTTTATGACTTTTGCTCCTGATCAGACGATTGTCTATCAAGATGGTGTGTGCCCTCTCTTTTTTTTTTCTCCTCTTGTCATGGCGTCGTTACTGGTTCAGATACATCAATCGTCACCTTTCACAACACCCTATTTATTAGTCAGTCGTTGGTAACAAACTTGGCAACAAGTGCTTAAGCTATCCCATTGACCGTTTTCCTGTGAAGGGAAAAGGTCACGCTAGTCAAATACATACAGTAAGTAATTACATTTACTCCACCTGTCTTCATCCGCCTTCTCCTCTCCCCTGTTGCCAACGGGTTCCTGGGTTAAAGAAAAAAAGGAGAAAACCAGGTTAGTGGCCCTTCCAAGGTCCCCCCATGCAAGTGTACAAGGGGACCCCTTTGGGTCCTCAGTCGTCGTCTTCATCTGATCCGACCAGTGCTGCGTAGTCGCGCAGGAGGCTGTGGATCATCTTATGGCACGCCAGGGTCGATGTCTCCTTCTTCCCTACTACCAGGCGGTTGCTAGAAAACAGAACATCCTTAAAACAGCACAGGAGCCTCCAGCAGTTCTGTAGGTCACTCAGTGCATGTGTCCCTGGGAACACACCATACATCACAGAGTCTGCGGTGATGCAGGGCATAGGTATTCAGGCCCTCTCTTTGTAGTGGACTCAGTCCGTATCAATACAGGAGAGCACAACTTAGGCATCACTTGTTTCATATTTGCTAATATTCAGTGACCAAAAGAAGTAGGATTTTTCAGATTCCAAAAATAGTAATTAGCTTGACGGCTTCTTAGTCCATTACATCATAATACCTTTTACCAGGCAAGAGTCAGCTCAGGAAATGCAGAGCTCTCAGGATTTAGAAAAACTTATGAGTGAAAACTAATTACAATAATTGATGGTATCACCGGAAGTGACGTCATATGAAGTGTGACCATATGACATCACAGGACGTAAAATCACAGGACGTAATCTTACAAACACTTCATTCAGCTTTTGCCATGTTTTCTATTATTACATACTCTTTTCTCAAATACTGTTAAGAAATAAAAGGGCCATTAAAGTAAATATTTATCCAGTGGCATAACAAAACAATATGTAACCATGGAAAGAGGGTTCAAATGTTAGCTTCCCAAATTTACCAAATTGAGCAATCTTATGCAAATCACTTTACTCCACTGTGGTACATTTTAAGTGAGCATCCGATCTGAGATCACCTTCAAGAAACTCAATTCAGAATGTGTGCTATATAAAAACGTCAGATATATGACTCAATAGACAATCACATTGCACTACATACAACAATAATATTGACCACATATACAATACATATGACAAAGGGACCTCTGAAGGCTTTGTTGTCAAGTCACTGGGATGGGGAAAAGTTAATGTTGAAAAGCTATCATGTTTAACATATGCTAATGTGGTGATAAAATCTACTAAAGTGTGATAACGCTTAAAGAAACAGCGTGTTTTTAACACAGTGAAAGTGTTCATATTATTTTACAGGTTATCTTCTGTATAATTTACATGTTGAATCGTTTTGATGGTTCAGCTTGTAATCCCTGACTCAGCTCTCTCTAATTTTCTTGCTTGCTCACCTCTACTCAGCATTGACTGTTGGGCCTGCTCTGCTGCCTGCCTTGCCCCTGGGTGCAGTACATCGCCATAGTTGGAGGCCATTATGCCAGCCTAAGTCTAACCCTGGTTCCATAGGGAAACAATTACTTTCAATCATAATAAATCAAACCGACTTCTGTTTTCACACCTTCAATACAGGCTATGAGTCAAAAAATTGTAGCATTTGAACAAATTGTATTGCAAGAGGTGTTGTCCATATTGGACAAACCGAGATTTGTTCCCTATAATATATCTTTAGGAAAACAATTGGCCCTTCTGTCCCTTAAGAACAATGAGCAGATAATTATTAAAGCTGCCGATAAGGGTGGCTCAATTGTCATACAAAATCGGTCTGATTACATCATTGAAATCCAACGACAATTGAATGATCGTGATAGTTACCTACCTATCAAAAAGGATCCAACAGTTGAGATAAAGATCTTGATAGATTCTTTAGTGACACAAGGCCTTGAATTAGGCTTCTTGAGTACCTCAGAATCTAAATTCCTTCTGAAAACAAATCCTAGAATCCCAACAATTTATACTCTGCCAAAGGTTCACAAGAACCTTGAGAACCCACCCGGACGCCCAATTATATCGGGTTGTGGTTCCATACTAGAACCCCTTAATCAATACATCGATTATTTTTTACAATCGTTTGTGACAGAAACTAGGTCTTTTGTTAGGGATTCTACGCATATGATTCAGTTCATAGAGGATTATCCTTTTGACAAGGAGAGACAACTTTTGGTAACTCTAGACGTGTCCTCCTTGTACACGAGTATTCCTCAGCATGAGGCACTCGGGGTGGTAAAAGATGTACTTAATACAAGACCAACTCCACATAGAGTACCCACAGAATTTTTAATAGCTATGCTGGATATTGCAATGTCAAAAAACTATTTTGTTTTCCAGAACCAATATTTTTTTCAATGCAAGGGTGTTGCTATGGGTGCTGGCTATGCGCCGTCCCTGGCAAATCTCTACATGGATAAGTTTGAATTGGACCATTTGTACGGTGATAACAACTTATATAGAGACAGCATCGATATATGGAAAAGATATATCAATGACGTTTTTATGATTTGGACCGGCACAATCACGACATTGACTTCATTTTTTGAATGGCTAAATGAAAGATCTAGTGATATAAAATTCACAAAGAGTGAAAGCAATGAGGTAATAAATTTTCTGGACCTCAATGTGAAAACCATGGATGGTATGCTGTATACTGGGCTCTATAGAAAACCTATAGAGAGAAATGCTCTTCTAAGATATAATTCCAATCATCCTCGTAGTCTTCGTGACAATTTGCCTTATGGGCAGTTCCTAAGACTGCGTCGTAATTGTACCCAGAGAGCAGACTATTTTGCAGAGGCTATAGTCCTAACAGAAAGACTAAGGAGTAGAGGTTATCCCAGTACTCTCCTGAAACGAGCCAAAAAGAGAGCGTGGTATTGTCCACGAGAAACTCTATTAGAGACCAGGACAAGTGAAAAAGTGAATGATAGAATGGTATGTGTTACTACCTTTAATCCGGATAGCCAGGCAATCAAGAAAACAATAATCAAGTATTGGAACTTGGCTGCCACAGAAATAGGAACTACAGATCCACCACTTTTTGCCTTCAAACGGGGTAGGAGCGTTAAGGATGCTGTAGTTAATGCCTATCTTCAAAGTCCCCCTGCGCCAGACTTACGCTCACAACTTTCATTACCACTCATTTTGGGCCATAGAAAATGTGGCAATTGCAAAGCCTGTTCGTCTACAATGGAAGGTCCCGATTTTGTTTTTGGTACAAGGAGTTACACACGACCTGTATTTACGAACTGCAACAGTTGCAATGTAATTTATGCAATATATTGTCCCTGCGATAAAATCTATGTAGGGCAAACCACCCAAAAAATAAAGTGCAGAATTTTACAACACATGAGCAGGATTAAATGTAAAACACAAGGGGCACCGCTGGTGGACCACTTTCTAAGCTCCAATCATGCACCCGATAGTTTGAAATGGACAGTTGTGGAAAAAGTGCGTTTGAACCCGAGAGGTGGCAACGTAAATTCCATTCTCAACTATAAGGAATGCAGATGGATCCACGTTTTGGACTCTGTAAAGACAAGACTAAACGAAAATGAGGAGACCAACAAACAATTAGGCGTACTAGGCTTTGGCTAAGAAAAGCAGATACTCATAAGAACTAGTATTTGGGGGTGAGAGGTCCTTTTAACCTGTTGTCAACCTCCTGTATTGATGTATGTTTAATTGCTCTGTCCAGTTACAATGAACTGTTCAATAACAATGATCCTATTGTTCACTGTATGCCTTGCAGAGGGAATTTATACGAACTGTCTCTTCCAAAAATCAACTGTAGAATATACTGTTTCTCAAAAGAAGTTAATTGTTGATATACATTGTATACGAGAAATGTAAATATCTTCAGATGTTTTCTCTCACATTGTGATCATTTATATTGTGCCCTTTGTCTGTTGTCCAAATTGGTCATTTGTGATGAAAAAAAGAGCTGTATATCATGTGGAAAATGTGCAATAATGATTTGTGGGCAACTTTTCAATTTTTCTAGCCTTTATGTTGTTTGAAAAATCCTGCAATTAACTCACTATGCGAATCTCATATAGTGTAATGCAGTTGATGAATAACATATTGTAGATCTATGACAAAATCGATTGCCTTTGCTGGTACATATTACAGAGTGATTATGGCATTATGTGCCATCTCGCTCTTACGAGGAATCGTCATGCCCCGTGAGGCTTGTCTCGATGTCAGTTGATGTCAATAGCAATAGTCCTGTTTTGATGTCTATTGATAGCAGCAATATAGCTGCTGCACGCGCGTCCATCGCGCTTGCTGATTCACACGATTTGAGCGTTACGCGAGAGATAGAAGCAGCCAAGCACCGTCAGGTACGAGGCGCTTTAATCATTTGTAATTTATTTTTACGCTAATCTGGGCAGATTGTGTTCCTGTTGGTTGAGGAATTGAATGACAATCTAGTAGGGAGCACTTCGAGGCAACATGGGTAGTTCCATTTTATGTCCATAGGCTTTCCTTCAAAGCGCGTGTCACACTACATACTGTGCGATACTAATTAGATCGCCACTTCGTTTGCGATTGAATGCACTGACTCTTGGGGAGAATATAGTTTATTTTCCCTGTGCCATTTGTGAATAGGTCCTCCTCTCTATAGCGTGCGCTATATCATATATGCTGGATATAGTTGCCAAGTTCGTCTAGCAGATAGAATATATTCTGTGATCAATTATGATCCTTTGGAGCGGTTGCTGGGTGGTTGATGTCACCAACAATTCATCTGATAAGACGCATGCTTAGTGCAAATTGCACAATAATCTATGAAACTAAGCATGTTTTGCTTCTGTATTATAGTGGAACTTTTGTCCTGACGGCCGCATCCATTTTTGAAGTGGTATACGCTAATTTTCAACTCTGAAGTCAGGTGAGCCATCATTTTGGGCTATTTTTAACCTAAAATGGCTTGATTTGTCTATTGTATGGTGTAAATTTTCTATTGACTATCCCCATTTGTGTTTGTAGTTGAAATACTCAAGAGAAAGTTTTGTTAACGAAAGCAGCAAGAATAAGGAGAGAGGGAATAAGAAGAAGCCAACCCGGCAGAATAAGAGGCCCCTTGTGCAGATTAAACCCGTTACGAGCCCGGTAAATCTCTATAAAGAATATTTTCGTATTGACCCAATGGCTAAATTAATTTTATCTTTCTCTCATTATTTTGTATATGTGTCATCTGGCAGTTCCCCTTTGATTGACTACAAGAGGTGGCAACTGCAACACTATTGGTTACATCTGTTCAATCACCTATATCCTAGGTGAGTTCTTTTGGGATTATTTTCCTTCTTTTTTGTTCTAAAATCTTTATCACAGCATTGATACCAATTTATTTTCTTTAGGCTGGTATACAATTCCTGTGTCCTGAAGAAGACCCGATATGACTACTTACAACTAGCGGTTGATGTAGGGTCGAAACGTTGACGGTTCTCCAGTCCCTTATTAATCTGATTTCCTTGTTGACAATAAAAAGATAGGACATGTGCCTTACAAGGTTTATTGCACACCCATGAGGAAACTAAGGACTTTTTCAAAATAAGGAACTTTGTACATATTTTTGTTACATTGTGTAAATACGTACATATACTGTAATTATCTGCACTGTCACTTATTGCACTAAGTCACTTTATTCACTTGTTCACTGCGTCGTTTTCTAAAAATATTGTATATACAGCCTTAGCTTTATCTTTTTCAATTTTCGGATTTTGTCTATCCCCAATTCAAAATACAAAGAATAAATTGCTATATCTAAAATTGTACATTTTTGTTTGATATTGATTATTCAATTGATTTATATATGCTGTGGTTTTTGATTTATTATGATTGAAAGTAATTGTTTCCCTATGGAACCATTGTTTATATTTTGTTGATGAGGCCCAGGTTCCTTGGGTTATAGGGTTACCCCTGTTTCTTTAACTTAAGTCTAACCCTGGGCAGCGCTAGCTGCAGTGTGCACAGGTCGCAGTAGATCCTTGCTGACACAACCGAGGTTCTTTCGTCTGCTCTTCAGTTGAATTTACCCAAAGCAATCTATGCCTCTTTGGTCTCGGTAGTTGTCGCTGGACCTCAGGCCGCACGTTGTTGGAGGCACAGCCATCTCCCATGTTGAATTCTGGAACATGACGCGCTTCCGTGCAGGTACTCTCTTCATGTGTCAAGGTGGGTCTTTGCTCAAGTCATGAAGGGGGCACTACAGCCAGAGTCCTGAGCCAATAGTAGCTAGACTTGAGTTAAGTCCCTCTCAGTGCAGGTCTGTCAGTGGCATCAGTCCTGTGCCTGCACACAGATAATGGGCCTGTCCTGTGCCACGTGTTGACTGATGTGTTACAGGTGACATCTTGCCAACATACACAGCTTCTGAAGAGTGTATGTAGCCCTAATTCTTCCCTGTAGTGTAATGCCTTTACAGCCACAGTGTAATGAGCACTTCAGCCAGCCAGCATCCAATTTGGCAGCGGCTGCAAGACTACTATCAATGTCCGTGAGCATCGTCTCTCTCTCTCTCTGTGACAGCTGATTCCAAGGGAGCAGCCAGAAAATGTAAATACCCCCCACTTTGAACTGAAGCTTTGCTGGCAGCAAGCAACTGAAGCAAGTGAGCCCAAACCTGCCTAGAAAGCTTCATTGTCTTTTCCATCCAAGCATCTATCCATTCATCATTTCACCCTTCTATCCACCCATTGATAGCCACAGTTTCAACTGTAAAATCGCTCATGAATGTATTCTTTCATACATCATTTAATCTTTCCCCATTTCATTCAGCCACTCTGCAATCCATCCATCCACTCTGTTATCAGCTACTCTGCCATCCATTCACTAATCCATACACTCTGCCAACCATTCATTCATCCTTTTAACCCATCAATCCAACATTCCCTTTACTGTGCAATCGTTTCACCTGTCCATCCACCTATCCACCCCTTTTTGCTTTCTTCCTTTCACTTGCCCACCCACTTTCCATGCATCCCTTTACTCTGCCATTCTTTCACCTGTCCATCTACTAATCCACTCACTCACTTACTCACTCACTGAGTCAGTGCAGTGCCCACATAACGCTCCATCCTTGAGCTGGGAAGGAGCTCCTGATGACCGGCCCAATCTGATAGCCTCTAATTGGCTGGGAAGTTTGTAATGTTGCACCTGATTGCAGGGCCGGAGTGGTAACCCAAAGCAGCCCTGGCACTTTTCTAGGACCAGCCCCTGGGGAAGCACTGCCTGGCCACGGGAGGCTGGAAACGCTGGCTTGAAGCTTTTGTTGCTGGGGGCCGATATTGCAGCACCGCTGCAAATCTGGCTCCCAGTAACAAAACTAGCAACCACCGCTGTAAAACTGCCCCCACCCTTCCAGCCTCCCACCGGAGAAAGCCCAATGCCAGGTACAGTCGGTCCGGCTCCGACTGATTGCATCCTGAGGCTGGTCAATCTGATACAGCCTGATTGCACTGCGATGAAATTGATGCCTTGCTTGAGCTTTATGGCAGGGCTTAAGCTGGAGAGATTAGACTGCCAGCTAAACTGTAACCTACTGTCTAAATTGGTAGGGTTGGCAGGTATAAATGAGCATTTGAAAAGCCAACAGGTCTTGTCTATGCAAGAGCAATTCGTTTTGGCAATGTCTTTTAGCCATGATGTACAACAGTATGGCTAAAAGTTTGAAAAAAAGCACTATGAAGTGGGAAGCAACATGCACAATGAGGAGGGTAGAAGGGTTACAAGCAACACGGACAGCGGGGGTGGGATTCTTGCAAGCAACACAGACAACGAGGGCGTGGGAGGGTTACACGCAACACAGACTATGGGGTGGTAGGAGGCTTACAAGCAACACTGACAATGGGGAATGGGAGGGTTAAAAGAAACACTGACAATGGGTCTGGGTGGTTTACAAGCAACAGGGACAAGGCAGAAGTGGGAGGTGGGCAGGAAGAAGGCACATGTCAATGAGAGGTGGGAAGGAGGAAACAACATGACGGGAAGAAGAGTTCTTCAATGACAGCGCAAGCAGCGGGAGGACACTAATTAAAATGAAGAAATCAATATTTGGTCCATGCGCCACACAAAAGAAGAAGAACTGAAACTGGTACACGCTGGCCAATTAGGTGGCAGCCAACAAAAGTGACAATGAAGATAAACAGTAAGTCATGTAGTAAACAAGATCTCCCGAAAGCGACAGTGCATAAGTGCAGTCTGAGGCGAGACCTAAAAAAGGGGGGGGGGAACACAGCATGGCATACCAGCATGCAATTAATCCAGGTGCATTGTGGTAAATGAGTTTCTCGACTCATGTGTGTCCGGATATTTGTCTTTCTTCAGTAGAGAGTAACATTTAAATTTGGGGATGATGGAAATGCTGCTCACAGGCTTCTGAGCTTTCTGTATCACTCCCAGAATGTATGTGCATTCAAGTGAGCTTGTCAGACCAATAACTCAACATGGAGCCAATCAAAAAGGAGGTGAGGGAGCACACTGCGTTGCATGACAGCACATAATACACCACTATGCATTGTGGTAAAATCAGTGCTTGAGCTATAATTATATATTTCTCAGAGACTACGGATTCTATGAATGTTGTGATGCCCATAGTAATGAAAACAAAACAGTTCTTGATGAGTTTCAGCATTTAAATACAAATCTTCATTATCTAGGGTACCACCAGAAGACATCAGAGATTCATTCTTTTTTTTATATCAAACATTTCATTCAGTTTTGCCATCTTATACCATAACAAAAAAGTCAGTAGAACCACATCAACGTTTACATCCCACTTCCAAACAGTGAACAACCTTCAGCCCCTCAGGGAAGATCAAAATAAGCCACCCACTCCCCCCACACCCGCTCACATTTCTTGGGACAGCCTGATTTATAAATCAATTCTTCGAGTCTGGCACACCAGTCCATTGCTGCTCTTCAGCTTGCCAGCGAAGGGGGACTCTGTGAGCACCATTGTTTGGCGATTTGCCAAGACTGTCCCAATAAGAAAGAGGGTCCTATTCCCCCTTAGACTTGCAGAGTCCTCGATAATGCATACCAGGGCTAACCTCTGGGAAGGCTCATTGACTTCTCCCAGTACCCCAGAAATATCCATAAACTCCTTCTCTAGTATCCCATGATGACTGGGCATTACTACATCAAGTGATAGGTGTGCTTCTGCACCTTGGCAGCGACTGCATGCCAGGGTATCCAGTATGTTGGCTCACCATAAGTGCATGGGTGCGAGATACGTCATGTGTAAATAGTTGAATTAAATGAGCCGAAGTCTGAAGTGATTCACCAATGCTCTAGGGTACATGTATGCCTCCCTCCAGTTTGGCCTATCCAGGGGGCCCACCCACTTGCTCCCATTTAGCCTTTAAGTCAAGGAGAGAACCAGAGGGAGTTACTAACCTGGGATCTATATATTCAGGAGATATCCCCTCTGCCGATAGTGCCCATGAGGAATTGTGCCTCTAGAGGGTTGCCTTCTGGTACAAATTCTAGGAGTGTGAGGTGGGGGTGGAATGTATGTTGCACTTGCAACTACAGATAACGGTGATACTGAGACTTAAGCAGGTAAAAGTTATGGTGGCGTTCACAAAAGGACTTCAAGTGGGAGCTTTGCCAAATGCCACCCAGCTTGGTGATCCCAGTTAGGTCCCTCTGTCTAAAGTCCTGTAATTGAGCAGCTTTGTGTAACCAGATTTTAGTCAATTTAGGGTTTTCAGGGTAATTTTCCAGTGCCAGCCCATCCACCTCAGGGCTGAACGCCATGTCCCAACAACTGTTTTTGTAATGTCAGGTAAGAACCGGGGAATTGGGCCTCCATAGAGAATGTTAAGAATTTGGTCTCGCTCCACTCAGGTCACCTCGATGCGGAATGCTGCATCCAACCAAGTTGTGCCTCTCAGTAATATAGACACACCTCCACCATGCCCAATCCCCTATCTATTGTTCATCGAATACAGGTATTGTATATCACTGGCTGGCCCATCCAGCCAAAGAAAAAGAGCACATTTTGGAGTTGTTTTACGGAACCAGGCCTGGGGTATCGGTAGAGGGAAGTTTTGGAGTGTGTGTAGGATACGTGGGAGCATGACCATTTTAAATTGCGCCACTCTGCCAAGTATATTTAGTGGAAGTCTCGACCATGTGGTCAGGGCTGCCATCAATTTGGACTCCAGAGGGGACTAGTTCAAGCCTCAGGCTTGATTGGGCTCTAGGGCAATGTGCACTCCCAGGTATTGGAAGCTCAACCTTCGGATCGGCAGCTATGAGAGATCAATTCTTTAACACCATTTATGTCCCATGTATTTACAAAGGGACTAGCCATTATATCATCATCTAGAGAGTTTCAAAACATATGGAAGTTGAATCCTTCTTTTGGACCCATATTATGATAAGAAACCCTGATGTGCTCTGTGAGAGGAAAAATGCGGCTACAATTCCTAAACCACATGAAACGTTACTGTGTCATCAGGAATACAGTTTGCATGCACTAGAAGTAAAATCACAATCAGCATTATTATCCACAATGAAAAGCAAAAAGACTACAGTGGCAACCCAGCTATATGACCATGGTAGAAAAATGTATCTGTCCTGGAACCAACAGCAAACAAGAAGTCATCTGTAGCACTGATTAACTGTAGGCAGCTTTATTTTCTTTATCAAAATCTGCACCAGAATCATTCTCATGCAGTACAATGTCTTGTAGTAGGAACACTTCATGTGATGTTGGCTCTGTCAGTGGCTCATACTAAAGCACAACAGTAGCTTCAATGGGTGAGATCGCTGACATTACAGTATAAGGTTAATCGATGGAAGCTGATACTTGGTTCAAAGTTCGAGACACAACAGGCTCTTGAGTCCCTGGAATGGGACGTACGACTTCTTGGCTGTACTCTTATAGATAAAGCTCTCTCACAGTAGAGAGAGGATGTGCTATTCTACTCTGGAGGTACCTTAGTGTCGCAGGGGACTGCTGAACAGAATTGGCCACATAGTGCTTTTTGACGTGATCGAGTGGCACCTTCCTGTTCTTTTTTAAGCTAGGCAATCATGGGTGTAGCTACCATTGATGCAGCAGGTGCAGTGGCATCAGGGCCCAGAGTCTAGAGAGGCCCACTGAATTCTGATACTTGATATATTTTAGTATCCTACCAGCAGTCAAATGGGTCATTTTCCTTGCTTACACACGGGGGGGCTGGGGGTACGCTCCGTACATACGGGGGTGGGGGTACGCTCCGTACATACGGGGGGTCTGGGGGTACGCTCCGTACATACGGGGGCCCGGGGGTACGCGCCATACATACGGGGGGGCTGGGGGTACGGCGCGTCCATCCGCGGGGGGGCTGGGGGTCCGGCGCGTACTTACAGGGGGGCTAGGGGGGTGTTCGGCACGTACCGGGCCCCCTTTTCCTCACGCTTCGCGGTGTACTTCGCTTTTCCGGCACTTTTTGGGTGCCGTAAAAATATTGCCGTCCGGAGTGCTGTCGGTACGAATCGTACTTGCTGGTACGTAAAAAGCTGCCAAACTCCGTCCGGACGTCACGTCCGCGGTGTCCCGGATCACATTTGTATGTATTTTTCTGTCGGTTGGTTTTTTTTCCGATTCGTACGGAAATGGTGTTTCCGTACGAATCGTGCTTGCAAGTTTGTAGGGTTTTTTTCCCAGGTACGAGTCGGACGGAGAAAACGCTCCGACCGACAGTTTGTACACGGTTTTTCCAGGATCGGAATCGGCTCCATAATGTTTAATGAAGCTGCAGGGTCTGCTAGGCGAGTTGCACTGATCAGTCAGCGAGCAAAGCCTAAATGCTTCCTATCCTGGTAAATGTCCAGTATTTGTAAAGCGTGAACAATGACCTAAGGGTGTCAAGGCGCTGGGGGCCATCATGAAGATTAAGCCAGCTATTACCCAGAGTCACATGGTGCTAGGCTGATCTGCCGCCGGCGATCGATCTGTGAGCCCCCGGGTTCTGGAGTCAGTCTCCCTGGCCACTGTGCCACATCTCTTCCCTGGTAGCCTTCAATTGGGACTGGAGATATGAATGTGTACGATCTGTCCCAGTGTTGCCTGGCATAATGATTCCCCTTTACCCTCCACTCTCGGTCCTCAGCTGTTTTAACATACATTGTTGCTAGAAACACTTAGCAAAACAATGAACAAAATGCGGCCTAATGCGCTTTCAATTATTTTTTTCCCACGAGATTTTGTTTTTAAATAAGACACGTAGTTGTCTATCTTCTAGAAACTCTTAGAAATGAATAACAAGCTATTGTAAAATCAATCAGTCAGCGTTAAAATTAAATACTGCAAATATATTCATGTAAGCTTGATTGTCTTGTTGCATAATAATATAAACTTAATGCGGGCATATAAATTAACACGCGTTCAGCATTTTACTAATCCTATGTATTCACTTTTTGATTGCTTGACTGGCATATGTGCCCAGAATAGAAAAGAGATACTACTTGTAACAGCTCCTCAGGTATATACTGTGGCTATTTGTATAGCTGTTGCTGTTCTGTTGCTCTACAGTGCACCTATCAGAACATATACTGAATATGGATGTATAATTCCTATTACTGTAGGTTGCATCCTGCTGTTTCTACAGTAAAACCTCAGACAGAGATATTCATCCATGTTCACCGGCAATGTCTCAAAATGTTACTTCAAATTAGCATAGCAGGGTCCAGCTTGATATGTTTCTACATGTTTCTTTAATGTATAGAGAATGGTACTTCTTGTGCTGTACAGAACCCCTTCCAGTATGCGAGAATTCCCATATAGGGGCCGATTCCGATTTCGGACGCAAAACGAACTGACCGACACGGACCCGGACCGAATACCGACCGACACGGACCAGCGCCGTACCACCTGTGCAGTACGATGCAACGCTTGTGAATTACAACCGACACGTACGGAATACAAGCCGTACGACCGAGCCGTAGGGAAAATAGTGATCCGGCCGGAAAACAGACGCGATTATTACTGACCGACACGAACCCGGAATGAACCCGACCGACCCGTACCTGCGATGAACGATTTGCGCAGTACGATGCAATGCGTGTAAAACCAGACCGACTCGCACGGAGACCAAGCCGCACGACCGACACGCACAGACAACCCGGCACACAAGCAATAGAGACCGCCGCGACCGACGCGTACCAAACACAGAAGATGGGCAGCGTGAAGGAGGCGGAGTAGCCCGCACGAGACAACAGCAGCGTCCGTTTCCGTCACATGAACGTCTCCTTCATGCCTACAAAACCCAAAGGAAAAAAGACAAAAAAAGGACCAAACAAGCAATGACAAAGCCAATAAATACCCCGCAAAAAAAAAGACACACACACAACTCCAACTATATAAAGGACTACAATCACTACCATCATCCCTTGCAAACAGGAGACACAGCCAGCAGCAAACATAAGTACACAGCAACCACAGACACACTCACAACTCCCCCATCACACAACTCACACACCATCAGCACCTCATACAAAAGCACACATACATACACCCAGCAAAACCAACACCAACCCACCCTCACTTGCACCCTCACACACACATCCCTCACCACCACCACCCATCGCCATGCCCCCAAAGAAGAATCCAAAGTTCACAGATAGTGAGTTAGAAGTGCTGGTAGACGAGATCATCAGAGTAGAGCCACATTTGTTTGGTACATTGGTCCAAAGGACCCCCATCTCACAGAAAACCAAGATGTGGGCGAGGATTGTGGACAAGGTGAACGCCCAAGCACCAGCAAGGTGCACAAAGGACGATATCCAGAACAGGTGGTATGACGTGCGCAGGAGGGTCAAGAAACTCATCGAAAAAGATCATGCCCTGAGTCAGTGCACCGGCGGTGGCCCTCTTGCCAAACCAGTCTACTTCAGGACCTGGGAGGAAAAGGTGCGGGACATCCTACCACCAGAGAGCGTCCATGGCCTAACAGACATCCCAGAGCCTGGTGAGTACACAAACAACATACCCAAGATTGTGTGGCAAGGGGACAGTGAAACCATGCACCGCAAGCAAAGCTACACTAACCAATAGATAATCAGCCCAAAATGTGAATGCCAGTCAGACAAACACAATACCTGCCATCTCAGAGTGACTGGGAACTGTGTCATGACATGCACCAACCTACAAACAAATAGAGTAAGCCAGTGGCACAAAGCCAAATAGACCCTGCCAGACAGTTTGCCACCACAAACACACCACCTCACAGTGCAGCTGACTGTCAGGAAGGAATAGTGGGGATGCAGGTGAAGTGAGTGTATCCAAAAGCATGATGGGGCCTGTAGTCACAGATAATGCTCCCCCTCCTGATTGGCCCATCAAGACCTCTCTGAAACATGCCCACATCACAGGGAGTGGAAAATGACTGACAAGATGGCTGACACTCGCTCCTGCTGTGGGGAGCACAAGGCCCTGCTCGGGGTTGTGTGCAAATCAGAAGCAGGACACCACTGACTGACATCCTGAAAGACAACTTGCACGCCCTACAATGGAAGCAAGTTTTCCTGATGGGAAGGAGGACTGACAGCCCTGACCATACTTACCAGCATGGGGAGACACCCCCCTCAACAAACTCCACACAACTCACCGGGTACAATGCATTGACACACACCTTATTGAAATATCAGCAAAAGATACCCCGTACTGGGTGCTGCTGTGTGAAGCACAGGGGCTCACTTTGGACTTGTAGCCAAACAAACACCAGGACTTCACAGTCAGCCATCTTTTCATTGCTGTCACACACCCTCACAGGGAAGCAGAGTCAAGAGGGAGGAAGTTTGGGCATGCTGGGAAGGGGGGTGGAGCCAAGAGTATGATGGAACTCGCAGTCACAGACAACCTACACCCACCCACATGGCCCAGCAAGATCAAACTGAACCATACTTGCCTCACAGGGAGTGGGAAGGGACTGACAAGATGTCTGACACTGGGTTCTGTTGTGGGGAGCACAAGGCCATGCTGGGAAATGGCCAACAACAAACATCAGGACTTCACAGTCAGCCATCTTGCCATTGCTGTCACACCCCCTCACAGGGAAGCAGAGTCAAGAGGGAGGAAGTATGTGCATGCTGGGAAGGGGGGTGTAGCCAAGAGTATGATGGGACTCGCAGTCACAGACAACCTACACCCACCCACATGGCCCAGCAAGATCAAACTGAACCATACTCGCCTCACAGGGAGTGGGAAGGGACTGACAAGATGTCTGACACTGGGCTCTGTTGTGGGGAGCACAAGGCCATGCTGGGAAATGGCCAACAACAATATCAAACTCTGTCCGTGACAAGCTGGGAAAAAGCAGTGTACAGGCAGGCATCTGTTCGAAAAGTAGAAAAAGTCATGTTTGTGAACCATCGATGCATGTAGAAACATAAATCACATTGGTGCCGATTACGATCCGGCAAAAACCGGGTACGAACCGTCGGTCGGAGCGTTTTCTCCGTCCGACTCGTACCCGGTCGTAAAACTTCACAAACATGGAATTACGATTCGCACGGAAACACCATTTCCGTACGAATCGTAAAAAACACCGACCGACGAAAATATACATACGAATGTGCTCCGGGAATGCTGCGACGTGACGTCGGGACGCTGTCAGGCAGAGTTTCACGACCCAGGAACCACGATTCGAACCGACAGCAGTCCGGACGGCAATATTTTCACGGCACCAAAAAAGTGCCGGAAAAGCGAAGTACGTCGCGAAACGACCAGAGTAGGTGGCCCGGTACGCGCCGTACCCCCCCCAGCCCCTGTACGTACGCGCCGACCCCCCCAGCCCCCGTACGTTCGAGTCGTACCCCCCCAGCCCCCGTACATTCGAGTCGTACCCCCCGTGTATGTACACCCGTGTACGTGTCGAACCCCCCGTGTATGTACACCCGTGTACGTGTCAAACCCCCGTGTATGTACACCCGTGTACGTGTCGAACCCCCCGTGTATGTACACCCGTGTACGTTCGAGTCGTACCCCCACCCGTGTATGTACGGTGCGTACCCCCACGCACCGTACATACACGGGTGGGGGTACGACTCGAACGTACACGGGTGTACATACATGGGGGGTTCGACATGCACACGGGTGTACATACACGGGGGGGTTCGACACGTACACGGGTGTACATACACGGGGGGTTCGACACGTACAAGGGTGTACATACACGGGGGGTTCGACACGTACACGGGTGTACATACACGGGGGGGTTCGACACATACATGGGTGTACGTACACGGGGGTTCGACACGTACACGGGTGTACATACACGGGGGGGTACGACTCGAACGTACGGGGGCTGGGGGGGTCGGCGCGTACGTACGGGGGCTGGGGGGGGTCGGGGCGTATGCGGGCACATGTCTCCATGGTTGCTATGGGAGTTCGGTGCGGACGGTGTTTTTTCCATACGGTTGTGACATCGGACGCACGGGATGGATCGTAATTCCTCGGTCGGACTTCACTTTTCACATTTGTAAGGTAAATCGTCCGTGGACGTGTCGGACACATTTTCCGACCCGAGGACGTGTGGGGAATACTTCCCAATGCGATTCGTATGGACTTTTTACCATGCGAATCGTAATTGGCAGTTTGTACGGCACTTGTGCGATTCGTACGGTAAAAAGACCGGATACGAGTCGTACGGGGAATTTTTTTACCGGATCGTGATCGGCACCATTGTGTGTCTCTTCCAAACATAGGTGGTGCTGGGCACCCAGCACCAAATGATGAGGATACCCAGTCCCAGACTCTGGCGGACACTGAGCTCTCTGGTCTGACTCTCTCACTCTCCTCTTCGGATGACGACGACCATCCTGGCCTCTCCGGTGTGAGCCATCATGCAGCACCATCAGCATCAACATCTTCACACCCTGTACCCATGCCTCCAGCATCTGGACACCGAAAGGGCACCCCCGCCAACACAGACAGACCAAGGCCAATCAACACCCACAGCACAGGGACACAGGACCCCACGGAAGTTACAGCAAACACCACCAGCAACACCACCCAAGGGGTCCCAGTGTCACCTGTGCGTCCCGCCGCTGGTCCTGCCCGTGTGGAGAGAGGTGCTGGGAGGGGTGGGAAGCACAGGGCGCGCCTTGCAGAGGGGTGCATGATGACCCCCACCTGGCATGCATCTTAGATGCGTACCAGGATAGCACCGGAGGATTTGGCCAGGTAGTGGGGATCCTCAAGGACATGCAACACAAGCAGGTCGCCCACCATGCCCGCAAGGAGTCCAAGTAGGATGACATTACTGCGGTGCATCGGGACATATTCCAATGCCTCCGCCAGATCAACACCAACCTTTCCCCCTCTGTGTGCCCACAACATCTGTCGCAACACCATCTGCCAGCGCCACAGGGAGGGAGGAGGACTCTGGCGGAGAGTCCCCTGCACCGCAGAGGCCTGCACATGAGGATCCCCCCCCGGAAGAAGAGGGGTTGTCCAAAGAAGGACATGTGAGAGACAGATGTCCCAGCACATCCCCAGGGCCTCTAAACCTGTTCTGGACAATGTCCTTTGTGCGCAACCCGTTCACCTTGTTCATTCGCACACAACTCGCCCATATGACATGGAGGGTTCATGTTGGGCCAATGTATCAGATGACTGTGGACTTTACTCTGGACATTTCATCTACCAGCACTTCCAACTCCAATGTGAACTTTGGATTCCCAAACCAATGTACAGCACCCACCATCCTGTGCACTTCCCTCACACATTTTTGTAAATAAACTCACCAGCACACCATACTTGCCTCTGTTGTGATTCCAACTTGTCATGTTCAGGGAGATGTCGATCTGCTACACAACACAGTGCATGCCAAATACTGCAACAATGTGACCAAAGTAAGGTGAGTCATGGTGATGTGACACATGTGAGGGAGACACCACTATGGCAACACAAAACATACTCACCATGGCCATGTTACTCATCACACACAATGATGTTGACCTGAAACGCATTGGCATGCACAGACACAACACCAACCCCAGTCAGTGGTAACAAGTCCACAGGTGAGGTAAGCAGATGTCACTCAGATGTGGGAAGACAGACAACGCACATAACAAAGCGTAGCACAGGTTCATTATACATCAGCAACACGTTTATTCCACAATAGTTGCACGGTAATTCTACGTAACAGTGGACACACGCTCTCAATGTGTTGGAGAATGGAAGTCCAGGGATGTGTGTTACATCAGTTGATGGGAATTGTCAACTGGTGTTGGCTTCTGGGTGTTGGGGGGTCAGTGTTGTCCACACAACAGGCAAAGTGCCCTGGGAAGGACAGACAAGATACAGTCAAAAGCATAGAAGAACAGGAGAGAAATGCAATACACATGCACAAAACATGTTGCAAGACACCTACACAAACACTAGTTAGCAGTACTACCCTATTGTGGAGTACACACCACCTGAATGGACACATCACAGCACGCATCCAGTCAAGTGGCACACAGACACCCTCAGACAGCAACAGAGCTGGCACTACACATTCCAGGCTACCTCTGTCAGGCGCTGATCAAGGGCGCCTACCGAGGCTGCAGCCGAACCCGGACTACAACACCCGGAAAGCCCGGCTGCAGGAAGGCGTGGTCACGGCTGGTAAATACGCGGAGACGCGAACCAATCGGTGCGTGTTATACTGATTGTTGTATCGGTTACTGCAGAGGACGCTGCCCAGCGGCGAACGAGTGAGCAGATTTCCAGACGGCCTCAGCCTCAAGGATAATCACTACGGGACGCTGGAGTAAGCATCGACCAGCTTACCCGTATCGTCTCCACCGTCGCCTCAGAGAGCCAGCCGTGAGTTGCACGGCTTTCGAACAACCTTGTTTCCCATTCTAGGGAGAATCCCCACGGGGCGCTGACGTAAGCGCCGCCGTGTACTTCGTCCACACGTTCCTACGGAACAGAGGAACGCCGTTGGCCTCAAGGAATGAGAGACAGTTCCTTTTTGGTTCCATTTGGGAGAAATAGCCTTCACAGCAATACAGGTATCAACGGAATAGGGGAGGGACTGCCCTATGCGAGACTAAATAGCTTTGCCTGATATATCAGAGCGTCTGGATACTTTATACTTTGCTCCTTTTTCTTCCATTAATCTACTCATCTTAAGTGTCTTGGATATTACGAACGCTAACATGGTGCAAATGTCAGGGTTGTGGTAATACTTGACTTCTAAGCATCCTATTGACCATGCAGTGAGAAACCACTTCAGGCACAGTGGTGTCTGTGTTTACCTTGGGAGTGAAGGGGGAGGTTTATGTAAGAATGGTCGGTACTGTCCAGTTGGTTTAGGAGTTCTGGTCTTCTCCTTTCAGGGCAACGCTACACTATATGGTTTGGCTGCAAGCGCAGCAGAATGAGTGATGAGACACACTTGTTAGGCATTAGTGAGACCTAATGAGAGTAGGAGTGTTGTGTTGCTGTCTTTTCTATGTGTCTTCTTTTTTTGCAGGGATCCCACTCCTCGCGGTCCCCGCCCTAATTCCTTTTCCCTCGCCTGATTGCCCTGGTACTCTGTTTTGGTGTAATCCAGAGTCGGGGACATCTGGAGGTGGAACCCTTGTGCATCACCCAAGTCTGAAGGAGCCGCAGTGGACCGTGACAGAATAACGCGCCCACGAACTTACTCCCTGGGGTTTGAGTGACGCACAATCATGGCGTCATTAGAAGACGTATTGCAGGCCCTCCTGTTGGTGCAACAGGAATTGGCTGCCTCAAAGGCAGAAACTGCCGCCCTTAGAAAGAGGGTGGATCGACAGAGTCGGAATCCGTATGACGCCACTCAGTTGTCGTCACCCATACAGGTGAACGTGTCTCCTCCTATACCCCTGGCTAGCCCGGAGAGGTTTTCGGGAGACCCTTACAAAATCCAAACGTTCTTAACACAAATCACGCTACACTTTTCGTGTAAACCGGCGTCATTTCCCACTAACCATTCGCGGGTGGTTTTTTCTATTTCGTATATGACGGGGGACGCTGCCAATTGGGCTGTGCCCCTGGTTAAATACGACGACCCCCTGCTGACTGATTGAAACTCCTTTCGCAGGGAGTTTGAGCGGGTATTTGACCGCAGAGCCACCACTTTTTCGGCAGACCGAGAACTGCTGGAACTCAGGCAGGGTAAACAGGACTTAGTGACGTATCTTACCCAGTTCAATCGTCTTATAGCAGAGACAGCGTGGCCGGAGGAAAAAAGAATGTCCCTATACTACCAGGGCCTAAGAGACGACATGAAGGATGTACTAGCCCAGATCGATCCTCAACCCGCCACGTACACAGATTTGATGAATCTCACATTACGGCTAGATCATAGATTGGCTGAGCGGAAGGGAGAGCGGGTTTACACTCATGTCGAGAAAACAGATAGGGGACCTAGAATCACGGGGTCCTCCCCTGAGTTCCAGGCCGAACCAATGGAGGTGGGTGCGATCAGACCTCCGTTATCTAGGGCCGAAAGGGAAAACCGCAGGCTTGCGGGTTTATGCATGTATTGCGGGAAGAAAGGCCATTACGTGCGAGATTGTCCCGTGAAACCCAAGAAAAGTGGGTATACCTCTGTTAAGAAAGTGGCGGTAGCCACGCTACAGTCCCCCCTTCCCGACCAACCGATCCCCGGAGAGGGGGCCGAAGCACCCGAACGGCGGGTCTTACAGCTGCCCTCTTTGGCTGTAATCGAGTCGGTTGCCTCAGAATCACACATTATGTTAACCATGCTTCTGGCGGGTGGAACCCAAGTCCATGAGGTAGGAGTAATGGTGGACTCTGGAGCCACCTGGAACTTTATTGATAGCGGGCTGGTGCAGCGCCTGGGGTTGAGGCGCATCCCAAAGGCAATCCCGGAAACCGTGTTGGCGGTAGATGGGAAACCTCTTAAGTCAGGGCCCATCACGGAAGTCACCGAAACCCTAACCCTAACCAAACAAGGGCCTGTCTGGGATCATGTCGAGGAGTTGGCTTTAAACATCATTGAGGCTCCTCAGTACGAGTTAATACTAGGTATGCCTTGGTTGAGAAATCATAACCCCTCGATCGATTGGAAGCGGAAGACGGTGGAATTCGAAACCGATCAGTGTAGAGAGCATTGCGCGAGCGCTCACCGTCCCCATCTCCTGGCCCTCACTCATGGTTACCACATCAGTACCGCAGCAGAGAAAGAGACAATTCTTCCCGCAGCATATGAACGATATCGAGAAGTGTTTAGCGAACTAAAAGCTGAACACCTGCCACCGCACCGTGTATATGACTGCCAGATCGACTTAATACCCGGGGCGCTCATGCCTTCCTGTAGAGTATATTCCTTATCAGAACCTGAGACCGCCCATCTTCGACACTATCTCGAGCACTATGTGGACATAGGGTTTATTCGGCCATCCCGTTCCCCTGCCGCTTCGCCTCTTTTCTTTATTAAAAAAGCCAATGGCGAATTGAGGACATGCATTGACTATCGCGTGTTGAACAAAAACACGGTCCGCAATCGATACCCTCTTCCACTCATCCCTGTCTTACTGGATCAGGTGAAGGAGGCGGTCATCTACACAAGATTGGATTTAAGGGGGGCTTATCACCTGGTCCGGATAAGGGAGGGAGATGAGTGGAAGACGGCGTTCAAGACGCGCTACGGCTTATTTGAGTATTTGGTTATGCCGTTTGGGCTTTGCAACGCCCCGGCGGCTTTCCAATACTTTCTCGATGATGTCCTAAAGGAGTTTATAGATAAGACCGCAGTAGTGTACATAGACGACATACTGATTTATTCCAATGATCAGGGAGCACACATCACGCACGTATCACAAATACTACACAAATTGAGAGAACACAATCTGTTTTGTAAGTTGAGCAAATGCGAATTCCACGTGGAGAGGGTGGAATTCTTGGGGGTGGTCTTAAGTCCTTCAGGGCTGTTCATGGCAGAGAGAAAGGTGGCGGCCATGCAGTGAGCAGATTTCCAGACGGCCTCAGCCTCAAGGATAATCACTACGGGCTGCTGGAGTAAGCATCAACCAGCTTACCCTTATCGTCTCCACCGTCGCCTCAGAGAGCCAGCCGTGAGTTGCACGGCTTTCGAACAACCTTGCTTCCTGTTCTAGGGAGAATCCCCGCGAGGCGCTGACGTAAGCGCCGCCGCGTACTTCGTCCACACGTTCCTACGGAACAGAGGAACGCCGTTGGCCTCAAGAAATGCGAGACAGTTCCTTTTTGGTTCCATTTGGGAGAAACAGCCTTCATAGCAATACAGGTATCAACGGAATAGGGGAGGGACTGCCCTATGCGAGACTAATTAACTTTGCCTGATATATCAGAGCGTCTGGAGACTTTATACTTTGCTCCTTTTTCTTCCATTAATCTACTCATCTTAAGTGTCTTGGATACTACGAACGCTAACATGGTGCAAATGTCAGGGTTGTGGTAATACTTGACTACTAAGCATCCTATTGACTATGCAGTGAGAAACCACTTCAGGCACAGTGGTGTCTGTGTTTACCTTGGGAGTGAAGGGGGAGGTTTATGTAAGAATGGTCGGTACTGTCCAGTTGGTTTAGGAGTTCTGGTGTTCTCCTTTCAGGGCAACGCTACACTATATGGTTTGGCTGCAAGCGCAGCGGAATGAGTGATGAGACACACTTGTTAGGCATTAGTGAGACCTAATGAGAGTAGGAGTGTAGTGTTGCTGTCTTTTCTATGTGTCTTCTTTTTTTGCAGGAATCCCACTCCCCGCGGTCCCCGCCCTAATTCCTTTTCCCTCGCCTGATTGCCCTGGTACTCTGTGTTGCTGTAATCCAAAGTCGGGGACATCTGGAGGTGGAACCCTTGTGCATCACCCAAGTCCGAAGGAGCCGCAGTGGACCGTGACAACCTCCATACATTCACATAACAACCCTGGAAACTCACATTCAGGTGAAGAAGTTGTTGATGAGCTGTGAGCGGACGTCACCATCATCTTCATCATCACTGGCATCTTGGCCCAGGCCGGGATCCTCAACAGGTGCCAGAGGTTGGTCATCGTCATCCTGGATGAGAGGCACCTCCTTCCGCACTGCCATGTTGTGTAGCATGCAGCAGACAAGGATTATTTTGCACACCTTTGCAGGCTCATATGGGAGGGCCCCACCGGTCTTGTCCAGGCAGTGAAAGCGGCTTTTCAGGAGGCCGAATGTCCGCTCAATCACCCTCCTGCTCTGACCATGTGCCTCATTGTAGCGCAGCTCGGCTGTTGTCACAGGATTCCTGAGGGGTGTCAGCAACCACAGCATGTTGAGGTATCCGGAGTCACCTACACACACAAAAATGAACAAGTAGCTGAGTTTTGTCGGAGTGCAGAATACAGCATTGACAAACCCACACAATGAGAAACAGTCAGTACACACCGACAAGCCAGGCATGCTGAGCTGGCATCTGTGACATCAGCGTTGCAATGCGACTACTCCTCTTAATGTAGGCATCATGCGCAGAACCAGGGAACTGTGCACACACATGTGTGATCGACATGTCAGCAAGACAGACCACCAGAGCATTGATTGAATGGTAGTGCTTCCTGTTACGGTATGCCTGCTCATGTGCCTGTGGTGGTATCAGGGCAACATGTGTCCCATCAATAGATCCAATGACGTTCGGCATCCTCCCCAGTGTATAAAAGGCATCCTTTATTTTAGAGAGTTCAGCTGGGCTCGGGAACTTGATATACAGGTCGAGGAATTGCAACATCCCCTCCAAGACATTGCGTAGCACCCGACTAAACATCGTTTGCGACATCCCACCAGCAGTAGCCACAGTGTACTGGAAGGTACCAGTAGCAAAGAAGTGCAGGGCTGCCATCACTTTCACTTCTGGGATCAGTGCTGTAGGGTATGTCCGGCCAGGTAGCAGATGTGGCGTCAACTGCTCCGCCAACTCCGCAATCAGTGGCCTGGTGAAGCGGTACCGTCTGATGCAGTCACGTTCCTGCATGGTTGCAAGGTCTGGGAACGGCCGATGGACAGCTGGTGCCCTGCAGTACAGAGATGCACAAAGGAAGATTGTCAGTTCATCCAACCATGTGGCCATGACCACGATCAATATCACATGCTAGATCATGACATTACACAATGTACTAAGGTGTGTGCTGTTGGTCATGGACACATATGTCACCCACAAGACCACCACCTCACATCTCAATTCCACATGTCCACATGAGTCCCATGTAGTGCAATGGCCAATCATCTGGCTGTGTCACCCAACCTATGTGCTGCTGCAATGTTCCAAACACACACCACATTGACAATTGAGGCCTCATGTCTCCCAGGCATCACAGATCTTTGCCATGCAGAAACCCAGGGTCCCTGTATTGCCACATCAACACAGCAATGGACATGGCGTTGCATGTACACACCACAAGGCAAGTGTAAGTCCCACAGGTAGTGGCCACTGTTGTTCCTGCCGGCCCTACATGTACGTCTCTTAGACACACACCCCATCAAGGGTGATGCATATACCACATGGATGTGGAGACTGTCACCCATTGGGCACATTTGATCAGACACATCTGAGACACAACATGCACACAGACTGTGGGTGCACATCAGTATTGTGGCTACAGGTCTCACTGTGACGTACATGCCATCACCCCCAGGACTCAGGGTGTATGTGACCTGTCCTAAACATATCCAACCTGACACTGTGTCCGTGACTCATGCCCATTACTGTACAATTGTACATCACAGTGGTAATGTGCACAATACACAAAGGATTCTGCCCCCATGTACACATGCACAGCCTGGGAGTGGCTGCACAAAGTGCCAGCCAAAAAACCAGATGTGACCCCCCCCAAACACCCAGGGAATGCAGCCTTACATGCCATGGGACACTGTGTGGCCAATGCTGTAGTGTGATAGGTGTGCACAGGTGTCCCTGGCGAGCATATGTGTGTTGCATCTGTATAATAGTCACACTAATGAGGTCCGACGCAGGTGACCCTGCGTACGCATTGCACGGGTCATGTCCGAGCCGTGCATATGCTTTGTCATTGAATGCAATGAGGACCGACGCAGGTGACACTGCGTACGCATTGCACGTGTCATGTCCGAGCCGTGCGTACGCTATGTCATTGTATGCAATGAGGACCGAGGCGGGTGACACTGTGTACGCATTGCACGGGTCATGTCCGAGCCGTGCGTACGCTTTGTCATTGAATGCAATGAGGACCGACGCGGGTGATACTGCGTACGCATTGCACGGGTCATGTCCGAGCTATGCGTACGCTTTGTCATTGAATGCAATGAGGACCGACGCGGGTGACACTGCGTACGCATTGCACGGGTCATGTCCGAGCCGTGAGTACGCTTTATCATTGAATGCAATGAGGACCGACGTGGGTGATAATGCGTACGCATTGCACGGGTCATGTCCGAGCCGTGCGTACGCTGTGTCATTGAATGCAATGAGGTTTGTCGCGGGTGACTATCATGCATACGCGTCTGACAGGCATGGTCCGAGACAGGCGTATGCCTTGGCCATTGAATCATATGGAGACGGGTGGATGTGTATATTCAAAATACGCGTCCGGACTGTCAGGGAGACGGATGCGGATTCAAAACTTGTACGAGTTGTGCACTGGGAATTCAGTTGGATGCCTACAACAATGTTGCAATTTCAAGTGTTCCATGAAGGGGAAGATTTGAACAATGCGGAAGGCGTGTACGAGTCGTACTTTGAAATGGATTGCCCTGATTCATAGAATGCAACCTTGTTGGACCTATCACTTGGGACACATGGCACAGAGTCTGCCTGTGCAGCACAGATATAAGGCTGGCTGCCCCCCAGGTAGCTCACTTGCCTGCACTACATGCTCTGGCTCCTGCTATGGCACGTACTCTGGAGAGGGCCTCAGCCTTCACTGAGGAGGAGAACCAGGCCCTGCTGGACAGGCTCCTTCCATAGTACAGCAAGCTCTATGGGAAACTAGGGGAGCAGGTGTGTGTGTGCAGTCCACTGACTTCCTAATTATGCATGTTGTCTGACTAGCAGTACTAGCAGTGTGTACACCAGTGGCAAGCATTCTAACCGACTACTTTCATCCCCCAAAGTGTGTAGGTACATGTAATGAATAGGTTTCCTGCTGCTAAAGTGCATTATTGCAAGCTTAAACTATCCAGGCATTGTTAACATGTAAGACATGCAGGTGATTTTTCCTTCCACATGGTTGCACTACCTGTGTAATTCATTTCCCTTTGTGATGATGACATGTATATCCAAATGTGTGCTGCACACATTTGGGGCATGTGTGTTAATGTACTTTTCACTTTGTCATCCTCACAGGTTGATGCCCACCAGAAACAGGAGATCTGGCTGACCATCGCCCGGGCTGTTCGATCTGTGGGGGTCTACAAGCGCCAGATCCGCAACTGCCAGAAGAGGTGGCAGGACCTTCGGGGCTGGACCCGGAGGATAGCTAGAGTCCAGCTGAAGCTGTCAGCTCCACGCAGGAGGGGCGGACACCGGACCCTGACTCCCCACATGCTCCGGATACTGGCGGTGGTCTTCCCGGATCTGGATAAGCAGCTGAAGGCCAGACAGCAGCAGGAAGGGGGTAAGTCCATGCCTAATCTGTGTACTATGTCTGACATGCTAATAGCAGTCTTTTGGCCTGGTCACACCTCCACATTACGTAGGTCTTGTAGTCCAACACTCAGGTCCCTCAATTGTGTGATGCACCCTCCTCATCTGTTCCACAGGTGTGGCCCCTACAGTCTGTTGCTTGTGTCACTGGGGCACTGTGTCCCTGCAGTCAGCTATGCTTCAGCTACCGGTAAGCATCTGTTCCAGTGACTCTGTTGTGTGTTTCATGTGTGGGTCAATTGTTTACACAATGCCTGAGATCTGACATGTGATGTGTGTGTGCCCTTGAGATGTGTTCCAATTGCTGGTCCGACTCGCAACATGTGGCTGGAGTATTCCAAACAAACCCATGCAGAAGGGGACTACAATTTTGGGGCCTCAGGAGTATGTATATCAAGTATGTCACACTTGCTTAGCCGCCTGACTACTGTCCAGGGCCAAACACTGTTTCACGTAGACCTGGCCAGTCATGCCTCCTCAAGGGCATTTTGAAACACTCTGTAATCCCACTCCTGTGTATGAAATTGCAGGTTGTGCTTAGTGACATGTGCCCCCAGGTGTCTGCCTCTGTGTCATTAGGGTGTGGCTTGTTGTTATGTACAACTGGGGTGTCCATGATTCAGAGGGTCAGCATGACATCTGAGATGTGACTGTGAGAGACAAGACCTGTGTGACGTATAGGTGTGTGATCATCTGACAGCGCACAATGGTGTATGCAACTGTGTCCTTCATGCAGTTGGGTTACATGCATGGCAGACTGTGATGTGTTAATGTACAGGGATTTGTGTTTGCAGAGACTCATATGTATGATTTGCATGATGTGGGGTCTTCTGGGTCCTGGATATGTTGTTTGCATGGGATGGGCAAATGCGCCGGTCATCTGCAGAGTTAGCTTTACCCCTGAGCTAGGATTGTGAGTCAGTGCATATTGTTGTTGTCTGGATGCCCTGCCCCTGTGACAGGAGACAGTGTTGACTGACTTTCAGGGCATCCCAGTGCCATGGCATTGAACTTGCTATGAGTGATCCTGCATTGTGTTCAAGTGTGCACCATGCACCTCATTGTGGCATTGCCAATCAGGACATGAGTACATCATAGTGTGTGTTGCTGGCATGCATCACAAGCATGTGAAATGAGTCTCTGCCCATCCCTTCATCCGGACACCTGTACTGAGTCAGTAGCAAGAGATGTGCTGTGTGTATAGTGACATACTCCTACATGTTCACTTGCATGTACAACTAATGTGTGGGTGGTGCGTGTTGGCACATTGGGGTGTTAGCATCCAACATGCAATGGACATATGTGTGAAAGTCAAGGAGGGATATGTGTGCCATGGTTGATGTTGAGAATGACAATTGTCTTATTCTAAACAGTGTTGACACTTTAAGCTGTGTTCAGCTGATGATGCCAAGGCTTGCCCTGTGATGTGATGTACTCACTGTGGTGTGTGCAGTCGGTGCAGGTGACTGATGTTGTTCTCTTACTTCCTATTCCTATCCAGATACATCCATGGCCACAGGAAGGGACAGCTCCATGGACCAGGAGGAGCCACAGAGCCTTACAGGGACAGAAGTAGAGGAGTCGGGTGGACCCAGTGGCGCGGAGGGCGACTGGAGCCACACAGAGGAGTCGTCAGCACCATCCCCCCAGCTGAGGGCCACAGCAGCTCTGAGGATGACCCCCTTGTGGAGGCGGGTGTCAGCAGCCACCAAACCCCAGCTAGTGAGGTTGTCTCCGTCACCGCCACCACCACCACCCTCCCATCGGCTCCCATCCCAGAGGTCCCTGTGGGCTCCCGTGTTCGTGAGCATGTCTTCTTTGTGGCAGGCACCGCACCCCCTGCCCCTGTGTGCCCTGCTGCCCTGAGTGAGGAGTCTGTGGACTTACTTAGACAGATCCATGTAGGGCAGACGTCGGTGCTGAAGGTCCTCCATGCACACACAGGTCTGTTGACACAACTGGTGTCATTCATGGAGGGCATTTCCTCGGGCATGTCTGCCCTACAGAGGACCAATTAGTCTGTGGCCTCCTCCCTGACGGCAGCAGTGTCCCTCCTCCAACAGTCTCGCACCACTCCTACCCCTGCACCAACCACGATTCCTAGCACCCTACCTGTCCCAAGCACAAAAAACCCCAAACCAAGGTCTAGACGTGCACACAAGCAAGCGCAGGGGACTGATACCACACTCACAAGGGCTGGTTTGCAGACACACACACAGTCATCCACAACCACTCCGCAGTCCTCCGAGACCTCTCCCTCCCAGCCTCCTTCCCTTGTCTCACCTGCAACCCCATCTCCCCAGAAGCTCTTCCTCTGTGACCTTGGCCTCTTCCCCGCCGACCCAGCAGATCCTGATTACAAGAGGAAGTCCCCACACACAGAGGGGAGTGCCCCTCACACCCGGACACCCTCCCCCAGGTGCAGTCAGACAGAGACCCCCACCTGCAAATCCCCCCGGTGCCAGAAGAGCAAGACCCCCCCGCCACCATGCAGCTCCAAGGCAAAGTCTTCGTCCTCCATCCCCCAGGCCACCACTCCAGAGGTTCCCCCGCCACTCCCTGCCCCGGGTTCCCCCACCCACAGATACACCATCCCCAAAATGCTAGGGCCATCCCCCCCTAGCACTTGCTCCTCCACACCTGGTCAGACGGTTAGTGCCACTGATGTGGGGACCGTGTCCCCCCCCTGCCCTGCCGGCCTCACCTGCCTCCCATTCAGCTCCCATGGATGTAGGCACTGCATTGGAGTCCACGACCACCCTGTCTGACTTGGGCACTGCAGTGGTGAGCCAATCCACTCCATCTGACCTGCCCACTGGAGTTGTGCCGGCACCCACCCCATCTAACTTGTGCCCCACAGTTGTGACAGCACACACCACTTCAGTCAGCTCCACTGCAGTCGCAAGTGTCTCGCCTGCATCCACCACCCCTTCACTGCCTCCTTCTGCTGCGCTCTGATCCTGTCCCTGCGGTGCCTGGCCTGCCTCCATGTATGCCCCTCCGAGGGGATGACCCTGGTCCTTAGCAGTGCAGGCAAGCAAAGTGTGACAGTTGTCACTCTACTTCACTCCTTGGCATTTGGACATGGACTGGCCATTGGCCTTTTGTTTGAACAGACGTTTAACTTTTAATATTCTGAATAAAACTTTTTTCTTTATCCCTGTGAACTTGATTTAGCTGTACATTATGTTGATGATGTTTAACATGCCCTTGCACCTTTGATGCTATGTTTACAATGTTGAATACTGATGTGTTGCTGTGAGGTACTCCCTGTGGTCCATGAGATATGTATCGTATTTTGGTGGGTATCCATGTCATCCTTTGCCGCTACATGTGTGTGTCAGGATCAACTATTTGTGGACATCTCTCTGTCAGCATTTCATTTGCATGGTCACATCTCTGGCTTGCACCCATGCACATCTGATGTGCTTCCCATTGTCCAATTTGTCACTTCCACAGACGTTGTGCTCATCAACAGTGGACCTACAGGTCTGGGCATCATTGGTATAGGAGCAACTGGGTCCTCTGTGCAACTTGCTAGACATATGTTTTGGGTATGTGCAGATGACTTAGGGGAGACTCATGTACCCAGGCTGTTGTGACCAGAGCCTTCATTGTGTGGTAACTGATGGCTGACTGACCAAGTGTTCTGCAGACATGAGTGAGACTTGCGGTGAATATGTTTGGCACAGCTGGGCTTCCACAGGAGTTGTGTCCCCTCAAGTAAGTGTGTTGTCCAGTGACATGTGTCAAGGTACTACGTCGTCCCTTACCTGGAGGCGTTTTCGGAGACGTAGTAGGGTTTTGCGGGGACGCAAGGGACCAACTTCCCTAATAACTAATTTATTACTTGTATGAGATTTAATTACTACAAGAAGTAAACTAGCTTTTTGGGAGGAGGGCCGGATACTGGACGTGTTGACGTTTTTTCAGTTGACGACCTGAAAAATACAATGCAGAACTACTCAGTATTCTGAACAGATCTCCCTATCTATAGCATCTACAAAGACAGAGGTTACCAGAATGTTTGTTGTTACTCATGCTATTAAATGCCTACCTGCGATCAACTCTTGTCTGGCCTACGTCCTAGTATTTTCTTTAGGATATTTGACTGATGAGAGGCGTAGTTTTCTGCGTGCTTTTAATCTGGGTTGGAATTTTCCGTTGACAATAAAACACATAAATCTTTCAGAACATCAAGCTTCACATATTCAAATAGATATACATATAAAGATAATCCTATACATATACATATACATATAAGGAAATGAATCCCTTCCCCTCGTGTACTCGCTCATATACCGGCTCTGCTTGAAGTATTTCGATTCTACTGTCTCAGCGAACTTTCATCTGCTTGAATAACCAGTTTTAGCAAACACTGCAACAATTTAACCAGATTTAGCAAACACTGCAACCAATTCACTATTATCTCAATGACATAAAAATAAGTTAGCCTACAACGGTAAATCTTATAATTTCCACGTACAAACTCTAATCACGATGTCCCTTTATTCTAAAAGGTTCCAAAAATTGTCTTTAGTTGCTTTTCTCTGCTGTAACCTTTCTTGCGTTGGGCGCCTTGAAATCAACAAACTAAAAGAACTTATCTCCTTTTTCTTGTCGTTCTGCAGGTTTCAGCTGAAGATTAATGATCGTGACCCCTCCCGTAGAAGACCGAAGGCTGAAGCGGCCTGCTCCGATGATCAGGTAAGTGTGAACCGGGAAACCTTCAGCGCGATCTTCACAGGTGGCAAGCGAAGGGCAAAGCGCCTTCCAGAATGCTGGGTGCGGTTTAAATAGTAAACCGCACCCAAGCGTTCTCCCGTAAACACCCTCTGCGCTCGCACGCTCCGCCACATTTTTGACAGGCAGTGCGAGCGCACAGGGAATCAAACAGAGAGCATTGGCAGACTAACAAACGATGCGAGCGCTCCAAGCTAAGTTCTGCAATAAACGCATCCTCCTAAGTGAGCGCATACATCACAGTGAACAATAACGCATCCTAAAAAAGAGATGCAAAGGCAAGGAATACCAAGAAAATAGTACATATCCCCCAACCTTCCCAAACACAATTCACAGCAATCATACTCTAATAAAACAATACTGTTCCTATATACATTACCCCAATAACGAGGTGCAGGAGCACGGGAAAGGGGTGGGTTTTTATAATTAAAAGGAATGAAGTGAGTATCTAATCAAGATATGCACTAGTTGCGAGTCCAGCCCAGCAACTCTCATGTTTCTCCTGACAACATGGCCTGGACCCATGGTGTGTGTTGTATGAGCATGTGTGTGTGTCCACACCCCTGTTCATACACAGACAGGATTCCCTTGATATGTTCCTGTTGTTGATGCTTGCTGAGTGGTACTGGGTTCATCCCACTACTTTTCCAATGGGCTACCAGATGTGTGGGTGCATGACACACTACTGTTAGTTGGTGTGTCATCATTGGGATTTGTCAGTTCTGAGTGGTGATGATGTTGTTATACACAGATGGGACACAGTCAGGGTTCCTCAAGGCACCTGTTTATTTGCTAACTCATGTAGTTGTCCCTAGGTGGTAGTTTTCAGTGATTGAGACATTTGTATGTGTGTGTGACTGCTCCCACTTGTCGGGCTCAAGGCAGCGATACTGGCAGGTGTCAGCATGTGTGCCTTGTGGTTCTCCTTGGCTTCTGCATTGTCCTGGGACTGTGGCAGGGATTCTGAAGGTTACGTGAGCTTTGAGGTCATGGCCATGTACCGCATACTGTGCAGTATGTCTGTCATTCCCCAGGGTTGTAAACTGTCCTTGTCTGATGTGTCTGTGCACCTTAGTTCCTCCCAACATTCCTGTGTTTGTCATGGGTGCAGGTGCAATGTCACCTGTCCATGTGGGCTTCACAGATACACATTGTTGCAGTTCAGGGTGTGAGGTGTTGAGGGTGGACTGATGTGAATGTTTGCATGGATGGGCCCCTAGCTCCCATTTGTCCATGGATGAGGGGCCATGCTGAGTGATTTGTGTTTGTGAATGTGTGATGTATGTTTGTGGCACAGGACACATGTCTGGGTTTCCCAGTTTGTACGACATCTGCCTTTGTCATCACAGTGGCGGTGTCATGCATGCTTGTGTCACCCCAATGTCTGGTCCCTGGGGGTAGTGCTGTTGTGTGTCAGTCTCTTGCTGTGTTAGTTGGTTTACATTCCAGCTTGTGTCACATATGTCTGTTGTGCTCCCTCTCATCTCCCAATGCCTGATTGCCCACTGAGGGTGTCCCAATGATGGTTTAATTTTGTATGGCACTGTGTCCACATCTGTGTCACTGTGGTTCTGCCCCCCTCATGTGTTGTGTAGTTGCCTGTGGATACTGTGACACACACACACACGTGCTGTGTCAGATGTGCAGTGTGAGTTTGCCTGTTTGTGTTTGTGCATCTGCAAAAGTGCATTGGTATTGCTGTTGTGGGCCTTTGTCTGGATGCTGTTTCTGTGATTTTGCCTGCTGTCCCTGTGAGTCATATCACATCATTGTGCACATTCATCCTGGCTGTTAGGTGCCATTGCTGGCATGGTATGTGAGTTTGTGAGCTGACACCTACAGTCTACACATGTTGTTTTGATTGTGGTGTCTATTTTCGAGATGTGTGCATGCTTGGTGATGGTCACTTCTGCTCTTGTGTTATTGTACACTGTATGCATTGTCAGCCCCCATGTGTGGTGCTTGTCTGCACATGGCCGAGAGTGTGTTGTTTTCACAGCACTGTTAGCCTCACCACATCTCTGTGTGTATGGGACACAACCACTAGTTTGCCCCAGAAGTGTTTAATGTGTTGGGAGCAGGGATCATACATGCTGTTTTTTATTTTCAGCTTTGAACATGATGACACTTACCTTTTGGTCACTGTGATGAGGGGGGGTTTAGTTCCCATCACCACAATGTTCAACATCTGCTACATTTTGGAAGCCCACACTTAACTTCTGTTCTACACAGTGAAGGGGTGTTCTTTTTACATTGCCACAGTGCTATGGTGATGCTTGCCTTGTGTATGTCACACTCATGTGTTGGTCACACATGTACTGTTACTTACATTGTATGTTTGTAGCCATAATCACTGTTGTGGGCATTTGTCACAGACTACACACTGTTGATATGATGTTAGGGGGAATGTATTTTGCTGACATACCTGATGTTGGAGTATGCTGGATGTGTTGCGCATCACCCATCCTATGGGTGGGGGTGGCAGTAGTGATGGGCAACATAAGCCCTATGGCTGGAGTGGCAGTAGTGATGGGCAACAGGTCCCCTATGGGTGTGGGTGGCAGGGGTGATGGGCAACATAGGCCCTATGGCTGGGGGTGGCAGTAGTGATGGGAAACATAAGCCCTATGGGTGGGGGTGGCAGTAGTGATGGGCATCATAAGCCCTATGGCTGGGGGTGGCAGTAGTGATGGGCAACATAAGCCCTATGGCTGGGGGTGGCAGTAGTGATGGGCAACAGGTCCCCTGTGAGTGGGGGTGGCAGGGGTGATGGGCAACATAAGCGCTATGGGGGATGGTGGCAGGGGTGATGGGCAACAGGTCCCCTGTGAGTGGGGGTGGAAGGGGTGATGGGCAACAGGTCCCCTGTGAGTGGGGGTGGAAGTGGTGATGGGCAACATAAGCCCTATGGGGGGGGGTGGCAGGGGTGATGGGCAACAAGTCCCCTGTGAGTGGGGGTGGCAGGGGTGATGGGCAACAGGTCCCCTGTGAGTGGGGGTGGAAGTGGTGATGGGCAACATAAGCCCTATGGGGGGGTGGCAGGGGTGATGGGCAACAGGTCCCCTGTGAGTGGAGGTGGCAGGGGTGATGGGCAACAGGTACCCTGTGAATGGGGGTGGCAGGGGTGATGGGCAAGATAAGGCCTATGGCTGGGGGTGGCAGTAGTGATGGGCAACAGGTCCCTATGGGTGTGGGTGTGGGTGGCGGTAGTGATGGGCAACATAAGCCCTATGGGTGAGGGTGTTAGTTGTGCTGGCCGTGCAACCCCTATGGTGGGCTGTTGTTAGTGGCCAGGATGTGGATCCCCTGTGTGTGCCATTTTGCGGATACATGTCGTTTGTTTATGTGGTAGGTGTCTGACTTACCGCCTGCGCCGTCGGCGTCGGTTCCTGAGCCGGTCATAGATGTAGAGTACTGGTATGACCTGCGCGATGGGATTCATGATGTGTTCGTGTCGTACACGCTGCTTGTTGCTCCGTCTCGTACCCGCTGCAAGCTGGTCCGTCTCGTAGCCGTGTATTGAGTTGTGGCACGAATCGTAGCTGATATGCTTGTTTTCCGGATGCTGTGACGTCCCGTACGTAGCGACCCTTCCGGCGCGTAGAAAGTACGCATCGTACTTGTCATGCCGGAAACTGCTATGGATACTGCTTCCGGGCGACTCTGTTCAGCGTTAAGAGTTACGGCATGGAATGTGAGTTTGTGAGCTGACACCTACAGTCTACACATGTTGTTTTGATTGGTGTGTCTATTTTCGAGATGTGTGCATGCTTGGTGATGGTCACTTCTGCACTTGTGTTATTGTACACTGTATGCATTGTCAGCCCCCATGTGTGGTGCTTGTCTGCACACGGCCGAGAGTGTGTTATGTTTTCACAGCACTGTTAGCCTCACCACATCTCTGTGTGTATGGGACACAACCACTAGTTTGCCCCAGAAGTGTTTAATGTGTTGGGAGCAGGGATCATACATGCTGTTTGTTATTTGCAGCTTACGGCTCGGACGGAGAATGAAGCTTGAATCACAGCCTCGTACTTACTCTACAGGACGGACTGGCTCCGGGTACGTGTTGGTCGCACGGTAAGGCTGCGGACAGCTCTCCAACCGGCTATCGGAATTGGCCCTATAATATTTATATTTAGTTGTTGTCAGACCCAATTCTAATGTTGACGCACACACATAAGGGTTGGCCAAAAGGAGCAGGCCATAGGCTGGTGTAAAGACGTCACTGAATGGGCACTAGCGGGGGAGGCACACATGAAACTCAATAGAAGGGATGATTAACTGCTGGATGATTTAGAAATTTGGGCCACATTGTTGGACGCCATGCAGCGGGAGAGGAAGGGAGGTAGTGAGCAGGAGTCACACCCACAGGGTATTGAACGTTTTGACACAGAGGCAGCAGTTGAAGGACGATGGGGGGGGAGTGCCCAACCTTGAGGGTTCTTTGGGGTGAAGTTAGGTTATGAGAGGTGGGGCACAAGGGCCTACATCACATGCACTGGCGGTTCAGAAGTTTACATGATTGATTAATAATGGTGCAAAATGTAAAGCACTGGATGGGGGAGGGGAAGGGGATGAGACTGGGGGAGGGAAGGCCCGAATGAAGTGCACACTGAGCTACTGTAATATTTGATGTATCATTTTTGTTCTTGGTGGGTATATTGCAATTGTGTAATTGAGCTTTGTTGTTATGTGCGACCACGGACTTGCTCTAAAAAACAAATAACATCCCGGGGTATGTTGTGCAACTCATAGCTATTATTTCCAGATCAACATCTCTGTTGACTTGATTTTTGTCTGGTCTTTCACATCCATACAATAGCAAACTCACATGTATTCCTCGTAGGTTTGTCCTAAGCACCTGCGTCAATCTATGTCCCGTACAAGCATCCAATTTTCCAAACGTTTCTGCTTGCTCAGTGATACAGTCACTTTGCTTTGCTTGTTAAGTGACAGATTGGAAAAACATACACCAGGATAACTATAAATAAGAACAGTCTTAGCAAGGTGACACTTTAGACCCCATCTAAATGTTTGCTTTATCTTTTTTCGTCTCAACTGAATCACTTTAATTTTTCCAATGTTAATAGTCAATTTTGCAGGGCAATTGAAGTCAAGCAACATAGAACTGGATTATGTGCATAGAACAAGAATTGCATTGGCTTAAAATTCAAGGTTGGAGGAAAGAATCATGCTTGTTTGAAACCTTTGAAGCATCAGAAATATAAATATCAAAATGTAATAGTGGTAAAATAGGTAAAATACACCCTTTCCAAATCCATTAAGGGGTCGATTACGATTCCATTCGGAAGGGCTCCGAATCGGAATCGGGTATGCCGAATCCGATTCAAAATCCTTGTTGCCGGCTGAATCGTACACAGTTCCCAACGACCGATTATGAAGCCCATAAACCGGTAGGGGTGTCCGAATCAGTTCCTAAAGATATTCAGATAGGTTGAGTCTTTCGGAGCCGAATCATACAGGTCTATGGACTCGCTTCCGAGCAAGTGATTACGATGACAGATTCGGACAGCCGTTTCAAATTGGATTCTCTGGAACGAATCGGCTGCCGGAATCTGTCTTTGGGGGCCTATAGCACGTCCCTCTTCACCCGGGACCATCTGAATCAGGCCCGTGGGGGTACCCAAGGGAACCCCCCCTTTCCAACCATGCACAGTGTGGCTGGTACGATAGGGTGCCTGCCACGGGGTGCAAGGTTTTCCCCAGCTACCCCGTACTTCAATGGGAGCCTGTGTTCTCCTTCGGAAACCAGGCTCCATCACTCGTTTGGACTCACCTGATCCGAGTCGTCAGGAAAGCATTCCGAGACCAATTCGGTAGGAATGCTTTCCAGACGAGAACGTAATCGGCCCCTTAGTGTTGGTAATTGTTATGAAAGGGTTCTTTTCTCTCCTAGCCGCATCCGACTCAGGAACCTTTTATGTAGCTCAATAATAAATGGCAACCGTGTTATTAGGGCACTCCGAGCTAACATCCTGGCTCCATAGGATATTTCTCTCCATGTTAACAAACTCAGTAATCAGATCAATGAATATAACACCCAACAGGTCTTCCTTTTAAATAACATATTTATTTCTGATAATGACAGCAGCTAACACCCATCATTGGTCACGTGATTTCTTCTAAAGCCTGACTGCACATGATTTCATTTGATTTTAAAATTTATATAGCGCACGAATGCCTGAGGACATCTAGACGCTGTGCGGAAAGGTTTGCAGAACAATAACAGAGACCATGGCTTTAGTTGGAGAACAGCCAGGGTTTTAGTGATTTTCTGAAGGAGAGTAAAGTGGGAGTTTGATGTCCATCGGGAGAGAGTTCCATAGTTTCACTGTGCTCAGAACAAAACTTTTGCCTCCTCATCGGGCTTGGTTGTATTTGGGGGTTTGGAGGAGTTTGCTCTGTGATAATCTTAAGTTTCTAACTGGCTGGTACCAGGTGAAGTGTTGTTTCAGGTACAAGGGACTGGTCCAGTGCATAGCCTTGTATGCTAGACATAAGGATTTGAAATCTCTCCTCTTTTTCACTGCATTTCCAATGCATTTCCATAATCGAGTTTGGCCCAGGCTAGAACGGTTACCAGTGTTTTTAATGCATTTGGAGGGATAAAAGTGAGAATTTTCTTGATTGTCTTGAGTGTCAGGAAGATCACAGATGAGACCTTTTAAATCTGATGATGAAATGTTAATTTATCATCAAAAATAATTTCCAAATTCCACACCTTATTGACTGGGACTGGAAGAACTCCCATACTGAGAGGCAACCAGTAACGCGACCAATAAGATGTGTCGGAGCCCAACAGGAGGACCTCTGTTTTTCCTCCGTTGAGCTTTTTAGGCAGTTCTCACTCATCCATTGGTCTACGCAGTCCGCAGTTTCCTCCACACTGCTTGAAATGGACACCACTATTTGAGTGTCGTCCGTGTAGGAGACCAACAAAAAGCCAAACTGTCTAATAATATCAGCCAAGGGGGTCACGTACAAGTTGAGCAATGTGGGGCTCAACGAGGAACTCTGCGGTACCCCACAAGGAAACGTGAACTGCTCTGAACATAAATCACCAATCTGAACATATTGAGACCTGTTTAGATATGATTTGATTGAATTATGGGCAGCGTCCTTAACTCCTGCATCTAGGAGCCTTCCAATTAGGTTCTCATGGGTAACAGTGTCAAAAGCTGCCGATAGATCCAAAAGTATCAGGGCGGCCTTTGCACTAGAATCTAATATTGCTCGGAGCTCCTCTGCTGCCTTAACCAGGGCGGTTTCCGTGCTGTGCCCCTGTCAGAAACCAAATTGTGTGGGGTCTAACAGGTCGGCCGAAGAAATAAGGCTGTTAATTGGGTGTTAAGGATTTTTTCTAAGACCTTAGCAGAGAACGGAATCCTTGTAATAGGTTTATAATTGCTAGTGTCGCAGGGATCCAGATTGGGTTTCTTTAATAGAGGAAGAATTGAGACCGTTTTCCATGCGTCAGGGAAAATACCCGAGCTAATAACTTCTTTAAAAAGTATGCAGGGTTAAGGAAATACTCCAGCTCTAGACTTTCTACAAGGGAGTTTGCAAAGATTTATCCAGAAATATCTTTCATGGCAATTCATTTTCAGGTTTTCGGAAGGGACCAACCCTTTTTTAGGTCTCGCCTTGCTATCGCGTAAGCGATCGCAAAGCGAGACTATAGAATACGGGTTTCAAAAGTGCTCCCAAAAAGCGGATTGCATGGCTAGCACGCGCACAATCACGCGCATCGTGCCGCCATGCAATCCGCCTTTTGGGAACACTTCAAAGGGTCCGCTCCCCCGCCCCCAAGCGCGCGCGCGCGCCACGCTCCGCCGGGCTTGTTATAAACCTGTTAAAAACCTGTGAGGATGTTGCCGTCATCGAGTACCTCGCATAAACCCACCTGCTAGTAGTTATTTGGATCGGATAGCAGTGACTGCAAGAGAACGATAATTGGAGCACGACATTTGAGAGTCGACCTATGGCAGAGGACGCAGTGCGCAATTACATCACAACCACGTCATATAGGAGACTCCCGCCTCCCGCAGACCGCAGTCATTTCCGCGCATCTACTTCACGAGGTGTACACCAGTATAGTGTCGTGATACTGTGGTTGTACACCTATCCACTTTGTGTTTTAGGTGCAGTGACTACTGCACCTGGGATAGTTAAGCTCACCTGCTTGTTGTTTATTTCGGCTAGCCGCGCATGGAGGTGAGGCGTAACCGTTGCGGATCACCGAGGGGTGGGTGGTGTGTGTGGTGCGTGTGGTGCGTGTGTGGTGCAGGGTGCTTTGTGATGAGACCATTTCTAAAGTTTGGTTGTCTGTTAGCTGCATATTTTGCAGATCTTTGACCGTGGTTTATACACTGGCTAGCTGCTATACACCATTTTTATATGCAAAGATTTTTCCGAAAATATTGATTTGAATTATATTTCAAAGCGTTAGCCTGCACAGCGATCAAGTGATCCCTGCAAATACTGTTTTTCTGTCTGCATTTTAGCCAATCGCGCACTGCCTTGTTTTTACCGCAGACCGTACACGCATACGTGTACTGCACATGGACGGGAACAAAAGGCATCCCGGCCAATGCTTGTTTTTTTAGCTATAACTGAATCGCTTGGACAGGAACTAAAGTGAAATGTGAGCCGGAGCCTGAGGGGCGGAGCTGTGGCGGTGCCTGTCACGCAGAATCGGCACTTTCTGCACAACCCTGCTTGTCCTGGACATGCATGTTTCCCTTCCCCCTCCCCGCACACTTTGTTTTTGCCTTTCGCTTACCTGTTCCCCTTTTCTCACCGCCTCTGCCACTCTTCTCCCTGCCCGTGCATCTTTGCCCCTTCCACACTCTGTTTTCACACTTCCTGTCCCCTTCCCCCTATCTGTCCTCGGCCTCTTCCCGGTTTCACCTCTTTCTGCCTGTGTCGCCTTTAAATACATATCTTTGCCCTGAACAGTGCCTCTCTCCACAGTCTCCCAATGTTTGAACTCGTCTCCTTCTTTCATAGCGCCTACAATCTAGCTCCCTCTGCCCTTCACGCTGTCTGTGCCCTTCCTGTTTCTGGCTGCCTGTCGCCTCCTCTCCCCTTGCTCTGTGTCTGCTCTCTGCCTGTGCCTCCCCGCCTCCCCACGGCTTGACCTCCTCCGTGGATCGTCGTCTTCCATATTTGCCTTTGCCCCTCCTGTTTCTCACCGCATGATCTCTGTCCGTGGCCCTCCTCTTGCTCAAAGCCTGCAATCCTTATTTCGCGTCCCTCTACACTCTGTGTTCTTTAACAGTTTGCTCTAGTTGGCATCTTTCCCAGAATGCTTTGGAAAACAAGCATTTGCAATGCAATAGGTCTCGCAGTTATACGAGTTTGAGCTATTGGCATTATAAATGACAGTGCCTTTTATTTATGTTTTAAAAAAACCAAACTTAAATAAAAAGCATTGTCATTTACAATGCCAATAGCTCAAACTCCTATAAATGCGAGACCTATTGCATTGCAAATGCTTGTTTCTAAAAAGGTATTTGTATTCTCCTTCTTCATAAATCAGGAATAGTTAGTAGTATTAATAAAGAATCCCATAGTTTAGACTTAAACAATCATATTATATATTATAGCTACTTTTCTGAAGTCAGGAAAATATTATCATATATAAACCCAGCAAGTGACTGATTAATTTGTGATTTTTTTAGAGTGTGCAAATGCCCCAAAGGGTCCCCTAGCGATCCACAGAGGAAGACATTGACATAAATAGTAATAAAGATATCAGAGAGCTAAGCTAAAAGGGTTTTCTATTTCTTTCAAAACAACATAAGGCAGGATTCATTACAAAGGCTTGAAGGACGTGTATTCCATAGTTTGGGTCCAATATATGAGAAAGCATAACTTCCAGCTATGTACATATCTAGAGAACCAATAAAAGGTTAAGTTAGAAGCTTGAGACAAAAAGTGCCTTAAAATCAATGCGCTCTTCGCAGGGAGCCAGTTTATCTCTACTAAGGGACCGATTCCAATATCGGACCGACCGAAGTCCATACGACATCGGTTGGGAACTGGACCTCCTGTCATCGGTTCGAGCCCAGCAAGTAGGATGCGACCGAACCCGGTTCGGTCACAATCCTATTCTTTACAATGGGAGCATGCATTCCGAACGGAATGCATGCTTTCATTGCAAAGAGCAGAAGTGCAGTTCATCCCTGCACCTGGTGGCATGTACCTCAAGGTGCCTGCCACCGGGTGCAGGGATCAACAAGGGGCACCTAGGCTGCCATTCGGAGGTCTTGCACTGATGGTGGCCTTGCTGGGGTCCCTCAAAGTAGGATTCCCACAGCCTTTCTGTGTCGGAAAGTCCGGCACAAAAAGGCTGTGGGAAAAAGAGCCGCCAGAGGGATTGATGGAGGATTTGCGAATGGCAGCCGGGCTCTCCGAGCCCATTGGAGGCCATTCGGAAATCCTGTTCGGATTCCTTTCCAACCGACCCCATCAAAATGGGTCAGTGGGAAAGGAATCCGAATGGGCAGTTCTGATGCGATTTCGGAGCCGTTTCCCACCGCATCGGAATCGGTTCATTATAGAGAGGAAACAGAACGATAACAAAGAAGTTAATAAAAAAGGCGTTCGTCTGTATTCTGGAACACCTGACACTGGTTGAGAAAGCAGAGAGGGAGACACAGAATTAAAGAAATACCATAAACAATGCAAGAAAGAATGAAGACTTGGGCCACAGTTTTCTGGCAGTTGTGAGGAAGGAGATATAGCGCTCTGCAAAGACCACAAATTTAATAAAATCTTTTGGAAGCCACTTTATGAAACTGGATAGAGAAATATAAAGCTGAACACATTTTTTGCAGATTCCTAAGGAGTTGATTTGGACAGTAAGCATAGGACCACCATGTCGTGGACCCACCACAAGTGCCTCAGTCTTTCCAGAGTTAGGCGTGAGGTGGTTGCTGCTCACCCTATTTGCAACTAGGGACTAATAGGAGCGGAACTCAGGTTAGGAGGAGGCAATGTTGTCATCTGGTTGTAAGAAAAGTTGAGTGTTATCTGCAAATGACATAATGAAAAGCCAAAGTAATGAAGATGAGGGATGATATATTAGATAACGGGTGGCTCAACGAGGAGCCCTGTGGGGTCTCACAAGATACAGTGTTGAACTAGAAAGGGAAAGGAGAAGAAGGGATGGGAATGGTCCTGCAGCAATGGTTAAGGAATGAAGAAATCCAGGCCAGAGTGTTTCCTTGTATGCAGCAGGCCTGGGGATGGGACAGGAGAATGAAGTGAAACACGGCATCAAAGGCCGGGGACAGTTTGAGGAGGATCATGGTAGCACAGGCACTCCAATCACTTCCCTTCCTAAGCAGCCCCATTTAGCATAGAGTTTGTGGAAGAGCTGGCTAACATTTAGATTTCTAGCTTGTATTACCAATAGGTTTATGCATATTTGTTATATATAAAGTCTACTCTTGCTTGACTACTGGTGGAGCAACATTTTTTCATCTGACACCTAAAGAGTTCTCAAATTTGTTTCATTCTCTTAGGTTTATGGTGAAAATCGGATCTGTTCAGGATTTCTCGTTTTTCTCATTTTCTACTGGTTTGATATTTTAGCTTTATTTGTATGCTTATTTCTTCATTCGCTATTCTCTCTCTTTTGAAGGGTTCCCAAATATGTTTGTTCAAAATAACTTCGACTTTGCAGTTTTAATTATTTTCACCCCTTCAAATTCCCTTTAGTCGCCTAAAGTCCATTCCAATGGGCACTACCTAACCATCATATGCTGAAGTGAGCCATTTGCATAAAATTGCAGCACTGTCAACAATTATAATTAGGGTGATATGACAGGTTAGATGTCTATATTGGACGGTGGCCCTTCCCAAATAACACCCATGCTGGTGTCCATATTCCTTTGCTTTATAGTAAATATATGGGCTTCCCTTCTGTTGTCAGGATTTTAACTGGGATTGTAGGTTATTGGCCTCCTCCCCAGGAACGCTATATATTGCGTTATTTTGGAGTTGATTCGTCCTTATTCTGCAGAGCATGTTCAAGGTATTTTGGGATCTGCTTAGTGCAATGAAGTGTCCTTGCTGTAGACTGCTTTTAAGGTATGATTTTTCATGAGTATGTGGGGTACTGATTACGGTTCCTAATAAGAGGTCGCTTGTGTTTGTGCTTATGGTGCCAGCTTTGTTTTTACCAAACACATTTGTTCTTGAGGTATCAGATCAGCTTTTTGCAAACAGAAATCTAACCAAATTTGTTATTGATTTGTGGTTTGGATGTGTAGAATGCCCCCCGCATTGATTGGGTTGCTTTTTATTCCTGAAAGGTAAGGGTGCTTAAATAATACCTAGCTGTAGTATGCAAGGTTCACTGACAGAATATCGACCACAAAAATATAGATGTAATAAATATCGAAGGAAAAATATAGAATACAAAAATATCGACTCCCTATACTTAAAAAAGTAAGGACAAAAATAATTAAATATCAATTAAAAAATATATAGATAATAAAATTATAAAAATAAACATAATTTAAATACTAAGTTTAATTCAGAAAAATAAAAATTAAACGTTTATTTTAACAAATACAACAAATAAACTCCTTTTAAAAATGTAAACACACACAATTATACATATATAAAAAATATAAACTGATATTTTAAATATTAATGTAATTTAAAAAAATCTTAAATAGAATAATATTATCAATCATATATGTAAACATATTTAAATATACCAAAAACACAAAATATTATTAAAGGAATCAATTTAATTTAAAATAAAATTAAACAACACACATATTTTACAATTTAATTAAAACAAGCCACAAACAAAAAATATTGCACATTTTAATATTATTACAATAAATCAAACACATAATTATATAAATTACAACCTAAAATAAACTATTACAAATTAAAATAAATACATATACATTTTCCCCCACATTAAAAAGAAAACATGTTTATACTAAATAAATATAAAAATAATCACTCCCACCTTGCACAACACAACACAACACTAATAAAATAATTTACATCACAAAAAAATAAGATTTACCATTCTAACTAAAATAAATATAAAATGACATACAGTATAACATTACAAATACTATAATTTACTATTCCCACTACACTTAACACAACAATAAAATGTATAATTAACAAAGAAAAAGCAGTTCCAACTCCAGTCAGTGCAACAGTAGGGAAAGCATTGGATTGTGGAGGGGTAAAGTTTACTATTCCCACTCCAGTCAGTTGAACAGTAGGGAAAGTGTTGGATTGCGGAGGAGTAACATTTACTATTCCCACTCCAATCAGCGCAACAGTAGGGAAAGCGCTGGATTGTGGAGGGGTAAAATTTACTATTTCCACTCCAGTCAGTGCAACTGTAGGGAAAGCGCTGGATTGTAGAGGGGTTTAATTTACTATTCCCACTCCAGTCAATGCAACAGTAGGGAAAGCATTGGATTGTGGAGGGGTAACATTTACTATTCCGAATCCAGTCAGTGCAACAGTAGGGAAAGCGTTGGATTGCTAAGGGGTAACATTTATTATTTCCACTCCAATCAGTGCAACAGAAGGGAAAGTGTTGGATTGTGGAGGGGTAACATTTACTAGTCCCACTCCAGTCAGTGCAACAGTAGGGAAAGTGTTGGATTGCGGAAGGGTAAAATGCATTATCCCCACTCCAGTCAGTGCAACATTAAGGGGTCGATTCCGATCCGGGTCGGACAGCGCTCCATGAGCTGTTCGTAGCCTTACCTTCGACCGACCCGTACCCGGAGCCGGTCCGTCCTGTTGATGAAGTACGATGCGCACAACTGCCAAAAATCCGACCGACACGTAGGCAGTGATTCAAGCTCCATTCTCCGTTCGAGCCGTAACTCCTAACACCGAACCGAGTCGCCCGGAAGCAGTATCCATAGCAGTTTCTGCCCGGATAAGTACGATGCGTACTTCCGACGCACCGGATGGGTCGCCACGTACGGCACGTCACAGCATCCAGAAAATAAGCATATCAGGAACGATTCGCACCACAACTCAATCCACGGCTACGAGACGGACCAGCTTGCAACGGGTACGAGACAGAGCAACAAGCTGCGTGTACGAGACAAACACATCATGAATCCCATCGCACAGGTCATACCAGTACTCTACATCTATGACCGGATCAGGAACAGATTCGGACGGCGCAGACGGTAAGTCAGACACCCACCACACAAACAAACGACACGTACCCGCAGATTGTCACACACACACACAGGTGATCCATATCCTGCCCACTAACAACAGGCCACCATAGGGGTTGTATGGCCAGCACCACTACCACCCCCACCCATAGGGCTCATGTTGCCCATCACTACTGCCACCCCCACCCATAGGGACTATGTTGCCTATCACTCCTGCCAACCCCACTCATAGAGGACCTGTTGCCCATCACTCTTACCACCCCCACCCATAGGGCTTATGATGCCCATCACTCCTGCCACCCCCACTCATAGTGGACCTGTTGCCCATCACTCCTGCCACCCCACTCATAGGGGACCTGTTGCCCATCACTTCTGCCACCCCTACTCATAGGGCTTATGTTGCCCATCACTACTGCCACGCCCACCCATTTGGGACCTTTTGCCCAGCACTACTGCCACCCCCACTCATAGGGGACCTGTTGCCCATCACTCCTGCCACCCCCACTCATAGGGGACCTGTTGCCCAGCACTACTGCCACCCCCACCCATAGGGACAATGTTGCCCATCACTAATACCGCCCCCACTCATAGGATGGGTGATGCGCCTCACATCCATCATACACCAACATTAGGTAAGTCAGTAAAATACATCCCCCCTAACATCATGACAACAGTGTGTAGTCTGTGACAAATGCCCACAACAGTGATCATGACTTCGAACATACAATGCAACTACCATCACATGTGTGACCAAAAACTGAGTGTGGCCTACACAAGGCAAGCATCACTAGCACTGTGGCAATGTAAAAATAACACCCCCTCACTGTGTAGAACAAAAGTTAAGTGTGGGGTTCCAAACTGCAGCAGATGTTGAGCATTGTGGTGATGGGGTCCAAAACCCCCCTCATCACAGTGACCAAAAAGGTAAGTGTCATCATGGACAAAGATGCAAATGCCAAACAGCATGTATGATTTCTGGTCCCAACACATGAAACACTTTTGGGGCAAAGTAGTGGTTGTGTCCCATACCCACAGAGATGTGGTGAGGCTAACAGTGCTGTGAAAACCTAACATACTCTCGGCCATGTACAGACAAGCACCACCCATGGGGGCTGACATTGCATACAGTCTACAATGACACAAAAGCAGAAGTGACCATCACAAAGCATACACACATCTCGAAAATAGACACACAAATCAAAACAACCTGTGTAGACTGTGGGTGTCAGGTCACAAACTCCCATTCCATGCCAGCAATTCTTGCTAACAATATTTCTGTGTCACGATATTTCCAACTCGATAATTGTGTCAGTCGATATTTTGGGGCCTATTAGGATGGCGGGTGGACTTTAGTCCGCCCGCCACCCCAGCAGGGCTGGGACCGGCTGCCAGTGGTGCGGCGGTCCCGCACCTGCAATTAGGATGCCACCGCGACCGTGGCGGTGGCATCCTCCATTCCCAGCATTGTGGCGGGTGGTGCTCACAGCACCGCCCGCCACAATGCTGGGAATGCACTTTGTGAATTGTCATGCACAAGGTGACAGGCACCGCGTGGTGCCTGCCACCTTGTCTGTGACAATGTAGGGGGGCACCATAGGTACTCCCCATGTCCACCCCCCACACCCCCAATACCCTGGTGGCCTGCAACGGGCCCCCAAAAGCACAATCTGCATGCCTTTCCGTAGCGGCAAAGCCACCACGGAAAGGCTGCCTTCCTAATATGGATGGCATACACTGCCACCATATCAGGCCCCTTTTCCGCCCGGTCACCTGTGTGACTGGCAGAAAACCGGCGGACGGTCTTTCTGTCCGCCGGAGTCCCCCCGCCATACTAATATGGCGAGGGGAAATGGGTGCCGGGCGGGGTGTGTTGTAGGGTGGATCGCCACCACTATGCGGGCGATGGCGATCTGCCCTACATCCTATTAGACCCCTATGTCTGAATTCCAAAGACATGAATAGACAAACACTATATTAAAAAAAGCAGGAATATTTAAACATAACTGATGTTTATTCAGTAGACAACAAAAAAGAGAATATTTCGAAAAAAATGTTCTTAAAAGGAAAGAGTTAAGAGTTGTGGAGACAAGATCAAGTTCCATTTAGGGAATACAGTTTTAAGATTCTTGGCAAAAACATAAAAGGATTTCAAAGTTAGTGTAGATTTTCTTTCACAATCTAATACCTTAGGACAAAGAAAGGCAAAAATATATTTAGGATCAGTGCAGTTCTTTTTTTATTTTTACTGTGACACAAGAGAGGAAGAACGGTGGAAGAAAAACAGAAACAAGTATTTGCAAAGCTTGTAGGTCTTGCATTTATAAAGCAAGTACTGTAAAGTATTGTAAAGTATTTCTTTAAAGTAAAAACAAACAACATTTCAAAGTACTAGAGTAAAGTAAAACACATACTTTATGCTGTCTCAAAACTGTACACTGAATTCAATGTTTGCAATCTTTATGAATGGCATGGTTTATTTGTTTATTTTTTCACAAAATTTCTTTCTTGAGTTTCAAAGGGCATGCATGATACTGTGATAGTGTTATAACCAGGGAAGACCTGCAATACAGGGAAAAGCTAATAACAAGCTCAGATTAATAAAAGGTAGGCCCAAAATGAAAACCATAAAGAAAGGCAGTAAAATGAGAGGGGAAGTGATGTAAACGCGATCATTCAATTAGCCTTTCTTGTGCAGCCAACCTTTTCCCTAAATAATCCCTAAAGAAAAGTAAGAACGAAATAACATGCATGGATAGAATTTCGAAGGCTAGTATTATCAGGTGGGGATTAGTAACTGGGTATACGAAGGCGCCGGCATAAATTCAACCTGAGAGAGGTATGAAGTATCTGAAGGATCGGGGGGCATCAGATCTGAACGATATGGAGTGCTCTTGTACAGGTAGGGCAGAAGAAAAGCGGTAAGCCCGAGGAGAGGAAACGTACCAAGGGTACCCACACAAAGTCAAAGCCCGCCATCCCGACGTAAAAAGGGACCACCCGCCTTAGGTGTGGCGGTCCCGTTGGGGAGATTAGGATGTGCCCGGCACACTGACGGGCGCATCCTGCATTTTTGACATTGCGGTGGGCGGTGCTTCCAGCACCACCCGCTGCAATGCCAAAAATGCATGTTGTGCATTTTCATGCACAACGTGGCAGGCACCGCGCGGTGCCTGCCATGTTGTGCATGCAAATGCAGGGGGTACCATAGGTACCCCCCATGTGCACCCCCCACCTCCCAAAATTCCTGGGTGCCCACTACGGGCCACCAATGGCAAGGAGCGCATGCCTTTGCCGCCACGGAAAGGCAAATCCCCGCATGTATCGTAATATGGATGGCGGTGTCTAACAGACACCGCCACCATATTAAAACCTTTTCCACCAGGTCGACTCATCGACCAGGCGGAAAACCGGCAGACGGTGTTTCTGTCCGCCAGGGTCCCCCCCGCCATAGTAATATGGCGGGGGCAAATGGCATGCGGGCGGGAGAGAATGTAGGGCGGATCGCCACCGCCATGCGGGTGGTGGCGATCCGCCTGACATTCTAATTGACCCCCTAGTGTCTGTGAGGATGTCTGTCATGCAATCCATAGTGAGTCACTGCTAAAAGCAGGCTTGCCATTGCAACACAGCGGGGGCTTCAGGTTTCTTCAAAGCTGCTGCCAAGGCCATTTTGGCAGCTCCTAGGCAAAGCCATAGGATAGAGCGATCTCCTGATGTTTGATATTTGAGTGACTATATCAGAGACCCAAGAGGACAAATTTCAGAGTGTGCAGGAGAGGGTAGCCTAGAACCTCCTTTGTCTGTGATAAAATCTCAGCGCAATATGGCTACATTGCTGGGCAGTCCCACCAGATTTATCTAAAGTATCTCAGTAACCTGCAGCCTCACCAAGAGTGTTCACATGTGTTTGGGAATATCTTCTGGAGTTTTGCCTGGATAAATACCAATCATAGAGAAATTTCTAGTGAACTTCTCTGGGGAGAGATAGCGGTAAAACCTGTGGATGCCACACCAGAGTTTGCACAATTGTTCTAAAGTGATCAGTGTCCCCAAGGTTTGTTTCCAGAGTGACATGTGGTGCAGGGGAAAAGTGTGAGCGGTGGCGGACCGGAGTGAGTAGAGAAAGGAAATACAGACTCAGGATCCCTTCTGACCTCTGGACAAATTTCTCTATAAGGGGAAGGTCCCTAGTGGCAGCTAACTGTAGTGTTGTCTGTAGTACCTAATGCTTCAGTTGGGTGTAGTGGTTAATCACAGGGGCTGGTAACTGAACGTTAGGGTGACAATTCTTAAAAGTGAGTATATGCCACCCTTGAAAGAGGCCAGAACCGGTAAGGCATTCTCCGTCCTGCCACAAGTCGAATGTTGTAAAGACTGCATTAAAGTGGATAGGGCTGTATGGAGAGCGAAATGTCGCCAGGCCATGTGCATGAGTCACACTGTCCCAGACTTTCAGAGTAGTATTACTTGGCATACTTAAATAGACATTAAGTGGAAGGTCGTTTTTGGGTTTCCACTCTGTCCATGTGGAGACATTGTGTATCAGATTCCTTGAAGGACATTTTGAGATTACTCATAGTTGAGCCGTTTTATACTACAATGTAAAGTCCACTAAGGCTAGTCCCCCTCCATCCCCAGGAAGTGTCAACACTCTATGTGGTAGTCGAGCCCTGCGGTTTTGCCAGATGAAATTCGTAACTATCAAGCGTACGGCAGAGAGGAATCTCTGTCAACTCCAATGGGGAGTCCCTAAAAGAGATACAGAAGTTGTGGTAGCACTGTCATCCTAACTGCGCTAATGCGGCAAAGTCAAGTCAAATACAGTGGTGCCCAGCGTTTAAGGTCAGCCTTTAGTTAACTCTGCAGGGGACGGTAGTTTGCACTGTATAGGTCAGCTACTCTGGGAGTGATTTTAATGCCCAAATAGGTGATGTCTTTTTTCACCCACTGGAAGGGGAAGAAGGCCGCTATCTCCTCCGTTTCTCTTCTGGGGACGGTTTGGTTGATAAAGTTGATGAACCCAGCAACTGATTCATAGGTTCGGAGTTCAGATTGTAGGACAGGTAGTGACGTATGGGGAGAGGTGAGAGACAATAGTATGTCATCAGCGAACATGGATATTTTGTGTTCTATTGAGCTTAAAGGTAGCCTGCGGATGGAGGGCATTGCCAGTCTGCTAGTGTCTAGGGGCTCTATATTGAGGGCACATAGTAATGGGGACAGAGTGCACCCTTGTTTTTTACCCCATTCAAGGTTGAAGTAGTCAGAAGCATTCCCATTGAGTAACACTCTGGAGCAGGGATGAGCGTAGTTGGCTGGGACCATGGCTGTGATGCGTCCCCTAACCCAAAATGATGGAATGTGTGGGAAAGGAAGGGCCAATCTACTCCGTCAAATGTCTTCTCAGCATCTAAGGCCAAAAGGACCAACAGGATATGTTTTTTGTTAGCTTTTTCAACCAAGTGGATCACCCGTCTCAAATTGTCATGAGTCTGCCTCCCCTTGATAAAGCTGGATTGATCCGGGTGCATCCGTTCTGGCATGATATCCTCCAACCGATTGGCTGATATTTTAGTATATAGTTTGGCATTGAGGTTACGTAGGGCACTTGCTCTGTAAGATGTGCAGAACTGTGGGTCTTTTCACGTTTTGGGGATGACAGATACCAGGGCCTCTCCCATCGAAGGGGTCACTGCGTGGGTCCCCGCCACATAGTTAAACAGAGCGGTCAGGTGTGGGACCAAGTCTGAGCTGATTGTTTTATAAAATTGAACAGTAAATCTGTCGGGAACAGGCGACTTGTGTATTTTAAGGGTGTCAATGGCACTCTGAACCTCTTCAACCATTATGGGGCATTCTAAAAGCTCGTTGTGGGCAGTGGAGACCAGAGGAAAATTCACCCCCTCTAAATAAGCTACTTGCGCCACAGTGTCTTCCGTTAGCAGCATTTCCCCAGACTCTCCCTAAATTGGACCTAAATATTCCTTGTCCTGTTTGGCTCGCAGCTGTCTCGCTAGTTGTGGCCCAGCTTTGTTACCCTGTTCATATGTGGTCTTTTTAAGGTGTAGTAGGGTCAGTTCTCCTCTATTGATGTAGATGGCATTGATTTTCCTCCTTAGTGCCGTGACCTTCCTCTGGAGGGACAGGGTGGGTGAGGCTTTGTGGGCCTGTTCGACTAACTGAAGTTCTGCCTCCAGTGCACGCCGTTCTCAAGTCTACTGTTTGGTTAGGGTAGTCATCAGTAAAATACATTTCCCCCTAATAACTACCTTGAATGCATCCCTTATTGTTGAGGGGCTAGTGTCCGGGGGATTTTTCATTTGAAAGTAGTCTCTAATTGCTATTTGGGGGGATAGTGGTGGCTACTATAGTATGTTGTAGGGATTGGCTGATGAAAATGTGATCTAGTCTGGAGCAGGTGCGGTGGGAGTGGGAAAAAAAGATGCAGTCCCAGATGGTGGGATGGACAGAACTCTAAGCATCTAGCAAGCCAGGAATGTGACACGCTCGTTTTTAGGGAATACACCGGCACGTGTCTTATGGGAGTGCATACTGTCTGAGGCGGGATCCCGAATAAGACTGAGGTCCCCCATCAGCATCATGTCCCCTTCAGCAAAGCGACCCAGTATGGAGAGGAAGGAGAAGAGAAAGTCAGATTGTTCAGAATTGGGTTCATAGATTGAAGCCACTGTATATTTGTGGCAGTTAATGTTACCCCTGACCATTATTATCCGCCCTTCCTTGTCAGATTTGTTACCAGTGATTTAAAATTGCAGGGAGGAAAGAAAGAGGAGGGCTACCCCAGTATGTTTAGTGGTGGCTGAGGATTGGTACATTATGGGGTATAACCTGTGCTGAAGTCTGTGATCTTTGCTACACTTGAGCTGTGTTTCTTGAAGGCTATAATATGGAGGTGTCGGTCAAGGATATAATTCCTAATGTTGTGGTACTTAGCTGGGGAATTTAGTCCCTTAAGGTTCCATGATACATTGTTGGGAACCATAGAAGGTCTAGTGTAGGTTGCTACAGGCCTTCTCTCACAAAGCCTAAAGGAAGTACTTGTTTTCCCCCCACATAACAGAACCATCTCCTGGTTCCCACCCAACCCCCCCCTCTTGAAATTATTTTCTTGCCATGCAACAACTTTGAAAACGTGAAACTAGAAAAGCTAGGGAGTCTAGTTTCCCCACAATCAAACATTTTCATGTCAAGCGTGTTTAGTTCGGGCATTACAGACACAAATCCACTCCTGTACTCCACTGTATGCTGTTGAGGAGCAGAGTAGTCTGGCTACTAGTCGTAAAGTGATTATGGTAACTGCGATAGGTAAGAGGAGGATAGATTAAACAACTCCAGGTTTCAATTGCATGAATCATAAACGTGAATCTTTAGCACATTACTGACTGGTCACAAGGCAAGGTCGGACTTCGAGTTATTTTAAAGCTGTGCACCAAGGATTGCAAAGAGGGAATGACGTAGTTCGTTTTAAAAGTCATCATTTGCCAAAGCATTTCCCCCTCCTATGCGATAGCCAGGGTCCTGTGACAGTCTTGTTTGCGTGCCTTTCAAGGGTCTCCACGCCTTGACCTCCGGGTTTTGGGAAGCAGTCAGTGTCAAACCCAGCAGGGATGCAGCATCTTCCAGCTCTGTGAAGTGGTGCAGTTTATTTTGATAGTCCAAGGTGATGCCAAAAGGGTAGGTCCAACTGTATGTAACATAATTGCGACCCAGCAAGTCGGTCACTCGTTTAAATTGCTGGTGCCGTGTCAGTGTGGCTGGGGCAATATCCTGGAAAAGTAAGCACGTGGCTCCCTGGAAAGAGATGGGATCATGCTTTTGGGCTGCCAGTAGGATCAGGTCCTTGATATTGAAGGAATAGAGTTAAGCGAGGACATCTCTGGGTCCCTTCCCTCTGCTAGTGGTTGGTGGGCCCACCTGATGCACTCTCTCCAGCTGCACCTCCCACTGATCCATGCCCAGAAGCTTTGAGAACATGCCCACAATGAAGGCCTCCAGGTCAGGTCCCTCAATTCCCTCCTCCAGGCCTCGAATTAGTATGTTGTTACATCTGGATTGATCAGTAGGGCCGTGTGTAGCTGATGGTGCATTCCATGGGGCTGAGTGGTTGTTCCAGATCAATGTTTCGTTTCGAGGTCTAGCGTATGTGCACCAACTGAGTCTATGTCAGTATGGAGGGAGACCAGTCTCGAATTAACATCTGCCTTGAAGGTTTTCGAAGAAGGCAACAAGGTCTGCGTTACGCTTTTCTCTAAGTTCCTTCTTAAAGTCCCAGAGGGAAGAGAGAAGATCCTCTTTAGTTAAGGCCACTGTTATGTCCCGGAGGCGGTAGCTTAGGGACCTCTTTATTGTGTTTTTTTCCCTCCCTCTTTCTATGCTGTCTTTGGGGCTGGCTGCCCTACGGGGCTGTGGGCGGGCGGGTTGCAGTTGCTCGGCAGTTTCTTCCGCATTTAAACCAAGTGAGCCGGGGCTTCAGTGCTTGGTTTTGTTTGCGGTCCTTTGGCCCCCGGAAGGAATTTGCCGTCAGCAGTAATTGGTATGCAGACATCGCAGTGGGATTTGCACGCGCGTTGGAAGTGCGACTTTGAGACTGGATTTTTTGAGTTTTTCCTGTTGGATTATCGTGGACGGCATGGGACCTGTGGTGTAGCGGTCTAGTCTGCGGGCGCACACTGCGTGTGACGTCAGCGGACTTCCGGCGGCGGCCATTTTGCGGGAGTTATCGCGCCGATTCCGAACATATCGGAGCTCCGCTCCGGCGCTCCCGTATACCTTGTGTAAAATAAAGAAACGTGCAAGAACAAAGGTGTGCTGGTATACTTCTACACTAGTGTGTCCTTGGTTACCACCAACATTACAATGGCGACGAGGTGGTGAGGGGGTGAACTGCACTCCAGAGCCAACCCACGTTGGAAGTTGTGAGCCGGCAAGATACACACCAGGAGCACGAAGACGGGAGCATGGCAGGGCAGTGGTGAGAGCGCCTCCGTGAAGTTAGCCCGGAGACACAGCGCACCGATAGTAACCGGTGCCGACCACCCGGCAAGTCAGGCCCTCTTGGCCTACGTCCCCAAGCCGCCTGAGGAAGGAGTGAGTCCATCAGCCCTTAGTCCCCAGCGGGGGGTGCCCTGCAACCTGGAGGTGGTCAGCGGAAGCCACTCGGAGAGCGGGGAATCCAGCCAGGAAGACGAGGCGAGCAGCAGGGATGCCCAAGAGGCAGAGCTACCCAACCATTCCGCCCCTGGGAAAACGAGTGCCACCGACGGGCGAAAGATTAGTGCTCAGACCTTCTTGCTGACGAACCCAGTGCCATTCCTGGCGAAAGCAGGAGAACCCGAGATGCCGTGGGAGGACTGGAAACGGTACTTCCTGAACTACCTCTCAGCACTAGAAGAAGAGGGAGAGGGAGAGTTCGCGAGTTCGCGGCGGAAGAAAATTCTCCATCATTTGGGCCCGGCAGGACAAAGAATATACCAAGACCTGGTGAAAGAGGAAAGACCACCGGCGGACGATGATGTATTCCGACACGCAATAGAAGACCTGGACGCCCACTACCGCCCTGTGGTATGCACCGCGATTGATCGGTATAATTTCTACCACAGGAAGCAAGACAAAGGGGAATCGGTCGATGAATACGTGGCGGCACTACAGAAGTTGGCCCTAACATGTAAATTTGGAACCCTGCAGGAAGAACTGATAAGGGATCAAATCATCATGCACTCAGTGAATTCCTCCATTCAAGAGAAGCTGTGGACCAATGGCGATGCACCTTTGAAGACAGTCGTGGCCTTAGTTAAAAAGGCGGAGTTGACCAGGAGGTGCGCAGAAGCGGCCAAACGTGAAGGCAACCAAGAGCAAGCGGTGTACAAAGTGGAAGACCGGAAGACAACGGACAGTAAGCAACCATCAGGACAGCAAGGAGCGCGGAACTACAAGAGGTACAATACAAGACCTGCCAGACCGCAAGGACAACGGAACTGGAGCAAGAATGCCTGCTATAGATGCGGCAGCGGCACGCATACAGCCAACGACAAAGGCTGTCCAGCATTCAGCGCCAAGTGCGTATACTGTGGACTAGTAGGACACTATGAGAAAGTGTGCAGAAGGAAGTCCCCTAGAAACGAGGTCAAGTATGTGGTGCAGGGGCCACGCAAGGAGGAAGAAGAAGAGATTGAGGAGGAGGAAGACGAGATCTTGATAGTGGAAGAGCAAGTCCTAGTCATAGAGTGCACCGCTGACAAGAAGCCAAAGTGTGAAATGACGGTTGGTGGGGTAAGTGTGACCATGGTAGCGGATTCGGGGTCACCTTACATGATTATCCAAAGGAAAATATGGGAGAAAGAGTTTGTAACGAGAACAAATTATTACCTAAGACCCACGGACATCCACCCAGTGACTTTCACCGGGGAGCCCATACCCATGGTGGGATTTTGCCCTTTAACCTTTGAATTCAGAGGCAGAACATGCGAAGGGAAACTGTACGTGGCAGAAAAGGGACCGTCGGTACTGGGCTGGAAAGACCAGGGAGCCTTGGGAATGAAGTTGAACCCGGGTGGGCACACGCAAGTTCTCATGACTGAAGAGGGACCAGAATACGAAGCACAACGATGGAAGGAAGAATTTCCGGAAGTTTTCAAAGATTCCATCGGCCGCATGGCGAAGTTCACACAGAATTCATCTGAAGGAGGGGGCCAACCCGGTGTCCCACAAAGTACGCAACATTCCATTCTGGACCAGGACAGCGGTACAGGAAGAGTTGCAGAGACTGGAGGACAATGGAGTGATAGAGGTGATCGACAATGCGGAATGGTTGGCGCCCTTAGTCGTAGCGCAGAAACCCAACGGCAAGGTGAGGTTGTGTGTCGACCTGAGAGAACTCAATAAAAATATTGTAGTGGACAAGCTCCCGCTTCCCAGGATCAACGAAATGTTAGCCAGAACTGAAGGGGCAAAATGGTTCTCCACCATAGACTTGACATCCGCTTACCATCAGATTGCCTTACATCGATCATGCAATCATTTAACATCGTTTATCACTCCGTTCGGGTGCTACAAGTTTTTGAGGATGCCGTTTGGGCTTGCCTCAGCAACCGCAGTTTTTCAAAAACTGATGCACAGGTTGTTCCACCGGAAAGAAGGCATCCAATATTTCCAGGACAACATATTGGTAATGGGAACATCCAAAGTGGACCACGACAGGAAACTGAAGGAAGTCCTAACCGTGTTAATGCAAAACGGACTCACCGCTCAATGGGACAAATGCAAATTCGGAATGAACAAGGTCACGTATTTAGGGCATGAGATAAGTCAACACGGCATCGAACCGAAAGCGTCCAACGTCGCAGCAATAAAAGAGGCCCCCACACCCAAGAACAAGAAGGACGTCCAAACTTTCCTGGGTATGGCGGAGTTTTATAGTAAGTTCGTGCCACACTTTGCCTCAAAGACCCATAATTTGAGGTTACTTCTGAAGGATAAATCCACATTCCACTGGACTGAAGAGCAACAACAGGAGTTCGAGGACATGAAAAGACTTATTAGTGAGGCAGTGCCCATACACGGATTCGACCCTGAGGCGCAAACTATGTTAACCACTGACGCTAGTGACCAAGGATTAGGGGCGGTGCTCACGCAAAGGTCCACTGACGGAGTCATCACCACGATAAGCTTTGCGTCCAGAGCGTTGGCTCCTAATGAGAGTAAATTCAGTGTCATAGAGAAGGAGATGCTCGCGGCAGTGTGGGCAATGGAGAGATTCCGGCAGTTCCTGTGGGGCGGAAGGTTTCTTTTGCGCACTGACCACAAACCTTTAGTGAAGGTCCTCACATCCTGTGGGCACGAGCATGCCACTCCGTGGATTGCCAAGATGACGCTGAGGCTGCTAGATTATGTATATGATGTGGAGTATCTACCAGGACACAAGAACAAGGTGGCAGACTTTTTGAGTAGAGCAGCATCTAAAGAGACCGCGGGGGTCCAGGAAGAAGGAGGATGGGAGGACTATGCGGTTGCGTTCGCAGGAGATCCTGAAAGGACCATAAGCGCCCAGGAATGGGAGACCGAATACGCCAAGGACGAGAAGATAAGTGCTGTCAAGGCGTATGTAACTAACGGATGGCCGGACAAGGGATTGTGGGAGGAAGAATTGAAGCAGTATTGGGAGGTCCGAGTTGACTTGTCAGTAGGGGACAAACCATGGTTCCTGCTAAGAGGCAATAAAGTCGTCCCTCCGAACACCTTGAGACACCGCATCGTATCCATCACACATGAAGGCCACTTAGGGATCGTCAAAACGAAATGGAGAGCAAAAGAAGACTACTGGTGGCCGGGGATGGACATAATGGTAGAACGTCATGTAAGGGCATGTGAGCAATGCAGCAATGCAGACAAGACCCAGAAATTGTTACGTCCGCCCCTGGGGGCGCTACGATTGTCCGGAAAACCTGTGGGAAGAGATTTCTATTGACATACTGGGACCGATACAGGACACGAACGGCATCCAGAAATACGTCACAGTGGTGATTGATCGTTACTCCAAGTGGCCAGAGATCCAAGTGGCTGATAACGCTGAAACTGAAACGATACTGGAATTCCTAACGGAAGTCTTTATCAGGGAAGGGATCCCCAAAGGGATTCTGAGTGACAATGGCCCACAATTCACATCAAGTAAGTGGGAAAGCTTCATGGACAGGAACGGCATCGCTGTACGACATACACCGATATACCACCCGACAGGGAATGGATCCGCGGAACGATTTAACCGGGTGATCATGGGTTCGGTGCAGGCAGCGATCAGCCAAGGCATCAATTGGGAGAAGGAGTTGAAACGGCTGTTGTGGGCCTATCGGATAACGCCCACCACCACGGGGTACAGTCCGTTCCGAGTTTTGAGAGGAAGGGAGCCTTTCACTAAAGACAATGGGCCCGATTCACAGAACAAACTTAAGATAAAATCCTAAACTTAGTACCATTTTGGTATTCACAGAATGCACTTACTACTTCTGGTATTCACAGAATGAACTTACTACTTTTGCGATTCACAGAATAAACTTACTACTTTTGCTATTCACAGAATGGATTTACGACTACTAACTTTATGTCCGCACTCGGGCCGGAAATTCCGGGCCGGAGGCGGAGCTTCCGGTCCGGAGGCGGGGCTTCCGGGCCGGAGGCGGAGCTTCCGGCCCAGAGGTGGGGATTCCGGCCAGTGGTGGAGATTTAGCCATGGCCAAAATCTCCACCTCTGGGCCGGAAGCTCCGCCTCCGCCACCGGCCCGGAAGCCCCGCCTCCAGGCCGGAAGCTCCGCCTCCGGGCCGGAATTTCCGGCCCGAGGGCGGACGTAAAGTTAGTAGTCGTAAATCCATTCTGTGAATAGCAAAAGTAGTAAGTTTATTCTGTGAATCGCAAAAGTAGTAAGTTCATTCTGTGAATACCAGAAGTAGTAAGTGCATTTTGTGAATACCAAAATGGTACTAAGTTTAGGATTTTGTCTTAAGTTTGTTCTGTGAATCGGGCCCACAGTGGCCTGGAAACGCCTCACGGTGCAAAGCCACTGGTCCCCAGCGGTGGTACGTATGAACTTGGAGAGAACACAGGCGGTGTACACGGAGCATTACGATGTGAAGCACAACACCAAAGAGGTCACACTCGAGAAGGGTGAATGGGTGAGAGTCAAACTGCCTACGCAAAGGAAGAAAGGAGATAGTAAGTTCACTTCCCCGTTCCAAGTGATGGAACCGTATTCCAGATCAGCTCTCCTCAGCGATGGGAAGATTTGGTCACAAGACCGCATGGCGAGGTGCACGTCAACAGGCGGGAAGAATACGGTTGTGGAGTCGGAGAACACCGGAGCAGCCAGCGCCCAGTGGAGCAAGGAAGTGGACCCGGAGGGTCGCAAGGAAATAGGGGGCAGTCCCCGACTGGGAGCAGGTCGCAAACTGAGAAAGGAGATGGAAGGACAAGCGTCCAAAACCCAGGAGGAGACAGAGCTGGAAGTGTGGAGAGAAGAAGAACACAAGGGCGGGGAAGATGCACCCAGCCTGGGGGATGAGGCCACCACTCCAAAGACTGGCGATCGTAGTAGGTGGACACGGTGTGGCAGGAGAGTCTATCTGCCCAGGAGATTTGGGAAGTTCAATATGGACAGCAAGTAAGACTGTACAAGTTATAAGGGGTTGTGTTATGTTGTGGGTTTGTTTATAAAGGGGGAAGATGTGGTGTAGCGGTCTAGTCTGCGGGCTCACACTGCGTGTGACGTCAGCGGACTTCCGGCGGCGGCCATTATGCGGGAGTTATCGCGCCGATTCCGAACATATTGGAGCTCTGCTCCGGCGCTCCCGTATACCTTGTGTAAAATAAAGAAACGTGCAAGAACGAAGGTGTGCTGGTATACTTCTACACTAGTGTGTCCCTGGTTACCACCAACATTACAGGACCTGTCCCCTTACTGAACTTTCGTTTCAAGACTCGCTTTTTGGGTAACAATTACAAATTGGCTTGGTCGTTACCAGAGACAATTTATTATTTCTTTTTTTTCTTCTTCGCATTCGTTGTGTCCCGTAAATTAAGAAGGGATACCTTGCCTGGTTATTTCATTCCTGACACGGGTTTTTTTTCCCATTTTGGGGGTTTTCCCACAACACTGGAACAGGAATGGTTATGTTTATTTTTACTCATTTAACCCACGAGACCTATTCTCTAATGGAACAAAAGGAGGAAATATATGCCTAGAGGATTGCTCAATCTGGTGGGGGTAAGTTAGTGATTGGAAGGGACAGGAGGGGACATGTTTTGTTTCCTTCTTATTTAACTCTTCCCTTGTGCTTCTTTTTCTCTCTCTGCTGCAGTGTTCATAGTTATTGGGAACATCACCTTGAGGCATCGGTTTGGAGGTCCTGTGCAGTGGGTCCTTTTTTTTCCCTCTCCTCTCTGAGGCATCTTTTCTATCCTGTTTGTGATTTGTTAACACCAGGAGAGTTGGATGCGTGTGTAGGGGATTTGGAACACGCTTCGCTCCTGCAGTGTCTGGTGACTGAGCTGGTTAGGGGGTACTGGACAGCCACTACTGTTTTGGAACTAGAGTCAGTGCTGGGGTCTCTCACCTCCGGGTAAAGTAGTTAGACACCCTATTGACTTGGGCCTTCTTGGGTGGCATGAAGTCTATCAAATCGCACCGGTCAAGGGGCTTCAGGGATTTAGCAACCCAGATCAGTACTGTGAGAGTTGGGCTAGTGGGTGTAACATGTTGCAACTGCCCTCGTCATATGGACGGTGGAGGTCCCAGCCCTCATGTGCATAAAGCGGGGCTCCGTAGAAGGCCGGCGTAACAATGCCCCTAGTTTAATCTCTGCTGTCGCCAGTCCCTGTCTTTCTGAGACACACTGTGGGGCACATCAGTGGGAACCTCCCCCCACGATAATCGATTGGTCTCCTGGGGCAAGCAGGATTCTATGTAGTAGGAGCTCCTCTTCTAGGCTGGGAAGTGTGGCAGACTTGCTCACCGGGGGAAAGACATTGCCGGCAAATTAAACGTAGTCCACATAGCCATGATGGTTTCATGGTTAATTTTTCAAATGCATTTTTCTCAGGGAACTCTGAACAGAATTTAAAAAGAACAAGAAATGATCTGAATGTAAAGGGAAATGCTTGACAAGGCTTAATTTACCTTTCACATGATTCATCCATTTGCTTCTCTGTAGTAGCCCAGGGAGGAGATTTATGGGCCCCTAAGAGATGTGTCATGCTAATTAAACCTTCTGGCTCAGTCACCAGCTGAATGAGTGCAGCACATGACCCTTTCACTACTGTCACAAAAAGCTTTGTGGGCCAATGCTTCTGCTTCCATGTAATATGTAGATTCTGTGGGATAAAATAAAACAACCTTTTTTTTTACTAAGCAGTTTTTATTCAGTTTATGTAGTGAGCAAAACAAGGAAAACCAAACAATACACAGTGCATGCCATTCAGAATGTACAGTAGACAAAACAAAGTACATGTTATGTTGCTTCAACTACCGGGTAAATTATTGAACCATCACCACCTCTCCCAGATCCTCTTGTGTTTGCTTGAACAGCCTCTAGCAGCATATATAGGTTTCTCCAGCTTATCACATCAGTCCATTGCAGTGCATCATTCGCCCAGGGATGGGGGTCCAGTGGACTTCCAGCATCAGACAATATCTTGTTTGGCTACAGTCATACCTACCTCAGCCAGGGTATGTTCCGCCCTGTGGGAACCCATGTCCTAGAAATGCCCAACAATGCAATCCGAGAGGAGCAGTCAATTGGTCTCTATTATTCTGGACTAAGTGAAAACAAATCATGACCACTAGTGCTCAATAACCCTTCAGGCCCATACCATATGGAAGTAGTCACATACATTGGTCACACACCTAAGGCATGTGGGAGCGAGGATTGCACCCATTTCCCATAGTTACCGGTGACTAAAATAGGGTATCTGCAAGTATTTCACTTGCAGATGGGGCAGGTGGGAAGGAATGACCATCTTCGGGGGGCCATCTTGGCATCCCTCCAGTCGCTATCATCTAGGGCATCTTACCCAGCCCTCCAATCTCTCCCAAAGGATGGTGAAGGAATCCAGAGCGTCGATGACCAGGCATTTATAAAAGCATGAAGTGCACCCTTGGCATAGCAGGGACAAATTGACTTTAGGTTCAAGTGAGTTGTGATCCAGTAGGTTGGTCAGCATCGAGTGGTATACCGTCAGTGTGTGACGCAGCTGCAGATATTCATAGAATTGAGTCTTGTGAAGGTCGCTTTCCTGCTGAAGAGCCTGAGATGTTTTTATCTGTGCACAATCCCAGATATTGCCGAGCCTTGAAATATCAATAGGGTCCCACCACCACTCAAAACCTCACGAGCAGGCAACTTGGGGGAGCCATCTGCCCTGCCATAGAGGAGTTTCCTGTATAGGTTTATGATCCTTCTGGATCCAGTGCAGGGCCTGCCACTAACACAAAAGAGTGGCCTTTGTAGCCTTGGGCAGTGATTGTGGGAGAGGGTTTCTGTACACGAGGCCTAAAATGTAACGGTGACCTCGGAGAGATATCTTGGGGTGAAAGGCATGGTCCTCGCAATGCCCAAACAGCAAGTCATTGATCACTTGGATCTGTGAGGCCCAGTAATAAAGGTGGTGGTCAGTCATTCACATCCCTCCCTCATAGGTGCCTTGTACACACTTGTGGAAGACTACCCTCTGAGTTTTAATCACTCATAAGAATGAATGCACCTTCGCCGGTGGAGTTTTGGCAGAGTCATCATTTGAAAGAGTGCCAGCCAGTCCAAAACTTTAAAATGCAAGTCCGACCATCTGGACATGTCTTGGCGGGTCTGGTGCAGTAGTGGGGTGAGGTTGAGGCCCAGGTTCAAGACCAATGTACATCCCCAGGTACTAAAAGCTGATTCGTCGAATGGGGAGACAGAACTGCCTGCCAATTGCCTCCCTATCTCCTTATACGAGAACCAAGAGTGATTTGGACCAATTAACTCTTAACCCGGATGCATCACCATACAATCACAGCATTTGAAGAAGGCGGGGGGCAGTGAGATGTGGCTGGCTTATGAAGAGAAAATTGTCATCTGTGTAGAGTCCAAAGCGCTCTTCCAGGCCATCGCTTCATTAAAATACCTAGACCCATATTCTCAAGGGTCTATTGCCAGCACAAAAAGCAGCTTTGAGAGGGGGCATCCTTGTCTAGTGCTTCTGCTTATCTGGAACGGTGACGAGATGATACCGCGCTCACCTGTGCTCGGGGTAGGGTGTAGAGCACTTTGACAATGGGAAAAAAGCAGGGTCCAAATTGCGTCTGGGAGAGGACAAGGAACAGAAAGTCCAGTCGTGTGGATGAAAAACTTTTTCAAAATCTAAAATTATGAATGAGTTTTCAAATCAGCGACCATGTGCCAGCGCAGCATGCACCCTGTGAATACAGTGCCGAGTACTGTAGTGTAGCATAAAGCCACACTGATCCAGGTGGGCAAGTGAGGTAGTCACTGGCAAGATGTGGTTGACTAGGATTTTAGCATAAATCTGGATCACCATATTCATGAGTGAAATTGAGTGAAAGGACAAGCAGTGTTCAGGGGTCGTCCCAACTTGTGGAAGACTATACTAGTAGCTAAGTTTAGATTAGGCCGAAAGTGACTGATCTCTATGACTTCATGGGAGAAGTTCAAATAATAGCAATACCACTTAGGTAGATTAATTATCAGGTGCGATAAATAACACCTATTATGATTTTGTGGGGAATAGCATGCAGATTTTGGTGTTTAACACACACAAAATCCGCATGATATGGTATATACTGTATGCTTTTTCCCTGTTAAATTACGGATGGTTTGACCTGCTGAAATTTAACGAAGGCTGAGTTATTTAATACATGCAATGATTATCGGATGCATTAAATACATTCAAACTCGTAATTCTAACCCACTGGTAATCAGGCCGTAGGTGTAGTACTCAATCGGGGAGCCGTCTGGTCCTGGTGTTTTTCCTAGCTTCATACTACCGATAGCTTCTTCAATCTATTCCACAACAAGGACCCAATCCTGAGTAGCCCCTATCTGTCTGGCTTAGGGTTGCTAAGGAAAGGTCTGTGATCAGGGGGTGAGTGTCCTCGCGTGTAGGGCAGAGCAGCCAGGCATTGAGATCACTGTAGCAGGAGGCAAAGGTGCGTCAATCTCCAGTAAAGTACTGATTCTCCACCCGGATGAATCCTGGCTCATTGGAATCAGTCTAGAGACTGTATCGCGGGTTGGCAGTCAATAAAGCAGCTTTCTCGATTTGTCACCAAATTCATAAACTTGCTTGGTGGAGGCAATTAAGCACATCCTAGATTCCTCTAGACACAGTTGACGTAGGGAGGACTGGCTCGCCTCTAGCTGTTGTAGGGAGTGTTCGGCCCCTGAGTACGGATATTTGAGCTGAAGAGTCCATGTTTGCGTTTCTAGGTCAGAGATAAATTAGTGTCTAATATTATTTTGCCCACTGAGGAATGATTCAGCCATTCCTCCTAGGATAGCTTTCCTAGCCATCTACAGGGTCCACTTAGGTTCAACAAAGCCTTCATTAGCCATGATATGGGCTTTCAACTCTTGAAGCGCTCTAAACTTTGATACGCTTTCAGTTGCCACACCATCCTCTTGTCCCTTGTGGGGTTCCCAATATGGAGTGTGGTTGGGAAATTTTTGGAGATGCCCCTGGGGAGAATATTTGCTGCCGTGGGGGCCAGTACGCCTGTGGATGGCATAAAGGAAATGTGAATTCTTTACATGCTACCATGTGCAGCGGATAGTTGTGTGTATTCGGTTGCTCGTGGATGCCATGTGCTACAGACATCGCAGATGCCCAAGAAGGGGGGAACAACCTTTACAACGCAACTTTTACAACGCACTACCATTACAACGCATTTTTTACAACGCATAATCCATTACAACGCATGATATTACAACGCATGACACTACAACGCATTTTTAAAAACTACCTTTACAACGCATTCCATTACAACGCATACTACCATTACAACGCATACCATTACAACGCATCATATTACACTATACTATCCAACATTTACCCTAATGATGCACCCCCTGGAGTTAGAATAGTAATTTTTACCCCTATACTATCCAACACTTACCCTACTGATGCACCCCCTGGAGTTAGAATAGTAATTTTTACCCCTATACTATCCAACACTTACCCTACTGATGCACCCCCTGGAGTTAGAATAGTAATTTTTACCCCTATACTATCCAACACTTACCCTACTGATGCACCCCCTGGAGTTAGAATAGTAATTTTTACCCCTATACTATCCAACACTTACCCTACTGATGCACCCCCTGGAGTTAGAATAGTAATTTTTACCCCTATACTATCCAACACTTTCCCTACTGTTGCACCCCCTGGAGTTAGAATAGTAATTTTTACCCCTACACTATCCAACACTTACCCTACTGTTGCACCCCCTGGAGTTAGAATAGTAATTTTTACCCCTACACTATCCAACACTTACCCTACTGTTGCACCCCCTGGAGTTAGAATAGTAATTTTTACCCCTACACTATCCAACACTTACCCTACTGTTGCACCCCCTGGAGTTAGAATAGTAATTTTTACCCCTACACTATCCAACACTTACCCTACTGTTGCACCCCCTGGAGTTAGAATAGTAATTTTTACCCCTGTACTATCTAATACTTACCTTAAATGTAATTTAATATTATGCGTTGTAATGGTATGCGTTGTAAAGGTAGTATGCGTTGTAATGGTAGCGCGTTGTAAAGGTATTTTTTAAAAATGCGTTGTAGTGTCATGCGTTGTAATGTTATGCGTTGTAATGGATTATGCGTTGTAAAAAATGCGTTGTAAGTGCATGCGTTGTAATAGTGTGCGTTGTAACGTCATACATCCCCAAGAAGGCTGCCCAGTCTGCCAACATGGAGGTCCTATGTGGTGCAGCTGCTCTCGCCCTGGTGGCATGCACTTTGGGGTCTATCACTGCATTAAAGTTGCCTCCAATAATAGTAGGTCCTGGCGGCAGGCTCAAAGTGACCTATTGTAGTTCTTTAAGTGAGGACTTATCCAAGTGCGGGGAACATATACACTACAGATATAGTACTGGGTACCCTCCAATAGGCCTTTCACCAGCGTCTGATATAGAGTGGGTAATGGATAAGGACATTTGCAGAAGAATAGCCATACAAGGTGAACCCCAAACATGGCTCTCATGAAAGACTTTTTCATACTAAAATCGGGGCAGAACAGTCCCAAGGAGGTGTGTGTCCTGGCGGAGTAATACTGCTGGGGGGTTGACGTGCAGGGAAGAGAAAGACTGCCCTTCTTTTACTACTGTTGTTAAATCCGTTGATGTTTCACACCATCACTATGAATGCTGCCATCAGAGCCAAGGTATTGTGGTGTGTATGAATATTGTAAGAACTGTGTAGCTAACACAGGTGGCATCCCTACAGCGTAGTGAGTTAGAGGTGGCAAGTATGAAACACATGTGTCTGAAAATGTGAGAGCACTGTGTAGATAAACCGAACCAGAGAGGTAAACAGCCCAACAACATGAGATACCCAACAACCCCCAACAACCCCAGCCCCACACTTTCACCCAAAAGTATCTGTTGCCCTACCTCTCCCTATGAAACAGGAAGGCAAAAGATGGCATGATAGGGGCGGTTCAAACCCCAGCATCATACAACATAAGAGAATTTGGTGCTGCTGGCTGAAAACAGGGATATCAATGAGATATCAGTATGACACAGAAATCAAAGTTGTTGATAGTTTGATGAAATCACAGCGAAGGGCCCCAGGAGCCATTTGGCCCATGTTCAGAGCTGGGTCGCTTTGGTGTGAAGACCCTGGGAGACGGCCAGCTCCCTATGGGGATGGTTTCGCCTCCCTCCCCCTCCACTGTGATGATTGTCCTTCACCTCATAGGAGTATGGTGATCTAGCACTAGGCTCCATCTGCCTCCTGGATTTTGGGCCCTTTTGCTGGATGGGTGGAACGCATCCATCTCCTGAGAGAAGGGCGGTTGATAGCATCTCAGCTTTTTGCCCTCCACTACTCAATCCCAGGCTGCTCTCAGTGAGTCAAAGAAAAAGGTGTGGGAGTTTTTCTCAGTTTCTGCTTAATGACCTCAAAGCTCCTCCTCCGCTTCTGAACCTGACAAGTAAGGTCTGGAAATATAAGGATGTGGGTGGATTGGGAAAGAGGAGGCCCCCAGTGCCATTGCTCCTTCAAGAATCACATCTCTGTCTTTGTAGTTGATAATCTTTGAAACGAGAGGCCTGTGGTAAGCTCCTCGAGGGGGCTGCTGCGCCAAAGTCCTATGGGACAATTCCAGGTTAAATCAGGCCGAGAGTTGGTCCACCAAAATACAGGATGTAATCCACTCTTTTAAGGATCTCTCTAGCGAGGAACCCTTGGCTCCTTCTGGAAATCCAACAAATCTGCAGTTATTACTTTGCGTCCGGTACTTGGTGGCTTCCACACTTTCTTCCAAACGGTTAGAGGATGGAGAGAAGCTCAGGACTGTGTGTTTGAGATCTGTAACGGTGTCCTCGAGTTCCACTATGTGTCCCTCAGCGTTGCACACTCTGTTCGAAACATTGAGCAGGACTTGGCGCAGGAAAGCAACATCTACCCTCACTACTCCTATCTTGGTTTCAAGGTCTGTTTGGGATGCCTGTATGGCCTGTAAGATAGTCAGTGCTGGTAGGATCTGGGGAGGAAGGGGCTCCGGCCTGCTTGAATACATCAATTGATGGAGAGGTGAACCTGTCTATCTTCATCTGGTCCTGTGAGGGCACAAGGCAGTCCCTTTCTATGGCCATGGCGACAGCACTGCCACCAGGACGCTATGGCCGAATGAAGGTTGGCCAGCTTGTACCACGGTTGCCACTGCATCCACGGGCTCGAAGAAAAGAAGAGTCGTATGGGTGCTGTTCAGTCTGACGAAGCTTAACCATGGTAGGTTGGTGTAGGAGAGTAGGATCTGCACTTATGTTGCCCCCACTTTTTTCTGATGTTTACACTGGTTTCTGGCTATAATCTGGCTGGGTCCCTGCTGATCAGGGCCCCAGTCTCTCTGTTCTCTCTAAACAACTTGGAGTGCATATTAGATGCACTAGTGATTGGATACTGTGGTACCTTATGAGCCCCTAGTATATGGTACCTTAGGTACCAAGGGCATAGGTACTTCACAGGCCTACCAGGGGCTGAAGCATATATTATGCCACCCCTGGGAAGCAGACTATATCTGACACCACAGGCCTGCTACTGCAGCCTGGGTGAGGTAGTGTGAGCACTCCTCACTGAGGTATAGGTTCCCTATATCTCACCTTACACACACACATAAACCTATCAGTCACCCCTAAGGCAGGCCCTGTCAATCCTTAGGGCAGGGTGCTTGGTTTACAATGTGAGGGGGTGCCTCTGCATGAGCAGGGCCCCTCTGCAGCTGGCAGAGTCTATTCTCTGTGGCTGTTTGTGGATGCGGTTAAACCATATACTCTTAAGTGCATTATAACCTAGTGGTAAATGCTAACTTTGGGATGGCTGCATCAAAACATGTCATGTTTGGTGTCAAACACCTTGGAATCATACCCCCACACCAGTGACTGGTGTGGGAGTATGATCCCACCCTTCTAGAGGGATAGATATGTACCTACTGTGGAAACACGGTAGAAATCTGAAAGAGCCTGGCATCACAAAATGGATGCCACAAGCACAGACACTGGGCTGCCCTCCTGCTGCTGAATGAAACTCGCAGTGGAGGAGGCCCAACAATAGGCATCCTGTCACAGGGAGGTGTCACCACCTTCCAGATAGGATTTAGTGTATTGGGGCTGGGTGGGTGCACTCCTAGAGTGCTTTGAAGTCCTCACTGGAGGAGCAGTAGGCTCCTCTGTGCATATGCCAGCTCAAACCGGTTCAGGGGCTACCTGCCCCTGCTCTGGCATGAAACTGGACAAAGGGAAGTGGGTGTAACCACCCACTCCCCTGACCCTCCCAGAGGAGTGGTCATAGAGCTAGTCCCTCCCTTTCCTTTAGTATAAGATAGGTAACCCTTGCCATTGCAAACTAGATATCCCTGGAAGACACTCTACAAGATGAATACTGGCCCTTCGACATTCCACTACCTTTGGAAGACTGAAGAATCTCCCTTGGAGTCAAGGAGTGACTTCCCTGCTTGGCTGGATTTCCTGACTTCTCGACGGCCATTGTGAGTCCCCAGCAGAGCTGAGGTGAGTGGACCCCACGAGTGATGAGGAACAGCAATACCCGGGTACCATGCGCTATTGTCGAGTGCAACCCCTTCACGATGTTCTATGAACTTGTGCATTGGACCACGTATGGTCCAAGCCTCCAGCAGGATTTAAACTAAAGATCAGTGGCCTACCTTGTCCCGAGGGACCGGGGGCTCCTGTAAAGTGAATCCTCATGAGGCATCTTTGCGATCCCTTGCCCGTTGGCTTGTGGGTCCCCTGAAGACTTTCTCATCAAACCAAAGGGCTCCCCTGGTTGCTCCAGGCCTGCCCTGACTTACCTCCACTGGGTGAGTCTCTCAGACCTTGCTGGTCTGCACCGCTGACTTTCATCTCATTCCACAAGACTTGCTGTTGCCAAGGCTTGTTGGCTCCAATCCGGTTGCCAGCACCTCAGTAAGCTGCAGACATTGTGGGACACTCTGAATCCAGCTCCTGGTCATCGTCGACGCCTCCTGGACCTCGTGGCTGAAGAGTCAAGACACCCGTGAATCACCTGAAATCACCCGACTACTGTGGGCATCCATCTTCCTGGCCCGGGGTCACTGGCAAGTGACTGTGAACACTGTCCCTTCTGCTTTCAGGTCTTCCTTCTTCTGAATCCAGCCTTGGATTCCACCGGACACTTCTCCAGTCTTCACAAGCCGCAAATCTTCTTCGGCTTCCTTTGAAAACGACGCCGCGACCCGACACCAAAAGACACCTATGCACCCGGCTTCCCTGGGTGAGGTAACTCGTGCACTCCGGTGCTCCTGTGTGTGTTGGCCCTTGAAGTACTTACCTTGTAAGTGGCTTGCTTGTAGACTCTTCCGAAGTACCCTAAAACTTTAAAAATCCAACCGCAACTTGCTCCATTGAAATCAATAGGGAACCCGCGGCTGTGTTCTCACACTGCAGGCGTCTCCCGTGGGTCCTTTACTTACCTGCCTTGGGTGGATTAGTGAGGCCTCAGCGATTCTAAAGGCCCTAGGCCTTGTCCCCTTGCAAGTCGACATTCTTATACCTCTTTTTTAGTATATGGTCTGGTACGCCCCTAGGGCCACAGCCATATAAGTGCTTAATTTGTTGTGAAACATTGATTTGTGCATATGTTCCTGACTTCTAATCTCATAAAGAGATTAGTAAAGTGTGTCTAGAAATAAATACATATATATTTTATATATATACCTGTGGGGTGTCCCTTCATTTGGTAATTCAAGAGATTATAAGGTAAAACAAGCTGCTTTACATTCCTCTGAGACTTAGCCTGAAGTCTGTTCTTCACAGAAACCACTAGGATAGCTTTCTTTTAAAGGTTGTCTTAAACCTATCTATCATAAGAGTCGAATTGGACTGGTGCAAGATGGCCACTAGAACTAGTGACCAGCATATGCCAGGACAACTTCTCACAGTTGGTAAACCCCAGTGGGTGCTGTACTAGGCCTGGAGTAACAGAACTGACAGAGCTCTGCTTGCAAGGCAATCTCAGGAGCTTCCCAAGACAATAAGGCTGGGTCCTCTTAGTGGGGGTGGGAGAGTCAATGGACATATAACTAGTTGGAAAGGGTCAAACATGGCTGTCTGCTCTAAGCGGCCCCACCTCTGAAGTCCTACCCGGGGCCCACCACTTCACACCTTCTCACTCGTGGTGCAGAGATCACTGGCACAAAATGCAGTAACCGACATTTGATGTCCCCAAGGTGACGGGCATCCAACAGGGGTAGGTCATGAGGGACCAGGTAGGAGAAAGGGGGACCCAGGGTCAGCTCCAACATGTTTAATGATTGGGGTGAGCCCTCTCTTCAAGCCACAGCAGACACAGCAAATAGCATGGGCCCACTGCTGGACCAGCCCATGGTAAGGGGAGCATGGCATATGTCTTAGGGTTACTCCACAACACTGTCCCCTCTGTAACAGTCTGTCGAGAGTGGGCACAGGTCCCAGCAACAGGCACAGACGCTGGTGCGATAAAGAAAAAGGCCTCTCTCCATAAGTGCACAGGCTGGTTAGGTCTAAAAGGGTACGGGCCTCATGAATTTTACCGCCTCTCCCCCGAAGCGGGTCTTCAGTGTGGTGGCCCTCAGCTATACTCAGGGACGTCGCCTACGCCTCATCAAGGGCTCCAAAGCAGCCCTGTAGGGCTGCTGTAGCAGACCACAGTCAGGCCTGGAAGACATTGCCGCTTTGCACGGTACACCAGGACAGGACCTCGGTACGGCTGTCAGGGGAGTTTTGGGTGGCCCGCTGGTGCCATCTTACAACTTCCGCCACGACCTGTGGTTCGTCCGTGCGCCTCTTGTCATGGGATGCAGCCAGCTGCAAAGTGGCTCACAGCGGACGATGCAAGAGGCCGTCCTGTCAATTTTCTGTCAGGTTGTGAGTCGCCAACAGCAGGATGGAGGTTGATGGTGAGGTTGGATGCCGGTGCTCCATAAGGGGTGTCCGCCCTCTTGCCCTCTATACTACACCTCAAAAACAACTCTTAAAGTCTTCTCTTAAGTCATACCCTAGCAAAATGATCCCTATTGCTGTGCTTACACAGACAATCTGTGAGACGTAGGGAAAAACAGAGCGGAGAGGTGGCAGTAATTAAAGCGGGGAGGAAGGCAGGATGGAGAGAGCTGGAAAGTAGTTTCCTAAATGCGAGCAGTGGAAGCACACAAGCCATCAAAAGGGTAGTAAAGAAACTATGACCCAGGGGAGGGTCAGCCAAAGAAGAGGAAGGCAAGCCACTGGATTAGAATCAACCAGATGGGAGTGACAATAAAGCCAACCACTGGTGTGAAATTGGCAGCTCTGAGCCCTTTGTAAATCCTTTATAGGTCTTTTGCAAACAGAAACCTTGCAGATTCTGGTAAGCGCGACCTAAAAATGACAGAAGAGGAGCAGAACGAAGGAGGTCATGAGAGCGAGGCTGGGAGAGGAAAGAGTTTAGAGGATGAATGATGGTAGAGATGGGTACTATTGCAAAAAGGGAAAATTAGAAAAACGGAGAAGCATTGGCTGAGGAGAAACAAACTGAATTTAAATATGGGCAAAGAAGGGACTCCATGGGTGTCCTTGAGTGAAAAATGTTAACACATTTGGAGACAGAGATGAAGGAGAGAGAAGAGAACATGGGAGAGGAATAAAAGCAGTGGAAAGATGAAAATTGGGCTAAGGGATAATCACCTGAAGAACGGATTAAATAAAGTGAAGCATTATTCAGTGAGAGGGCGGGGTGAAGTTAATAGGCTCTGAGAAATCCTTATAGAATAGTCTTTGGAGTGAACCCATTTTTGAAATCCATCACCCCTTTAAAAAAAACGTGGAAAGCTTTGGGAAAGGGAATTTAAAAAGTAATGACTCTGTATTGGTGTGGGCAACGCAAACTCCTTTCCATGAGTTTAATCTTGGATTGACCCTGCTGCACCAGCATTATCTAGATGAGAGGATGTTCAATTGAAGGTGATAGCCCAGCTGCACAAGCGTGTTGTGAATACATCCAGACTGAAACTAAGGCTCGGAGTAAGTCTGTATTAGATGAATGGTAATTCAAAAATACAAAATCTTGCTCTAGGTAGGCTCTTTGATTTCACTAAAATGAGAACATTTTCGGTTCTTCTCGTGCTCCTAATAATTCCAAAATCTTGTTCTAAATTCCAAAAAACCTTCTCTACCTAACTTGTATCTATCATTTTGCATACGGAAAATGGTGTCGCCACCAAATGTCTCCCTTTTGTTTATGCTTCACTTATATCCCCAAAAAGGTGCCTGTCAGAATTCCAAACAGCACTCCTGGGAAATCTTTTATAGTTTGATTACACTATGAAATTTTTTTTCCTAAATTCCACCCCCAACCACTACTCAAAACTGGTATCACAATTGTACAGTCGTGAAACCATAGCTTGACACCCAGGTGCAAGTGCTACTTCAAATAATGCATGCAAATGACTTGTTTTCTGGGATGCACCTGCCCATCTTGAGTCGTGATGTCAACAGCCTCACCAATGTTTGTTCTGGTTTCTAGTTTGTAGTTATTAGGTACTCGTTTATTTTTGTAAAACGTAGACCAAGTCAATTCAGGCTTTGGTGGTTTCTACAGTAAATGTAAATGTTGTTAGCGTTTGGCACTCTCTGCTTGGTTATGCAAATACGATGTATAATTTACAGAGAGGCGCTGGTGCGTCAGTTCAGCTCAACCCGGCCTACAGCATTTGACTGCTGATCATATTTTGTACATGTGCACTCTGTGTGTGGACAGCTCAAATACATCAGCTCATTGCCTTCAGCCGAGTTCTTTTCAATGGCGTGTACCGAATGGTTGTATGACGGAACCCCGCATGCATTTACCCCTCATTCCTTTACAACGCAGTCACTACCCTGACTGCGACGTTAACATGTGTTACTTTACCATGCAAGTCATTACAAAGACTTGCCTTAGAGGACCCTGAACTTTGGGATGGTATAAATTACTATTCCAATTCCAGTCTATGCAACAGTAGGGAAGGTGTTGGGCTTAAAAATGTAACACCAGTCCAACAACACGCCCCACTAAAGCAAGTCGTTGTAACAACTTGTAGGTTAAAGTAACACGTTGTAACGTCGCATTCGGGATAGTGACTGTGTTGTAAAGACAGGTCGTTGTTGAGACTGCAGGGTAAAGGATGTTTCCTATACCGAACAGACACACAAACACAGCCTGCAACCTCTGGTTGCAAATGGTGTTTGGTGCATGTGTGTAGTACAGGACTTCGAGTCAAGAGGTTGCAGAGAACTAAAATATACCTGATGGGAACAAGAGAACACTGCACACTTGATGAAAGTGGGTCGGGGGATCAAAGGGGAGTGCCCTGACGGCCTTCTGCATTGAAATAAATACCGACAGGCCACTTTCTGCCTCGGCAGAGAGGCTGAGTGTAACAGTGAACTTCCTTCACCTTGAACCCTCACTGTGAGTAGCTGCCCTTGTGCAACTGAAATCTGATGAGTCTGAAGGGCCGCTAGACCTGAAGTGGGAGGAGGACCTAAAGAAGGAAAGAGAGGAAATGAGAACCTGCGGTTGAGTAGACCCACTAGGTATCTGACGGAGAAGTGGAAGAACTGATGTTGGCACCTGATGGGTGGATGATATTCAGCTGGGACTGGAAGGGAAGTACCCAGGACCTGATGGGTGAGTGAACCACCAGGGACCTGGTGGTTTGCATCACAGTAATGATGTTTGCCATGCCAGTGCCACATATGCCACATGTATTATACGTTTGTCACATGTGTCACAGGTGACGCATGTCATGTTGAGTGGTATTTGGGCAGAGTATCTAAAGGTGAGGTGCCAAACACACCTATTCGCTGTCCACACTCATCTGGAAATATGAACTAGCCATATAGAAATCAGCCTTGGGCCTTCTCCATTAGGAACTGTCCAGCCAGAACTGCCAAGCCAGGACCTCTCCGAAATGGAACACAAGCAAGTGGTTACAGCCTAATTAGGCCTCTTCCGTTAGGAGCAGCTGCCAGTCCTAGTGGCACAGTGAGCAAGGGACTCACTTCTGGTCATGCATGTCACACCTAAGGTGTCACAATGAAAATACAGCAATGAATGGAATTTTTGAAATAATCTCAGCTACTTGTAATTACTCAGGCCCGCATCCCAGGCTGTAGTTTTTTTTTGTCCACCATACCACCTCAGATTAGAACCATCCATATGCAAATCAGCCTTGGTTATGCTCCAATAGGAACAGTCCAGCTCAAAGTGCCAAGCCAGGTCCTCCCTGAACAGGACCACAAGCAACCTTCCTCAAACTGCTTACTCGCCAGACATGCCACTTGGGAAACAACCTTTACAACGTGGTAATTTCACTGCAATACCTCTACAATGCAGTCGCTACAACGACTGTGTTGTTACTACGCGATGCATTTACATTGCAAGTCTTTACAATGAATTCCACTAGGGGTCGCTGAGGTATTAGAAATGAATTCCAATACCTTCCTTACTGTTGTGCAAACTGGAGTAGGAATAGTAAATAATACTATTCCTAAGTCCACCGCGCCCCATAGTGGAAGTCAATGTAAAGACTTGCAATGTAAATGCATCGTGTACTAACGACCGTGTTGTAATAGCACGCAATGTAATACATCGCATAGTAAAGTGCTATATTCACGCCACTTAGGGAGCTCTCAGGTTTACATTCCGCTTAATGGTAGCAGATTAAGAAATTATAATAAAGCGGGAAAAACCCAAATGGGGGAGCTGTATGAAGGTGGAACGCTTAAACTATTTCATAGTATAGTAGATGAAGCTCGCCCGGGTCAACTTCTGACCTACGGAAAACTAATCACAATCACCCAAAACGTCTAGAAAGAAGTACTTATAAGTCTGACAGACACCCTTACTGTGAGTTTGGGGAGGAAAACTGGTTTCGATCGCACTGTGGGTTATTGAATAGCATAAAACCTCCTTTACACCGATTAAAGAAAAGTGAGAGGAGGGCCTAGACACAACGGCGAAGAACACACCTAGGAAATTCAGAAATGCAGGCATGAAATCAACACCATCTAATTATCTCCACAGATCAAACCTAAAACCTAGAAAGGTGGCAAAAATCTGCATCCTTTACAAGAAAGCATGTCAGAGATGTAACCGCAGAGAAGCTGGCTTTTTTCACATGACATGGGATTGCCTTACCTCATACTGGAGGGACCTCATACTGGAGAAAATACACAGAGGTCACTGGTAGGGGCAGAATCATGAAACCAGATGCATGCTTACTGGGTGTAATGCCACGGCCAAGGGAAAAAATAGGTACTATGTTTATTGATTTGATAGTAACCTTAGCAAGGAGTCAAATTGCCAAGAATTGAAAGCCTACTGTTGCATCAAGTATGGCGACATAGAAAAGCCAAATAAAAAAATGAGCCGATTAGTATGGGCCACATTACACATGAAGAAGCAAATGGCAATTATAAAAGCAGACACACTATAAGCATATCACTAGAGTGTCCCTAGAGATTAGGACATAACAGGTCAATGTTAGATAAAGAATGCAAGGGGGTGTGGTGCAGCTCCGTTCAGTCAAAGAGCCAGGCCTTGAGCGTCTTCCTGAAGATGTTCAGGGAGGGGGAGCACATGATGTCAATCGAGAGCTCGTTCCAGGTCTTGGCCACGATGTAGGTAAAGGTTCTTCCACCTGTTTTGGCTCTGCGGATGCAAGTGGTTTCGGCGAGGCAAGGTCGGCGGATCAGAGGTTTCTCTTGGGTACGTGGAATGAGATTCTCTTGTTGAGGTATTGGGGGCCAGTGTTGTGGAGGCATTTGTAGGCATGGGTGAGTATCTTGAAAATGATTCTCTTCTCTACGGGGGGCCAGTGTAGGTTTCACAGATGCTGGGTGATCTGTTGGTGTCGAGGGATGTCAATGACGAGTCTGGCTGCGTTGTTCTGTATGGTCTGTAGTTTGTGGAGTAGAGACTTGTTGATCCCGGCGTAGAGGGCTTTTCCATATTCTAGTCTGCTGGTTATGAGTGTGTGGGTACCTGCCTTCCTTGATTCGGGGGGATCCATTTGAAAGTCTTTCGGAGGATGCGGAGGGTGTTGAAGCAGCTGGAGGTGACGGCGTTGACCTGACAGGTCATGGAGAGAGAGGAGTCTCATATGATGCCGAGGTTTCAGCGTGGTGGGGGCTGCCGAGTGAGAATGGCTACCAGGTGTTGTCCTATGCGGAGAGGGAGGGTCCGAGGATGAGGATCTCTGTCTTCTCTGAGTTGAGGTTCAGGCAGCTGCCGCTCATCCAGGATGCGACGTCCTTCATTCCTTCCTGGAAATTGAGTCTGGTGGTGACAGGGTTCTTGGTGAGGGAGAGGATGAGCTGGGTGTCGTGAACTCCACCTCCGCCCCGGATATCGCCACCGCCATCCTGGACGGCTACAAGATAATTCACAAGGACCGCATCAATAAACCGGGGGGAGGCACCGCTGTCGTACACAAAAGCACCCTCCGCCTCTCCACTCACGCGAATGACCACTCGACCACCATGGAGCATCTCCACTTCCAGGTCCAGACCAACCTGAACATCACCCTCCATGGCACCCTCATCTACAGACCCCCGGACCCTGCCCACCCTTCAGAGATTCCATCATCGACATCATCGCACCATGGGCTCTCGCCTCCATGGACTGCATCCTCCTCACCAACCTCAACTTTCGCCTGGACAACTCCAACAACAAAACCCTCATTCCTGCTGGAGAACCTCACCATTGTCAGACTCAAACAACAGGTCACCTCCCCAACCCACTCAGCAGGACACACGCTCCCAAATTCTCCACCAGTGACAACATCACCTTCAGCCCCACCACAGAGCTCCTGTGGACCAACCTTCACTGCGTCCACTTCTCCTTCCCCAAACATAACGTACATCACCACGCCGACCGCTACCCTTACAGAAGTTGGAACAAGGTCACCAAAGAACAGTTCACCACCTCCCACAGCAAAACCCCTCCACCGACATCCACGGACACTAACACCTCAGCACGCAACCTCCACCGTTGGATCTCCAGCTGACACTCTGGCTCCCCTGAAGAAAGTCCCAAGCAAGCAACACTCCAAGAAAGCCAGCTGGTTCTCTCTCGCTCTCCATGAGTCCAGACACACCTGTAGATGGCTCGAGAAGAGATGGAGGAGCAATAAGACCCAGGAAGACTACTCAGCCTTCAAGACCGCTGTCACCGCCCACCACCACCTCATCAGAACAACAAAGAAAGCAACCATAGAAGAAAGGCTCAATGCCAACTCACTGAACAGTAAATAACTTTTCACAGTGGTCAAATAATTTGCCAAACCCAGCACAGAGACAGCAGACATCACGCCCTCCCAAGACTACTGCAACAACCTCAGCATCTACTTCCACTGCAAAATTAAGGAGATAAACAACAGCTTCGATAGACTCGATACCCAAGACCCTCCCAAAGCACCCGCAGCCACCACACCCTACGACACCGGACTTCAACAGACCATACACAACTGGACTCCCCACACCGATGATGACACCCTAAAAGGCATGAAGAGCATCCATTCTGGCACACCCTCAGACCCCTGCCCGTACCACATCTTCAACAGAGCTGGCACCACCATTGCCCCTGAACTCTGCCGTACCATCAACTGCTTCATCAACTCTGCTGCCTTCCTGGAAGGCTGGAAACACGCAGAGATCAACCCCGTGCTGAAGAAACCCTCGGCTGACCCAATGGACCTCAAGAACTTCAGACCCATCTCTCTTCTTCCATTCCCAGCCAAGGTCTTCAAAAAGGGCCTCAATGCCCAACTCTCTGAGTTCATCGAAGCAAACTACATCCTTGACCTCTCCTAATGCGGCTCCTGAAGTAACCACAGCACGAGACATCCCTCTAAGCCGGCACAGACAACGTCTGCACCCTCCTCGACCGTGGCAAAACTGCAGCTCTCATCCTCCTGGACCTCTCAGCCGCCTTCAATATCATCTCTCACTGCACCGTATGCACAAGACTCTATGACGCTGGCATCTGCAACAAAGCCCTGGAATGGATCCACTCCTTCCTCACCAGCTGAACACAGAGAGTCAGACTACCACTGTTCCAATCAGAACCCACGATGAGCAGCTGCAGAGTGCCTTATGGATCCTCCCTGAACCCCACTCATTTCAACGTCTACATGGCCCCTCTCACAGCCATTGTCAGGAACCATGCACTCAAAATCGTCTCCTATGCCAACGACATCCTGCTGATTCTCTCCCTCACCAACAAACCCACAGTCGCCAAGAACCACTTCCATGACAGGAGGAAGTCTGTCACCACCTGGAGGAAGAACAGCTGCCTCAAGCTCAACTAAAAGAAGACTGAAGTCCTCATCATGGGCTGCACCCTCTCCACCTGGGATGACTCCTGGTGGCCCGCAGCACTTGAAACCCCCCCTACCCACCAGCCACACACGGAACTTTGGCATCATCCTGGACTCCTCGCTCACCACGAACTGCCAGATCAACGCCTTCTCATCATCCTGCTTCCATATGCCTGCTCCGAAAGATCTTCGGGTGGATCCCCCACAGAGTCCAGAAAGACGGTCACCCACATACTCATCAGCATCAGAATCGACTAAAGCAATGCACTTTATGCTGGCATTACCCAGAAATTCCTCAAGAAACTGCATAACATTCAGAACACCTCCACTAGACTCATCCGCAACATCTCCAGCCACATCCACATCACCAGCCACCTGAGAGACCTCCACTGGCTCCCAGTCAACAAAAGAATCACCTTCAAGCTCCTCACACACGTCTATAAAGAACTAGATGACACAGGGCCTGTTTACCTCCACCACTGCCGCGCATTCCACGCACCCACCAGTGACTTCCACTCCACCCAACTCGCCCTGGCTACCATCCCACATAGCCGCAATACCACAGGTGGAGGAAGAACCTTCTCCTACCTCGCAGCAAAGACCTGGAACACCCTGCCTCTCCACCTCAGGCAATCACTGTCACTGCCTCAATTCAGGAAAGACCTCAAGACCTGGCTCTTCGACTGAACCACAGTACCTTCGATGGGCCAGCAGATACCCCCCCACCTCCAGCGCCTTGAGACACTTATGGGTGAGAAGCCACCTGATTAATTGATTGATTGATTATGCAGTTTGTAACATTTTCAGAGATAAATGTATTCCTTATCCTAAGGGAGGTGGTCAAATTCAGCACATTTTAAGAAAGAAAGATACACTGGAATCAATCTGAAGCATATACCCTAATGACGTCAACTTGGATCATGACATTAGAATGTCCCCCTGCTCTGGAGGGAGTACTCTGTAAGATATCTAGGTATCAAGATTCACACAGACAAAGAAATGGTAATCAGGAATGGTAATCAGAGACAACTACAGGTCTATGTTGCATCAGCTACAGGCTCCAATCACCAGTTGGATTAGACTTCTGTTATCTATGTCTAGAAAAGCCGCCATATTAAAAATAATGGTCATGCCCATGTTTTTATATATTTTTTAAAATATACCAATCCGGTTGACACTGAATTTCTTCTGATAATTAAAAGCAGAGTTCAGTAGATTAATATGGATAATTTGAACTTGAAAACAGGTCTGACTAAGGTGGGATATTATGACGCAGCCGCTAATTAAAGGTGGACCTGCAGTACAGGATCAAGAGAGAGATTACTTGGTTGCTCAGGCCTTCTTTTCCATATATTAATATCTACCACAGCTGCTCCTACCCTATTTCATGGTGGAGTTAGAGAAAATGGAAACGGGCAACTCAAAGACAATCTTTGTTATATCCACTCAAGTATCCCAGACATGAATACACTCTGTAGCAAATAAGACATGGCGGATTCTAGGCAGCTAATCCGGCACCCCATTATATCTTCACCTCGTGTCCCCTTTGTTGACAACCCAGCACGATCCGTGATAGCCGAAAGGGCAGTGAGGATACACTGAATACATACAGGCTGGGGCACCTATATTAAAGTGGACTCTTTGTCACACTCACCCAATACACCCAATTCAAATGTAAGGAACCAACGCGAGCAATGGATGTTTTTACCTACTATACATTAGGGCAGGCAGCAAAGGTGTAATACCCAACATTTCCACAGGATCCGCAGTAATTTATGTTGCTCTTCAAAGTTATTGGATTTGAATATTGCACAGGGTTTCACGTCTATATAACCTGTCGAATGATGCTAGGGTACCTGTGAATGTCCCAGCAATGCGGCTAAGGTAGGAAGAAGTGGGATGTGCGAAAACAGTCCTACTGTTCTGCCTAATTGAAAATGATATCAATGAACTATAGACACACACTGGACTATATCATCTTTGGTGGTGAGGGTCAGTGCATCCTATAAAGGATAATCCTCCCACCAAAGATAAGGTATCTCAAAGGTAAAGTCACTTTTTGATCTTTCTTTTTGTCACACCATTTTGAAAAGGCCATTTCAACTTTCTCCATAGCCCATATTGCATGTTATCATTCCTCCATAAACTGTATTCCTCTAGGACACACACTTACAGTTGATACCATGCCCCGCAGGCACACTGGCTTGGGGCTGTCCATGAATAAGTGAATACTGCTCTGAGGCTTTAGATATAATTTCAGAAATAGTGTGTAAACTTGTACTGAAATCCCCAGATGTGGCCCTCAAGGGATACATAGAAAACATTCTTAAACTGATACGTAGGCTGAGAGCACTGCTGCTGCTATTGGTGAAAAGGAAAGTTACAGAGTACTGGATAATGGACCAACTATGACGACTAAACGTGGATGAGAAGTGGGGCTAATTGCAATGTACAATACAGAAGCTTTTAATGATCTGCATCCGGTGAGGTCCAGACAATGTAACTTCTGGGCACCATATAGGACAATTCTGGACCAAACGTGCACAAAAGACGCATCGGAAGTCTATCATTAAAACACAGTTGTATAACTGTATAGTTGAGATGGGGATAGTCTTTAATGGTTGTAAGAAGTCTCAATATAAAAAGGAGAGGAAGTTGATAAACCTGCCATTTAGACATTAATTTTATGAGCACTGTCCTGTTATAAATGTCAATGATGCAACAAGGCCTCTTGATACCAAAATGTGAAATGCCCTGCTTATTTTGAATTAAGCCTGACAACTGGAAATGTATGATATACTTTATTGTCATATCTAATAAAAAGATTTAAAACGTATGCTTGAGATGATTTTTTTGAAAAACTATAAGGTCAGGAAGCAACAGACTATTAAACATCCATTTAATAATTAACTGGTTTCCTTTAGAGATCTGAAACTGGATAAGTACCAGAATTAGCAGATGGTGGCAGAACTAAAGAAGATATTTTGAAGTAACAGAATCAAAAGAATCAAGAGAAATGTATGTATTGGGCTACACAAAAATCTAAATGTGAACTACAAAATGGGAATAAGTATAGATACCTTTAAGTGGTTACTTTATATACCCTTTCTGAACTAAGGACGAGAGATGGAAGTAAATGATTAAGAGTCCTCATACACCTCCATGTCTTTTAAACTAATATAAACACATGAAATTAATCGAAATAATTCTGAATTTGTTAGATGTAAAATACCTGTATTAAGAATGATACCAAACATTGCCTGTTTTTCTCTTTTCCGAATAAATTTGAGAGTGAGCTAAACATACCTTAAATGATTAACAGAAGTGCCACACATAAATGGTACAAGAATATCAAGTCATTTATAATGATGGTGACTTTGTGAGGACTGAAAAAGGCCTGAAAAAATATGAGGACTTGGACAATTAGTAGTGTGCAGGGGTTTTATGTCCCTTCAGAAGGGGTGGGTAAATACAAGACCTGGCAATATAGTAATAGAATGAGAAGCTATGAGTCAACCTCAAGAGAAATTGGTTTATTTAAGGAGAAAGATTATGATTGCTTGATTCAACCAAAAAGAGGCAAATTAAGTCAATTTCTTATTTGCAAGAATGAGGCAATAATAAACACACTCTGGGAGAATCACTCTATCTTTGATGGTTTCTTAGAGACACATAATTCAGAGAGGAAGACAACACGGAACATAGGACTATTATTTTCAATGATAGCCATGGCTATATCACTATATTGATTAGGGCGAGTATTTACATCCAGCAGAAAATTTGGTTTCAACGTTGATATGAGACTATACATGGCTATCACTCAGCAAGAATAAGAAAGATAAAGAATATGATGAAGAATATGGTTGTAACATTGAGAAACTAGAAAATAAATATAGAGATTTTGTTTCTTTCTTATCAGGATTTGTCTAGTGAGTCCGAAATTTGAATAGCATCCCTGGAGTCGTTTTTATTGGTTGCCTCATCTAGACTGAGGGATCTTGTATTTTGACATTGAAAGGGATGTTGGTAAATGTTCAGTAGTTGCTTGAGTCATGTAAACATGTTGGCTAATAGGAATTCCTATCCATGTTAGCCTGTCGAAATTGAGGCCAGGTAAGGTTGCAAAAATCTAAACATGTTAACTGAACGATGATGTTCTTGCGCCCCGTAGAAGCCTAACTATAAAACTGCCATAATATACATTAACAAAACCTCTGAAAAGCACTAGAAAACAGCTGGGTGAAAGCTATGGTTGCCTACCAAGAACCAATGTATGTTAGTATAAAAACATTACTATTCCGCTCTCCCTCTCACTTGCTCACTTAGGGCCTCATGTAGGTAGCGAAATACCGGTCGGTAACGGCCGATTTTCGGTAAATATGCCGTTACCGACCGGTATTCAGACAAGTGAGATGTAGGAGTCCAAAAACCACTTTTCGGTAAATATGAGGCGGTAAATACCGATTCATAGTTACCGAATTCTAAAATACCGATTCATATTTACCGAATACATAATTAACGAATCGGTAAATATGAAGTGGTAAATATGAAGTGGTAAAAATTTAAAATGACATGTAGGAGCAGTCGGTAATTAAGAAATCCAGGAAAATCGGTAAATAAGAGTCGGTAATTAACACGGATGGAAAGCAGGTGGTAATTATCAACAATGCACATAAGCAATCCCAAAATGCAACAGCGTGGACAACATGGCCGCCATGTACGTCATTGCAAGGCGCCTACGTCTACAGGCAGCAGGACTGAGGGTGTGGCGACGGGAGGAACAAATCTACAGACAGCGCATCACACTATTCCAGCTGACTGATGCAGAGATACATGAGAGGTACAGGCTACACCCCGAAACCATCATGGACCTGATAAGGGACCTGCACCCACTCCTGGACCAGCCAACAAGAAGGGCGCACGCCATACCACCACATGTGCAGGTGCTCTGCAGCCTACATCTACTGGCATCCGGCAGTTATCAGGTGGTGACAGCTGCGGTGGGTGGTGTATCCCAGAGTTGCCTGTCCCGTTTCTTCAGGAAGTTCCTGGATGCCATGATGCAGAGAATGCACCACTACATAAGCTTCCCAAACACACAGGCTGCACTGCAGAAAACAAAAACAGACTTTTATCACATGGCACAGTTCCCCCATGTCATCGGCTGTATTGATGGTACACACATCCCAATCTGTCCACCAGCTGATACAGAGCACATCTACAGGAACAGGAAGTCCACCCACTCCATCAATGTGCAGGTGATCTGTGATGCAGGGAACATCATCACAGATATTGTTGCAAAGTTTCCTGGGAGCACCCACGACTCTTACATCTTCCAGAATAGTGGGATCTACACACGACTGAGTGCCGGCGAATTCGGAGAGGGATACCTGCTGGGTAAGTAACAGTGACGCCCCTTGAAACCTGCAAATCAGAGTGTATAGAGGCATGTAACTGATGGTTCCCTTTTACTCATCCAGGCGACAGTGCATATGCATGCCGGTCATTCATCCTCACTCCCTACCTACACCCAGCAACCCAGAGTGAGAGACGATACAACGTGGCCCACAAATCTACACGCAATGTGGTGGAGCGCACGTTTGGACTACTGAAGAGCAGGTTCCGCTGCCTCCACAAGAGCGGAGGCGCACGCCAGTACAAACCCATCACCTGCTGCAAGATAATTGCCACTTGTGCAATGCTGCACAACCTTGCCACGAAAAAAGGTACAGATGTGGAACTAACATATTTTGAGGACAACGAGGATGAGTCAGGCCAGCCAGAGGGCAGCGCAGCTAGAGTGCCAACTGCAGTCGATGGGAGAGAGAGACGGGCAGAGATCACATGCAACTATTTCTGAGTAAGTGAGGGGACACAGCGAGTTGTGAGAAGTCATGACGTAGTTTAATGTGGCACCACGCCATGAACACATGAACAGGCCAATCTGGCAATATGCCATCTATACAATGAGTATGTCCAGGGTTACGTCACCCAATGGCAAGTGGATAAGCAGGGCCACATCAATGTTTGCGCATACGCGCTGCAGTGGTGGATTGCACGGCCTGTGCATCCTCACTAGAGCCAACCCCAAGCCGCCTGCTGCTCCTGCGTGCTTCGGGGACGGGGGGTGTGATGCTGCTGCTGGTGTCGATGCTCTCCGCAGCATCCCCTGCAGCAGTTGTCGACGCCTGACTACTCAATAGCACCCCTAGTGCACTTGTCACCTGCACCATCCCCCGAGACAGGTCGCTGCAGCACTGTGTTAGGCCCTCCTGCATCGTCACAGAGCGCCGGCAAAGTAGGGAAGTCGCAGTTGCCAGACGGTTGAGTGCCCTGCTGGTAGTGTCCCTTCGCTGGCGTTCCCGGCGCCGTGCTTCGATGTCAGCATCTAATTTGCTGCACAACTGCTGGATTGACTGGGACATGTCCCGAATGCCCGCAGCCATGCCGCCAATGTTTGTGTCCATGTTGACTAAGCTTGTCTTCATCACCCGCATGTGCCTCTGGACTGACATAACTGCCTTTGATTGCAGGCGCTGTTGCTTCAACATTTGGCCCTCGAGCCCCAAGAAGACACCATGGCCGTCAGTGGGTGCTGGTGGACTCTGGACACGCGACCTGCGGCGCCCTCTTGCTCCCGTCTGTGCTGCCTGTGAGGTGTGGGGCACAGTGGGATGGCTCCCTTCCTGGGGCCCGGTGCGGTCTTCTGGGCCCATGCTGTCGTCTGACGAGGTGTCTAAGGCTCGTAGCCTGGCTGCTGGACGCCTCCTCATTCTCACACCTGCAAGCGGAGATGTGGCCGGTGAATCGAACATGAGTGGCGATGCTGGCTCTGGTGGTGGTGATGCTGGCTCTCGGTGAGGTGATGCTGGCTCTGTGTGCGGCGAGGCTGGCTGCGTAGGTGGTGCGGCTGCAAGTGGGCCTGCTCCCTGGTCTGAACTCGTGCTGGCTAGAGGTGATTTTTGTGGCCGGTGTGCCGTCTCCCCTGCAGCATGCCCTGTACTGCATGATGTCACATCTGTGGACAGAAAAACAACATTGGCTCAGTGTCCCCGAAGGGCTGCATTGCAAGCGTCACAATAAATCATTTCACATTCCAATCTGTCCTCTGTCTCCTTGTGCCTCGAGTGCGTGACATGCCTTGTTGCCCTGTGACATTTACGTCATGGTTAGTGTTGCCCTGACTACATCTCCCGGAATGCATTGCCTGTCTGCACTGACACGTGTGGACTGCAGTGTGATTCTCGTTTCACAATGGGGGATGTGGGATAGGGGTAGGGGAGGCTACATTGCTGTGCTTTCGTCTTACCTTGGTGTGTTGCGGCTCTGGCAGAGCTGTCGGCGTCCCCAAGACCCACGACGCTCTCTTGCTCGAGTGTGGCCGCCACCAGCTCCTCCAGTTCGGTGAGGGCAGGTGCCCTGTTGGTTCCACCTCCGGTCTGGCTGGCCTCCTTCTGGATGTCGCCCATCTTCCTCTTGGTCACAATCCTCAGGTCATACCAGCGCTTTTTGAGGACCTCAATGTCCCTGTGGGTCACTCCCACAGCATTGACCTGCGCCTGGATGGCCAGCCATATGTTGCGCTTTTCGGCCTCAGGCACTTGCAGGGATTGCCTCCCAAACAGCTTCTGGTGCTGCTTCACCACCTCCTCCACCAGCACCTGGAGTTCCTTGGGGCTGAATTTGAGCTTCCTCCTCCTTTCCCCTCCGTCTTTCTGTGTTCTCTGGCTGGACATGCTGTTCGTTTCCCGCTCGCACATGCAACTGCTCCCTGCCTCTCCTCTGCACTCCAGGCCTCTCCAGGGTCGGCTAATTATGTACACCTGCCTGGGTGTGGCCACTTCGGCTAATTGTGTACACCTGCCTGGGTGTGGGCAGTTCCTGGTTGGGTGGGCTGTCGTTGCACAGGATTAGCTGTTTCGTCAAGTCATGTGATGTTATTTACCGAATCCGTACGTACCGATTCGGTATTTTCCGAATCGGTAGATACCACCTCGGTATTTTCCGATTAGGTAGATACCACCTCGGTATTTTCCGAATCGGTAATTATCACCTCGGTATTTACCGAATCGGTGAATTCCGATTCGTATTTACCGAATGTTACCGAATCGGTAACTGTTACCGAATTTTTACCTACATATAACTTACCGATTCTAATTTACCGATTCGGTACGGCTCGGTATTTAAGAACCGGTAAAATGTATTTACCTACATGAGGCCCCAAGTCACTTCCTCACCCACTCAAGCTAGTGATTCTTCACAAATTCAACTACTTACTCACTTTTCCACTTACTGAGTGCCCACCATTTCATTCACGCACTGACCTATTCAACTATGCACTCAGTCATCTGATCGGGGGCTGGTGTAGTAAAGGTTTCCAGATTGACAATCAGTCGCAAACTGGTTTGCAATTGCCAAAATCAACATGAAACAATGGGCTTAAATGTAAAAACTGTCTGGCAAACTGATCAAATAGTGAGTCGCTAATGTTGTGATATTTTCAATCTGCCATAACCAAATAACAAATCTCAAATTCAATGTACTAACAATGTGCAATTTGTTGATGGTGGCAAGACAGTATTTAGCGCTCGCAAATTACCATCAAATGGGGAAGATTGTGTAAACTGGTGCCTGTCTAGAGTGTGCCGTAATTTCCTAATGCTATGATAAACATCCACATCGCCTTTCCAAACACACTTCAAGAATTGCAGAACACGACCAGCTTATCCCCTTGGCGAGCGATTATAGTGAAACGAGGCACACATAAGTAAACGTCTTGAAGTGGTTTATTTACACCCACCGGAACAGGCTACACCAACAGCAGACGCCTCATCAGACACTCAACATCTGAGGTCCTCTCGTTCTGCTGCTGATGCATATAACATTCCCAGATGAAACAACCACAATTAAAGGGCAACTTACAACAGATTATCTTTACAGGAATCGCAAAAATCAACTAAGCCCAAATATACAAGTCATCAGGAATTAAAATGCTTTATAACAGAGATTTTGGCACTTGTACATGTGCCTGCATTGTGTACTGAATGTGGACTACCGCCATGCCAGAGGAGAAGTTGCTTGTGGGTGGCTACTAGGTAAATCATTCGTTCAACATTGTAAATGGGGATTTGCCATTCAACTTAGATTAGCATTGCATTATCTATATTACTGTTGAATGTGGCAGTGTGAATGGCATGCTTCCCATACTACTCACACTGCAGCTCAATGCCTTTACTCTGACTGAGAGAAGGTATGGTATTATACACAACGCACTTAGTTGTGCAGTGCACGTATTGGGCCTGATTCACAAAGGTAAACTGAGACGAAAGGCTTACTTTACGACTTAAGGTATTTACAAAGGGCATTAATGAGTAGCAAAGTTAGACTTTTGTCTCAGTGTAACTTACATTTTGGTCTTAAGTTTAACTGAGACCCAAAGTCTAGTTTCCGTTAAACTTAAGACCAAAACTTAAGTTAACTTGAGACAAAAGACTAACTTTACTACTCCCAAAAGCCCTTTGTGAATACTGAAAGTTGTAAAGTTAGACTTTCATCTCAGTTTACCTTTGGGAATCAAGGAAAATATTAACTTGCTCTGCAATGTTGCTCAGCATTGCAGATGGAAAAGGATCACCCTCTATTTCTGTAGATGATGTATCAGACGATGAGGAATTATCTGTGCTCTCCCTCCCTGGGTCAGGATACAATGAGGATTAGGCACAGATTGTACTTTTTTATCCACAGGGGTCTTATACTTCCAAAAATAAAGACCAGCAAGTACTCATTGATAAACACGTAACTGGGAGTACACAAATGAAGTAATCATCAAACATATACAAAATGTAATGATACATACATGATAACAAATGAATTCCTCCTCTTGCCTCTGCCAATGCTGTTATTCTCAAATAGAGTTCTTAGCTCCTCTTCTGTGTGCTCTCTATGGCTGTTCTGAGCATGTGGCGTAGTACTCACCGTTTGCAATGTCGTCACACACTTTCGGAGTTACATTCACAATTTGTGACACTAAAATTTGCAGAAAACAATCAGATATTTAGCAAATGCAACAACTACCTGTTTGGTTGTGGTTTATAGTAGTACATAGGGATTTGCAACTCGTAATTAGTGATATGTGTTCATATTTATGAGGCATGCGTCACGTACCATGCAAACGTCATGTGTGATGCAAGCCTCTATGTCAGATTTACGAAGCGACGCGAAGCCACTTTGCTTTGAATGACTTCCAAAATATAGAGTAAGGCAATGTGGCGCAGATAGCTGTGTTTCCTTACTCTGCACAAGGGAGGTGTTCCATGGGCGTTGCGGTGGGTATTCCCACACAACTCTAATGGTTTTTAATGCATTGCCAGATTTACAAGGATTTGAAAACTTCGGAATGTGCCAAAATCTTATGCCTCACCAGATGAGGCATAACGAGGAGATGTATCCTCATTTCACCTTGTTGTTTCCTCATCTACATGTGCTGCATTCTGCAGCTCACATAGAAAGAGGAAAAAGCCACTCAGGATTGTTTTGGGCAGGAGGGTTTCCCTTCCTGCACAAAAAAATGCTGCTTGCAGCGGAGGTTGGTGCAGAGGTGCCTGTGTTGGGGCTAGGCTGCCAAAAGAGTGCCAGTGCAAGGGGAGAGGACATGCATGCGCCATGTTGGATAAATACGGCACATTCCTGCCGTTTCCCAGTGACACAGGGCAACGCACCTTGCTGCGATGCCCTGCGCCACTAATTTCAGAACTATGCCCCTTAGTATTTATCACTAATTTTGAATCACAAATTTCTGCCTTCCATATATCGAGACCCTAGACCCTAGTACCTTAGTAAATAACTCAGTCACTCACTCACCTACTCTCTCACTCACACACACACTCTGTTAACGTACCCTTAAATCACTAATCCGCTTAGTATTCACACCAGGCTTTCATCCACTCATTCATCCATTCACCTTTGTAAGCGCTCAATACCGTCCCCCGTGACTATCTCTCAGTACAATCAGGTAGTGAGCACCATATGCAGAAGATGGGGCAGTGGGGGGCATTTTGAACTTGCAAGTACATGACTGATACAATTAAGAAAGACTGAAAGTATGGCTATAGATCGTGCTGTGTGATGTCATCAGTTATAGTCCTGATGATGGCATAAGTGATGTCATTTGTGAGTCCCTGAGTAGTGCATGGTGCAGTGTAACTGCAACAGAGAATGTGGTTACACACAAATACATACACAGACACAAGCATGCATTTACAAAGCCAATAGGTCTGGCTTTAATGTACTAAGGCATGTAAACACAGGAGTTCACAAATGCTTTTGCATTTGTTGCTTGCACCAATGTTGTTTCTCGCATTAAAGCCACCCCTTCTCGCTTTGCCAGTGGGATAAAAATCACAAAAAAGGATCATTTTCTGCATAGAATGAAAATAGGAGATTTTATTTTTTGCAGATGGAACATATTCCTTAATGGATTGCAATGAAAGCACTGTTTGGAAGATGGAATGATGCACCAAATAGCTAATAGCATGAGGTCAAAGAGTACCACTCCAATTGGCAGTGTCAAAGACTACTTTTTGTTTATAAAAAAAAATACATAACAATACGCCTGGTAGACAGCTGAGCTATCAAGTCAAACATAATAAAAATACACAGCATATTGTAGGTCTCCTGGAATTATGGATACCGCGACCGCTGCATTGTCCGCATATATATAGGATTGCTGCATTTGCCACATAATCCATTATCTTTTGCATCATCTGCAGATTTTAGCTAAAAATTGTTTTATAGATTAAATGGATGAACTGTTTCTAAAATTACTGTGACGCGTGTTACCGTGAAATGGTATGACCTTTGCAGAAGTTAACCGGTCACCTGCCTCTCAGTTGTTTATTGCTGTACCTGGGTGTTGAGCTGGTACTAATGAGGTGAAGCCTTTGCCCAGAAAGTGCTAGAAAGACAAAATAATGAAGTAATACAATCACAAATAGTGCCGTATTACACCGCATAGTGAGCCTTTTGTTGCCACATAATTTAGTCAACGCTGCCGTAGAACTTTTTTTTTTCAATTTTGTTTTATACATTTTTAATCAGACAATACAATGGAAGTATTTATGCACAAGCAGTCGGCTCAACATCAATAGTGTAAATTCGCAGACTCCCATGTTGTTAGACTACAACAATGTAATACAACAAGGCACAATACAGTATCGTCATAGAAACCAATGTACAATTGACATCACCTGAGGACAGTACAGAGGACCTCAGATATCAAGCATTATTGGTGATTCGTTACACATTCGTGGCTTAATCTTACTATATTTCCGCAGCTATGGTATGTTCAAACGCATGCACGCATGGCATGTCAGGGCATGCCCGGATGAAGTACATATGCTTAGGGATAGCGTCACCATCATTCGCAAGGGAAGCATATACATGGTAATGGTGTGCTCTCTCGTGATTCGTTAGGATGCGGGCGCCTCAGTTTCAGCAGCCTGGTTTTCGCATGTGTGCGTCAAAAGTTAGCATGTCAGGGGACTCCAAATATCTCTGGGCCTGGAGGTTCTGGGCAACAGTTCCGCATAAGTGGTGAGTTGTTCCTGACAAAAAACTAAATCATCGAGCCAGATCTTGAATTTGGGTGCCCTTCCCCTGCCCCAGCGGCAAGCCACCAGTCTCTTGGCCATGAGCAGTGCAAGGGCTACATATTTAGGATGTGCTGCCTATATTGGTTTGACATAACCCAACAGGGCCAGCAGCGGTGTGGGTTCAATGTGGGTGCCTATCATCAGTTTCAAGGCTGCAAAGACCTGACTCCAGTGGTCATGCACTCCTGGACACTCCCAGGCCAGATGCAGAAAGTCAGCTACCGGTGCCTGGCATCTTTCGCATCTGTCTGAGTCCCGTAGTTTGTGTCTGTGCATCCGGGCTGGGGTGTAATACAACCGATGGAGAAACTTATAGTGTGTTATATGTAGCCTGCTGCTGGCTGAGACCTGTTCAGACTGCAAGCAGCAGTACTCCCATTGCTCATCTGTCAAGTCAAAGCCCATCTCTTCACTCCATCGTGTGCGTGAGAGTGTAGTCGGTTCCACTCTTTGTGTATGCACTGCCCTGTTTTTTAGAACCAATTGTAGTGGAGCAAGCGCTGGGGGTTCAGCCGGAAACTCCGGGGCTAGAGAGCGGACTCCTTGTCTGAGTCATATATATAAAAAGACATCAAGTGGAGTTTGTTGTATTCCCTGAAATACATGCTCGGCCGTGCGGAATTGGCCATTGTGGTAAAGGTCCCCCCAGGTTTTAATGTGAGTTAGTTCCTGGAATTTATGGAATTTTGTCTTTTGGAGAAGGGGCATTTTAGGATGATACGTGAGAGGCAGCAGTGAGGAGTAAAGCAGGAGAGCTTCCAGCATACGACCTATACATTGCCACGCTGTTATTGTACATGTAACAGTGGTCGATGTCTTCTCCCTAGCGCCAGGTATAACATATAATGCGCCGTCTATAGGAATGGGATCTGCAAGCCAGTGCTCCGCCGCTACTTGCGGCATATATCATGGCTGATGCACCCAGTAGTACGGGTAGTGGGCCTGTGCACTTATGTAGTATAATTCAAAGTTTGGTATATCAAACCCTCCTTGCGAATGTGGTCTAGAAAGAATATTCCACTGCAGCCTCGGCTGTTTACCCCCCCACACCAGACGTGTCAACTCTGACCTGAGTGTTTTAAAGAAATATCTCCCTGGATGGAATGGTATGTTTAAAAAGAGATAGAGTAGTTGGGGAAGTATCACCATTTTTATCAGGGACGCTCGCGCCGCCATTGAGAGGGGTAGTGTAATCCAACAGGCAACGTAGTCTGTGATGCGAGTCAGCGCTGTGCCGTAATTAAGGCGCATCAGTTCGTCTCTATCTCTGGTAATACGAATGCCCAGATAACGCAAATCCTCATCACAACACGCTAAGGGGTAATCCAGCGAGAAGCGAGTGGTCGCAGTCATCAGGGGAAAGACACAAGACTTTCCCCAGTTAATGACAGTGAACTCTCTGAGGACCAGATTTAAATTTTTCTGTGGGTCTCGAATATATAGGGTTATATCATCGGCATATAAAGATATAAGTATCTGCCTCATGTTGCACCGGAGGGCCTTATCATTATGATGCTGCCGCAGCTTCGCCACCAACGGTTCAACCGCCAGCGTGAAAAGTAAGGGGGATAGGGTGCCTCTGGTGATCGGGAATGCCTGAGTTATGCGCCCGTTTATTAGTACCTTAGCAACTGGTAAGTGGTATAGTAGCTGGATCCAGGAGAGAAAGAGGGGTGGGAAACCCATTCGTAACATCAACCCGCAGATATAGTCCCACTCAATTCAATCAAAAGCCTCAGTGGCATCTAAAAAAACAGCCACCAGTGGTAGCTATGGGGAAACTTTATTTAATATGGTAAAGAGGGTTCGTAAATTATGTGAGGTAGCTCTACCGGGCACAAAACCCGATTGGTCGGGGAGAACCAGATTTCCCATTAATAAGCTAAGACGGTTGGCAATAAGCTTGGCTAGTATTTTTGCATCACAATTAAGGAGGGACAGTGGCCTATAGGAATCGCACTGACGGGGTGATTTCCCGGGCTTCAAGATCGAAATGATGAGAGCCTCCCTCATGGATGGTGGGAGGCGGTCAGTGTCCAGTGAATCTTCGTACACCTCGCGCAGTATAGGGGCCATCTGGTCTATATATGTTTTGTAGAACTCCATAGGAATGCCATCCGTACCGGTAGCCTTCCCCGATTGCATGTGCATGATGGCCTCCCTAACCTCATCTAGCTCGAACGGGGCGCATAAAAACTCTCGCTGCCTATCACTCAGCCATCCCAGTGCCACATCCTCCAAATAACCCTCTAGATTCAAACCATCTTTCCTGTTCATAGTGTATAGTTGGGCATAATGACTTGTAAAAGCATTGAGGATATTTGTGGTGTCTCGGTAGACCATTTCGTCTGCCCCGTCGAGCTCTAATACATAGTTGGAATAGCGTGGCTTTCTAATCGTATCTGACAATGCCTTGCCCGGCCTTCCTCCCACCCCATAGCGACAGGCTACCCAGTATTTACCCCTGAATCGTGTTTCTCTCTGTGCCGTATCCATGTAGTCTGTGAGCGTCTCTCTGAATTTAAGCTGAGTGGGACTGTCCGGTTCCGTGGCCATTTTTTCTTCCAATGCTTTAAGCTCTGTTTCTAGTTTGCGCAATGTATTAGTGATGTCTTTATGTACACCGGAACCCTTCGATATGTAGAACCCCCAGAGTGTGACCTTGAATGCCTCCCAAATGATCTCAATACTATCTACTGAGTCCTTATTTCGTATAAAAAAATCCTTCACCTCTTCCTCCAGTTCTGCCTGGAATACCGTGTCTAATAGCATAGGCGCATGTAATCTCCAACTGCTGCGTGGAGGGCCAAAGTCTGACGAGGACAGTGTGAGTTTGACCAGGGCATGGTCTGAGTAGGTTCTGGCCAAGTGCTGCACCTTAAATATTGATGGCCCCAGCCCTCTGGACAGAAACCAGTAATTCAATCGCGCCCATGATGCCGCTTGCACAGTGTAGTGAGTTCCCTCCAGCTTGTGGGGATGCGTGTGCCTCCAGGCATCTATCAATTGATAAGCAGTCAGCGTGTCTTGCAGAGCTGCATGTGCTTAAGTGTAGTGGTGGGGTGCAGGGTGGGACCTGTCAACGGTTGGGTTACACGTGACATTGAAGTCTCCTCCCCAGATTATGTGGTTGGAGCCTATGTCTAAGATCTTAGCCCATAGTGAGGTGTAAAATTCTGGAGCGTCCACATTTGGCCCATAACAGCAGGCCAAGGTGACTGACTCAGATCCCAGTCTCCCCCAGGCCAGACAATACCTTCCTTGCGTGTCCCAGGCAGCTCCAGCGAGGCTGAAAGGGGTCTGTTTTTTTATGAGTATGGCCGTTCCCCTTGCATAGGATGAATAAGAGGAAAAGATTCTATGTTCTGCCCATCTGCATGCTAAATTATTGGTATTCTGAGGATTAAAATGCGTTTCCTGTAACATAGCTATGTGTACTTGATGCCTGTCTAAATAGGCCAATATGTGTCGCTTTTTCCATGGGTCCCCTAGTCCCCTGATGTTCCATGTGATAATATTCAGTTTCTCGGGATCTCTGTCAGCCATGGACCTGTATGTCATCCAATAACGGACCTTGTGCCTTCAGGGTGTATCCCAACTCATGGATGCGTGCATAATACAGAGCGATACTTCGTGCCGATTGTACAGAAACTAAAATGCGCGCCATATATACTGGACTGGTAAAGAAACCATTGTGCTTTGTTAAAGACATTTGTAAACTTAAACATTCCCCTCCTGTCCCCACCCCCACCCACTGAGGCAGCCCCAACTTGCCAGAAGTGTTTGCCCACCCTCCCTCCCTTGCCCCTAACAAAAACCAAAAAAAAAAAAACATACACCGCAAATTGTATGCAGTTAACAGTAGCGGGGGAATGCCCGTTGGGGGGAACCTCTAGGTGCCAGCACAGGTACACCTCACCCGTAGACTCCCTGTCAGATGGAATGGCTGGGCTCTGGGGGGGCAAAGGGTGCCTGACGTGTCATTAGAAAGAGCTCAGATTGGCCTACCTACTGAACAGGTCATGTGTCCCGTAAGGTAGTCCCAGCCGTCATGCGGCCGTCCCATCCCGTCCCGTCCCTCAGGCAACGATGAGTATCAGTATAGCGTTCATTGTGAGTCATCTTCCGCTCCTAACGAAGAGGATTGCTGGGACGATGCCAATGACCCATTGTCGCGACCTGTACGTTTCAAGTGTTTCAAGAACTCATCCACTTGCTGTGGTTTAGTGAAAAAACGTTGTTTGCCCTGGTGAGTGACTCTGAGGCGTGCAGGGTATAATAGCGCATAATCAATTTGGGCCAATCTCAGCTTGTTTTTAACTTCCGTCAATTTGCGCCTCTCTTCTTGAACTGGAGGGGTAAAATCCATATATATGGAGAACGTATTGCCATCATAGGATAGTTTTTGTTTGCTTCTCGCTACACGGAGTGCAATGTCCCGATCCCTATAGTTCAAAAGCCTCGCTATGATGGGGCGTGGTGGGCTGCCCGGTGGCGGGCGTGGTCCCAAGGTACGGTGCGCACGTTCAACTATAAACTGATTGGAGAAGGATTCTGCACTGATCGACGACCTCAGCAGTTTCTCGACGTATTCCTCCATCTTTCCTGTATTGGTCGAATCAGGTATCTCTAGGACGCGAATATTATTGCGCCTACTTCGCGCTTCTAAATCCTCATTCTTCGCGGCGATGAGTTTCAGAAGTTTATCCATGTTGGCGATTTGTGTTGTAGCCCGGGATGTAGTGTCTTCATTATCCGAAATGCGGCGTTCTGCCTCTTTTATGCGTTCCTCATGCCCCTCCAGCTTATGTGCGATGGCATCCATGCATGTCGACATCCTGTCCACCTTGTTCACGACGGTGGCGATGCCCTGTCGAATCTCTTGCAGAAGACTTTGCATGGCAGCAGTCTGTGCGGCCGCACCTCCCTGGTCACCATCCCCTGTGTCGATATCCTGGTCATCTTGTAGGCTCCAGGTGCTCCGTTTCACTGCTTCAAAGTTTAACTTAGGTTGTCGGGAGTCTGGCTTTCCCATAATGATCTGTATGCACGGCCTGGCTTTGTACTCACAGTGCTGTTGTGGGCGCCTTATAAGTGAAGGAGACGATGTGCGCCGTATCTAGTGCTGAACGGGCGTAGATAAAGCAGTGGTATGAGGGGTGTTCCACTTATGTCCACTCTCCGCGTGTTTGGGTTGTAGGCAGGACGCTGCCCCTCGAAAGCGCCAGCTGCGAGCAGGCCAGTGCAATCAGTTCTGTGTGCTCTCAAGTATTTGCCCGCCCCCGGGGAGATCAAGCCAGTCTGGTGGATTCAAGGAGGGCGGTAGACTGCTCTCGGCAAGGCCCTGCAGTGTAGCAATACTACAGAGCGCCAGCACAATGGGAAGTCAAGTTTGGTGCTGGCGCGAGTCTCCCAAATAAAGCTTGCAACGGGTGGGGGGAGTCCGGAGTGTTTTATGGCGCTGTGGTCCCACACCTTTAAGCGCGTCTGCATCCAAGCGCAGCTCCTCGAGCAGGCAACTACAGCATGGGGAAAAAGATTGCGTTGCTCGCCCAGCGTCACGCAGCACAAGATGGAGGTCGGCAGCAGAAGATGGAGGTCGGCAGCCCCTGGTCACGAGATGGCGCCGGTTCAGGGATTTCAGGCGCTCATAAATATCTGGTAGAAGGGTACAGGTAGGCGGTTGAGTCTTGGTTCAATGCTTCGTCTCCCCGCCAGGACCATGCGACAGCTGGTGAGGAGAAGGGCTGCATCCAGGGATCGCGCTGCTAGAGAGGCGGACCACGTTTCACACCATGGCGACAGCAGGATGTAAGGACAGGTCTCAGCGCTGAATTGCGGGAGTTTATGCCAGTGAGGGCAGCGCGAGTGCTTCGGGTGGCCTCCAGGTGTAGGAGATAATGCCAGGGTGGTGGGGGTTATGTGCGCGCAGCTGCCAAGAAGACCAGGGCAATAGCAGCGATCATCTCGCGCAGCACTCCACCTACTGGTTCCGAAGTCGCCAAGTCCGGTGTTACCCGCCCCGAATTGCAGTCTCGCAAGGCAGAGTCTACACTCACTGTGCAGAGAGCCGTCGAGGCAGGCGGTGCGTCGATCCGGCCTCTAGCCCCCGGTCCCGCTGTCCGACTCGCGCCGTTGGGCCTAGGCGCCTCGTGAGGGGCCGCGGGCTCACGTAGTTACTCGAGCCGCACCTGGGCTCCACGCTGCATCGCCCACTCCTGCGGCAGAATCTTGGCAATGTCGTAGCAGGAGCAGCAAGGACCCAATCCGGCCGATTTTCACAGCGGAGCCTCAGCAGGACAAGAGCTATGCCAGGCTGTAGCTTAAACTGTCAACTGGATTAAGGATGTGGTCGCCAGGCTGCAGGAGCCTCACAATAGTGCGGCCATCTTGTGTGTGCGCCACCTAGCGCCCCAACCCTGCCGTACCACTTGTACCAACTCTGCTGCATAATACCTATTGGCCCTGGCATAGAGTTCGAGTCATTCTGTGTTTTGAAAAAACATAAGGCCTCCTAACCCTCTACTTAAGCACCAATCTGTAAAACCTGACTGACTCATTCGAGTTCCAACAGGTAGACAGTCCTATGACTGTAGCTAAACTATAACGTATTGATATCTTTGACCTCTGGTGAGAACACAGATCAACTTCATCTCAAACTAATATCTCATGAAAATTCAGCACACAATGTTGGTTTTCAAATATGAATAGAATTCTGGCTGGGGACCAAACATGAGGATAATTACGGAAGGGATCTGTTTTATCTCCCTCGCTCAGCTCAACTGACGGCAAAATGTGAGCGTCAGGATATCACGTGACCTCGCGGTGCCACTTCCCTTCCTCGCGCAGACAGCGGCGCTTTCATCGTTTTTATCTTACTTATGAAAGGAGCATGAAGGGAAAAGATAATCATGCCTTCCTTAAGGTTCATGTAAGCTTGTCAAAGGAACAAACCTTTGCTAGGGGCAGGAAAAAGGAGTTGAGTGTAATTCACCTTTCATGCCAAGGTCACAATTCAGAGTCACTTGTCGCAGAGTGCTTTAAATGGGCCGGTACTCACCGGTACTGAGTACCGGCACTTCCAAATTTTTTTGCAGTCAGTACCGGCACCTCTCTGTAGCCAGGGAGATTACTGGTACCTTGATCCATGGCATGGCAGGCTCAGGTTAGGTTTCTCCTCCAGTGCAGGGCAGAGGCCGCTGTGCTTCGGAGGAGCTTGTAATTAACTCGGCTGAAGTAGCCTTTTGCAGAGTTGCTGGTGAAGATTCCAGCAGCGCCCATTTAAATGTCCCTAAACTGCAGGGGGTTGAGAGGGCTTGTGTCACGCTGTGATTAACAGGACAGGGTCTCTAGACAGACCCTGCACTGTCAATCAGGTGCACAGCGATCATACGGGTGAAAGTGCCATCATGACTTTCATATTGTGTAATGAGTTCATCTGTTTTTTTTGCCATAAACGCATTTCTCATGTGTTTTAATATGTGCTGCAACTGGTACAGAAGTCAAGGGATCATATTTTGCCCTTAGCCCCGCCCCTAGCCCCACCCACTTGCCACACCCCTATTTTAATGAGTACCTGCACTTATTTTTCCCCATTTAAAGCACTGCTTGTCCGCGGGTTGAGGAGCTCTGGCGTTCCAAATGTGCCGAGGTGAACTTGGCCCCATCTGTGGTCAAAAATAAGTGTCGCACTAATCCTAAAATGGGTGCAAACAGTGGGTGAGCCCGATTTCACATTACATTCTAGTGCAAATTGTGCTTGGTTCTGGAGGTTTCGCTGAACAAATATTTGTGTAGCCTAAACAGCGCCCAAAGGCCACATGTATGAAACCATTTTGCATTCGCAAACGGTGCGCATCTTTAACTTTGATCGTTTATGAATGCAAAATAGCCTTTCAAGATGTATGAAAGGCTTTGTTGTCGCAATTTTAGGTAATTACGATTATCTTGAGGTAATTATGATTACCTAAAATTGCGAATGCAAATAGGGAATCGCAATTTGGGATTCTGTACGCACATGTACTATGCATTTTCTAGATGCAAACTGTGCATTTAGGAAATGCTATTACCATCGACTCCAAATTGATGGTAACTATGTGAAATGTTTGAAAAATTTACAATAATGCTTTTTTTTATAGTGCCATGTAGCGCACACATGCCCTAAAGCGCTTTGTATTTGCACATTTCTTTTGGGGGTGCTTAAGGGGTGCCTTAGGCTCCCGGGCACCCGTTGTTTTGCATTACCTAATTTGAGATTACCTATCAGGTAATTGCAAATTAGTTATGTGAAACTATTCGCACCTATAGGCATTTAGGCCCATAAGACAGAATGGAGTAGTATTACCTGATAGTAATTACCTAATTGTGATTGCAGATCCTTAGGCATCGCTATTAGGTAATCACTATTTTCTTACATACCATTTTGCATTCCTTAAATAGCAATTACCTAAGATTCGCTATTTTAAAAATGCAAAATTGCTTTATGATACATGTGGCCCAAAGTGGAATACTGTGCAGGGATACAAATTGCAAAGGTTGTTACTTCATGTGATTCCCACTTCCCCTTAGGAAAAGATGGCAACTGGTGCACAAAATGGGGAAACACCACATGGAACTCGTATTTTCCTGAGCCAAGTTTTGAACCTGGTATAATCACACAACTATAAATGAGGGTAATGTGGTGAGTAACATATCCTGGGGTAGCACACGTCTACGGGCATTCGTGGTACCTCATTTTTGCTTTAAGTGTTCCTGGTAGGGTTACTCTTGGGTATTCCCATGTACAAACTGATGCTGGCCAAATTTTTATATCAGGGTTAATTTGTCGTCATGCAGTTTCTGGAAAACAATATCAGATCTCCATGAGATGGAAACACTGTTTATCTGCAATCTTGATTATTGTCTTTGTTTCTTTTGGTAGAGATTGTTCATATTTGATTTGATTGCGTTTATTTCTCAGATATTGATTGCCAGAACGACCATGAAGACCAATAATGGATTTTCTCCTAAAAGCGCCACAGTGCTGAAATGCATAGAGCAGCAGTGATCTTACATTTTTTCATATGGAAATTCAGGAATATTTTGTGATATGTAATCCACATTTTTTCAGAACATAATTGATTTAGAAACCATAATAAAACGCATAATAGACCAATTACAAACTACAGACGACAGCAGCTCCGACGGCGGCACGCTTCTCCGTGGATGCGAGGCGCTTTTCTTGATGCGGTGCAATGCGACAACTACGATGGCTGCGATGGCGACACGCTTCTTCCTCCATGCGAGACTCTTCTCTTGATGCGGTGCAATGCGTCAGCTACGATGGCTGCGATGGCGACACGCTTCTTCAGCATTGCGAGACACTTCTGGAATGATGCGAGACGCTTCAGCTCGATGCGATGCTGCAGCGGCGACACTCTCTGCGAGATGCGACGGCAACAGCTCCGACTGTGGCACGCTTCTCCTCCAGCTCCTTGAGACACGCAGTCCCTCAGAAGGCCCAACAACAGCAGCAGGCACTTCCAAAGGACTTTGGGGAGCTGGGGGTGAAGTCCACTGGTCCTGGGACTTCGTTCAGGGGGCAAGCTCAGCACAAGCCCTTGGAGATCTTTTAAGCACAAGTTGAAATAAAGTCTTTGTAGTCTTTCTCCTCTCCTTTCAGCAGCAAGGCAACCACTGCAGGCCAATCCCCCAGGTCAGGGACAGTACTCCTCCTTACAGCTTTCCCAGTTCCTTCTCCTCAGGCAGAGGTTCTTCTTGTCAAGCAGGATCTAATTTCTTGGGAGCAGGGTCCCAATACTTATACCCCTAAATCCTTTGTTCCTCTGGGGTAGAGGGGCCTTTGCCCAGTCCAAACCAGTTCATGAGCACTTTGTTGTCATGACTCTGCCTTTCTATTCAGGGTGCAGGGCAGAGACATCAGCCGCTCCACAGGAGGTGGAGCCAGCATTGTGGTGGCAGAGCACAGCCCTATTCAGAGTCCAGGTGTACTCCTCCCACCCATCTGGCTGTCAATCTCTCTATGCACCACCAGGCTACCTAGCCCTGCCCCTCTGGGTTTCCCCAGCCCTGTCACTCACACAACCAGACAGGCAGATACACATCATAGCAGAGGCGGGCTGAAATGGTCAGGCAAGCAAATACCAACTTTCTAAAAGTGGTATTTGCAAACACAGAATATTAAAATAAACTTTACTAAAAGATGTGTTTTATTATTCTGAGTTCAGGCATACTAAACTCGAATTTCTACCATGTTCCCTGGGTCTGTTAGGATCATAGGATGTAACAATTCTAACAGCCTATTCTGGCCTATGGGAACAGGTAGCCTTGCAATAGTGAAAAACGAAAATGGCTGTAATTCACTATTAGGACATGCCACACACATCAGGGCTTGTCCTACCTTATGCTTGCAATGCACCCTGCCCTTGGGTCTATCATAGGGGTGACTAATATGAAGTTAAGGGAAGGTTTAGGGACTGGGAAGTGGGTGCACTTGCCCAGTCAGCATGACAGTACCAGACTGCACGCAGGTTCTGCAATGGCAGACCTTAGATACATTTTACCAGGCCGCTTCTGTGGGTGCCACAACCAGCGCTGCAAGCCCACCAGCAGCATTTGTATTTACAAGCCCTGGGCACTCCTGGTGCACTTTACTTTACAAATAAGCCAATCATGGAATCCAACCAACATATACATTTTAAATAGGGAGCACCTGCACTGTGGCACTGGTTGGCAGTGGCACAGTGCTCTGAGCGGCCAACACCAGCAAAACACATGAGGCACAGCGACAAAAAGTGGAAGGGAGACTCACGCCAAGGTGCCAGGTCTAACACGTGTCCCCTCCAGCTGAAAAGTGGGTAGAACTACCCTACCCCAGGGAGTTCCTCATCACTAAGGCGGAAAAATCTGGACAGACCGTCAGCATTGGCGTGATCTGTACCAGGGCGATGTTCCACCGTGAAATCCATACCCTGTAGGGAAATGGACCACCTCAACAGCTTTGGATTCTCACCCCTCATATGCATCAACCATCTGAGGGGCCTGTGGTCTGTCTGAACCCGTAAGTGAGACCCAAACAGGTAGGGTCTTAGCTTCTTCAGCGCCCAGACCACAGCAAGTGCCTCACGCTCAATAGCACTCCATCTCTGTTCCCGTGGTAGTAACCTCCTGCTAATAAAGGCTACAGGTTGATCTAGGCGCTCTTCATTAATCTGTGAAAGAACAGCCCCTACACCATGCTCTGAAGCATCTGTCTGAACGATAAACTCTTTGGAGAAGTTGGGAGCCAAAAGCACGGGCGCTGTGCACATAGCAGCTTTCAGGGCCCCAAAAGATTTCTGACAGGTGTCAGTCCAAATCACATTCCTGGGCTGCTTTCTTGAAGTCAGCGCTGTCAAGGGGGCAACAATGTTGCCATAACCCTTGACAAACCTCATGTAGTACCCGGTGAGACCTAGGAAGGCTCTCACCTCTGTCTGGGTTTTGGGCGTCTCCCAATTCAGGATGGTTTCTATCTTGGGTTGAAGGGGTGCCACCTTGCCACTCCCAACTTGGTGCCCCAAGTACACCACTGAACCCTGCCCGATCTGGCACTTACTCGCCTTGATCGTCAGGCCTGCCCTCCGCAGCGCCATCAACACTTCCCAGAGGTGGCGCAGGTGTTCCTCCCACGTGGAGATGAACACTGCGATGTCATCCAGGTAGGCTGCACTGAATGAATCCAGCCCAACCAACACCTGGTTGACCAACCTCTGGAAGGTGGCAGGCGCATTCTTCATCCCAAAGGGCATAACCCGGAACTGGTAATGCCCATCAGGGGTGGAAAATGCTGACCTCTCTTTGGCCCCATCGGTCAAGGCGATCTGCCAATACCCAGATGTTAAATCAAACGTGCTGAGGTAGTTGGCAGCCCCTAGCCGATCTAGCAGCTCATCAGCTCTGGGGATGGGGTGTGCGTCAGTCCTGGTGACCGAATTGAGTCCTCTGTAGTCCACACAGAACCGGAGTTCGGGTGTGGCTCCCGGCGCTGCAGCCTTTGGGACCAAGACCACTGGGCTGGCCCAAGGACTGCTTGAGGACTCAATTACCCCAAGGGCAAACATCTTGGAGACCTCCTCCTTGATGCAGGCCCTTACCCTGTCAGTCACCCTGTAGGCCTTGTGCCGCACAGGTGTACTATCCCCAGTGTCCACATCATGGACACAGCAATCAGTGACACTGGGGATCAGGGAAAACAGGTCAGAGAATTGTCCCAGTAACTGGCGACAATCGTTCTGTTGCTCAGGGGTCAGGGTGAAAGAGAGGATGACACCATCCACTGACCCATCTTGCTCCTTGGCTGACAGGAGGTCAGGAAGAGGCTCGGTCTCCTCCTCCATCCCAGCATCTGTCGCTAAGAGCATGCCCACTTGGGACCTCTCCAAGTGGGGCTTGAGGCGGTTGACATGAAGGACCCTCAAGGGGTTCCTTGGAGACCGCAAGTTCACCAAATAGGTGACAGGGATCTTGCGCTCCACAACCTCAAAGGGACCGTTCCACTTGGAGCGCACAGGGCTCCACGGGGGCCAAGACCCATACCTTCTGTCCAGGCTGAAGCTCTACCAGAGTGGCATTCTGGTCGTACCACCGCTTCATCTCCTCCTGGCTGGCTTCCAGGTTTGCCTCAGCAAGTTCCCTGAAACGCCTAGTCTGGTTTCTGAAGGCCAGCATGTAGCTGTATACATTCTGGGGTGGTTTCCTGGGAGATTGCTCCCAGCCTTCCTTGACCAGACTTAGAGGTCCTCTCACTGGGTGTCCGTACAGAAGCTCAAAGGGGCTGAACCCTAGAGACTTCTGTGGCACCTCTCTGTAAGCAAAGAGAAGGCATGGTAAGAGGACGTCCCACTTACGCCTCATAGGTTCCTCGAGACCCATTATCATGCCCTTCAGGGTTCGGTTGAATCTCTCAACCAACCCGTTTCCTTGTGGGTGGTAAGGTGTGGTGAACTTGTAGGTTACACCACACTCTTGCCAAAGGGATTTCATATATTTAGATATGAAATTGGTACCCCGGTCAGACACCACCTCTAGAGGGAATCCCACTCAGGAGAAAATTCCCATCAGCGCACGTCCCACCACGGGGGCCGTCACTGTCCTCAGAGGGATGGCTTACGGGTACCAGGATGAACCTACTACCCATCGCTGTCCTGGGGTCCAGTGGCCCTACAATGTCAATCCCCACTCGCTGGAATGGGGCACCGACCACAGGGAATGGCTGGAGTGGAGCCTTCTGCTTCCTTCCACTCTTCCCACTTGCCTGGCAAGTCTGGCAGGTCCTGCAGTGAGTGTCTGAACTACTGCGCATTTGGGGCCAAAAGAAGTGGGTGACAAGCCTTTCAAAGGTCTTGTCCTGCCCCAAATGTCCTGCTAATGGCACATCGTGAGCCAGCCCCAGTAGGAAGGCTCTGAAGCGCTGGGGTACCACCAGCACATGGGCTGACCCAGGCTCAGCAACCTTAGGCTCAGAATACAGGAGGTCGTTCTCCCAGTAAATGAAATGTGTTCCAGACTGATCACCATTGGCCTGGTCTGCAGCCTGCTGCCGCATACCCACGAGAGAAGGGCACTCTTTCTGCTCCCTGCAGAATTCCTCCCTGGTGGGTCCTCCTTCTTGCTGCCAATGGGTTAGCTCAGGCAGGTCCCCCAGTTCAGCTATCTGTTCCCCTGTAGGTTCCAGGGTATCCCCCTCAAGGTCTGCTTCCTCCTGGACTGTTGGAACTTCAGGGGCCGGATTCCCGCGCCCCCTGCCTCTTCTCCCTAAGGCCGGTTCCTGGGCCTCCCTCTCAGGCTCCAGGTCCTCTTGAGCACCTCTACTCGCTGTCATGGACCGTGTGGTGACACACGCCCAATCTGGCATACCCAACATCTCCAGGTGAGCACTCCGCTCCACCTTAGCCCAAGGTGAGCTCTCCAGATCGTTCCCTAACAGACAGTCTACAGGCATCTAACAGACAGTCTACAGGCATGGCGGGCCTCACAGCTACCTGAAGAGTACCAGAGACCCCCCCCCACTCAAAGGGAACCTGAGCCACCGGGCAGTGACTCTCGGTGTTGTCGGCGGCAACAACCGGATAGAATGCTCCTGGGACAACCTGCTCCTGAGACACCAGGTGGCGCTTGACAGCCGTCACACTGGCTCCTGTGTCTCTGAGAGCTTCCACCCTATGGCCACCCACTGCCTGTATTTTTTAGTGTTCTCAGGCAGCTGGATTTTGGGGACCACTTCACTGTCTCCTAATGAGACCAGGGACATTTCTACTGAACCCCACCCACCTTGGACACCCATCTCTCCACTCAGGGCTACACTAGCCGTCTGCCGGGACGTTGCACCAGGGGGTGCTGGTTTACCACACTGGCGACACTTGGGATCATTGGCAAAATGACCCAGCTCACCACATCTGTAACAGGTTGGGGGCCCTCTTTGAACAGGGGTACCTGTCGGGGCCCCAGTCGGTTTCTGGGGTGGGGGAGGCTGAGATCCTTTCCCTTGGTTCCCTTGGGGATTACTTTGGGGCCTCTTCTGGAACTCCCTCTGTTTACCCTTGTCCCCCCGCTCTTCTGCTGGGGACCCTGCCCACCTTTGGCGGAGTCTCCCACGGGACCCTTGTGGACCCTGGTACTGACCCAGCGGTCCGCCTCCTCAGCAAGCTTCCTAGGGTTAGTCAGCCTACTATCAATCAAGTGCTGGCGTAGCTCAGGAAAACAATTACTGGACAAGTGCTACCATGCCATTAAATCAAGAAGCCCTTGAAAATTATCAACTTTGCTACCCTTCACCCAACCATCCAGTGCTCTGCAAAAAAAAGTCACATACTCCACATACGTACTATTGGGAATCTTAGTGCAACCCCTGAACCTCTGTCTATACATTTCAGGAGTTAACCCATACCTAGCCATTAAAGCATCCTTCATATGGGGGTAAGAGTTATACACATCTGAGGGCAAATCTAGCAGTGTGTCCCGCCCTTCACTCAAGAACCGCCCCACAACCCCGCTCCCCAATCCTTCTCAGGGACCCGGTGGGAGGACATGGCTACTTCGTAGGCTTTAAACCACTGCCCTATGTCATCATTTTAAAAAAATTCCTTCAGTACATCTTTGGGTATGTACACTCTGGACTCTACCTGCACTGGGGGTGTGCTGCCACCAGAGGGAGTGCTTCCCAAGCCCTGGGCTTTCAACTCCAGCTCCCTCATTTTCATCTCATGCTCCATTTGGCTTTTTTTCTCTTCCATTTTCAGCCTTTTAAGTTCCATTGCCAGTTGTCCATTTAGTTTGGCCATTTCTATTTCATGAGCTCTGGTTTCCTTCCTATCTGCCAACTCTTCTGGGGATAAACTTTTACCAGAAACACTGCTACCTGCAGGGGAATGGGTTCTCCTTCCTCTTGAACCTACTGGCCCACCCAGCTGCTCCTCTGCATCACCATCATCAGTGGCATTCCTTGCTTCTACCCAGGCCCTCAGCGCCTTGTAGAACTCTGGCTTGTTTTTACATCCAGTTGTAGAAACATTAAACTTTTTGCAAAAGAATTTCAGATGTGATAACTTGTAGCTTTCCAGTTTCTCTTCTTCCCATTCCAATTCAGTATTCACAGAGACTATGGATGCTGCTTTCTCCACCATGGTTAAGCTTGGCAGTGCTCAAAAATAGACGGTCCCAAAAGAAATCTACCAACAAGTATTGGTTGCGTTTAAGGTCTGCACTCACTAAGTAGTGTTCACCAATCACTGTACATGAGTCACAAATGCAAGTCCATAATCCTCACCGCTGACCACCAATGTTAGAATCCGTGTTCTCTGGTTGGCACAGGTAGGTACTTGTGACAAGCAGGGAACCTTTCCTCTAGTCAGGGTAAGGGGTTACACTCCTAAAATAACCCCTGCTCACCCTCTAGGTAGCTTGACGCGAGCAGACAAGGCTTATCTCAGAGCGTTATAGGTTAAGCATTTGTGAACACATACAGTAACCCAGTGACAACACTACAAATGGACACCACAAATCAAAAATAAGGATTCTTTATATAGAGTTACCACAAGACCATTAAACGACAAAAATACACAATACTGTTACTTTAGTTGGTAGAAGTTTGCTTAGTTCTCTTAAGTTCTTAAATGCGACACTTTAAGTCAATGTACCTTAGATGCGACACGCAGGGCAACGAAAGTGTTGCAACGATGTTGATGCGATTAAGTTTTTGGTGCAAAGAAATAAAGACGTGAAGATCTTCCAGATGCGCTGCGCTTCTCCGATGTTGCGAGAAGACTCGACTCAATGCATCAGCTACAGCGGCGTCACCCTTGACGAGATGCGACGACAGCGGCCTTGGCAGCGGCACTCTTCTCCGACATTTGCGAGACGCTTCCGCTCGATGCGATGCTGCAGCGGCATCACCCCTTTACGCGATGCGACAACAGCAGCTCCGACGGCGGCACGCTTCTCCGTGGATGTGAGGCGCTTTTCTTGATGCGGTGCAATGCGACAACTACGATGGCTGCGATGGCGACACGCTTCTTCCTCGATGCGAGACTCTTCTCTTGATGCGGTGCAATGCGTCAGCTACGATGGCTGCGATGGCGACACGCTTCTTCGGCGTTGCGAGACACTTCCGGAATGATGCGAGACGCTTCCGCTCGATGCGATGCTGTAGCGGCAACACTCTCTGCGAGATGCGACGGCAACAGCTCCGACGGCGGCACGCTTCTCCTCCTCGAGTCGCGCTTCCAGCTCCTTGCGACACGCAGTCCCTCAGAAAGCCCAACAACAGCAGCAGGCACTTCCAAAGGAATTTGGGGAGCTGGGGGTGAAGTCCACTGGTCCCGGGACTTCGTTCAGGGGGCAAGCTCAGCACAAGCCCTTGGAGATCTTTTAAGCACAAGTTGAAATAAAGTATTTGTAGTCTTTCTCCTCTCCTTTCAGCAGCAAGGCAACCACTGCAGGCCAATCCCCCAGGTCAGGGACAGTACTCCTCCTTACAGCTTTCCCAGTTCCTTCTCCTCAGGCAGAGGTTCTTCTTGTCAAGCAGGATCTAATTTCTTGGGAGCAGGGTCCCAATACTTATACCCCTAAATCCTTTGTTCCTCTGGGGTAGAGGGGCCTTTGCCCAGTCCTTGAGCACTTTGTTGACATGACTCTGCCTTTCTATTCAGGGTGCAGGGCAGAGACATCAGCCGCTCCACAGGAGGTGAATCCAGCATTGTGGTGGCAGAGCACAGCCCTATTCAGAGTCCAGGTGTACTCCTCCCACTCATCTGGCTGTCAATCTCTCTATTCACCACCAGGCTACCTAGCCCTGTCCCTCTGGGTTTCCCCAGCCCTGTCACTCACACAACCAGACAGGCAGATACACATCATAGCATAGGCGGGCTGAAATGGTCAGGCAAGCAAATACCAACTTTCTAAAAGTGGTATTTGCAAACACAGAATATTAAAATAAACTTTACTAAAAGATGTGTTTTATTATTCTGAGTTCAGGCATACTAAACTCGAATTTCTACCATGTTCCCTGGGTCTGTTAGGATCATAGGATGTAACAATTCTAACAGCCCATTCTGGCCTATGGGAACAGGTAGCCTTGCCATAGTGAAAAACGAAAATGGCTGTAATTCACTATTATGACATGCCACACACATCAGGGCTTGTCCTACCTTATGCTTACAATGCACCCTGCCCTTGGGCCTACCATAGGGGTGACTAATATGAAGTTAAGGGAAGGTTTAGGGACTGGGAAGTGGGTGAACTTGCCCAGTCAGCATGACAGTACCAGACTGCACGCAGGTTCTGCAATGGCAGACCTTAGATACATTTTACCAGGCCGCTTCTGTGGGTGGCACAACCAGTGCTGCAAGCCCACCAGCAGCATTTGTATTTACAAGCCCTGGGCACTCCTGGTGCACTTTACTGGGGTCTGACAGTAAACCAAATAAGCCAATCATGGAATCCAACCAACATATACATTTTAAATAGGGAGCACTTGCACTGTGGCACTGGTTGGCAGTGACACAGTGCTCTGAGCGGCCAACACCAGCAAAACACATGAGGCACAGCGACAAAAAGTGGAAGGGAGACTCACGCCAAGGTGCCAGGTCTAACAAGCAGGATGAGAACACCTGCACTATTTCCATTGTGACTGACGTTTTGGTTCATGACCTTTTACAATACTTCCTCTGCTGGACTGTCAATCTTAAGGAGCACCACCTGATTAAGAATGACCAGGATACACCCTCTGAGACAACCTTCTCTGCTACTCCACATTATTCTAGCTTAAAACTACTTCCCTCTGACCCTTGCAGCATCTTCATGGCATATAATATTTTTCAAAAACAGATTTCATGCAAGTTACATTTCTCTTTGGTAGATATTCCCCAACTTTGATCACTGTTGCTGTATGGTTGGAGTTAAAAGGTGTGAATCTTTAGGTTTGTCTGCAGAATGCAGTTTTTGAGTGTGTAATATTTAATACGTGACAGAATGTGACCATTAATTACCGAACATCAGAGTCCCCTCCTCTGTTATTTTAGATCCACAAACAAGACTGTGCCAGTAGAGGAATCTGATACTATACAGGAAACTGAAATGTGGCAGACGGGCAGGCTCTAGCAGTCCCATAATTTTTGGCCTAACTTTGCTAACCAAATCTACTCTGAACCATGCACTGCTCTGGTTCCTATATATCCTTGCCTCCTTGATGCTGCCGTTTTGGTATGTCCTCACTACACCTAAGTAGGCTATTTTAAGGCAATTTTGCCCCCTCCGCTACAATGCATTTTGTATGAGGCTTCACCCATCCCAAATAAAATATGTTTGTGCATTCTGTAACATATTAAGAATATGTCTTTCTCGGAGTGTGCATTCAAGTGATTCTCCTGTAGGTTGTTTGTGTAGTGAACAAGTGTGTTTGGAAGAACATGCAGTGGTCCCTAATATTTTTACTGATTTGAATCACATTGTCCTCTTCACTGGCATCCCATTTCCTATAATCCATCAGTTTATACCTTAACATATCAAGACACAGAGGCCTATTTAAAAATTGCATTTTGTAGTACCTCGAGTTGTACTACAATAGTACTACTTAAGTACTATAAAATGCTATTCACAAACCTACGTGCAGGTGTCTCCGCTTCAATCTCTCCTCCCCGACTGCAGACATCGCTGCACAAGTTTGCCTACATTTTAGTAGTAAATGTAGGAGGGATGGGGAAGTGGCTGGAAGATTGGGAATACTTATTACTAAATGGGAGGGGTTTTAATGAGGGTTGAAGATGATATAAGGGAGGGTCAAAGAGTTGTTTAGGAGGTCAAACATTCACCAACAAAAGATTAAGCCCATTGCTGTGCACAAACTGCACGGTCTAAAATGTACCACAGCTCAGTCCAGCACTACACATGGCCAATCACTGGTACTACAACACATTCTCATAGAAAATAATCGAGGAGGGACTTAAATAGATTCCCACAGGAAATATTAAAATAAATGAATTTGTTTTCACTTTTTACAAATATAAATACATCCAATTTAATGATAGAAAATTGTAGAAAAATAAATAATATATTGTTTTAGAATATATAAAAAAATATTATTTAAAAATAAATGTAACTTAAAATAATTAAATTAACGTCTATTTATTGTATATATTTTAGGTGACATTAAAAAAAATATTGTGAAATAACTTTAAATGAATTTACTTTAATAAATATTTATTTCAAAATTAAGCTACTAGTGATGTGGAATTCTTTTAAATTTTGATCTATATTTCAATGATGTAAAATTATTTACATTAATATTTATCATAAAATATAGTACTCTTTTTTTTTAATTTAATAAACTTTTTTTTACTTTTCCCTATACTTTACCTTCCAGAGATCTCCGCCCCAGTGGCAGAGACCTCCGGCTCTGTGTGAAGTTACTAGTAAATTAAGCTTCAGCCCCTGAATTCAGGGGTGGAAATATGTAAGTCTACACTTTCTGGTAACAAAGCTTATAAGTAAAATTTACAGGTGTGGTTTTACTCACGTGCAAATTTACCTTTCAGAATAGGTTCCATGATGTTTAGCTTCTGTGAGGTAACCACAGTCTAATGGACCTGGCCAGGGGACCAGCATCATACATGCCAATAGACTCGATTCAGCTGAGAGACTCACGATTTTTGGAGCCAAAATGGCTTTATGTTGACTGTCTCCCCCTGAAATTGCCTCTCCTGCAATACCAGCCAATGGGGCAAATATATTCTCCCGATTCATTTTTTTAAATCTCCCACTTTCCTCTTCTAAACTATTGGCATTCATGCAGCGTCCTTCCACTCACTCCTTACCAATGGTCTGTGTGGTCAGGAGCCTTCCTCACTGGAGAAGAAAGTTCTTGCTGTTTCAAGCTTGAATTCTCTTTAAATATTTTCTCCTGCAGTGCTTCTAACTCTCACCCTGTGACGCTTTTTTTAACCAAGATCCAAATTCAAATGGCTGTCCTGATATCACATATTGACACTATTGCTGTGACTGCTTACAAATATTCACATAATCATTCCCCTCTAGAGGAGGACCTCAAATACCCGGGTCACAAGTTTTTTGCACCCCAGTTTTCGGTTTCCAGCAGCCTGGAGAGGGGGCTGCAAAGGTTTCAGAACACAGCTTTTTGTTTTGCTTCTCACTTGCCATATGCGCGGCATTTTTTTAATTGGCTGCCCCATGAAACAGTGATCTGCTTTGTGCAGTGGGCTGGTTGTAGATCTGGCCCAGTTTTCCTCTCTGATCTCTTAATCCTTCACCTTCACACGTGAGCCCAGAGATCCGGCTCTCTATTTGTTAAAGCTGCCACGTTTTAAAAGGGCATGATAAGAGCGCAGAGCTTTCCGGGTTCTTGGCCTGCCACTGTGGAAGGCTCTCCCTGCCCAGCTTCTTTAGATTTCTGAATACTCTCGTCGCAGAAATCCCTGACAATTTATGTAAGTCTCTGTTTTGGATCCATGCTTCTCTTTCCCTGTATGTGATATTCTAGCACCTTGATGAGGTTGCAACTTACAAATAAAACAGATTTTAAAAATATATAGCAATTCATGGAAACATTTTCAGGCATGTCCCAAGCATCTCCCATATTTAATATTTTCACACTAGAAGTTTCAATCAGCCAGAATATCTTGCTAGTGATACGTTTAGTGATGCTCACAAATGTAAAGACAGAGTAACACACAGGGTAGTTCCACCACTGCTGACAGCATGCACTGAATATTCGCCAGTACTCCTGCATTATCGAATATTCCCAAACCATGGGAAAGAAATTCTCAGGAGCATTATGATGCTATAGGCAGTATAGGGATAGACTTCTACCCGTCTTCTGGCACCTATCTAGGGTAAACTAATGAGATGAAAGTGGGCTGATATAGTCAACTCTAGGGGAGCCATATTTCCTCATCCTCCTCTGAGGGGTCCAGTTCCTGCCCCAGATGAAACGTACTAAAGGGATCAGGAGAATGTATCACCATGGAGTGGCAAAACTTTGAAATGCCATTCCTGCCCAGCAGTTCCACTGTCACCCTGGCATACAGGTGATAGAATTCCGGTGTAATGGATTGTTCCACATAATGGAGGCCATTAACAAATTAACTTACACTTCTAAGTAATTTACACATATAGGGGAATATTTACAAGCCCATTGTGCCGCCAGTGCGTTACCTTTTTTTGAAGCACGGTGGCACCGTGCTATAAGCCATATTTACCAATGCCATGTAAAGTCAGCCTGCGTGGCTTTTCCTGGCCTTGTAAATAGGGCCCCTTTTAATGCAGCGCTTAGCATGAAAGGAGTGGGCCATGAGTATTGCTGTAGGTGTTCCCACGCAACACCCATGGATTCTGCCGCAGTCCCAGATTTACAACATAAATCTAAATGTCCAATATTTGTAAAGCGCACAGCTACCTGGGGAGTTGTGTCCTGGCGCTGAGGGCAGTCGGTAAGATTAAGCAAGCTGTTGCCCAGAGTCACATGGTGCTGGGCTGAACTGCCACCGGCGCTGGGGATCGAACTGTGAGCCCCAAAATCCAGAGTCAGTCGCCCTGGCCACTGCGCCACACGTCTTCCACAAAGGAGGTGCAACAAGGAGAAATACTTTTATTTCTCCTCGTTTTTTTCCTCTTTCTATGCGTGCTGTATTCTGCAGCACACATAGAAAGAGGAAAATGCCTCATGGGATTGTTTTTGTGCAGGTGTCCCTTCCTGCACAAAAATAAATTCCCCTGAAAGGCAGCCACCATCGCACCACTGCGCAAGGGTTCCTGCGTTAGCGCATGGCAGCCAATTGGGCACCAATGCAGGGGAAAACACAGGGATGTGACATATTGTTGTAAAAATTATGCATCCCTTTCCTTTGAAAGTGGCGCAGCGCGGCACAGCCAAATGGCTTTCGGTGCTGCGCGGCATCACTTTCTTGTAAATAAGGCCCGTAATTTATTTCACACTTTTAAGTCACTGTACTACTTTTACTAATGAGTGTAAGGCTACTCAAAAGTGTCCATAGGGAGACACCACAGTCACAGTGGAGATCTTCCCAAGGTGAAGTATAGGGAAAATTAAAAAAGTTAATTAAACTTTATAATAAATTAGTACAAATATTTTAACATTAAATATTAATGTACATTAATTTTTCTATATATATTTTAAATGTAGGCTGAAAAAATGCTACAAAACTATTAATTTGTTTAAAACTAAATCTTTAATTAGTTTAGATATATTCAATAAAAAAATATTTTCCTTAGGTTTAAATAAAAAAAATTAAAACATAATTTTGCATGTAACACTTACTAAAAGTGATGTATATAATTAATTAAACATAATTTAATATTTTACTAAAAATGATTGTTACATCAATGATTATGCTAAATTGCACCCTTGTCTTCTTCCTAGAATTTAGCGCCGATGGTCTTTTATTTACCTACTAAAAGTGATGGAGGGGAAGAAACTCTTCATAACAATGCGTCAATATAACATACCTGAAAGGACCACAGACTCCGACTTTGGGGTTGTCAATTTATTATAAAGCCAAGAATAATAAGATGCATACACATCTCAAAATTAACATATATAGATATAGAAAAATAAATACAGAGCCGATTCAACGAATATAAGTGATTTGGCATAAAAGGAAGATAATAGTAAATTCTAAAATCAGAATACAACTCAAAATGGATGCAGAATCTAAGTCTCTTTTCATTGAACATAAAACAAATCTGTCCCTACACTTTACTAAAAGGAGATGCTATCTAATACCCTTCCATCAATTCCCAAAGGTGTCAGCATGTGTTGACTTCCTAAGAAGTACTCACGTCAAATGGGTTAAAGTGCTTAATGCTAGGAGCTATTTCTAAGATGCTCCCTTCTCTCCGAAAGCTAACAGAAGTCTGAGGTCTTTGTCCCTGCGCATCATACAACATAGAATTCGATTGTTACTGAGTCATTCTAGTAAAACTTTCCATTGCAACTTTTTTCTATGTGGCCGAATGCATGATCTCTTAATTAATTTTCTTTGTTCACCAAGTCGACCTTGGCTCCCAGGCCAGCCAGACACGAAAGGCGTCCTCCCTTCTCGCTTACAACCCTCTTCAAAGCATCCCTTGTATCTTTTCCAATCTGAAAATAACAAGTTGGCATTCCGACATCTGCAGTAAGATGAGAACACTGCTTTTTCTCGAAAACAACATGCATTTAATTATTTATTTCTCGAGAAGCCAAGGAGGTACAAAAACAACTACAGTCTTGGGCCTATGAATTCGGGCAACTTAAATCAAACACAGTTACATTTTGTGGCTATACGACTGTCCTGCACTTTATATATGCAGGCATTACAATACATACATAATCATACTATAACATTTCACTATAATGAATGTTTAAATGCTTCTACTGAATACATGTTAATGATCATAAAACACTGCAAACAATAAGAATACATGTGAGTGCGTTTTAACCATGGGTATAGTGCACCCATAAAATATAGAGTGCTGAATGCGCTCTATCAGTTCCCCCTCTTATGACTAGTGTCATAACACCAATATTCACTCTCTCAGAACTTTCTCCTTGTAGAAAAGACTGACCTAAACAGAAGATGTAGCTTGCTGTCCGTGTCTAAATCTTTCCAACCCTCTCAGTTGTTGGTAATGACTGTCCTGCAGTCGTTCCGTTTGCTGCTCTCTTTTTTTCAAAACATTTTCTTGGTGTCGGGCTTTTTGCCACTTACATGCTTTAATAACTCCTAGTAAGACAATTATGCCAATGACAGTTATTATGATAGGTTTCAAGATGTAACCCATAATTCCCTGTCCCAAACTGCCAAACCAACTCCTAATCTGTCCGAAATCCCTGCCAATTTGGTACCAGAGTCCTTCAGCAGCCAAATTACGCAATTCTTGATGGATATCTGAAATATTGGTGATATACTTCCTTATATCCCGACTATTGTCAGGAATATAAGTGCAGCACTGTTGGACTCTCAAAAGTTTACAGACTCCTCCAGCTTTTGCTAGTAGGTCATCTAAAGCAAGACGATTTTGAAGAACCATAGCCCTTATCGAGACCATCTCTCCATCCGCTAGTAACAAGATTTGTGCTGTATTCACGGAAAGTTTATCTACTATCGTTGCCAGCTTTCAAAAGTTTACATCATTCAAAACCACACCTAGACTAGGTATCATAGCCCCAAACACATCACCAATGATTTCTCCAGCACTTACACCACGTTTCCCTCTGTGAGATCATTTTCCTTCCAAAGGCCATAAATCATCCACATGGAATATCTTGGGAAATACTATGGCTAAATAACATGCCCCATACCAATTCTTGGGCAGTTTCACATAGGCATTCTTTCTACACACAAAATATATATTAGGCACTATGGTTAATTTATTCAACAGTGCTTTTCTCATGGATTCTTCAATCAGAAAAATATGTTCACAATCACTCACTCACGAATATCTTGTCGTAATATGTGGATGGATGTCTAATGCACAGCTTTCCTTTCTGCTGGAAATTTAAAGCTATGGGTTCTGAACTCCCCTTTGCCTTGTGATCCAATTCTTCTTTGGTCCATGGAATTACCTTGTGCTTAGGATCTGGTCTAAACAAAGTTTGCCTTTGTCGATCTTCTATTTGGTCTACAAACTTCTTTTCAATGTCAGTTAACATGCAGGTCAAATTATGTCTGTGAGCATAGGACGTATCTAAAGTAATGGTAGGCACGAAATACTTAGACATGCGCTCTACCTCCTTGTAATTATCTTATTTGCTCAGGTATTTCAGGACGGGGACTTCGGAGAGTACCACATCATAATTTGAGAAATAATATTCAAAGTGGGCCTTACTATAAAACATACTTAACATCACACTGCATGTAATGCCATACGTTAAAAGCAAGTGATGATATTGTATACCTTCCTCTACTGATGCTGGTAATTGCATACACACATAACAATCTTTTGCTTCCATTGTGTCCACATATTCATACAACAAACGAGCATATGCATTCAGCGTGAAATCACTCTTTGACAAATCTAGGTGTAATTTGCAACTAGTTTCCTTGATCATCTGCCTTATCTTTCATGGATGGACCCTCCTCTATATCTCCATCTGAAACGGGCGGGGTAAGGGTAGTTTGTTGCCCATTCGAATTTGAAGCACCAAGGAAGTGTTTAAAGTCTCTGTTCTTCTTTTCTTTGTCTTTAATTTGCGAGTTACAATGTCTTTATCTGATTTTCTTACTCAATTATTGCTGGATTCAGTTCATGAATACTAAACCTATTGTAGAGAAGTAGTCAGCCCTAATCCTTAATTTTTCTCTCTACTGAAATGACCCTAATTTTAGATCTTCTTCCACTTGGGGCTAGGTTATCGTCTTTCTAAGGCCTAATGCATTCTTCGGTCACAGTTCAAGCTTCATCTCTAATGAGGTTAGAACCAAGTATATTGAGAACCATTTGCAGGATTTCAGCTCGAATTTCTCCCAATTCTAATGCAGTGAGCTGTCGACCAAATGAAGGGAAAACAACCTGATTAAGGATCAAAAAGCGCAACCCACTCAACCTGGGTAGATTTGGAACTTGCAGTGTAAGGGTTCCAAAGGCTTCAACTCCCGAGACTAACAACTGAATATCAATCGAGAGGGTGTCTTCTTCGTAGCTCACTGTTCCAGTTCCCAATTTCCCGGAATTCCTCGGGCTCTGCATCTGCAACCAGACATGTCGACTCTGGAGATGCGTACTTTTGAGATGGTGTTCTTTTTCTTCTTGATCGTCTCAGATCATCTGGACCGTCTTCTTGTTCGCTCTGTTCAGATTCAGACGTTTCAGGAATTGGAGCAAGATTTTTCTCAGATGCAAGTCTTATGTTCAGCCTTTCTTTTCTTATTGGCCCCTTTTCTGCTTTGGCATCTGCTCTCCGATCTTCCTCTTTGTCTGATCCCGTTGCGCCAGACCATTCACTCAGGTCTGGGTCAGAGGGCACCTCCATGTGTCTGTACAAGGACCGCTAACTCACAACCTTCCTTCTCACAACAGAAGAGCGAAAACGCTTTGTTATAGTCTGGCATTCCAAGAGCTGGGGCATATGGGCCATAAGCTTTCTCGTGGCACATGGAAGGCTCTCAAACATTCTTCATCCCATGGTACTGGATCACTGATATCTTTCCGTGTTAGTCTCAACAGGGGTTTTGCTTCCAAAGAAAAGTTTGAGATCCACTGTCGACAATAGCCGACCATACCCAAAAACATGCAGACTTCTTTCTGTGTTTTCGGAGTTCCCATTTGCAAGATCGCCTCTATGCGATCTGGTGACACCCTTTGTTTTCCTTTCTCAATCCGATGTCCCAGATACTGAACTTCAGGTAAACAGTAATGCAATTTATTTGCGGGACACTTTGTGTCCATTTTCTGCCAAATGGTTCAACAAAGCCACTGTGTCTATCCTGCACACGTCCTCGGTTTCCGAGGCGACCACAAGGTCATCAATATACTGAACCAGGACTGATATCTGAGGCATCACCAGCCCTTCAAGATTCTTTTTCAGACACTGGCTAAAGATGGAGGAGCTTTCTGTATACCCCTGAGGGATTCTACACCATGTTAAGACACAGTCGCCCATCCGGAATGCAAACAAATATTGGCTCTCCTGGTGTAAAGGTATAGAGAAAAATGCTTGACACAACAAGTAATCACGATTTCATTAATCCGGCGCAGGTCTTGTACTATTCTATACTTACCACTAGGCTTCTGTAGTCCCATGATGGGTGAATTGCAGGGATTTCCTCGTATCTCCTTTAGAATGCCTTGTGTAATCATAGACTCAATGACAGAAGTTATTCCAGCCACTGTCTCTGAAGACAGTTTATATTGTGGGGTTCGTGGAAACTCAGCATTCGGTCTCACCTGTACCTGTCCCACCACTCGGATTAACCCTATCTCCTCACCTGTGAAATCCCACATCTTCGGATCAACTGAGTCTCTCAAATCATGTGGCAATTCTGCTATTGTGAGAACCACAAACATTTCCGCACACATGCTCATATTAGCCATTTTGAAATCGGCATCATCATCTTAGGTCTGCAGCTCCACACCTCTCGGAGTGCATGATATGGTACAATTTAATTTGCTCAAAAGATCACAGCCCAAAAGACAGACCGGACTTGTATTGCAAACCACGAACTGATGTTTATCTTGGAACGGCCCTATTCTTGCAGGTAATGCATTTGTTAATGGATTGTTCATTTTATGATTGCTAACTCCCACTACTTGAATCGATTTTCCAGAAAGAGATAAATTAGGGACCACGTCTGTTCTTACTGTGGATCTCACAGCTCCAGTATCTAATAAAAAGGTGAAAGGATATCCATTCACATCTGCATCCACAAATGGTCCATTCTGATCTACCTCCAGTACTGCGTCTAGAGTGCATTCTTCCTGCACCCCCCTCTGACACTCCCGAGGACCCTGAGATTGATTGAATCTGTCTCCTATTTCAAAATACGGCATCTGATGGTATGTCTGATTATGCACGGGTATTCTGGGAGGCTGTGGCACCTGTACTTGCGGCTCGCATCCTCCATACATGGACTTAGGCCTAGTCACGGTCTGTATACTCTCGGACATGTGTCCCTCTCCCTCATGTTGGAATTGATTAGCAGGATTCAATCGACACTCTCGCTTCCAATGCCCCGTCTTGTGACAATAATGGCAGGCAGTAACCTTCTTTTGTTGTGCCACCCACTCACTAGTACACATTTCCATACCTCTTCCTTGTCCCTGACCTGGTTGGGTTACCATCTGTTGACCCATACCTCTGCCACTTCCTCTGCCTCAACCCATACCTCCTCCAATCCCCTGCATGTAGTCTGCATTCCTCAACTGAGCCAACATCAAGTTGTCTTGCAATTTCTTTTGTGCTGATTCCACTTGATCACTACAATATTTTGCATACCACAATATTTTATCCACTGACTTATTCTGCCAACATATCAGGTGGTGTTGTATCATCAAAATAATCTCAGATTTCAAACCTAACACAAACTTTGAGACGAACTGTCCCATATCCTTTTAATCAATAGTGTCCAACCCACTATGCTGTTTAAAAGCTAATAACAATCGTTCGTAATAATCATGCACTGATTCCTTAGGCTCGTGAGTCGTACGATCGATTTTAAGCCAACCAACAATCTGTGGAGCTACCTTAGACTGCAACCAGGTAATCACTTGCTCATATTTCCTCATCACATCAGGTGAAGGACCATGGGTTACTGACTCTCTCGGTGGCTCTGCAGTTGGCCACTCAATGGCACTTCCCTGGTGTAGGTATCCTGGTTCCTGGGGTATCCACGGGTGGAGTGACTCTCCAACCTTCTGTCTTCAAATGGGTTTCTTCGGGGTCCACTGGGAAGGGTCCTTCTTCTTAAAAACTGCAGCTGTAACTTTCCCATTGACTTGCATTGAGTACGCAGCTGTGTTTTCACTCTGCACACAGCCTCCGTGGGGTTCTTGGGTACTTACCTCAGGTGGTTCCTTGTGTCCCCAGCTCTTCAGAGTCTTCTGGTCCCAGTCCCGACTTCGGTCCCAGTTCGCATTCCACTTCTTTAGTATATGGTTTGGTCTACCACCGGAGACCACTGTATATTTGTGCTTATTTACCTATTTACATTTGAAATATTGTGTTTATTGTGTTGATATCTCCGGGTAGGAGACATACCAATGTGTTAATGAGTGTGTATAATAAATATAACTATTCTTATAACTACACTGTGTGGTTCTTTTTCGTTTAACCTACAGCATATAATTAGCTCTGGTAAAACAAGCAGCTTAACACTCATTCTGGACTAAGCCTGAACGCTGCTCTACACAGCTACCACTTTGAGAGCTTTCTATGGTTGTTCAAGACAACTAAATATCACCATAAGGGTTGTCTGAATTAGAGCAAGGTGCTTCACTTAAATAGGTGTGCACCATATACTAAGCCAGCCTTCTACACAAAGCAGCAATAGAAAGAGGAAGATTCCTTCGAAACACATGATGTTATAGACTGTTGATTGGTGGTATGTATCACATGTTCTGTAGTTATTGGACGTTTACATGCGAGTTGTAGTTTTCAATGTTTATACTTCAAAAATGGCTGCTATATAAAGCAATCAAAAGAGAAGGTTCGATCCTAAACTCCGTCCTGTCAGATACTCTAAGCCTACTTTCAGATACTCTGAACTGTTCCTTAGACAATACACAGATACTGGTGGTCTGCTTTTAGACCCATCCAGCAAACTTCTAGAGACACTCTACGTGAGAAGCGCTCCACTTAGCCTTAAAAACTACTAGCTATCCCTTAGATCACTAGCGGACCTCAGCTTGTCCTCAGTTACCCTTGGTTGTTACTCATACACCCCTTTCTTTTCTTGGTGTGCCTTTAGAAATTTTTAGCATGCCCTCAGAGTACAGCAGAATGCTCTAACATACCATCAGTTTGCCCTCAGTCACTCACAGAGAGTCTTTACATGCTCCTGGTAAATATCTCTAGCATGCCTTCAGAGAGCTGCAGGATGTCTCCAAGACCTTCTGTTGGCCTTCGGACACTCAGATTCTCAGCTTCCTTCAGGCACAACTAGCTAGCCCTTAGAGACCCTCAGAGTCCAGACAGCCACAGCTAACCAATAGGTCCCATCAAATTGCCATTAAAGAGGTTGAGATGACACCAAAAGACCATTGGACTCCTGCAGAAAGACCTCTGAGAATGTTATTTGACCATCCGGGACCCAAAGCTTTCTTTCAGACACCTTCAGCTGGTCCTTCAACTGTCCTCAGATGCCACAAACATACTCTTAGACCCTCAGTCAGGCAGCAGAAATCTTTGGTCTACCATGTCCCACACTCAACCCTCGCTCAATCTCCCTGAACTGGCCATCAAAATTGCTCATCATGCCCTCCGAGATATTAAGGCTCAGTCAGCCTGCAGATGTCCTAATATGAGCATTAGCTACACTGGCCAGCATTAGCCTTCCTTTAGACTCTGAATACCTGTCATTAGATCCAACTATTATGTCCCTCAAACTCTTACCCTGGCTTCAGGCATTCCCGGCAGATCTTTGGAGACCTTCAGCGAGCCACTGGACATTCTCACTACCCTCACTCTCTCGTAAGAACCCTCAAGAGCACTCTCAGTAATCTCAGATGACCCTCAAAGGCCAGGTGGATGACTGTCAGCTTGTCTTTTGGACATCTCCATTAGACATGTACAGCTGTCCCTCTGCTTGCCTTCAGACAAAACTATCTGCTCCACCATCTGGTATTTAAACAACCCAGAAGTGCTTTGAGAGAAACTTGTTGGGCCAGCCGACACCTCGATCATGCCCTTAGAATTCATGAGCATCATCACAGAGACCCTCGGAATGCCCCTACCTTTAGTTCGTCCTTAAATGCTCACAATCGCCCTCTGAAGCTTTTGCTGCAGTTGGACCTCAAAGCCCACTTCCAGTCACAACCAGCTGCTGGTAAGGGAGTGCCATCTGGTCTCAGACACCCCCATTTTGGTTTTAGACAGTAGTTCAATTGGCCCTCATATACTCTGTGATTTGATTTTTAACTGGCAAAAATGTCCCGGTCTTCAGTGACAGGGCAGCAGGTCCCCCACTCCCAAGTTACTCCCTGAGATAGTGCAACACTTCTGGAAGTCTCGCCTCAATTGATACCCCCATAGTTCCTTCAATAATAGATAGTGCAAAAGTTCCGGAAGACTCAGCTCAAGTGATGGTCCTGTAGTATGCCCAGTTACAACAGACAGTACAACAGTTCTAGAAGACTCAGTGTGGTAAAGGAAGATACAGAGTCCATCTGTACAAGTAGGATACTTCTTTATTTGTAGCTCGGTTCCAGAAAAGGAGATCAGGATAGCAGGAGAAGATAGATGGTTTAAAGACAGCCCCGCCAGGAGCGGGCTCCTAACAGCTCAGCCTGAGTTGACTAACTCGAAACTCTAACACAGAGAGGCACTCAGGCATTCTATGATGTCATGGAACATTCTGACAGAGCAGTACAGTGGAGAATAGTAGACAAGTAATTTACTACACTCAGCTCAAGTGATGGCCCTGTAGCTTGCTCAATTAAAGCAGAGACAGGGCTTGCCTAACCTTTCTATTTCATAATTCACTGAGGTCTTGGGAAACGAGAGGAGCTCCAGACCAGGCAAAAACACAGTTCCTGTTTTCTTTCAGACCTCCAGTTGGAAGCCTGGGGATTTAATTTTCCTGTAATTTTAGCATTCTTTTGTTACAGAGTAAAGGACCCAATCTAACAGGCCCCAGGAAATTAGTGAGATCTTTGGGCTATCACCAGAAGGCGACCACTTGGCAGGCAGACGGATATGGTTTGTGTTGCTTACCAAATTGCTGTGTCAATTAATATTTTGCACTGTTATCTTATTGCCATCTGCATACCTGTACTTCCTATAGAATTATAGATGGTTAACAATGAATTACATGGATGTTTTTCACAGAGGGTTATGATGTCCTCTGAAGCCAAGGTGAAAGTCTTCGGCCCTCGTAATTCAATTTTTACCCATCTAAAATATTACGTTATGTATGGCCACCAAAAACATCTGCACCTACTTTAAACTGTTATACAGGGGCTTAGGAGTAATGACGGAGCCATGCATAACTTGGTTTCTTCTCCCTGACCCAAGTGTTTAAACAAAATACCTCACTTGTCATTCTTAACCAATCCCCACCATCTTCCTGTCTTCCTTCCACCTCCTGTTTCGGTGCTTTCTTCTTTTAGTCAAAGCAGAAGTAGCGCTGTACTGACAGGCTCTCAACTAGCCCTGTCAGCCTGGCATGGAAGGCCTGTATGACATAGCAACAGGGATAATGAGCTTTGCTATTAACTGTTGCTATGTCATAGCAGTGAGTTTCCAGTTTTAGAATCTGGTGTAAATGTTAGAGGCATGGACGGCATGAATAACTTAGTAAAGAATGCTATTTTTTCAGCTAACTCTTACCGCTCTCAATGCAGAACTTGTGGAAGCAATCAACGGGTAGCTCATCTACAGAATCAACTGGGTTCCTGAATAATGGGCTAGTTGAGTTACTGAAGCAAAGGCTGAGTACCTGAATCAAGGGCTAAAAGAGCTCCTGAATTAAGGACCAGCTGGCTATTGAATAAAGGGTTAGAAGAGTCATCAAAGCAAGGGTTAGATGGGTTCTTGAACTAGGATTAACAAGATTCCTCAGTAAAGGGCAAGCCAGCTTCCTTTAAAAAAAAGATTAATTTAAGAATCCCAAATGAAGGGCTAGCTTAATTCCCAAATCAAGGTCTAGCTGTGTCCTTGAGCCATGTTCCTGAATCAATGGCTAGCCAGTTTCTTTTAAACAAGTACTAGCTTGATTTCCAAATTAGGGATAAGCATAGTTTCTGATTCAAAGCTAGTTGGGCTCCTAAATCCAGATTGTGCTGGGTTCCTGTAACAAGGGCTGCTGGGTCCTGGTTCAAGAGGTAATAAAGAGTTAGCATGATTTTAGAATCACAAGTTAGTTGGTTCACTTAAGCAAGAGTTAGCCCAGTTCCTTAGTGAAGGTTACCCAGGCTCCAGAATGAAGGCTTAGTGATGTTTCTGAAGCAATAGTTAGCTGGGTTCCTCAAGCATGGGCTCGGTAGGTCCCTAAACTGAGGCCTAGCTGAATTCCAGAGAGGTCTCTCCAACAGGAAACAGTAGCATTAACCAGGTCTGACAATATTTTGCATTCCGGAACGACAGAAAAATGAACACGCTGGAATATTTTTTTTCACCTTCGGAATTTAGAAGGCAAAGTAAAAGCATTTGGACAATTTTGCAAAGGGTGATGAAAATGATGGCGCTCTTTATCTCCGCAATGAAGTTCCAGCCTCTTCGCGGCTCAGGACTACAAGAGCGGGAGTTATTCTCACTATAAATTCAGCTTTGCAGTGAAAAGGGAGTCCAGATCCGTGCTGAATAGCTCATTTCCAATGCAAAAGGAAGAGGTAATGAGGAGCATTATATTCCATATCTCACTTACTGAGTTCTTCAGATTGATTAGCTCGTGGCTTCGCGAAATCCCTGATTACTGTCACCCGGCAAAGGACAAGCCGTTTTTACTCAGTGGCAATTTCACACAACTTTAGTATTATTCGATGAATAATAAAAAATGATGCTTCACGGCTATAATGTCTTCCATATTTTAGCTTTGCCCTGCATCAATCGCCTGGTGTGGTTAACAGTGAAAGGGAGAAATGGCTTTGCAAGCAAAGTTCTGCATTTGTGGAAAAAGCAGGAGAGACAGGGTCAGACACGCTTAGATGTTGTTGCTTACTTATAATGGCTGAAAGAAGGCAAGTAGCCAATACGCCTGATTCACAAAGAAAATAAATCTGGACTGTACACCCATAGGTTTGCTAACACGCTTGCAGTAACCTTCTGAATGTTTGGCATTCAAGAAGATTTCCAGCAGCAGGCCTGGGAAGCTGCAATAGTCACGCGTTCCCATGAGTACTTTTAGAAGGCTTTTCTTTTCACCCCTGAAACAGATTTACTCCTGCATTTGACAGGAGTAAATGTCTATTTTCAGTGTGGAATGGGCAGTAGAAAAGTAAGAACAGCCTCAAGACATTGTGGCTGTGGATGTTCACAAACTCTAGGGCATTTCCGCCCATGAATGCTCAAGCCCCAGCCGTGAAGGGAGGTTTGCTTACACCAAAAAAGTAAATGTGAATAAATATTTTTGTCAGTGGCAAACCACATTATTTGAGTCGTAAACATGTCTTTGCTCATATAAAAAGATAATGGCACCGATTCACGCACGTGCTTTTTTGAACTGCCCTCAAAGCATCTAAAATGGAAATAGAACAAGAATAAGATTCATACTCATGAACAAATGTATATAAAATGACATGAAAAGTACTCCTGTAGTGCCACATCCCATACTCACAAATGCCTTTTTGAACCGGCCCAGGTTTGTGCCTCTTAGTTGAAAAAGCAGCATTGAGCACAGGGTTGAATGAGCGAAGCAGGCCAGACGGCTCTGTGGGTTAAATGCTTACTGCTGACACCTGCAGGGATTGACAGGTCAAGAGGCTGAATCATGACTTTGCCGAACCCACACTTCCATCCTTCCAAGTACCTTTTAGTTTGGTAATAATAACACCTGTTATTTCTAGTGCCTAGAAACATCAGAGGTGGCTCTAACAAGAAGACATTATGTATACAAGTGCTTTGTACGGCTCCAAAACGCTGTCTTGTGCACCTCGGACCACAATGGAGTTTAGTAGAAACGTATTAGGATTGAGTATAATTTGGTGGCTGAATGTTGCCTGTCAGTGTTTATACAGTCAGGGTAGTAACCCAGTTGTCATCTATAATCAAGCCATCTTCCCCATAGCTGCCAAGTTCTAGGCAACATCGTGACCATAATCCAAATGAAAGTAAAACTAACCTTTTTCATAAACCTTAGAAAATATTCTAGGATAACAGAAGCATTCTGTAGCAATCTGACCAAGCTGTGCGACAGCTGTTGCTAATTTTCATACCCAATAAATATAATGGAGCTTCACCAATCGAAACCATAGATATCCCTATTTAACACAAAACTGTACAGCACCTCCAGGACCTGCTTCTAAAAGATTGACAGGGCTAAAAATAACACAACTCGTAGGAGATGGTTCAGCTCACTGTGAAATACCTTTTTATGAAAGTGATTGACCTGATGTCCTTCAAGTGTGATGGGGTGCCAAATTATAAATCTGCATACAATAAACAGGCACCACATTTTTTTAAAAACAGTCACAGCTGTAAGGGCACAGGAAAGTGATTATCATTTTCTCATCCAATGAATCTTTTTAGTTGACTAAGAGGCAAAGAGAGCCAGCTATAATAGAACAATTCAACTACCGTGTATCCTATTTGGCCACACAAAGAAAACCAGGAATCGGTAAATGAAGTTAAGTGGGTTTATTACAAGTTAATAATCAATCCAATATATATGCAAATCAAGAACATATTATAAAGGTACAGAAATACAACTGCCAGGCTAAAACGTCAAAAGAGATTCAGATACAATAGCATACACATGCATTGAACGGGATCACTGACAGAATATCGACGGACCAAATATCGACCTACAAGATTATCGAGTCTAGAATATTGGTCACCAAGGCCGCATGACGGCCGAAACACGTCGTGGATTTATGAGGAGCGCGCATTATGTGAACTTTGCAACGCGTTACTTCGCCGGTAACTCCGCCGGCACGCGTGCCGCCCCGCTCGGGTCTTCTGGTTCCCGGAAGGAGTGACTTTTTTTGGGATATATATATGTATATATATATATATTATCTACTGGCGGTCGCCAGTAGATAGTTATAGTTAGGACCGTTTTTCCATAGGAAATCCGCAACATTCTATTTGGAATAACTTTGGCGCCGGTTGACGAATCCTCGCGAAATTTTCAAAATAGGTGGGGCGCTCCGCTCCGCTCCTACCCTGAAAGTCTCGGGGGGATTCGTCAAGCGGGGGCTGAGAAAAAAGGGGTGTCCCAAAACGCGTTTTCCCCATGCAATTTTCCTTAGGGACCTTTAGTCCAAGGTACAGCCCGAACGGCTGAACAAAATTACTTGAAATTTGGTAGCCCTCAGCTCAGGGATGTGCCTTTTGCATATATGGAGTCAATCTGTTCAGTAGTTCCTGAGAAAATCAAAAGTAAAATCATATATATATGTGGGCGGAGCCTAACCACACATCTCATCCTGAGATCTGATTGGCTGTCAGCACTTCATCCAGGAAGTGTTGGCAGCCATCTTGGGACCAATATACATGATAGTACCTCATTAAAAAGCATTGCAGTTAATAGAAGGTTTTAAGACTTTAGTTACATTATAAATCATTTGTTGATGGTACCATACTCATTTTAGGAATTGTGGTATGTTCTAAGGTGATTTCACCATGTGAAAAAGCCTTCTGCTGGGATATCATGATTGAGAGAAAAATATTTTCTCATGCTTTTCCCACAGAGGTTAGGAAGGTGATCTATAAGCTAAACTGAGAGCTTATTTTCTGTAAATTCACATTATCTTTCTCAGTCATGTGAGAATGAAGTCTGACATTCTCAGTAAAACATGTACATCCAACAAGGGCAGAGACTGTCAGTTGATTCCTTTGTGTTCTACTGCAGCTTCCCAGAGTGTTCCAAAGAACAACTAGAGCGCTAACAGTCCTACTTATGATAAACGTATGGCACACCTGAAGCCATCTTGCTTGGATTAAAGTGGTAACTCTTAAAACATTTAATTTAAAAAGGAACAAAATGAGGGGGTTCATTTTTCCATAAAAAGTATGATTAGTGCTGCAGAAAGAAAAATTAGGGCACCTTTTGAGTGACTTCTCAAATCCTCTTCTATTTCATTAAAAAATTCTGACATGCAGACTGAAACATGCACTTTCAATACCAGCAGCAGTTTTCCCTGGTGAGCCGTAGCTTTACTACAGTGATCTAATGAGCAAAACGAGTGCGAACATTCTGAATTTATGGCAAATGTGTGACACATCTGAATGCCTTCTTGATGGAATCAAAGTAAAAAACTGAAAGTATTTCCTACTGAGGAGACTGCAGTAAATGAGGAAATTATGAAACTTCATAACAAATAAGTCTCCCAAGATGGCCACCAGAGACAAATGAGCCCAAATGTAGCCCAAATATCACCCAGATGTAGCCCAAGTATAGCCCAATGACACAGAATGTCTCAGAGTGTTCTTAAAAACAACTAGAGCGCTTACTGTCTTCATTATGACAAACGTATGGCACACCTGAAGCCATCTTGATTGGAATAAACTGGTAACACTTAAAACATTTAATTTAAAAAGGAACACAATGAGGGGGTTCATTTTGCCATAGAAATTATGATTAATGCTGAAGAAAGAAAATGAGGGAACATTTTGAGTGACTTCTCAAATCCTCTTCTATTTCATTAAAAAATTCTGACATGCAGACTGAAACATGCACTTTTAATACCAGGAGCAGACTTCCATGGTGAACAGTAGTTTTACTACAGTGATCTAATGAGCAACTAGAGTGCTAACATTCAGAATTTATGGCAAATGTGTGACATATCTGAATACCTTCATGATGGAATCAAAGTAAAAAACTGAAAGCATTTCCTACTGAGGAGACTGCAGTACATGAGGAAATTAGGAAACTTCATAACAAATAAATCTCCCAAGATGGCCACCGGAGACAAAAGAGCCCAAATGTAGCCCAAAATCCCCCAGATGTAGCCCAAATATAGCCCAATGACAGAAGTGTGCAAAACACTTATTATTTTGTGTTTTTGCAGTGTTATCTAGTGCAGACTTGTCAGGTATTGGAGTGCTTTACATGAGCATTGGTTACATCACACAAGAACAAATTCATTTTGGTTGTAGACATGGGGAGACTAAGTGATTTGACCAGAATCACAGAATGTCGAGCTGAAGCAGAAACTCCAACCTGGTTCCCCAGTTGCAAAGCCTGCAGTTCTGGAAGTAACACCACATCCTCTCCCCTAAGTGCAACATTTAATCAAGTGGTCAACTGAATAAAAAAACATAAAGATAACAAATAATTTAAAAGTGCTTTGTCGCTATTTGAAAACTCAGAAAATATGTCCTTATTTTAGTCTTTTAGAGCACTAACCATAATTTTGATGCCAATAAGACCCTCTCATATATATAATTTCTAAAGGAAATGCTCTAGGTATTACAGTTTTGAATACATCAAGATGACGTCAGGCGTTCCACACTTTTGTAATAAATATAGAATGTTAGCAATCTAGTTGTTCATTAGGATACTGTTGAGAGGCAGAGGCCAGGGGCACGGACTCTGAAAATTGAAGGCAGGTAGGAGGGTGCAAAGGCAACAATTTAACCACAATGAACAGGCAGGAAGGGCCGTGGCAGCACAACAGACTATGGAGGGCAGTGGAAAGGGGGGCAGGGGCAACAAACCAACAATACAGGACTTGCAAGAGAGGCTGTGGCAATGTAATAGACCATTGTGGGCAGAAGGAAGAGGCAATGGTAGTACAACCATACATGCCAACAGACCCGATTCAGCCAGGAAACGTCCAATGTTTTTAAGCTCAAATGGGCTTTATTTGATCTGTCTCCTGTCTACAATCTCCTCTTTTTCAATGTAACTCAAAGGGGAAAATCAATACCCCAGTTTTTTTTCAAAATCTCCCTCTTACCAAGTTCAAAATGTTCGCAAGTATGGTACATTGGATCATTGAAGGAAATGGGGTAGGGACATGGACTTGGATAACAGAGGACAGGAGGGACATGGAGAGGTGCACCAAACTGGCCCTGCAGGGCAGGCATCAGGGTTTGCAGCAGCACAATACACCACACATGGCATGCGGGACGGGAGTGCAGCACAACAATCCATAGAAAGCAAGAGGGAGGGGACAGGACCATGCACATGGACAACAGAGAACAGAGGGGCAAGAGGCAATGGTAGCTAGCTGACCATAATGGACAGACAGGAGAGAAAGCTGCAGCATAACAGACCATAAAGGGCAGGAGGTACGGATCAGGGGCATTGCAATGGAACAGACAAGCCAGGAGGGAGGGAGTAGGGGTCTGCACATGTAAACAGAGGGCTGGGGGCAAGGGGGCAGGGCAGGAGCAGCAAGATAGCCATGGAGGTCAGGCAGGATGGGCACTAGAAGCAAGACACACCATGAAGAGCAACAGTGAGACTGTGATGGCATACACACAGACCATGGAGGGAAGGTGGGAGGGGGTCAGGGGCAGCTAACTGACCACACAGGGAAGGTGGGAGGGGCCATGGCAGCACAGAAGACCATGCATGGCAAGTGGGAGGGTTAGTGGCAGCACAATGGCTATGATGGGCAAGAAGGAGGGTGCAGGGGCATGCACAAAGGACGATGGAGGATAGAAGGGAGGGTCAGGACTTGTGCACAGACAAGAAAGTTCAGGGGAAGGGGCCTCATAACAGACCGCACGGGGCAGGCAGGAGGAGCAGTTGCAGCACAACAGACCAGGGAGGGCAGAAGGGTGTGGCAGTACAATGGACCATGTAGGACAGGAGGAAGAGGATAGGGGCATGGCATGTGGACAGGCAGGGTGGAGGTGGCAGGGACAGGTTACAGTCATCTGACAATGCTAGGCAGGTGGGAGGGGAGTGGCAGCTCAACAGAACACTCAGAGTAGATAGGAGTGGCAGGTCCATGGAACATGGTGGGCAAAAAGGATGGAGCAGGGGCATGCACAAAGACATCGGAGGGCAGGGGGAAGGAGAATAGGGACAGCAAGCTAAGCACAGAGTTTAAGCAGGAGGTCAATGATGGGGCATAGAATTGGGCAATGGAGAGCAGGAGGAGTGGACTGGTACATCATACTAATTTGAGGGCAGTGGCAGCACATCAGACCATGCATGGCAGGAGGGAGGAGGCTAGTCCATGGATTCACACAACAGAGGATAGGGAGGAGGGGGATGGGGCAGCAAGCTAACTGTTCAGAGAAGGCGGGTATTAGGAACTTTATTGTTTTTAAAACGTGTGTCTGTGCGAACTACTTAAAATATGAACAAGTATGCAGCATAATCTCACTTTTATTCAGGAAGAAGAGGACGTTTGTGACTGTGACTCCGGGCTCACTTGGCAGAAACACCCCCTGACCCTCCACTCCCTATCGCAAAATGTAATGCCCGTGAAAAGGGTAGGTGAACACAGTGTTATATAGAACATAGTCCTGAGAGCACGATTGAAAATGAAAACTAGATATAGTGTATGGTATAAACCATGCACCAAAAAGTGTGATATAAGATGAACCGGGTGTGAAATATAATATGCAATACATTGTGCGCAATGACAGATTCATTAGAGAGCGCGAGATAGCACAGGCACTACCGCGTGCTATGCGATATGCGCCTTGGAGTGTAATATGCACAGGGCAGTGTTGTGTAACCTAACTAGTCTCTAAAGTTGTAATATAAAATATGTGCTGGGGAGTGTAACGTTGCATATGTACTGTGACAAAGATATGGATCCCAGATTGTAATATGTATGGCATAGCACTGTGCGTTATAACATAGGCATCGAGGAAGGCACGTTAGATGGGGCAATATAACCTGTGCGAAGACAAGTGTGGCATGAAATATTCACGGGGTGATGTTACAGTGCACATGGGCTAGAGAGTGTCATAGCATATGCACTAGCTAGTGGAATACAACACAGAGGTGTGTGGCACTCAGCAGGCAATGGTGGGTGTAACACAGCATTGGGCTCTGCCAGGAGCGCGCTGTGACTCTCAAGTGATGTTCGTCCCCTTTCCAGAAAGTAAAATAAAAAGTATTACACATCCGGCAGTGGATGTGTGTTTTATTAACCGTGAGGGGGGTTTCTTGCATAGTTTTTGTCGAATTCCCTTTGAATGTCTTGGTGTGCATGTGTATTAAATGTGCCCGTCAATAGCTACCCATGTTTGTATAAATAAACGACAAGGGTGTCTACCGGGATTAGGCACGGTAGGGCATCAGACATGTCAGAGCTTCACTAGTGGTGTAAATTCCACGTGGATTCATTGTATGCATAGTCGCCTTTTAATGAATATCACGCAAATCGTCATGGTGATAGGTACGTACGGTTTGTCCAGCATGTCCTAGGTGTGTCGATAAATATATATTTTTTAAAAATAATAAAAAACAGTGGCCGGCCCTGGGGATTGGGGTAAAAAAAATATAATTAGGAGACAGGCCCTGGGGATGGGGTCATCAGGGCCAATAAATTAGAATAAGAAGGAGAATCACACAGCCCCCTTCTTAAAAAATTAAAATAAATAAAAGACTGGCATCGCGCCGGAGGCCACGCCCCCTCCTTGCAGCACTCTGCAAACGCGCCCCCTGGCGAGTTGTAAGTTGGGGAATTAATTCCTCTTCAATACTGAGGGTCCCTGAGGGCCAACTAGCCCAATAGGCATCTCCAGTATGCGCCAGGGAGCTGCGCTGCAGACAGGTGTTCTGAGGCCAAGCCCCTTTTTACACCTCTCTGCAACGCAGCTCTGTGGCGCTTACTGGAGGTACCTAGTGGTCTAGTTTGACCCTAGGGACCCTTAGAATTCAAGGGGACTTAATCTCTCAAGTTAGAACAGCCACAGGGCGCGTTTACACAGTAGTGAAGGGAGGGGACGGGCCTGAGGTGACGTGTGCAAACACGCACTATGGCACGTTTTAAATTGGGGATATAATTTCCCTTCAATACTGAGGGCCCCTGGGGGCTAACTAGCCCACCAAGTGCTTCCAGTAAGCGCCACTGAACTGCATTGCAGAGAGGTGGTCCAGGCCGTGCCACTTTTTACACCTCTCTGCAACGCAGCTCTGTGGCACTTACTGGAGGTACCTAGTGGGCTAGTTGGACCCTAGGGACCCTCAGGATTCAAATGAACTTAATCTCCCAACTAAAAACGGACACAGGGCATTTTAAGAGGTAGTTTTAATCCCCCTGCCCTATTATATACTAGGGGCTTACAGAGGAGGTCATGCTAATCACAGGGGGACCCCCAACGCATAATGTTCCCTAGTGTATGTAGGTGTTTTCACTGTACTCTAAGTGTCTTTTAACATAGCACTGGCTCTAGGACTGGTTAGTCAGACTCAGTTACCACCAGTATCCGTCTGAAAAAGTTGAGGGTACAGGATGATTTTGCAACAAGGCTTCTTTCTGCTCTTCTTTTTGTTCTTTCTGCACGTTATGCTTCTTCCTGCACTTTTCTTCGTCTTTGAGGACTTCTGTTGCTTCTTTCTGCACTTCTTTTTTTTCTTTCTGTGCATTTTTTCTTCTTTCTTCACATGTCCCATCTCTGTAGGCATAGTTAGAAATGAGCATTTAAAAAACCTTTGAAATTCACAGAAAAAACCATAGGTTTCAGGCACGTTATAGTTAGGAATTAGCATTTAAAAAAACCTCAGAAATTCACTGAAAAAACCATAGGTTTCAGGTGTGTTATAGTTAGCTGGACTTTTCACTTGTACAAAACCATTAAAATTCCCCCGTTATAGTTAGTTCAGCTAACTATAACTCGCGCGCCCGCAATGCACTGCTGATGACGTCACATATCACATCACTCATGACATGGTCAGTGACATCACTCATGACATCACTGATGACATCTCAAATGACATCACTGATGACATCACTGATGACATCATCCTTGTGATAGAGTGGCAGACCTCCTCTCACCCTAATATAACCTTTGATACACACATTCAAAAATAGAGACTAAAATTTTCAAAACAATGGACATACCAATACCAGTTACAACAACCTCTTCAGTAATTCTAAGATCCACATACACATCCACTCATTCACCAACAGTCCTATACAGTCACTCATACATGTACTCACTCATCATATGTACTCATACACCTATACATCCTGTTACACAATGCCACTCATCCATAGAGTTACTCACACACATAGTCACTCATGCTAATAAAGAATCAAACATACATTTACTTGCATATACAGTTATACACACACCACCACACTTACTTCTATGGAAACTTACACATATTTAGTCTTTTAAACAATCACTTATAGAAACACATACTTATTCATACAGGAACTCTTTCAATCTCTCACTCTCACATATACTCACTTATATACACCAATAGTCACATATGCTAGTTTAAAACATATGTAGTTACTCATAAAGACACTATTGAGACAGTCATTCACTCACTAACACACCCTTACACACACTCATCCACCCATACAGTCCTGCACACATGCTGTCTTCAACACATACAAACAGAGAGTCACTCATTCATGCACCTATGCACTACGTAATACCCCCCACCGAACCATGCAGACACTCAGACTGATACTCAAAAAAACAACTAATAACCTATATAGACACCCATGTAGCTACTCACCAACCCATGCAGCCACTTATACACTAAGTGAGAGACTGATACAGATATTTACATATTTAAACATTACTCACTAAGCCATGTAATCACTATGAGACACTTAATCAGTCAGTTACACAATCAATTTTTCAAAAACAAATCATCCATTTAGACACTTATATACCCATTTATTCTTCCATCGACCTTGAGATATACATATATAAAACATATTTAATTTTCAGAAAAACACATATTCACTGGATGATGTCATCAGTGATGTCATTTGAGAGGTCATCAGTGATGTCATGAGTGATGTCACTGACCATGTCATGAGTGATGTAATATGTGACGTCATCAGCAGTGCATTGCGGGCGCGCGAGTTATAGTTAGCTGAACTAACTATAACCGGGGAATTTCAATGGTTTTGTACAAGTGAAAGTCCAGCTAACTATAACACCCCTGAAACCTATGGTTTTTTTAGTGAATTTCTGAGGTTTTTAAAATGCTAATTCCTAACTATAACGTGCCTGAAACCTATGTTTTTTTCTGTGAATATATATATATATATATATATATATATATATATATATGTAAATTAATAATTATTTGTAAAAAAATATTTTACACTACATTAACTATAACAGTAAATAAAATGTTGGATAGCGTAGAGGATAGAATTTCTATTCCCACTCCAGAAAGTGCAACAGTAGAGAAATTGTTGGATAGCGAAGGGAAATAATTTACTATTCCCACTCCAGCAATTGCAACAGTAGGGAAAGTGTTGGATAGCAGAGGGATTAAAATTCCTGTTCCCACTCCACTAATTGCAACAGTAGGGAAAGTGTTGGATATTGGGTGGGTAAAAATTACTATTCCCACTCCACTGAGTGCACTTGTAGTAAAAGTGTTGGATAGTGGGTGGGTGAGAATTACTACTCCCACTCCAGAGAGTGCAACAGTAGGGAAAGTGTTGGATAGCGAGTGGATAAAAATTACTATTCCCACTCCAGTGAGTGCTACAGTAGGGAAAGTGTTGGATAGTGGGGAGGTAAAAATGTATATTCCCACTCCAACAAGTGTAACAGTAGGGAAAGTGTTGGATAACAGGTGGGTAAAAATTACTATTCCCACTCCAGCAAGTGCAACAGTAGGGAAAGTGTTGGATAGTGGGTGGGCAAAAATTACTATTCCCACTCCAGCAAATGCAACAGTAGGGAAAGTGTTGGATAGAGGGTGGGTAAAAATGAAAACTTCCCACTCCAAATAATGGTACGGTAGGGAAAGTGTTGGATAGTGTAGTGAAGACAGGGTTTTGCCTGCACACATTGCTATGTTAGCATAAGCGTTTTAGATGTTAACGCCGTCTTGCCACTTTGCACACAACACTACAGGTAGCTGTTATTATAAGTATAACTGCTTGCTTGCTTTTTCTTCACATGGTAACGGTCTGTTTTTCACATCCCTAGACTTATACCGCGACCTAAGTCTGAACACTGTGTGTAGAAACCGTCAAGGTCAAATAACAATGTATGCTGTTAAATTCAGGTTGATCGGCCCATACTCTAGACACAACAAGCACACAGCTGCAAATATCTGAAACTCGGGTGCCTTTAATATTGCATTGCATGCATGATGCTGGCACTCTTGGAGAAAACCTTTCCAGACACAGAGAGCAGTGCTGATCCTGTGATTCACATAAGCTGATCTTGGAGGTATGGGGTTCCCCATTCAAGCCTAGAGACCTTCCATTATTATTATAAAACTAGCTTATAGCCAGAGGAGGGTGGTACACAAGGTATTATAGGACCTGTTTCCACTATCATTATAATATGATTTCTCCCTTTGTGTTTTATGGAATTGTAACAATGCTGATGGTTTTATTTCTAATCATTTGTTTGCCTATATTAGCCAAAATACTGCATCTTAGAGCACGTAGTTAAAAATAAAATTTTTAAACTTTGACGTGTCTCTGGACTAATATGAAAATAAAAACGAAAAAGTGTTCTTGATTCCCAACATTCCTGAGAGTAACCTAAGTCGCTTGTTCTGGGTTGTCTAATCATTGGTAGCTTCGCTGTAGTACGGAGAACGAATGAGACACTGATGCTAGTCAGATAGGGGTTCTGGGTACTTAGGTTAAGGTGAGTTTTTGGTACACCACAATTCACTGAGGTCCTGGCTTCCTGCGCATAGTTCTGTGCATGAGCAGAATCCCCGCAACAATAGCAGAGGGGTAAAAATTACTCTTCCCACTCCAGTAATTAAAATAGTAAGGAAAGTGTTGGATAGCGAGGAGGTAAACATGTTAATTCCCACTCCAGAAAGTGCAACAGTAGGTAAAGTGTTGGACAGCGGGTGGGTAAAAATGAATATTCCCACTCCAGCGAATTCAACAGTAGGAAAAGTGTCGGATAGAGGGGGGGTAAAAATTACTCTTCCCACTCCAGTGAGTGCAACAGTAGGGAAAGTATTGGATAGCGGGTGACTAAAAATTACTATTCCTACTCCAGCGAGTGCAACAGTAGGGAAAGTGTTGGATAGCGGGTGGGAATAATTTACTATTCCCACTCCCCCAAGGTGCCGATTCCGATCCGTTAAAAAAAATTACAGTACGACTTGTATCCATATTTTTTTACGTACGAATCGTACAAGTCCCGCACAACCGGTGAAGTATGATTCGTACGTGAAAAATACATATGAATCACTTTGGGAAAAGGTGTACGAGAGGGAGCCGGACAGTTTCACGTACAAATCGTAAAACTGAAGTCTGAGCGCGCAAGTACGATCCGTACCGCCCTTCCGAATACACAAGCGCATGGAAAACGCCCCATACGGAGTGAACACCATACCACTCGTATCCGGGGAAACTTGTGCCCGGGATACCAGTCGCACAGCCCCCCCTCCCCTCCGCATATGGCAGCACCGTACCCACGTATGTCAGCACTGTACCCCCCACCATGTCCGCACTGTACCCCAGCCCCGTACGTGTATGCGCTGTACCCCACCACCGTACCCCAGCCCCGTACTTGTACGCACTGTACCCCAGCACCGTACCCCAACACCGTACCCCAGCCCCGTACTTGGACGCACCGTACCCCAGCACCGTACCCCAGCCCCGTACATGTACGCATCGTACCCCAGCCCCGTACATGTACGCACCGTACCCCAGCCCCGTACATGTACGCACCGTACCCCAGCACCGTACCCCAGCCCTGTACATGTACGCACCGTACCCCAGCACCGTACCCCAGCCCCGTACTTGGACGCACCGTACTTCAGCACCGTACCTCAACACCGTACACCAGCCCCGTACTTGGATGCACCGTACCCCAGCACCATACACCAACACCGTACCCCAGCCCCATACTTGGACGCACTGTACCCCAACACCGTACCTAAGTACACATACGTGTACTACCAGTGCGTACCCGTCCATGTACTACCAGTGCGTACCCGTACGTGTGCTACCAGTGCCTGCACGTACGTGTACTACCAGTGCGTACACGTACGTGTAGGCACTGGTAGTACACGTACCCGTACGTGTACTACCAGTACCTACACATACGTGTACTACCAGTGCGTACACGTACGTGTAGACACTGATAGTACACGTACCCGTACGTGTACTACCAGTGCCTACACGTACGGGTAAGCACTGGTAGTACACGTACGGGTACGCACTGGTAGTACACGTACGTGTACTACCAGTGCGTACATGTACGTGTAGGCACTGGTAGTACATGTACCCGTACGTGTACTACCAGTGCTTACCCGTACGTGTAGGCAAATCGTAAAACTGAAGTCTGAGCGCGCAAGTACGATCCGTACCGCCCTTCCGATTACACAAGCGCATGGAAAACGCCCCGTACGGAGTGAACGCCATACCACTCGTATCCGGGGAAACTTGTGCCCGGGATACCAGTCGCACAGCCCCCCCTCCCTCCGCATATGTGAGCACCGTACCCACGTATGTCAGCACTGTACCCCCCACCATGTCCACACTGTACCCCAGCCCCATACGTGTATGCGCTGTACCCCACCACCGTACACCAGCCCCGTACTTGTACGCACTGTACCCCAGCACCGTACCCCAACACCATACCCCAGCCCCGTACTTGGACGCACTGTACCCCAGCCCCATACACCAACACCGTACCCCAGCCCCGTACATGTATGCACCGTACCCCAGCCCCGTACATGTATGCACCGTACCCCAGCACCGTACCCCAGCCCCGTACATGTACGCACCATACCCCAGCACCGTACCCCAGCCCTGTACATGTACGCACCGTACCCCAGCACCGTACCCCAGCCCCGCACTTGGACGCACCGTACTTCAGCACCGTACCTCAACACCGTACCCCAGCCCCGTACTTGGACGCACCGTACCCCAACACCGTACCTAAGTACACGTACGTGTACTACCAGTACGTACCCGTACATGTACTACCAGTGCGTACCCGTACGTGTACTACCAGTGCCTACACGTACGTGTGTAGGCACTGGTAGTACAGGTACCCGTACGTGTACTACCAGTGCCTACACGTACGGGTAAGCACTGGTAGTACACGTACGGGTACGCACTGGTAGTACACGTACGTGTACTACCAGTGCGTACACGTACGTGTAGGCACTGGTAGTACACGTACCCGTACGTGTACTACCAGTGCCTACACGCACGGGTACGCACTGGTAATACACGTACGGGTACGCACTGGTAGTACACATACGGGTACACACTGGTAGTACACGTACGTGTACTTAGGTAGTACACATACATGTCAAACGCACTGTGCAACTGGTGTCGTAGGGGTACGGTACGTGTGAAACGCACCGTACCTGTGTGTGGATTCGAAAATTACATAGGGGACACATAAGGGACAAGTATTAGGCACTAAATGCATGCTGGTTGTCATGGATACAGAGTTTTCAGTTCAAATGTTTCCATCAGGTGCCCTGGAAAAGTCAGTTGGCCACGAAATACAATGTTGCAAAGTGGTTGTTGACTTGACATGATGCTCAAAATTTGAATGATGCTAATGCTGTCACTGGTGTATGTGGAAAGGGATTGGAGTAAACATAAGATGTGAATGAATCTGACCAATCACTATGTATTCCTCCAAATGAATGCCCCTCAGCAAGACAGATATAAGTCAGCCAGAACCCATGAGAGGGCACTTGCCTGCACAACTTTCCTGTTGACAACACTGCTGCTGTCTGTGCTTCCTCTGGCACCATGTCAAGGTCTGTGGAGAGGGCCTAGCCATTCACCCAGGAGGAGAATGAGGCATTGCTGGATGTCATCCTCCCACAGTACCCCAGCCTGTATGGGAGACCAGGGGAGCAGGTGAGTGCTGACTCCACTACCTTTGACTGTGCACCTTTTTTGTGACTGTCACTTCTGGCATTGTGTCCAGGTGTGACAGACATGCAATGTTGTTTAGAGTGGGTCCCAGGGGGGGAATGGGTTATGTCTCTCATGCAGAGCATGATGTAGTTCATGTGTGCACTCCTCACTTGCATTGTGCTTACTGTGACAATTACTGCATAGTGCATGACACATTCAGCCTGGCTAATCCTTTGTGGCATTTTTGGTCTATAGTCCTGAGGTGATTCAGTGGTCCTCCCCAGTGTGACAGGTGACTGTACCCACAGATGTGTGTGAGTTTAGTGGAGCTGTGGTGAGAGTGTCCAAGTGATGTGTACGCCCCCTGGACATTGATGTGTGTGAATGTTCCTTGTCATGTGGGTGAGTGTCTATGTGAAGTGTTGCACCACAGCTGCATGGAGGAGGCTACAGCTCTACCCATCTGATGTGAGAAGTAAGCCGTGCTGTGTGTCTGACTTGCTGAGCTAGCCCCACACCTGTGACACCCCACAGGCAAGTGGCACATGTGCAGAGTGAGGTTTGTATCCGCTGGTGCCAATGCCAGGTGATTGATCTGTGCCTGTGTGTGTTTGTGTACTCTGCTGAGGTTGCGTCAGTGGCCTGGGGCATGTAACTGCTTGGAGGTGCTGTCCATCAGCCTGGTGCTACTTGTGATGCACAGTGTGTGCCATGATCATGGAGTGTGTTGCAACCCTCATGCCACCTGTGTACTTTCAATGCCATGTAGTGCATTGGGGCTTTCACAGAGGACAATGTCCATCTGACAAAGAGGCTATTCCTTGGCAGAATCCTATGCCCTGTTCAACATATCACAGATGTTCAAATGTGTGTCTCTCTGACATGGAGCAGGTGTAGTGATGTTGTCTCACTTTGTCATCCTCACAGGTAACTGCCTACGAGAAGGGGGAGATCTGGAAGCGGGCCGTCAGGGCCGTGAGATCGGCGGAGGGTCACAGTCGGCGCCTAGCCCAAGTCCGAAAACGGTGGCAGGACATCCGGTGCTGGACCCAGAGGATCGCCCGGGTCCAGCTGGGGCACTCACCTCCACGCCCCCACGGCGGGTGCTGACGCCTGACCCACCAGATGAAGCGTGTCCTGGGGGTGGTCTTCCCTGACATGGATAGGCAGTTCCAGGAGAGACAGCAGCAAGGAGGGGGTAGGTACATGTGTGTTTGTTGTGTGTCACCAGCTTTTGGAAGTACTCAGTCGCCTGGATACACTGCCAGGGTTTATATGTGCAGTGCATATCCTGTTCCCCCAAATCAACCGGTGCTGTTATTCCTCCCTTCCCCTCCTTGACATGTGTTCCCTGGTCTGTGTGTAATCACTATTGCACATGGTCATCTAGGCTGCCAGTTAATCCAAGTGCACATTGCTTTCTGCATCATGTGTGGGGGTGGTCTGTGACATGTGTTGGTACCTTGCCTGTGCCCTGTCCTGTTCAGTAATTTGGGGGTCCATATTTTTTGGCACTGATGATGAATCTCAACATAGGAGTGTGAGGTTTCAAATGAACACACTTGCAGCATGCATGACCGATGTTGTGGCCTAAGACATGATGTGCATGAGTGGGAGATATGCATAGTGCCAGGACGGTTGCTCATGTTACAGTCAGAGCATTCCAGGGCCATGGAGCAATGTGCCCACTACAGTCCCCTGAGACACCCTTGCCTCGTAATCATGTGTGTCATCCAACACTGTGCCCATTCTCTGTGTGTTCAGCATAGGTTGGGCTCTGTGGCATTGTTCCCTGGCCTCATTTGTATTTATCTACAGTGTGCTACATGTGTCCACTGTACAGGGAGACCCCATTTAGCTTGTGCATACTCACACTGGGCAGTGCCTGTGTGTCTATTCACAACTATCTGTTGATGGTTGTTTGTCACAAATATGTGTTGGCAGCCTCATGAGGTGATGTGGAGTACATTTGGGAATTCTTGATGCACATTTTTGTAAACCCTGATCTGTCTCAATCACATTGTCTCAGGTATGGGGGGTTTGTGCGTGCGAGGCCTACATGTCCAAACCTTATGTCTCCTTGCCAGGTCTGACCTGTGTGTGATAATTGTCTGGACAGACACTCAACATGCAGTGACACAGTCATGTTGTGCAGGGTTTAATGTTTGTGCTTTGCAGCATGTGTCAATAGTTTAAATACACGATTCCTGCTCATCCATTTTTGGCACCAGTGTGTGGTTCAGATGCTACGTAGTTTTGTCTTTGTGTGCTGACATCTGTGTGGACATTCTGGCTTGCCATGAGGGTGTCTCCTCACTGCAGGTATGCCTTATTCCAACACAATTGCAGGCCCATTAGCTTATGCATTGTCCTGTGTTTGGACATGTGTGCCACTCCACATGACAGGCAGTGGGTCAGATGTGTTGCCAACTGTGTCATCATGGTACGGATGGCCATGTGACAGGTGGCATGATTCAAGTTGGTAGTCAAAACATATTGTACCTTGGCACTCACTACACTTGTCAACATGTCTTCATGTTTTCAATGCTTGAGTTTGATGTTTTGTTGTGAAGGACAATAATGTGCCTGCATGACCGATGTCTCCCAAGGAAGTGCACAAGAAACCACCTTTACACTTTTAGGGAACACGCTAGCACATTTTAAAGAAAGGCACAGTTCGAATAAGACTGTTTTTCAGATTATACATATCCATGTTCCCACAGTGTGGTGGAATTTGTGTAAGTCCTTGGTTGTTGGTGATACCAACTTACGAGTGTCAAGTCATCCAGACCGCCGTGGTCCCATGTATATGTACTTTCTGAAACACCATTTCTTTCTAACAGTGGCTTCTTTAAATAAGGCTGGCAGCTTATACAATGACTGGGTAAATGTAGTTTTGTGTGCACATCCTTGTGAGACTTCTTTTATACAGGCACATGTGTGTTCTGTTCACAAAGTGGCACATTCACACATTCTAAACCTGTCGATTGTGTAAAGTGGTGTGATTCCCAAGGGATCAAAATGTATTTAGTTTGGGTTTTCAAAGTATTTACAGGTCCCTGAGTCTGGGGACACCTTTAGCATTGAGGTCTGGTATTTAGCCTTGGGTGCACCAATACTGTTTCATTACCGGTAAACAAGAGGTGGCATGACTTCATAGTATTGCTGTTCTCAACTGTTCCCAGACATTAGCTTCTCAGTATATTTCTCAACAAGTGTTTGGCTGGTGTGTCCTCTTTTTCCTTGTTTCCAAGTGGCATGGTGGGTCAACCAACTGGGGAGTACAGGGCTTACATATGTGCGGAGTCATCTGGATGTTACTCATGATGCATTGCCTGATATGCACTGTGACCTATTTTGTTTGGACTCATGTGTCAGATGTATACAGGTGACTGATTCTTTTTCTGTATCTTCACCTTGCCCACAGCATCATCGGAGGAAACCGAGGGAGACACCTGCACGGACCTGGAGGAGGGATCCAGCACCGGTGCCACCAGTGCTGGCGAGTCTGCGGGAGCAAGTGGCACGGAGGGCGAGGGGAGTCAGTCGGAGGACCTGTCTGGTGGCGAGTCCAACTACGACGCTGACGGGTCCGAGGCTGACCTCATCGAGGGGGCGGAGGCTGCTACAACACCTGGCAGCAGCCCAACATCTGTCCCCGCCTCCTCCATTCCCATCACCGCCCTCCCAGGTGCTCTGGTCCCTTCTGTCCGTGCAGGGCACCACCATGTCTCCTTCGAGCCAGGCACCGCACCCCCTGCCCCTGTCACCCCTGCTGCCCTCACTGCAGAGTCTGTGGACATTCAGCGGCAGTTGCAGGTTGGGCAGACATCGATGCTGAATGTCCTCCATGGCCACACCAGACTGCTGACACAGATGGTGTCGTTCATGGAGGGCATGTCAGCAACGATGTCTGAGCAACGGATGTTGCTGCGGTCGATGAACTCTTCACTGACGGCAGCAGTGAGTCTCCTGCAGCGCTTCGTCCCCCCCACCCCAGCCCCAGCCCCATCCACACTTCCCACTCCCATACCTGTCCCATGCACACCCAGACATTCCCAAGCACGCACCCCACCAGACACAGGCAGCACACCACCAAGTAAGGGCAAGCACACACCTCCTGGCATGCACACTCAGGGGGATAAAGGCACACCCACTGGGTCTGGGGCACACAGACATACACGCAGCCAAAGTCTGAGTCTGCATGCCTCACGACCCAGGACCTCCAAAAGCACTCCCCTTGGCTCCCCTGCCACACAGTCAGACAAGGAAAGCTACATGTCTGTGCTGGCCCTCAGCCCCACTGTGTCACCACCCCGCAAGCGGGCAAGGGACTCCACGGGCAGGGGAGTTGAGTCGCCCCCATGTCCACCCCCTCCCCCAGAAGTGCTGCACCCCATCCCTCGGACACCCCCCCCCTCCTTTGTGCCTGTGGCATCTTCCGGTGCAGGGGATACTCTGGACGACCTGGCAGAAGTGTGCAGCGCCAAGCTCACCTCCACCTTTGGCGCTGCCCCACCCCCTGTGGTGGAGGCGTCCAGCCCTGCACCCACCACACCTACCCTTACACCTCCTGTCCCTGCGGTGCCTGGTCCTTCCCCACATGATGCCACCCCCGGTCGACGAACCTGAGGGTTCCGCTGTGGAGGCAAGCTAGGGGAGACGCGTGCCCATGTGTCCCCCCAAGGACTTCTATTCTGGACTGGCCATTGGCCTTTGTATATATTGTTCTTTCCAAAATTTTGTTTTATGCTGAATAAAGCATTTTCTTTTAACTTTGAACACTATTGCATTTCAGTTATTGATGTTGGTGCTGATGGTCCAGGAGTTGGTGTTGTGGTAATGTGTTATGTTTCTGAGAAATGTTCTAGTCTGATGGTCATGAGGTGGACCATGGTATCTGTGTGCCATCACAAGGTCTCTGCAAAGTATGTTTGGTCGTGTGTGTTATTTGTGTTTTGAGACATTGTACCAAGGAGTGTTCCTTCCTCTGTGGCATCTGACATCTTCCCTGCAGAGAGTTGCACAATTGTTGTGCTGACCTGTGTCTACATTTCCTTTGTTGGTGACGGATCCCTTCAACTATGGCCATGCCTGCTCAGCAATGTCTCCGGCTGCATCGTCTGTGCCATCCTTGCTAGTCACTGTACTTGTGTATTGAGTATGTTGAAATGCCTTCACGGCAAAATTCTCCCTTTTCAGCACTATGCATGTGTGTAATCCCAGCCTAGCACACATATGGTACTTGTTCTGCAGGGTATTTGGGCACCTGACTCACAATTGTGGGCATTGTATCTGTGGGAACTCCACCCTATTCCTTCCATGAGAGACAACATCTTGGTGGCTGTCCCGGCACCTGTACATTCCTATCAGTCCTGGGATGTGCGTGACAGTGTGTGTTCCCTTTGGCTCTCTTAGTTTAGTAGGCATTGCAATGACTATACAGTCTTGCGGCATGATCTCAGTGTGTGTATTGTGCTGCATCCACCAGGGGTGGGTATGCATGTGTCATTTGTCCTCACACCCACATGTGGTGTGTCATGCAGTGGGGGAAAGACATCCATCCTCCTGGGAGTGGGACACTGCTGTCAGTGATGTGTTGTTATGGCACTATCAACATAGTTGAAAATTAGGGATGCGTACATACACCCATGGAGTTGTGGTCATCTGATAATGATGTCCACACCCCCATGTCTCTGTCCACTGCTGGCAGTGATAGGCACCCACACCCATGTCTCTGTCCACTGCTGGGAGTGATAGGCACCCACACCCATGTCTCTGTCCACTGCTGGTATTCCTCTGCACCCACCCCCATGTCTCTGTCCACTGCTGGGAGTGATAGGCACCCACCCCCATGTCTCTGTCCACTGCTGGGAGTGATAGGCACCCACCCCATGTCTCTGTCCACTGCTGGGAGTGATAGGCACCCACCTCCATGTCTCTGTCCACTGCTGGTATTCCTCTGCACCCACCCCCATGTCTCTGTCCATTACTGGGAGTGATAGGCACCCACCCCCAATTCTCTGTCCACTGCTGGGAGTGATAGGCAGCCACCTCCATGTCTCTGTCCACAGCTGGGAGTGATAGGCACCCACCCCATGTCTCTGTCCACTGCTGGGAGTGATAGGCACCCACCCCCATGTCTCTGTCCACTGCTGGTATTCCTCTGCACCCACCCCTCACATGTCTGTCCACTGCTGGAATCCTATGCAGCCACCCACCCACCCACCCGCCTCCTTGGTGCAGTACACTGCTGTCCTGGGCATACACACACCCCAATATACTGGTAATATGCTGCACCAGGCCGTAAGCCAACATTCGTGGCGTGTGTACGCCTTGTATCCAAAATGTACTGGTGCCGTAGGGGTACGGGTGATACAGACCGTACCCCCGCATTCATAGGGTGTGTACGGTCCGTACCACGCGTACCCCTGCGTCACCACTACAATGGTGGTACGGACCGTACCCACGCTCTGAGGGCGTGGGTACGGTCCGTACCACCATTGTAGTGGTGACGCAGGGGTACGCGTGGTATGGACCGTATCCACGCTCTGAGGGCGTGGGTATGGTCCGTACCACCATTGTAGTGTTGACGTAGGGGTACGCGTGGTACGGACCGTACCTACCATTGTAGTGGTGATGTAGGGGTACGCGTGGTATGGACCGTACCCACGCCCTCAGAGCGTGGGTACGGTCCGTACCACCATTGTAGTGTTGACGTAGGGGTATGCGTGGTACGGACCGTACCCACCATTGTAGTGGTGACGTAGGGGTACGCGTGGTACGGACCGTACCCACGCCCTCAGAGCGTGGGTACGGTCCGTACCACGCGTACCCCTACATCACCACTACAATGGTGGTACGGACCGTACCCACGATCTGAGGGCGTGTGTACGGTCCGTACCACGCGTACCCCTACATCACCACTACAATGGTGGTACGGACCGTACCCACGCTCTGAGGGCGTGTGTACGGTCCGTACCACGCGTACCCCTACGTCACCACTACAATGGTGGTACGGACCGTACCCACGCTCTGAGGGCATGTGTACGGTCCGTACCATGCGTACCCCTACGTCACCACTCCAATGGTGGTACGGACCGTACACACGCCCTCAGAGTGTGGGTACCACCATTGTATTGGTGACGTAGGGGTACGCGTGGTACGGACTGTAACCACGCTCTGAGGGCGTGGGTACGGTCCGTACTACCATTGTAGTGGTGATGTAGGGGTACGCGTGGTACGGACCGTACTCATGCCCTCAGAGCGTGGGTACGGTCCGTACCACCATTGTAGTGGTGACGTAGGGGTACGCGTGGTACGGACCGTACACACACCCTCAGAGCGTGGGTACGGTCCGTACCACCATTGTAGTGGTGCCGTAGGGGTACGCGTACACGTCCACTTCCGTGGTTGCGGTACGCAGGGATTGGTGGACACGCCCCCCGAAGTGACCAGACCCTGGAGGTAATGTATGTCCTCCATATTGTATGTTTTAATTTGGGTAGGGGGTATGTTTCATGCCCCTCACCCCCCCTTGACCCATGGGTGTTGTTCTAACCTTCTGCGGTGTGTGCGTCGGGTTCGGTGCACCAGGTCGTAGGCTAGGAGGGCCGGGATGACACGTAGGATGGGGTCCATGTCTGTCCGTCGCGTACCGGGGCTTCTTTTTCGCGTCGGACTCAGGTTTCCGACGGCAGCTTTTTATGGCTGCCGTAAAAAAATTGCTGTGCGGAATGACGTAGGGACGAATCGTACTTGCTGTTCCATAAAACGCTGCCTGACTCCGTACGGACGTCGCGTACGCGCTGTCTAGGATCAGAATAGTAGGTATTTTTTAGCCGTACGGTGTTTTGTACGAATCGTACGGAAATGGTATGTCTGTACGAATCGTACTTGCGGTTTGTATGGTGGATTTCCTGGGTACGAGTCGTACGGAGAATACGCTCCGTACGACCATTCGTACCCGGGTTTTACAGGATTGGAATCGGCACCCAAGTGTAACAGTAGGGAAAATGTTGGATAGTGTAGGGGAATAATTTACTATTCCCACTCCAGCAAATACAACAGTAGGGAAAGTATTGGATAGCGGAGGGGAATAATTTATTATTCCCACTCCTGCAAAATAATTAATATAAATTACCAAATAATTAATTTTTCAAAAATTATTTACCTCCCACCATATTCCCCTATAAACAACATAAGGAATCCTACCAAACCCACACATTTCTGGAAACTAGACACTCGGGGGAGTCCAGCAAGGTATGGCTTGTGTGGGTCGCCCAACATTCTCCTAATCAGAATCCCCTGCAAACCGCAAATTCTGCTGAAAAAAACACTTTTTTCTCAAATTTCTCTGTGGGAAAGTTCTGGAATCTGCGTGGATCCACACATCTCCTCCCACCCAGCATTCATCCAGGTCTCCTGATAAAAATGGTACCTCACTTGTGTGGGTAGGCATAGTGGCTGCAACAGGAAATGGCCCAAATCGTACTGTGGAGACTTCAAAATTACCTATAGCAAAACTACCTGGTTTTGGGGGGGTACCAAACCCAAACATTTCTGAAAACCAGACACCCAGTTGAGTCCAATGAGGTATGGCTTGCGTGGATCCCCAACGTTTTCCTACCCAGAATGCCAGACAAACCTCAAATTTAGCTAAAAAGAACACATTTTCAACATATTTTTGTGTGGAATCACCGTGCCGGCACAAATGTCCTACCCCACAGCGTTCCCCTGAGTCTCCTGAGTAAAATGATACCACTCCTGTTGCAGCCACTATGCCTACCCACACAAGTGAGGTACCATTTATATCGGGAGACCTGGGGGAACGCTTGGTGGTAGGAAACTTTTGGATCCACGCAGATTCCAGAACTTTCCCACACAGAAATGTGAGAAAAAAGTGATTTTGTCAGCGAAATTTGAGGTTTGCAGGGGATTCTGGGTAGGAGAATTTTGGGGGACCCACGCAAGCCATACCTCGATGGTCTCCCCCGGGTGTCTAGTTTCCAGAAATGTGTGGGTTTGGCAGGTTTCCCTAGATGGCCGCCGAGCCTCGGGCCAAAAACTCATGGGACCTCCTTGCAAAACCAGGTTGGTTTGTGACAGGTAATTTTGATGTCGCCTCAATAGGTTTTGGGCCCTTGAGCGTCGCGGGTCCTTGACCCACCCACGCAAGTGAGGTACCATTTTTATCGGGAGACCTGGGGGAACCCTGGGTGGGAGGAAATTTGTGGATCCACGCAGATTCCAGAACTTTCCCACACAGAAATTTCCGAAAAAAGTGAGTTTTTCAATGAAATTTGAGGTTTGCAGGGGATTCTGGGTAGGAGAATTTTGGGGGACCCATGCAAGCCGTACCTCGATGGACTCCCCCAGGTGTCTAGTTTCCAGAAATGTGTGGGTTTGGTAGCTTTCCCTAGATGGCCGCCGAGCCCCGAGCCAAAAACTCATGGGACCCCCCTTGCAAAACCAGGTTGGTTTGTGACAGGTAATTTTGATGTCGCCTCAATAGGTTTTGGGCCCTTGCGCGTCGCGGGTCCTTTACCCACCCACGCACGTGAGGTACCATTTTTATCGGGAGACCTGGGGGAATGCTGGGTGGGAGGAAATTTGTTTATCCACGCAGATTCCAGAACTTTACCACACAGAAATTTCCGAAAAAAGTGATTTTTTCAGCGAAATTTGAGGTTTGCAGGGGATTCTGGGTAACCCTGGGCATAGTTTGCGTGGTAGCACTACATGATGCTACACGAAGTACACTTTGAACTATGCTCAGCTACGCAAATTGTGTAGCTGTTAGCACTGTGTGCTTGTCTGCTCTGAGCAATAATCACAAACAGCATCTCGCACAGTGCAAGTTATGATAAAATAAGTATCTCTGTCTTTATATGCTAAAATGCATATAATCATTTCACAAAGGTGAAAATGATAAATTAGCAAGCAGTGAGAGAGGTGATGATTTTGGGATCCTCCCTAACCTAGGGAGAGAACCAAGCAGATGCCTTGAAAACAAAAAGCACATCTTCTTGAACGATTCGGTGGTGGTCCCATCCTCTTAGGACCACCCCAAACACAGTTATTGGCAAAAATAAAATCCCAACCAAAGGCCCTGCAAAGCATTATGGGACGAGATTAGCAGTGGGCAGTGAATATTATAGTATCCAATATCAAAATAATTCAACAAAGAGCTGCAGTTCAACTAGTCGTTACTAGATGTCCCTAACGAGTCAAATGCAAAAGCAATTGAAATTATTATTACATCAAGCTGCAGTTCCACTAGTCGTTACTAGAAGTCCCTCTCGAGTCAAATGCAAAAGCTTCAGGAAAGCGTTTCAATGCTTTTGCATTTGACTCGTGAGGGACATCTAGTAACGACTAGTGGAACTGCAGCTTGATGTAATAATAATTTAAATGTTTTTGCATTTGACTCGTGAGGGACATCTAGTAACGACTAGTTGAACTGCAGCTCTTTGTAGAATTATTTTGATATTGGACACTATAATATTTACTGCCCACTGCTAATCTCGCCCCATAATGCTTTGCAGGGCCTTTGGTTGGGTTTGTATTTTTGCCCATAACTGTGCTTGGGGTGTTCCTAGGAGGAAGGGACCACCACTGAATCGTTCACCAGCATGATATGCTCTTTGTGTTCAAGGCATGTGCTTGGTCCTCCCCCTAGGTTGGGGGGACCCCAAAATCATCACCTCTCTCATTGCCTAATATTTTCATTCACAGTTCACTTTTGTGAATTGGTTATATGCTTTTTAGCATGTAAAATTGCTTTATCAAAGCATTTGTGGGTATTGTTGATATTGCTACTACGCTACGTGTTGTAGCTACGTGCATTTTGTGGAGTAGTGCAAACTACGCACGCTCCGTGAGCGAAGTGTAGTAATACACCCAGGGTTAATTCTGAGTAGGAGAATGCTGGGGGACCCACGCAAGCCATGCAAGCCATCCATCGCTGGACTACACCGGGTGTCTAGTTTTCAGAAATGTGTGGGTTTGGTAGCTTTCCCTAGATGGCCGCCGAGCCCCGAGCCAAAAACTCATGGGACCCCCCTTGCAAAACCAGGTTGGTTTGTGACAGGTAATTTTGATGTCGCCTCAATAGGTTTTGGGCCCTTGCGCGTCGCGGGTCCTTTACCCACCCACGCACGTGAGGTACCATTTTTATCGGGAGACCTGGGGGAATGCTGGGTGGGAGGAAATTTGTTTATCCACACAGATTCCAGAACTTTACCACACAGAAATTTCCAAAAAAAGTGATTTTTTCAGCGAAATTTGAGGTTTGCAGGGGATTCTGGGTAACCCTGGGCATAGTTTGCGTGGTAGCACTACATGTTGCTACACGAAGTACACTTTGAACTATGCTCAGCTACGCAAATTGTGTAGCTGTTAGCACTGTGTGCTTGTCTGCTCTGAGCAATAATCGCAAACAGCATCTCGCACAGAGCAAGTTATGATAAAATAAGTATCTCTGTCTTTATATGCTAAAATGCATATAATCATTTCACAAAGGTGAAAATGATAAATTAGCAAGCAGTGAGAGAGGTGATGATTTTGGGATCCTCCCTAACCTAGGGAGAGAACCAAGCAGATGCCTTGAAAACAAAAAGCACATCTTCTTGAACGATTCGGTGGTGGTCCCATCCTCTTAGGACCACCCCAAACACAGTTATTGGCAAAAATAAAATCCCAACCAAAGGCCCTGCAAAGCATTATGGGACGAGATTAGCAGTGGGCAGTGAATATTATAGTATCCAATATCAAAATAATTCAACAAAGAGCTGCAGTTCAACTAGTCGTTACTAGATGTCCCTAACGGGTCAAATGCAAAAGCAATTGAAATTATTATTACATCAAGCTGCAGTTCCACTAGTCGTTACTAGAAGTCCCTCTCGAGTCAAATGCAAAAGCTTCAGGAAAGCGTTTCAATGCTTTTGCATTTGACTCGTGAGGGACATCTAGTAACGACTAGTGGAACTGCAGCTTGATGTAATAATAATTTCAATGTTTTTGCATTTGACTCGTGAGGGACATCTAGTAACGACTAGTTGAACTGCAGCTCTTTGTAGAATTATTTTGATATTGGACACTATAATATTTACTGCCCACTGCTAATCTCGCCCCATAATGCTTTGCAGGGCCTTTGGTTGGGTTTGTATTTTTGCCCATAACTGTGCTTGGGGTGGTCCTAGGAGGAAGGGACCACCACTGAATCGTTCACCAGCATGATATGCTCTTTGTGTTCAAGGCATCTGCTTGGTCCTCCCCCTAGGTTGGGGGGACCCCAAAATCATCACCTCTCTCATTGCCTAATATTTTCATTCACAGTTCACTTTTGTGAATTGGTTATATGCTTTTTAGCATGTAAAATTGCTTTATCAAAGCATTTGTGGGTATTGTTGATATTGCTACTACGCTACGTGTTGTAGCTACGTGCATTTTGTGGAGTAGTGCAAACTACGCACGCTCCGTGAGCGAAGTGTAGTAATACACCCAGGGTTAATTCTGAGTAGGAGAATGCTGGGGGACCCACGCAAGCCATGCAAGCCATCCATCGCTGGACTACACCGGGTGTCTAGTTTTCAGAAATGTATGGGTTTAGTAGGTTTCCCTAGATGGCCGCTGAACCCCAGGCCAAAAATTCATGGGAACCGCCTTGCAAAACCAGGTTGGTTTGTGATAGGTAATTTTAATGTCGCATCAATAGGTTTTGGGCCCTTCCCAGCCGCGGATACTTGGCCCACCCATACAAGTGAGGTACCGTTTCTATTGGGATACTTGGAGAAATGCTGGGGGGGTTGGAAATTCGTTGTTACTTTCTGCTGCGTGAAAATTTGAGCACAATAATGCAAGGAAAATGTCACTGTCACATTTTGAGGTTTGCAGGACATTGTGGGTAAGATAACGTGTTGGGATCCACAAGAGAGACATCACCATGTACTCCCATGGGTGTTTAGTTTACGACAAAATCTACAGTTGGTAGGTTATTCTTAGATGAAATGTACACCTTGGCAGAAAGACAAAAAAGACAAAGATTACTGCACAGCCATCTATTCCTCAACCACACACACACACTGGTTGAATTTGGCATGAGGGCGAGTGATGGTTCAGTATAGAAAAACATTTTAACAAGAGATTTCACAAAACTGAAATGCACTGTCAATAATTGAAAGGATAAAAATCTGAACCAGTGACTCGCAGCTCGTGAACTGTAAAGCCACGTCAAGGCACCAACCGCTTTACAGGCCATTCACACACCTTTCATATATGATACACACAAGAGCATTCACACCACCAGGCACAACACCAACACATTACAACATTCACAAAAAGGGACAAGGTACACCCTGCTTGACAAAAACAGAAAAGACTAATATTTGTGCACATCCACCTATTCCTCAAGCACACATACATACTGGTTGGATTTGGCACGAGGGTGAGTGATGGTTCAGTATATACAGTTGTATTAACCAGAGATTTGACAAAAACAAAATGCACTGTTAATAATTGAAAGGACGAGAAACTGAACCATTGCCTCACAGCTCGTGAGCTGTGCACCAACCTCTTTACAGGCCATTCATACATCTGTCATACGTGTGACACATACAAGACTATTCACACCGCCAGCTGCGGGCCCAGCACATTACAACACTCACACCATCAGACAGCGCCATTCAAGGGCCCATCACTTTCACACGTCCAAATTCCTGACACAGCAACCACACAAGCTCACGGATTGCGTGGAGTGGCGTTTGGCTAGCAGTGTGTGTAGTGACCAGCAGCTAGTCACTACTCACACACTGCCAGTCAAGCGCCAGTCCACATACACCGCCAGCCGAGCACCAGCCCATGCACACCGCCAGCCAAGCGCCAGTCCACACACGATGCCAGCCAAGCGCCAGTCCACGAACACCACCAGCCAAGCACCAGTCCACGCACACCGCCAGCCAAGCACCAGTCCACGCACACAGCCAGTCAAATGCCAGTCCACGCACACTGCCAGCCAAGCTCCAGTCCACACACACCGCCAGCCAAGCGCCAGTCCACGCGCACTGCCAGTCAAGCGCCAGTCCAAACACACCGCCAGCCAAGCACCAGTTCATGCACACCGCCAGCCAAGCGCCAATTCAAACACCGCCAGCTAAGCGCCAGTCCAGACACACCGCCAGCCAAGTGCCACTCCACGCACACCGCCATCACATTTAGGATTTTTTTATACAAATAAGAAAACACAAACAAATTGCAAATAGAAACAAATCTACTAACACAAAATCGGAAACTAAATACACTACACAAATGGCAACCTTGAAACTGAACAAAACATATTAAACAATAGAGGCCAGGCAGTTCACTTTACCACTCATGGATCCTCCCAAAAATTATTTTGTGTGTGGTACATTCTAAAACAAGCAGGCACACACAGCCCAGGGTTAGAAGGACACTCGGGGCAGTACATACGAGTCACCTTCCGCTTACCTCTTCGCCAACAGACTCTACATCTCCTACTGGGAAAGTCTTTTGAGGGTGTAGGAGGAATGTGTTCAGGAAAGTGGTACTCTTTCAATCTAACCACATCCTCCACCAATCCAACTCTAGGAACACTTGCCTGTTCCACTAAAACAAGGCTGCCTATTATAGACTCCTGAAACTTAGCAAAAGTCATCTTTGACTCAGACAAGAATCCTTGAATACAACAAAACCATTAAAGGTTGCCAAGTGGAAAAGATGGATAGTCAAGCATTACGAAGAGCAGCGTAAGGTTCCAACCTCTGATCTACTCTGTCAACACCACCCATGTGGCTATTATAGTCTAAAATGCACACAGGTTTGCGCGCTTCAGCAACCTGACCCCAAACAGTCACAGGTGAAGTGCTTTCATCATGGATGGTAGTCAGCATGTAGACATCTCTCCTGTCTGAAAACTTCACAGCTAGAAGTTCCTCGCAACGCAACACACTGCACTGTCCCTCGCACAAGCTTTTGACAAACTAGTTCTTTAGGGAAACCTTTACGGTTAGAGCGGATTGTGCCACAAGCATCAGTGTCCACTTTGGCCAATTCCCTAAACAACCGCACACCAGTGTAGAAGTTATCTACATATAAATGGTGACCTTTGTTAAAAAGTCCTGGATTCCTTACCGGTGTACACCCTGAAATTAGAGACATATCCAGTCCTACTGTCACACAGCATATACAGCTTAATTCCACAGCGTGCCCTCTTACTAGGAATGTATTGCCTAAAAACCAAGCGGCCCTTGAACAAGACCAAAGACTCATCCACTGCTATTTCTTTCCCTGGAGCATAGATCTCAGAAAATTGATATACAAAGTGATCAATGACAGGCCGAATCTTAAAAAGACGGTCACGCTCAGGGTGATCTCGTGGCAACGCTAAACCATTGTCGACAAAATGCAGCATCCGAAGCAGAAGCAAATACCTATCACGACTCATGACTGCCGGAAATATAGCCGTTGCCATCAAGGGAGTAGGAGACCAATATGAAGACATTGATGGCTTCCTTAGCAAGTCCATCAAAAAAGTGAAACCCAAGAACTTCTTCATCTCTTCCAGCTTTGTGGGAGTCCACCGGGTACCTCTAGAATGGGGCTTAAGGCTGGCACTGTTGTCCCTCAAAAACTGTTCGGCACACAAATTAGTCTGCTCAACAATCTCTGCCAAAAACTCATTGTCCATAAACAACTGAAAAATATTTATCGGTAATAAGTTTTCTGTATTCACTCTACACCCTGGAGCACCAGTAAAGTCTGGCAATGCCGGCTGCACCATGCCTGGGGCAACCCAGAGGGCATCACTTCCCACTGGAAGCCTTGCAGCTCCAGGCTGCAACCCAGATGCCTCTTGCTGCCCTATCGGCACATCAATGTCCTCCTCTAAAACAGGCACTTCATCTGCACTAAGAGTCGCTTCATCCTCACTGAGAGTAGCTTCATCATCCGATGATTCCATGTGGAGAGAAAGCTCACTGCCTGAACCTTCCCCTCCCTCCTCTGCCTCAGACACACGAAATGTCGAAATTGTACTGCATGTGATTTTACAATTGAAGGCAAAGAGTTATTTTTTTTAGATTATCCGTTGTGAATTAAAAACATTTACCAACTGTAACACATGCAATGTTGTATATGCGATCCTTTGTCCTTGCAACAGAATCTATATCGGACAGACTACCCAAAATACACGTGCTCGCATCTGCCAACACCGGAGCAGAATATGATGCAAGACACCCAATGCACCTCTGGTGGAACACTACACTGAAAATGGCCATTCTGAAGATGATATTCGCTGGACTATTATAACTTTGGTCAAACTCCCGCCTAGGGGAGGTGACTTTGGCAAACTTCTAAACAAAGAAGAACTCAACTGGATCTTGAAAACCAACAGTTTCCATACAGGGTTGAATCGCCTTGAGGACTGGACTAGTCTTATCTAAATTCAAGGACTGAACTTGGTCTCCCCCCTCGCAGATTTTTTCATGTAATTCTGTTTCCTAAGTTTTTTTAGCCTACAATTTTGTTGAAAAGGTTTTTAGCCATTATTACTTTGTCACGTAATTATGTCACCCATTCTTCTTTTCTGTCCTCCCACCCACCTTCACCCTTTCTTCATCGCACTCAATTCAAGTCTTCCTACACTCACTCTATGGAACTCACCCCACTCCAATATGGCCACCGTTTCCATCTTCCAGGCCCTTCTTCTCTTTCTGATAAACTTCCATCACATGACTCTACCGACCTATCAGGGCACTTCTCTCACTACTTGAAGCAGAGCCTTATTCACCTTTCCCTCCGCTATCCCGGATGCTGACCCCCTGAGCAGCACGGCGCAGTCATCGACTAATGGTAAGCATGCCTCCACAGCGCTCTTTTAACTTCTCAATTCCCAGTTGCTGTCAGCCGAATTGACCCACTGTCAATTCCTTCCAGGTCATTACGCCGTCCGAGCAGACGCCTGTGGCTCCACTCCCGTGAATCCCTCCAATTTCTTTACTTGAGGTGAGTCCCTGTCCTGTGCATCCGCCACACTACATGACCTCTCTCCGGTACAAACTAACACCCCCATTGCTTTCAGGCCATCGCGCTGCCATCGCGAAGTCTTATTACACGCAGCCCCTCCTGAAGTGTTCCCTGAAGTGCCCCTTGATCCTCGACCTGCCAGTACCGCATATCTGCGGCTGCCGATAAGCATCATCATACACACTTTCTTCCTTGCACTCCCGCTTCCTCACTGCCGCTAATTCTGGGTACTCCCCCACTCCCGTAGGAGCCCCTACAGAGCCCGGACGTTCCCGCATCCGGTGTTGTCACACCCACAGTCTAGTGGCAGGCCCTTCGGACTTCCCCAAGTAAGGAACCTTCTGTGCCTATATTCTTTCATCCTCTACCACGGCAACCCCATCCGCTGCGCACGGCGGCTATCTCTGAGTCCTATCCTCTTGCTGCTACATTCCCTTGTCTGCCAAGCACGGCGGTCAACCTAGAGGTTCTACCTTTTCACTACGGCATCCTCTTGTCCTTTTTAAATCACGCAGTCACTGCACCGTGTTTTTATGCTTAGATATGGTCTAATACCCGCACCAGAACCTTTCTCCTCACTCACTGCGACGTTCTTGATCTATTTCTCTCTTTTTTCCACGTATCCACTGCGCCGCAATTTTCTTGTTTATTAAAATTCTAGTTTACTACCATAAAATCTCATACTGCTGAATGTATTGATACCTTATCGACATGACACGATTGTTTTGACCAAGCGTTAATTGTATGCAGTCACGCTAGCTCCAAGACTTATTATCTCACTCAGACACTTACTCCTTCTCACTGCACCACGTGATTCATTATTACCACTGTTTTTTACCAATGAGTCTTGATAATTCTTTGAAGCTAAACATTTTTTGTTCAGACTAGCTTGTGTTCTCTCGAGGCTGTATACCGATGATATACACCCCCCTAATTTTCTCCTCCTTCCTCCCCTCTCTTGACCTATGTCTAATTTACAGTTATCTTAGGCACTTATATACAGGCATGCTAATATAATGTCCTGAAGATGATCCACGCATTGCTCACTTGGATTGAAACGCCGTCGACACCTTAAAACGCCTCATGCACTAAATGTGATGTTATTATTAACTGTGTAGAGACGTTACTTGCAAAACAAACCGTAAGCGTTGCCTGAGCCTCGCTTAAATGTTCTCTCTATTTTATGTTTGTATGTTTGTGTAGTAGGATGCAGGCTTGTGTCCCACTTTTCAGTATTTGTGTTTGTTTATATCCAAAAAACTTGCTGATAAATTAAATATTGAACCTCTGTCCGGCTGGATAAGTTAACCAATACAGCACTGATTGGGCCTGTATTCATTTGTTGCTTCCTAACCCTACCTCCCTAGGGACCATTGTAGCACAAAATAATCAGATGCAGAATCAGTCTCTGAACCATGGTCAGAGGAAGACTCAAAAAGTATACCAACAACCTGCTGAGCAGTAATCCTGCGGCTAACCATTATCCTTATTAAGAAAAGAGACTGCACAAACAAGTGAACAACAACCAACACTGTGCCAAATAAGTAAGTAAAAACAAATGTGTGCCTTTATTACAAAGATCTATATACTCAAAAACTATACAATTCACTTGCAAGAGACAGCTACACACAACCAGCACCTACTCTGCAGAGACACAGCAAAAACCAACGATATCGCACTAGAAAGAAAAAAAAAAAACAATTACTCACAAGACAACAAAATACACATCGAGCACAAATGCAAAAAGTTTTTGACACTCAAAAAATAAGAACCAAACATACTGCTATTATTACACCATTTGCAAAAAACACATTCATGCAGGGAAATGAAACACATTTACATTGTACAAAAAAAGTCACTTACCAAACACATGCAACATCACAAACAGCAGAACCACCAGTAACGAAACCGCAACCTGGAACTGTCTAAAGAGCAAACGCCTTGGACTAGAACAAAAATGGAGAAATAAAGCATTACAATTGAAATTCACAAGAAAAAAAACAATTAACATTATAACACACTATGTCACTACCCAAATGATCAATCTGCCAGATGGGCCTTCAAATAGGGCTGAGAAAAATGAGGGGTGATCTTGCCCAAGGGATCGGATGAGGTTGTCTGCCAGGCCGATCTGTCCCCAGGTGGGGCAGAACACAGCAGACAGAAATGTGCCCCCCTTGCAAAAGAAATAACTCCCTGGTGCCTAGTAGGGTTTTCTGCCTCCCCCCTCCCGCATTGGGCAGAAAGGCCAAAAAAAAGGGGCAGAAAAAACATTAACCAAATTTTACCCCCCTGGAAGCAACCATGTCAGTTCCATTACTCACAAAACAAAATCCCTGGTGCTTAGTGGGGTTTTCTAGTCATTGGGATAAGTCTCAGAGGAATTCAGAAGTGCAGGTCCAGGAGAAGTCTTCAAAAAATGAGAATAAGTGTTTAGCATAATGCTACACACTTGAAAAGAAGCAGAGAGGTCTGTAACCCTGAAAGTCGAAAGGTATCTGAGCTCGAACTCTAACGGTGTGTGACTAATCAAAGGCAAGAAGTTTCAAGAACAATCACATCTTTCTCATGTCACCAGAAACCCAATTATTTCTGCTCTCCACAGTAGGTATTGGCATCATCCTTTGACTTTCCCATCCCACAAACTTGGACAGTCACTACAACCTTGAGCATAAGCTCGTTCTTGATATGCGATGAATAGGAGGCTTCTTCTGCTCATCAGTTCTTCATATCCTTGCCAAGATGTCTCTTCTCTGGCCACACTATCAGTAAAACAACAATACTCCTTTCTGTAGCTAGGATATCATGAGAACACAACTGCAAAAGAAAGAACACACAAGGATAGCAAAAATATATTTCAAAATGAAGGCCTTTAGTCAAACTAACGTTAGTTAAGTATTTCAATGTGCATTTTGAGTATGTGATTATAAATGCACATGTAACTTCAGAATAAAGGCAAACGTGAATAAATGGGTCCATGATTACATATGTAATGAATGTTAATAAACGCAGTGTAAATTGAAACACAAATGTAAATGAGAATTACACTCTTCATTTCATGTCAATAAAGTCAAACCACTCAATGTATATAGAGTCAGCGCTTCTGTGATGTGTAAGGGTGAAGCCTAAATTGCCCTGCTCCAATCCCCCCTCTGATGGTGAATTTAGCTATCACAATCAACATGTGAATCTTATCAGATGGACCAATCAAAACCTCATGGGTTTCTTACTTCTTCGTCCAGACTCCTCCAAATGCTTTATGTCATCATAGCATCTACACTGACTCTCCTATGATTCTACCTCCGCTCTCTTTCTTTTCAATCCCCTCTTTGCTTGTATACTATTATACCCCTAAAAATTACAAACAGAAATATTACACAAAGAGCAATTTCACAAGAGGTTTCAAAATGGAAGTCAATTTTTCACTTCCCAAGTTTCCAAACCATCTGCCTACTGCAGCAAATCCGTTCCCAATTGCTTTCCAAGTGCCTGTAGCTTCTAATTCCTTCAAATCTTTCTTCAGACCAGTAATATTTTGATATGTTTCTTCAAATCCTTGCTCTTGTCAGGTATGTCTAGAGCAAGACGATTTTGTAAAATCAGGGGGCACTAAGGGGCACGCACGCAAGATGGCCTCACTTAGGTGAGGCTCCCACAGCCCGGGACTAATATCCATCAATATCCTGCCATAACATCCATGATTGACTATTGGTGTGCTGGTGGGACTACCAGGTGAACCAGGGGGCTGGCTAGGAGAGACTGCTACGAGATCGATTTTCCCTCTGGGTGCTGAAAGCATCGAGAATCTTCTCGTAGGCCAAGCGTAGAAGCCACAGCCTACAAGGGTGCAGCGTAGCTCTGCAGGAGGGGCTCCCAAGGCAAAGAACTAACAGAAAGGCTGCCATGGGCCGTCACCGCGGACAATGAGGTGAGAGGTGCTGGGGACGGCCCTGGGAAAAAATGTGACGAAGGATACCCGGCGGTGAGTGAATGCAGCGGAGAGCACAAAGAGGGGCTCTGGTGGAATAGAGAATACAGACTAACCTCTGTGGGCTGCCACCGAAGCCCATAAGGCGTGGAGGTTGAAGGGCGACCCGTAGCATTGATGAACAATCTCTGGCAGAGAGTGAGCACAGAGAGTCTCCAGCAGAAGGGGATACGGCAGAGAAGAAAGACCAAGTCAACTGCTACGGTCCGCCGCTGCGCTCTGGGTGGGGAGAACATCGGTGGAGGGCCTGCGACACTGGCGAGAGGCAGCCTGGTAGGAAGAGGCACGGATACGGGTGCTAGAGGAGCCAGACCCTACTTGTAGGGCCTGGAGGGCCAGTGGCAGACGGCTCAATCCCTCCCCGCAGAGAGAGTGGGTACAGAGAGTACGACAGTGGAGACGCTGAGGTGCAACAACGGATCAGCGAAGGGCCCCGCTGGAAAGGAAAAGGGCTCAATAATGGGACTGTCACTCGACCCTAGGGGCATGAATTAGACCGCAGCAGGCCTTCAAAATTCCAAAACACTGACTACGACTCAGGTTAGGAGAAAGACTCAGGCCTAAGCAGAGAGAAAACAGGACTATGGGCCTAACAAGTGGGAGCTGTTTGAAAGCCCATGTGGGGCGCTGAAGAGGTGGCCTGTGAAAAAGAGTGTGCCAAACACACACTAGGAACGGGTGAGATCTGCCCTGCTCCTGCCCCCGGCTCTTAGTGAAGGCGGCATAAATGACTACACTAACCCTTGCGGAGGGAGGCGACCTCTTGCTGAAGCGCAGAGTGCCGGTGATCAGAAGTACCACCGCCAACGTACCAGAGTGGAGGGAGCCCAGTATGGGCAGAACAGAGGGCAAGCAGTCAAAGCTGTCCTTGGAGCCTCTAAGGGTGGGGAGGTCCATATCCAGGTATACAGAAAGTGAGATGGCGGAGTGTCTCCCTACCACCCAGGACCCCGCATGTGAGGACATGAAGTCCCTCCTACTGACTTTGAAGCAGAGTCTTACATCTGTAGAGGTCAAGAAGGACTTGGTATGCACATGGTTTGATTTCCTCACCCAAAGATTAGAAAAGCAGGTGACAAGAAGCAGAGCAAAGAATTTCAGAGCTAGAGGCAGTAGTGGTCCGTGGAGGGAGTTCGGTGGGGCAGTAAGGCGGGTGGGGGAGGGGCAGAGTGGGGAAATGTAAACACTGGAATATGGATGAACGGAGGTAAGTACACATTTAAATAGATAAAACAAATTCTTTTGCGCGCGCTGCATCGCAAAATGCGATGCAGCGCGCGCAACGAAATTCGTTTTATTTGGACAGGTACAATACTCACATAGCCATGTTACGAGGAACGCATTTTGGGTCCAAAACGGAGCCCGCATTCGCCTACCGGGGGGCTGAAAATAGATATTTTTCCACATATTCTACCTACACTAGAGGGACAGCGTTTCTGATAAAGAAGTGTGCGCCATACGTGGCCATAGGGTCTTTACAAGACACACAAGGGCACTTTGGTATTATGTGGGGAAGACTAGCTACATAATCCATTACTCTTGTGTGCTGTTACGGCCCAAACATATAGGATCCACCTATGTAATATGGGGAGGAGATTTTAACATGACCCTGGAGCCTCACAGTAACATATCAAACCCCCAGCCTCATCATTACACGGCTACGTAGAGGAAGATACAACACATAATCATAGACCACAGACCACTATGGCGGCATCTTCATCCCCAGTCAGAGGAAGGTACCCATTACTCTGTTGTATACTCAACCTGGTCCAGACTTGACTACTGGATCGTCTCCAGAGGGATGGGAGCCTGGGTGGCACAAGCTCAGCATCTAGCTCGCACTTTCTAAGATCCCTCCCGGTTCGGCTCACGCTCGTCACCCCTGGTGGACTGCATGCCATGCGCCGCTTGGCGGCTTAACCCAACACCTTAACAAGATCCCTCTTTTATGGCAGAGGTGGGGCAAGAGCTACATGACTTTTTTAAACGTAACATCGGGACGGTACCTTGCCTAACCATAGTATGGGGAGTGTTCAAGGTCACTATAAGTGGCATATGTATTGTGAAAGAATGAGGAGTGTTGCAGGATATACGCAACACCCTCCCCCGTCTAGAGGTAGATAATAAGAACCTGGAAAGGGACCTCTCTGACTCCCCCACAGGAGTGACACAACTTGCCCTTAGAGATAAATTGACAGACTACAGAGAAAAAGTGGAGAGGGAATGATTGTTTTGGGGCAAGTACTTTCGAACTCGCAGATATGGAGAAGGGGAAAGGCCGGGGAAGACATTAGCTGATCAAATCCACCACCCTTGATTCCCTAATCATGTGTTTGAGAAACGAATGACAACATGCACAAGGACACAGCTAATATTTTACATACCTTCAATACTTGTTATTCTGCCCTTTACACATCAAGGGGGACAGTCTATTTAATTAGCGATGTATTTGGAAGATATGGTATTGGGATGGCTTGGGGGGGCACAAAGGGAGTTTCTATCTGCTGAAATCGAGGAAGATGAGATCAGAGCAGCAGTGATGCAACTATGCTCTGGCAGAAGTCCTGGCCCGGACGGCCTCCGATATAAAACATTTATCGGCTACCTGACTCCAATACTTAAGCAGGTATAAGACGAGACTAGGAAGGAGGATGTCCTCCCTATGTCCATGAGGGAGGCAACAATTGTTTCACTGTTAAAACCGGAAAAGCCAGGCGATAAATGCGAGTCATACAGACCAATTCCCTAATAAACTGTGATGTTAAAATGTTGGCTAAAGTATTGGCCAACAGGTTAAGTCTCCTTATGAGCTCCCTAGTGTTACCGGACAAGGCGGGGTTTATCCCTGGACGGTTGACCTCTCTTCTCGCCGCTGCAGGATGTGGATCCTGAGATAGTGGCGGTGGCAGTCTTTTTAGACACCACAAAAGCGTTCGAATGGGAGTATCTACAGGGAGTGTTAGGACGCATGGGAGTGCCGTCCGGATCCCTCTAATGGATAACACTGTTATACCAAGAGTCGCAAGTGAAGGTACTAGTTAATTGAGTAAGCTCTGCCCCATTTACAGTAACGTGGGGTATGAGGCAGGGGTGCCAGCTTTCACCCTAACTCTTTGCACTGGCTGTAGAACTACTTGCTGCTAAGCTGCACCAAAACATCGAGAACATGCAATCCACTATCCCCCCTTCAGATATTGGTATCCCTCTACGCAGATGATATAACACTCTATGTGCGAAACCCACACATGAGTCGTAACCCCATATTGCGAGAATTTACAGCTTTTGGAGGGATCTTGGGAATCAATGTTAACTGGAAAAAGACTCAGATTTTCCCACTCACAGAGGCAACTCAGTTGAATGCTCTGGACTGCCATATAGCATGGTGCTAGTCAGAGGTGAAATATTTGGTGCTAATAATCATGGGAGACAGGACAGACCTTATGTGGGCTAACTAAAGAAGAACCTTAGCATCCCTGATGGATATGATGACACACTGGATTGCCTTACCTCTTTCAATGGTGGGGCGAATCTCGCTGATAAAAATGGTTATACTGCCCAAATTGTTGTATCTCTTACACACTGGTTAGACTGCATAGATATCAGATGTGGGAAGAAGACAAATGTGACAGGAGTGGGCAAGGGAACGCAGATTCCCTACACTTAGCCTGGGAATCCAAACCCATCAGGACATACTGGCGACAGGTTTTGGAGGTACTTGGGGTGATGATAGGGACTTCGCTACCTGCATTGCCAATTATAGCACTGTTGGGGTATACTGAGGAGATTGACGCTGCTTATAGGAAATTTACAGCACTGGGGCTTTTATTGGCTAAAAAAAGGGTTGCATGCAGGTGGGGATGGGGCAGGGCACCTAAATTCAAAGTCTGGCTCCGGGACCTCATACTATGGCAAGAGCAATCCACGACATATGCAGAACTTCTCCCACTTACTTCTAGGCAAAAAGATATATGGGACCCCTTACAAACGTATTTGCTAACCTACTCATGTTAGGCCCCCTGATTTGGGATTGTGAGATTAGAGCAAGGGGGAGAGTGACTACTAACGGTGTTGGGAGAAGTAGGGAGGGACCGACAGAGGTTGCGAAGATACCAGCACATAGTAATGTGAGACCTGAGAGAGGGAGATTGTATGGAACAGATGGGAGGCAGGACCCAGGAGAGGGAGGGAGAAGAAAGGCCTAATGTGACTATTGATGAACCACAACCCCGTCCAGAGTTATGATATTATAGACCTTGTCATGTACGACTTCAGAATGACACATAATGATCAAGATACATAAAACGTTGTTTATGTACCTGAAAATTCAGTAAACAGATTATTAAAAAAGATGATTTTGTAAAATCACATATCTCATAGCTACTATTTCACTATCTACAACCAATAGGGCACCTGCGTCACTCGTGGACAATTCCTCTACTATAGTGGACAACTTTCTAATCTTGATATCATTCAAAATCAAACCTACAGATGGAATCATTGTGTCAAAAATGTCTGTCGCAATTTCTGCACCATTAGCACCTTTTTTAGGTCTGTGGTTTGTTTTCCACAGAGGATCACTGAAATGTGCCACATGGTAAATCTTGGGCCATACCATCCCCTGGACAATGTGAAATGTGCATGGTCCCCACAAATAAAATAAACTCCAGGAATAGCGTGAGCTTGCCCTCCAAAAAACAAAAGCCAGACTCCCACATACTCAAAACTATGGTCACACTCACTTTCACCAATGTACCTAGTGTTAAGTTCTGATTTGTCTCTAGTCACACATCATTTTCCTTTATGTTTTTCAATATAGGAGTAGTGCAAACATACCTCCTAACTCTAGATGTTTCTCTTCTTCCTTATACCATGGTCCCCTATACCTCTCATCCAATCCTGCTTTCTGCCTCTCAGTTATGGCTCTCATCCTGTCTTCTGTTAACTCCAAACATTTCTTCTCAATCTTGGTTAAAGATCTAGTCAGATTGTTTCTATGAGTGTAAGCTGTGTCCAATTTCACCTTCGGTCTAAGGACACTATTAACTGCCTGCCTAGTCTTAGCATGGAAATGTCTATTCAAATAATTAAGCAAAGGAACTTTAGAAAGCACCAAATCATAGTTGGAATAATAATACTCAATATGTTCTCTCCCATAAAACAAATTCATCAGAAGGCTACAAGTAACACCATATTGTTATGTGGTCACTTTATAGGCACCATTTTACATGCTCACATTGATAAGTTGCCTTCTTTCTCAAACATGGCGACATTTGACATATATTCGTTTGCGTGCCTGTGCAAGACAATATTCCCTGAACTGAGCTTTGCTCGCATTACCAAACACTTTGAACATTGTTTTGCCCGTTCGGTGACAGAACAATCACATTAGCAACAACAATAGCGACCTGACTGGGACTATGGCATGGTAACATGGATGATATTTATTATATAAACAACATCACTCCCTTGTTTATACAGAGGAGCATTTCGTTGGCACTGAGAGGCTGACCCATGCCAGAATTCTAGCCTGGCTGATTCCTGTTACCTCACTTGAGGGATGCTGCCCAGCTCTCCACCAAGACGGTCAGCCTGATGGTAACGAGATCACCCTACAGTGATTTAGCAGATTCACCCCACCATAGACACACTAAGTTAGGTAGTGCTAGGTAGGAGTACAATATACTGCAGTACATATATGCAAGCATGTTTCTCTGTAATAACAAAATGGATGAACTGTTTATCTTCTTCACCATGCTCCTTATTATTATTGTAGCGCACTTATTTTACGCAAGAATCACAATGCTTCATTAAATATTGAAACTGCTTATTGTGTATTTCTTGTGTATCTCTTTGGGTAAGCATGAGTAACCAAACGAAAAGGTTCTAGATTTATTACCATGATTTCCTTGGGGAGTCAGAGTTGTCATGTTCTGAGGTTGCACAATCCATTTGTTACCTTGTCAGGTTAGGGGTACAGATGGTGCACTGGGAGCTAGCAGGATGGTGTGCATGGAGTCAGTCTCGCACAGTTCTGTTGTTTATGTTGTCCAACAAACGCAGTTTTTACTGAGAAAGTATAAGTCATACGACCTGGCGCCGCCAACGTTCTAGCTTGGGTTCTTATTTAATGGATTACCTAAGTAGTTTTCTATTGTATATCCAAAGACCCCTACTCACCTTTTCATCGGAGGCGTCAATGGTGTTAGGGAAAAATCCTCCTCGGCTGAGTAGGTAAATCCTATGTATTGGCTGTAGGTTGTTCAAGCTTGAACCTTTCAAAGGATCACTCCATAGAGGTACCATCTCTGAATTCCACATATTCAGATTGCTGACGAAGTTGCAGCAACTAACATACCAGTGACTGCAGATATGTGGTTACACAAATGCTGTTACAACGTGGACCATCCCTTGCCCCTTGTGGTTGAGGCCCATGAAGCATCAATGACAGATGTAACAAGACAGTTTCAAACATACACTGAGGCTGCAGTTCTTAACAATTACACAGCTTATGAAGCATTAGAAAAACCACTGACTTACCAAGAACATCAAAATTGTGTTGAAGGCACACAACAATATTAGACTAGATCCCCGTAGCAATGAGGGAGCAACATGGCCAGTCTTAGCTGGTTGCACACTTTAACCAGATATAGACAATCTGCCAGGTCCAGACCTACGTATACTACATACAGAGATGGTTAAAACATGTATTTATTTATAGTGTTTTATATAGTGCAAACTTGTTGACCCAAAGGTATCAGAGCACTTAACATGATAAAGGTCACAAGAGTCACATATGGCGTAAATGTCGTTACATGGGATAAGCGCCAATACATAGAGACTGTGTACAAACATAAAATTAAAGCAATTACAGGTGTTTCATATAAGATAAAAACAGGTACAGGAAAGAAAACATTAAACATGAAAAACGTGCGTTGCCGTAACATGAACACAGAAGAGTCTGTTAAGGATACAGTGTAGATGTAATCTGCAGTGTTTGCGGGGAGTGAGCTTAATACATATAAGTAAAGCATAGCATGCTACATAGTTGAGTGGCAACAATGCAAACCGAAAGTATAGAGGAGTGTAACATATCTATAAAAAAATAACCATATAAAATTAAAAGTGGGCACAGAAGAGGCTAATTAGGATACAATGTAGATGTAATCCACAGTGTTGGGGGGAAGTGAGCGAAGGACATATAAGCAAAGCATAGAATGGTACATAGTTGAGTGGCAACAGTGCAAACTGAAAGTATAGGGGGGCGTAACATATTTATAAAAAAATACCCTTATAAAACCTGTGGCGTAAAATAGTCCAAAAGCAACCATATTCGCATGAAACATTTGTGCTTAGCGCAAAATGATAGGAAAATAAAAGAAAAGCATGAAGTGGAAACCTTTACGATTACCAGAGTTTTCCACACAGCTTGGAGTTATAGTGTTGAATGCTAGATACTTTCTGAATATGTCCAGGATATGTGCGAGGGCCCCAGCCGCCAGCCCTGTTCCAGCAGCTGATCTGCTAGTGCTGTGCAGGGGGAGTGAGCCAGGCTACAGTTGGCATTCCTAGATGGGATTGGTTTCTCTCCAGCACTGTATAGGCAATAGAGGCATATGGCAATCTGGCCTTATCACTGAAGAGCGGCTGGATGCCGTGGGCCGGGGGAGGATTGAGCTCAAATGTGTTTACAGAAGATTCACCTCCAACATGGACACTCCGATCTTATTGTTCTCCACTCCGGCAGATCACGCACTGGGAGACTAGCCAGGCAGCTGTTGGCTCACACAGTAGGTCCCAGGAGGAGCGGGAAGAGCAAGGGCAGTGGTGCTGGTGGACGTCTGCAGTCATTCTGCAGGCAGGGCAGGCGGTTCTCCTCTCATCTGCATCTCTGCCTCACCCTGTTCAACCCCCACTTTGTCTGGAGGCCGGGGCGCAGGTGGATGGAAGAAGTAGAGACATTCCTGTTCCTCCTCCAGGAGCAGACAGGGTTTGACCTATGCATTTGGTCCCGGCTCGTGTTCACCTTACCGGTGGATAGAGTGGATTCACTTGTTATTTTCTCTGGTGTGGAACGGGGAGAGCAGGGCAGAGGTGCTGGCGGCCGTGTGCAGCATGCTGCAGGCAGGGTGGGCGGCGGAGGATTTTCATCACATCCGCATGGCCGCTCCATGTTCTCCGACCCCCACTCAGGCAGGACGCCTAGGCGCAGCAGGATGGGAGTGGCACAGACATCCCTCTTCCTCCTCCAGGAGCTAACAGGGTGTTCTGGGAAGATAGCACTGTTGATCGCTTGGAAGGGACCCAGCAGGATCTCTGGCCCGGGGGCTCTTCTTGGGATCTAACCTCTAGCTACTGCATGGTCCTCACTGAAAAATGGCTGAAAAGAAGAATGTGGCTCGCCTTAAAATCAAGCATGCCACGGATATTGAGGACACTGCTTCTGAGTGTAGATTGGCTCTGGCCATGCTGGATAGCGCTGCAGAGGTCACAATAGTTCACCGGAATCTTATAGAGTCTAGCGGCAGTAGCAACAAGTGACTATATCCAGGTTGAAACACTGGATGGGACAGTGAGTGTCTTGCATCAACTATATGAGATGCAACTCCAGATGGAGGGGAATATACAACGGCCTATTGATGTTCTCTTTTGGGAGAACTTGTCATTCGGTTATGCCATTCTCTTAGCTGTAAAGAATGGGCCACAAGAGTTTGTTAAGGACTGCCCTAAGGGAGAAACTGTAATTTTATCAACATTTTCTGACCTCGTCCCAGAGACAAGTAAAACATTAATTTGCCAATGAGTGGACCTTAGAGCAAGATACTGCGCTATACCACAACCATGTGGGGTGGTAATGACGGTTCCCCATATCACATTGATCCAGTGAGATCAACCCCACAACTACAAAGACAATACCTCATTAAAAATGAGGCTAGAAAACAAGTTAGAGAGCTACTCACGCAACTTGAATACCAAGGTGTAATTGAAAGTTGCACCTCCCCTTTGAATAATCCTTTGTTTCCAGTAATGAAACCAAACCATTTATATTGTTTAGTGTTAGATTACAGACACTTGAACACCGCTACGCGCACATTGGCTGTCCAAAATGCTCACAGCACGGCACTAATGGATAACATAGTGCAAAAAAGATACAAAACCACATTAGACATTTCAAATGGATTTTTCTGAGAAAACATAACACCTGAAAGCAGGTACTTGACCGAATTTAGTGCAATAGGTTCTCAAAAACAGTTCTGTCAATTGCCCCAAGGGTATGGGAACAGCCCATGGTTGTTTTCAGCCTGGGTTACAGAACTTTTGCAACAGTTGGATGACCAGGCATTGTCCTATGTCAATGACATAGATCTGAAGGATGATGACCTTTCAAAATACTTTGCTAGAGTAGATCGCAGAGATTTGGGATTTTCTCACATGGGCTACAAATTTGATTTGAAAATCTAAAACAGCCCACCTCAGTGTCCTGTTCCTAGGATTCGAGTTGTCCAGTGAAGGCAGAAGCTAAGCAACACATTTCCTTTACAAGCGTGCTCCTCTACAACCACCACACACATTGAAGAAACTCCAATCAATATTCAGCTTTCTAAACTTTGGCAGAACATATATTCCAGACTATACAGAGAGGGTAGAACCGTTCTATGACTTGATTCGTCCACAATTTTCAAGTACGCACTGGACAACTGAACACATACAAATGCTACTTCCATTACAAGGTGACATGCTAGCATCCAAACATTTACACACATGTGTTAACACCACAAACCTGGTGATCTGTATCACTATGGGTGCATCAGGGTAAATTGATTTCACATTCAATGAAGGAGACACTGTACAAATTGCACATAAATCGATTTCATACACCAAAGCAGAGATGCGTTTTGCACCAACAGAAAAGAATCTGCCGACGGTACAGACTGCTATAATGAGAAAAAATGATTGGCTCAGTGGAAATGCATAATTGTCGTGACTCCAGTCCCAGCCCTTTGCGGCTGACCCAAAGGCCAGTATTTCAAACATGAAAGCTTTGAATCCACGATGGATACAGTGGGCCAACTCTCTTACAGCAACAGATGTAAATTACAAATTTGACTCTATACTACAAACACAAGCATACCTGCAGTATGAAAATAAATATCCTCTGCCTAATGAAGTCATGCCTCTAGATCAGTATGATTACATCATCTATACTGACAGTTCAGCACAGCCTGCCATAGGGACAACACACCAATATTCTGCAGCATGCGCTGATGTGAAGGGTAGAATGGAGGGTGGGGAATTCCACCCTCATACACCTACACACAGTCACTAGGTGATTTCACAGTGCAGCCGGCTGAACTAAAAGCTTTAATTCTGGCACTTGAGAATATATACATTTAGAGTGTGTGATTCTTATTATTTTGTCTATTCCTACAACGAATACTTACATTACTGGAGCCAGAATGGATTCAGAATATCCAAAGGATACGCTTTAAAGAATAAGCTGCTTTGGGGACAGGTGGCTAAACTCAAAACGTGCTTGCCATAGGCTCATGTAATACATACACTGAGTCATCAGCATGTTTGAATACAGGTTGTAGGGAATTCCATGGCTGATGAGGCCACAAAAGCAACAGTGCAAACTGCTGCAGTCACTGGAATTCCTCGTTCAAGTACGAGGATAAATGGAAACATTATGACAGCTGTCAAAGCTACATGTAATGGCACACACTTGCCGAAAGGCATTGCAACTGAATACTCAGAACAGCTAATTGTGCAAAATTTACCATTTGCTCAGGTTCCTGGAATTGGGGATCGAGTAATACGTAACTCAGATTGCAGGTTAGGGTTAATCCTAGCAGCACATGAGGGCCGACCATCTGCTCACACAGGGGTGGCAGTTAAGATTTCATTATTGCCTCAACAGTATTGGTCTATATAAACAGACTAAGGATTTTGTTAAATGCAGCATCTGCCAGCAGATTAATGTTTCCACCACGTCCACCACAGACACCTCTTCTGATCACAGACAAGCCTCTGGCTTGTGTTTATTTGCACCTCTGCGATCCGTTACAGTCAGATGGGGCGTACAAATACATCTTGGTAGCAGTAGATTCCTGCTCTCGATTCCTATGGGTTTGCCACAACGATCGGCTGATGCCCGATCTGTTATAAAAGATCTGCAATTCTTTATCGGAAAATATGCAGTAGCCACATTTCATTCGGACCAAGGTCCGGCGTTTGCCTCCATGGCTTACAGAGACACTATGGGAAATTTGTGTGTGACTGTGCGGTACTCCTCCCCCTATCACCCTGAGGGAAAAGCGGTAGTGAACAGGAAGAACCAACACTTAAAGCAGTTTTTAACAGCTAGGGTATTAGGTGCAGGTCCCAGTTGGGTCCATCACCTGTATGGGGTCCAGAGAGCCCTAAATATTCTGGCTAAAAAATCCCTGGTTGGTTGGGCTCCCTATGAGATCCTGCTCGGGGTTAAGATGTGGGTTCCAGACATCAACAGTTCCAGTATAGTGGCGGCAGAAACACCATTTGACATCAATGAACGTTTGGATGTTTTACAGAATCCGAACAACTTTCAAGAAGCTCAGAGCAATGTCCAGCAGAAACATTATGCCACTGGTGAAATGAAGGATGCACCAGTAACTCCTGGGTGGATTCCAAGGATCGGTGATCTCATCCGGGAGACGATAGTGGACAAAAAGGAATTTGGGCAATCCTACAGAGCGTCTGTACCTGTCCTAGTAGTTGAAGTTGAAGGCACCAGAACTGTATTTATACTGCCCCTGCTGGCTGCACAAAGAAGAGTTTTGTGTCAATAGAGCTCTTCAAACAACATCATGTGGATGGTTCTACACAGTAGGACAAGAGAGCTCCTGGTTAGTTACCTGTCTCCTCTCACTACCCTACAGGAAGTCCCGATGGAAGCTTTGATCAGTGATGAAGCTTCTTCTCCCCATCAAGTTGCATGGTCTTCTTCTGAGATACAGTCACTACTCCACAATAATTTCCCACACCATTTCGGGGAGCTTGTGAACTGCATTTTTAACATGAGTTATATTGCGGGGGTACCACACTTTTTTAAAACAATTGGTTTTGGGATGGTTAGCACCTTCCAGACAGTCTTTGGAGTTATTCCATCATTTGTAGACTCTGTGCTTGGAAGCATTTATTGAGGTTTCCCGCTTGTCCTGTTCCTAGTTGTCGGGACTGTGCTTTTAATATTTTTGCTCCACAATGGATGTTACATCACAAGGTCAAATGGGGATGCCGCTACCACACGTAATCCTGTGTCATAAATGCATGATACAGTCCTTTGGTGCACCCTTACTCCAGGAACTAAATGACCACTGGTTCTTGTCCTTGTGGCTTGTCTGGCTTTACTGCGTGCAGCCCATTTTTCCGCTGTCTGCTGTGCACTTTCAAGTGTGCCCTAGACATATGCCTAGAAATGCAACTGGTTCAATCTCCGGATATTGTCCTGCTTGCGGATACCCTGAAGACCCACTTGTACCATTGTCCCTCATAGGCAGAACCCATCAACAAACAATATGAAATCAGAGTCATACAGTGGTTCATCTTGTATATATCTGGTCTTGGCTTGGTGCACAGTATAGTGTTATTGAGATAGTCTTGCTCTATTTCCCCTTCCTCGCCCACAACTCACATAAAGGCAGAAGTATCACAGGGTTCAAGGTAGCACATCTTTTCAAAGTAACATTTTTTGGTGATGATATGATCTGCTCATATCTGGTCAACTGGCTGTTGGTCAAGTGTTGAGTATGAGAAGGGGTCAACAATATCTCAAATGAGTGGGGCATGAACACAGTAAAGGGATGACCCGTCACAATACTTTCACACTGTTCTATGCTGACACCAACGGCTGCCACAGCTTTAAGGCATCCAGGCAGCTCTGCAGCTACGGTGGTCAAGTGTAGCAGACAAATTGGCCACTGGCCTATGGGCATTTCCATGCAATTGTGTAAGCACTGAGAGTGCAGTCCTCCATCTCACTCCGGAAGAGCGCAAAGGCTTTATTATAATCAGGCGTTTCTAGTGCCAGGGTATGAGAAAGGCTTCCTCTCAGCTCTAGGTAGGCAATCAAGAAATGGTTATCATAGGTTACCGGTTTAGACACAGGGAAAAGCTGAGTATACACTGATGACAGTAGCACACCATTCACCAAAACATTCTGACTTCCCTCTGAGTGGTTGGCGGATTGATTTTGAGAATTGCAGAGAATCTTTCCTGCAACACCTTTCTCGCTCCCTTCACAATGTGATGTCCAATATACAGGACTTCTCTGTGACAATACTGTAAATTACTCTGGGACACTTTATGTCAATTCTCAACCAAGTGGTATAACAGGGCAATGGTGTCTTGTTTGCAAGCTTTCTCGTATCCAACGTGACTAGTTGGTTGTTGATGTACTGTACTAAAACCAAATTACAGGGCATAATTAAGAACTCAAGATTCTTTTTGAGGATCTGATAATAGATTTACATGCTCTCCGCATACCTTTGTGTGACTCAGCACATGCCAAAACACGGTTCTGGAACCAAAAAGCGAAGAGGAACTGGTTGTTCTCATGCAAAGGTATGGAGAAGAAGGCCTGACACAAATCAATGACAGTGAACCACTCATCCTCACATGTAATTTGAAACAAAATCACAGCTGGATTTAGTACCACGGGGCAACAAGAAACAACAATTGTGTTTATCTTTCTCAAATCTTGAACTATGTGGTATTTACCCCTAGGTTTATGTAGGCCCATAAATGGTGAATTACATGGACTCCCCATTATGTCCTTCAAAATGCCTTGTTGTATCATTGAGTTAACCACTGGAGCAATCCCAGCAATTGTTTCGTGGCCAGATTATATTGTGGAGTTCTTGGGTACTCAGCTTTGAGTTTTACTATTATGAGGACAGAATCAACTCCCTTGATGAGATCTATGTCCTTTCCTGAAAAGTCCCAGACTTCATGCTTCATTATATCCCTAAGATCTGGGGGTAACTCATCATTTGTCAGGATAAGGTAGAATCAAATGGTTGTCCCTTGACGCGCGAATTTAAAGGCAACATCCTTGTCATGGGTTTGAAATTCCACTCCTGGACTTGAACCACACACCACAAACTGGTGATTCTCCTCAAAGAACCCTATTTTAACAGGTACCTCTTCTGTTACAAGGTTTGTCATATGTTTATTTGATCTCCTACAACTTGGATCTTTTTTCCCGAGAGTTGATTTGGAACCTCCACTGTTCTCACAGTAGATTTAGTAGCATCAGTATCAATCAAGAACGATACGGGGTGGCCATTCTCCTCACCTGCTCCGAATGGACCACTCTGGTCCATCATCAAGACTGCGCCAAGTACACAATCTTTCTCCTCCTCACGCACCGTTATTGGGACTGATTGAAGCTGTAGCCCTCAAACGTTTCAAACAAGAGATATTGTTAAAACACACCCTTATTTTGAAATTAATTCTGATTTAAATTTGGAACTTGATTGGAATTAAATCAGAGACCACTAGCATTTTTCTGTGGCATCTGGGCTTGTGGAATCTGCATCACTGGGGCTTGGGGCACATTAAAGTTCTTCATTCTTGGTACATTCGGTGACTGTATGGGGTTATTACCCTGGGGCTGTGTAAACCCTGAATTCTGAACCTGATTCTCATTCACTCCCGCTTCCAATGCCCCAACATATTGCAATAATGATAAGTATTTGTCCTCTTTAAAGTTTCCACATCAATCCCAGTACTCGATCGGAACACCACAACCTCTACTCTGTTGTGGGAACCCATTTCCACCTTGCATCACAGGAGTCTCTTGCTGATACACTCCTTGCATATAACCAATGCTCCCTACAAAAGGTTGGGCTTGACCTCCTCTGTGTGCGGCTTTCATCTGCACCACCATCAATTTTTGCTTCATCCTCTTCAGCTTTATTTCCAATTCATCACTACAATATTTTGCATATCTCAAAATCTCATCAAATGATTTATTCTGCTATCAAAACCAAATGCTGCTGAATCATCAAGCTAATTTCAGGTCTTAATCCCACCACAAATCAGGACACAAAACTCCCCATCTCTTTAGGTTCAAGAGTCTCCATTCCATTGAGCACCTGCAGCAATCTCTCATAATCGGCATGCACTGACTCTTTGGGCTATTGGGTCATCCTGTCAATCTTAACCCAATCAATGTCTTTTGCTGGTATTTTCCCCTTCGAAAAGGTAATCACCTGTTGATACCTTTTCATCACCAATGCATCGGGTTTCTCTGAGTCTCTTTCTCCAGCCACTCTATAGCCACTTTACATTCTACCCATAAATCACTTGGTACCACACTATAGAACAAGGTATTAAAATCCACCCACAAGGCTTATGAAATCTTCACATATGCCTCAACCTTTGTATACCATTCCACTGGCTTTTCTCTCAATTTTGGGAAATCATTAGTGAAAGACGCAAGATCACTCTTGCTCCAAGGCACATGTATATAACCTCCACCAGGCACTGCCCTCAATGGAAAAGTTGAGGTGGCCTCTCCCTTCACTGTGGATAGAGGCGGCTCACCACTTGGTTTCTTTTGCTCCTGCTTCTTGCCCATCTGCTTTCCCACTTATCTAGCTCACTCCATTTTCAGATGTTAATGATTGATTCTTTAATCTGTAATTTCATTCCTGAAGTTCTCATGCTAGTTATGTCATTCTCATCAAACCATACACAGTAACTTTTTTGTAGAGACTTGGTCCTGTTCAGATCAACCTCATATTTCTCGGCTAATTCATATAGCTTTTTATGGGCTTGTCCTGCACGTTTGGTAACATCTTTACACATAAAATACAAGTTTGTTTATAAAATAAAAGTTTGTTTTCTTGATAGGCATCCATTCGGGAAAGGTCAAGGTTTCCTAAAATCATCTCGTCGATTTCTAACTTTAATTTGACCCTATCTACTGCATTATCTCTCACTGGGGACTGAATTGTTTCATTACTCAATGCTGTACTTTCACCTTCTCTTGGGGACCCATTGAAAAACGTAGTCCAATCATCTTATTCTTGAGCACTAAGACCATTCTGTGCTACAGGGGTATTGGGCACTATCCCTTCTCTGGGAGTACTGTGGTTAACACTCAGAAGCAGGGCCGGACTGGCTACCGGACGTTTTGGTGTGCTGCCAAGCTGGGGGATGATTTCACTGTGGTGGGGGCTGATTTCGTTGATGGGGACCTGCGTGTGCTCCTAAATAAACAAAGTAAAACGAATGGTCCCCATCAACGAAATCAGCCCCTAGCTTGGCAGCACACCAAAACGCCCGGTAGCCAGTCCGGCCCTGCTCAGAAGTGAATTCTAAATAGACATGTCAGAATTTGGGAGTCTTCTAGCAAACCCTCCCAAGGAGTTGAAGGTAAATCCAGTCCGGGTCATAGTTGGACCTGCACTAGCAGCACAAGGGGCGTTCACCTGAGTTGGAACTAAAGGAACCCCTCCCATCCTCAGGCCCACACGAGTGTTAACTGATGTACCTACTCTAGTAGAAACTACTGTCAAAGTATGCATCACATTTCCTGCTGATTCAGGTTTATACAAAGGAACTACGGAACCAATAGTGACTGGAACAGTTAATGCATCTGGGGCATGCAGAACAGTGGGGTCAACAAGAACACTAATCCCTGAAATCTCTCCCATCAAGTTAGTACTCATATTCATGGGTGCGGTTGCTACTCCGGAGTTCCGACTGGCACTTGCACCACTTATTCCCTCAAGTTGGGCCTCATTATTTGAAGGGGAGGGGGATGCGGCGATAACAACACATCGAAGAGATCATAGCTAGTATCACTATCACTGGCTTCACCCGTACTCTCTGTGTCTCCTGTCTTTTCCTCCTTCTTTTTCTTTTCTTTCCCTTTCCCAGATTCTTCACCTGTCAAGACAGGGTATACTCTAGCTCCTTCTATCATGTTAGGAATTATTATTTAAACTTGCCATCATGCATGACTCACTCCTAGAGGAGCATCTCGGCACTAGGCACAGAAGTTTGGCATGAGTTGCCACCAGAAATGTAAAGAGAAACATTACAGAGCCATCTTTAAATAACTTTTTGTATTTAGTATGGTCCTCACATAGCCGAATAGACAGGGGAAGTTTATTCCTGCAAGATGCTGCCAAATAGGAAAATGATCTACTGCGGAATCTGTCCGTACAGATGCGAAGTATTTTTAAATAAGACTTGTTGGAAGATCCACCACTGTTGTGCTACATTCCATCTAGCATCGGCACAAATGCGCACTGCCTTTTGGACTCTTCCCTGGTATTTTTCCTTTTTCCTGACATGAGTTGCATGCTCCCTAGCATTAAGTGCTTCGTATTGTGCGGGTCTAGGAGGCAGCTTCATTTCATATAATACCCTTCTCAAATTTTCAATAATTCTCAAATTGAATGTGCCATAGCGTGGAAACTTAAATGCGCCTTCTTTCTCTGTGATCATATGTCAGTGGTTCAACCAAACACATGTATGAAGGCCCATGTTTATGACCAAATAATGACCTGGCGTACCTTCAGGTGGTGCCTATTCTCCCTCTTAAACATGTATTCTCACAATTCCCCTAATCAGATCGCGTATATCTTTAAAGTGTTTCATTTTGCAACAATAATATCAACAATCACAAATAGAATTTCATTTCAAACCAGGGAATAATTCTTCACCTACAATTCTCATTCGGCGTCAACACCCAAAAGCAGCGCAGCATTCTAAAATGTGGTCAACCAATAACAGTGTGCGTCAACACTAACTGACCAATCACAGCACAGCACACTGTGACGTCTTTCTCACTCTTCGCAACGGCTCACCCTCCTTTACAATTTTCACGATCGTTGCAATGCAAGCACAATAACACAAATTCAACAAGTTTTGTTGGCTCCCCTATAGAATCGATAGCACTCACCCACACATTCTGGTCTACTCTGACTCACACTTGAAGGAAACCTCAGCCCGCGAGGTATCAACTGGATCTGTGCAGCTTCTCCCTGTGCACTAGGATCTACTACATAAATTACATCTGACACTCACTCAAAGTATATTTCTCTATCTCAATTGTGCAACGCGATGTTGACGTCTCACCACTAACACCACTAAACTAAGCTGACAATTAGTACCCAGTGTTTTCTAGACTGGTAACTTATTACTATCCCAGGATCTTGGGCTTAGTGCAGCCCAATAACAACCTCTTTGCATACAGAGCCACACTTACACAACAACTCAAAACATTTCGGCATCGCACCACACAACCTTCGCAAAACACCGCAAGCTAGACATAAGCAATTGCAATGAGCAACCCTATTAATACTCACTCCTCCACTGTTACAACTCTTTCCTGAACTGCTTGGATTCCATCGGTCCTTCACATCGAGACATTGGCTTTAGTGGTTTGGACTGTGTTTGGGGCTAGTCCAGAATGGGATAGTCTAACTCCTTTTGCTTCAGTAACTAACCATTCATCTTGAAGGTGTGAGGGAAAGTGATTACCATTTACTCATCCGATGAATCATTTTAGTTGATTTAGAGGCAAAGGAAGTCAGCAATAATAAAACAATTCAACTTCTGTTGAGCCCATTTGGTCACACAGAGAACCAGGAATCGTTAAATGAAGTTCAGTGGGTTTATTACAAGTTATTAATCAATCCAATATACATGCAAATCAGGAACATTATAAAGGCACAGAATTACAACGGGCATGCTGAAACGTCAAAAGAAATTCAGATTCAATAGCATAAGACTTGCAATGAATGCAGTCATAGCAATACATACACTGAGAAATAGAAATTGGTGTTCCTTAAAGAAACTCCGATCCTCCTTCCTAAACATGAATATATTCTAAAGTTATCTAACCCAGATTATGAATCTACGCTACAAATGAGTCATTGGGAAAATTCTCAGAGGAATTCAGAAGTGCAGAAAGCTGTCAGCATAGTGAAAACTCCAGTAGAAGTCTTCCAAAACATGAGAATAAATGCTTAGCATAAAGATACACACTTGAAAACAAGCAGAGAGGTCTGTACCCCACAAAGTTGAAAGGGATCTGAGCCCAAATTGTAACGGTGTAAGACTAATCAAAACCACAGAGTTTCAAGAACAATTATATATTTCCCACATCACCATAAACCTAATTATCTTTCCTCCCCACAGTAGGTATTGTCAAAATCCTTCGGCATTCCCACCCCACAAATTTGGACAGTCGCTAAAACCTTGAGCATGTCCTCGATCTTGATAGGCGAGGAATAGAAGACTTCTCCTGCTTGTTAGTTCTTCATGTCCTTGCCACGATTTCTCTTCTCAGGCCTCACTATCAATAATACAACAATACTCTTTTCACTAGTTATGAAATCATAAGAACACACCTGCAAAAGAAAGAACACGCAAGGCAAGCAAAAATATATTTCAAAATTAAGGCCTTTAATCGAGCTCAATTTACTGAAGTATTTTGATGTACATTTTGAGAAAGTGATTATATATGCACATGTAACTTCAGAATAAAGGCAAACGTGAATAAATAGCTTCATGATTACATACGCAATGTATGTTAATAAATGCAGTATAAGTCGAAACATAAATGTAAATGCGAATGAGAATTACATGTCTTGACAGATAAACAAAAATGTTACCTTCACACGCTTATGAGTCTCTAGTTGCTAGATGGAATACATATTAAGAATGTATTTAAATGCTTCATTTTATGTCAATAAAGTCAAAGCATACAATATATTAAGTGTCAGGTACATGAGTGAACGTTGTGCTTCTGTGACGTGTAATGGTGGAGTCTAAATTGCGCTGCTCAATAGCTGACCCAAGTGATCGTTATAACTCAAGCATTCCGTGGTTGAATCATGTTGCATGCCCTTCTAGATCTCCACTTTAATTTTAATGTTGGTCATCATAAATGTAATGAAATATTCTCAACATGGCCTAGTAAGTGACAAGACCTTTAGGGCTGTGGTCCTGCGTTTCCTGTCCTTCCTATGCAGTCAGCAGAGCTCTTACAAGGCCTTCTGGGGCCCTATGCAACATGACATCGTGTCATCTGTCTCTTGGTGGACATATTTCATGCTTCTAACGGCAACTCCATGCTTTGGACGCCCCAGAATCGCCTTGCCTTACCTCTAGCCCTGGCAGCCAAGATAAGGCACATCCTCCTCTGATAGCTGCTATCATAGTTACTCATCGCAGGATCGATGGGTGGTTCAAACAGCCATGCAGACGCACATATATCTAGGCGAAACCTATTGTTGCTTGTTGACGCACAGATAGCCAAGTCCCTCTCTTGGCTCTTGATCACCAACTTCTAAAATTCCAATCAACTGGTTTCCAATTCAAGTGAGCCCCATTTGGAAATACTGAAAAAGTTAACTGAACGTCTTGCTTCCCCAAGCAGCGAGCCTGTGCCCCTCCCCCTTTAGAAATCTGTGTTCCAGAACTGTCATAGGTGGATAAGCCTATCATAAAATTGTCAAGATTAATAGCAGATCAGCCACATGCCAGTCAGTGGCTTCTGTGACCACACTGACAACTCATTCCTGGACTCATTCCTAGAATCCCAACACAGGGTCAGATTTAGAGTTCGGCGGACGGGTTACTACGTCACAGTTGTGATATATATATTCCATCCACTATACTACAAGTACATTTTCTCCAATGACACTTGGAATACGGTGGACAAGATATCCATCACAGGCCCAAAATCTAGAGTCAGTGAAGCATCCGCATTAGCGATATTATTGATACTGCCTCTATTACTACTGTAAGTGCAGCTATTACTGCAGTTTCCTCTGTTGTAGTGCTATTAGAAGCTACTACTACTACTACTAATGCTGTTTTTACATCTGCCATTACTGCCAACACTGACCACCGTACTTCTACTACTGGTGGTACTGCTGCTGCTCCTGCTACTTCAGTCACTGCTACTGGTACTGCAATTGCCACTAGTTCACTTTTTTACTGCTACTACTATTAACACTGTTAATACAGCTGCCTCTACTACTATAACTGTTAAAAAGGCAGCCACAACTGCTAACACTAGTACTATTGCTACTGCTACTATCGCCACTAATGCTGCTGCTTCGACTTCTACCGCTGCTGCTACTACTACTGCAGCTACCACTACTAGTATTGCAATAGCTGCTATTATTATTACTAATACTAACACTGCTACTACAGCTGCCACTACTGCTAACACTGTTACGACTGTGACTGATACTGGTACTATTGCCACTTCTGCTGCCATTATTAATCATGCTACTACTGGTACTACCGCAGCTCCTGGTACAGCAATAGGCGCTACTATTTTTACTACTAACATTGTAACTACAATTACCACTACTGCTAACACTGGTACAACTGCTACTGCTACTATTGCTATTATTGCTGATACCACTGCTATTACTGGTCCTATGGAAACCAGTGCCATAACAGTACTTGAGGGGGGCCCCTTGCAAACTACATGGAGGGCTGCACCCAAGGGCGGCTCCTCTGCTAAGGCGGAGGAGCATCGCCCCTCTGCTCTGAGAGCGGGAGACAGGAAACATAAAATAATAATAACACCGTATTATCATTTTATTATTCACTACGGGGCTAGGTTGGGGCAGGGCGTTGCTGGGGTCACAGGAGGAGGAGTGGATTGCACTTCTTAAGTGTGCATGACTGTTTGGCTGGCCCTCTTGGGCTGGACAAACAGTTATGCGCAATTTGCATGTTCCCCACCAGGCTGCATTACACAGCCTGGTGAGGAACATGCCCAGGCTCACATTCCCCGTCTGAGGGCTGAACTACAGCGCTCAGACCAATCACAATGCCGCATTGCAGCGTTGTGATGCGTTGTGATTGGCTTAGGGGAGGGAGCCTGTGTGCTTCCTGCTTCTGCCAAAGCTGAGGAGAAGGCGGTGTGGGAAGGGACCGAAGTGGAGGAAAGACAGCAGCCGGCAAAGGTAAGTGTTTTTTTTTGGCCGTCTGTCACCCCCACACCCTGCCACCCCCGTTCCATGCCAGCCACTACTGGCCACACCCCAGGATCCACCACCACTTTGGTCCCAGACCCAGTCATTGTTCTCTGCTGAGCTCCCCCGCCCCTCCCGCTCCACGGGGGCTAATGATACGCCACTGACTGGTATTTCAGGTACCAGAATACCCACTGCTGGAGCGCTCTTAAGTTTCTCTAGTCCTTGTATGAGTAACACTAGAATGCAAAGAATAAGCATTTATCAAATTAGCTCCTCGTGCATGTACTGGCCCCTCCAGCAGCACCTTAGCTTCTAGGCGGTTATGATAGGGGATGTCATCTAGATCTGATATATAGGGTGTGGATGCTACAATAAATGGTGGGCCCTGGGTTTCATTTGGGGAGACTCAGGCCTGCATGATGAAACATGGAAATAAGGCAGAGAAATTCCACCAGACAGATTTGTGTATTTCTGCATTCCTATAAGCTGTGTGGGGCACATACTGGAGAGGGGTGAGCCAGGCTTTCATGTTACACTTTAAAGGGTGCTCTGTGAGGTGCAGAGACAAAATATCGATGTAAAAATATCGATTTGCACAAATATTGATGTAAATATATTGTGGGTCAGAAATATCGACAGAAAAAATATCGTGGTCAAGAACATCTCACCGATCAAGTCTCAGCGGATCTTATAAAGCCATTGTATCGATCTGAGGGCCTCCATGCTTTCCGCGTTCACCTTGGTCCCCCGACCAAACCCTTTTCCATAATGTAATCATTGGACCAATCCTATTAATCGCAAGCTACGGCCCCACCTTATAAGAGGATGCCAGATGTTAGATGTCTTATCCACTGCGCTTTCATAATCCAAACGGGCCATAGCAAACGAGGCTTTGAGCCAGTCCTCCCTTTTTGGTGGTAGGGGATCTTTCCATCTCTTACAAATCTCCCTCCGGCCAAGAGGACCAGATATAACAGTAGACCTCTCAATGGTTGTGAGACTGTATGGCATATTATACCGTCATCGCCAAAGATCACAAATGACAAGTTAACATTGATTTTAATCTTAAAAATGTCTCGGAGTGAATCACCAACCTCCTTCCAGAAATGTTCCAGTTCCGGATACTCAAGAAAAACATGTAGATCATTAGCCGAAGATAGCAGACATCTTGGGCACTTGGGGGGGGGAGCTGAAACAAATTTGGCAATCTTCGCTGGAGTATAGTACAGTCTATTTATAACAAAGAAATGTTTCTATTTTAAGCAAGCAGGTTTAACTTGCTTATATAGCACCTTCAAGGATGGCTCAAAGAGGGAAACTATTGAAGAACCGAGAGGGGTTTGAGTCCACACCATCTCTGAGGAAGGAGTCTCCTGATCTTCAGCATCCAATAAAAAATTGTAACATACTGAGATCTCCCTCTTCAATGTGTGGATAGTTTGACACAACTTTTCAACTTCCCGGTTTCCTCTAACTTCCCCTTTTTTCACAGTAACCCAAGACTCTAGCTGCAGATATTTAAATCTGGAAAATCCAGCGCCAATCCTAGTTCGCAGATATTCCCTGGGGTGAATCCCCTCGGAGTCTGCCAGCTCAGACCAGATGTTAATGCCAACCCTTTTGATAGGTAACGCCAGACTGTCTTTAAGGCAGTCCGGAGTTCCAGGCGTATCCCAAACAGGGGCGAAGTCAGAATAGTATCCTATTCCCCACTTGAGCCTAACCTTATACCAGAGCTCCAAGGCTACCCTCAAAACCTTCAGGCGGACTCGCTTAAAGAATTTAGGAGCGCCAAACTTATATAAGAAGGCCTGGCCCCCTCCACCTCCTTCAGCTCTAACCATCTCTTCCAGCAACCTGCCCCAGACTGACTTCTCTGGTTTCACGAGTAGCATCCGAATGCTTTTAAACTGGAAAGCTACCGCATACAGTCTAATATCGGGAAGGGCCAGCCCCCCTTTAATGAGTCTACGTCTTAACTTCTTCCATGTTAACCGAACCCCCTTATCTCCCCATACAAAACTCCCGAAAAAAAAGAATATTTATTTTAGGTAAGTAAAATCAATGTAAAAAATATCGAAGTGTTAAATATCGTTTGTAAAAATATAGGGGATGATCCACCCGACATTTCCCTCCGCCTGCCACCCATTTCCCCCCGCCATATTAGTAAGACCGTTCGCCGATTTTCCGCCGGTCGACCAGTCGACCGGGCAGAAAAAGGGCTGGATATGGTGGCGGTGTCTGCTGGACAACACCATTCATATTAGAATGGGCAGCGGTGCAGGGCTTTCCATGGCGGAGACCCCGCCATGGAAAGCCAAGTGGATTTTGCTTTCGGGGGCCTGTTGCGGGCCCCCAGGGTATTGAGAGGGTGGGGGGTGCACATGGGGGTACCCATGGTACCCCCCTACATTTTCATGGACAAGGTGGCAGGCCCTGATCGGTGCCTGTCACCTTGTGCATGACAATGCAAAATGTGCATTCCGAGCACCGCCCGCCACAATACTGGGAATAGAGGATGCCACCGCGGCGGTGGCATCCTAATTGCCGGTGCGGGACCACCGCACCACTGGCGGCCGCTCCCAGCACCGCTAGGGTGCCGCCATCCTAATCGGCCCCATAGTTGTTAAAAAAATCGATTTTTTATTAATGTTATGTATTTTAGTATATATTTTATGTGTGATTTTTTTAAATAAGAATTGTTTGTATTTTTTATATGTGTTAAAATTTTAGTAGTTAATAAAATAAAATTCATTGAATTTTGCGTTTTTAGTTCCGTAGCGGGTTGTGGGTTTATAGGGGAATAGGCTGGTCTGTAATTTAATTATATATATTTTATTGATAATTTATAGAAGTTACTATTTTTTTTTTTAATTGAATTTAGCCTTTTTAGTTCCTTAACGTGTTGTGGGTTTATAGGGGAATAGGGTGGGAAGTAATTTAATTATATAAAATGTATTGAATAACTTTTATTGATTAATATTGGTATACTTGTGATGTTATTGTGTTAAATGTGTAAATTAACATATTAATAATTGTTATTAATTAGTTGTTAATTAATTTAAATTAATTAGTAACTCATTATGGTAATTGTGTAATTAATTTTAGGTGTGTGTTGTGGTGTTTGTAGGTGTAAATGGTGGGAAGGGTGGGAAGTAATTTACATTTTATTGATGAATTATTAATTAGCTGTTAATTAATTTAAATTAGTTATTTAGTCATTAATTATGGTAGTTGTGTAATTAAATGTAGGTGTGTGTTGTGGTGTTTATAGGTATAAAGGGTGGGAAGCAATTTATTTTTCATTGATTAATTATGTATTATTTGTTAATTAATTTAAATTAATTAGTAATTATTAATCATAATTGTGTAATTAATTTTAGGTGTGTGTTGTGGATATTATAGTGTCAAAGAATGTGTAATTAATGAATGTTTATATTGTTTTTGTAATAATATATTTAAACGTAATATTAATTATATTAATAATGGAAATACATTTTAATAAAACTGTTTATGTCTTTTTTTATAGGTGTAGTGTTATAGGGTAGGAAATAAAATAAATACATTTATGTTTTAAATGATTTGTTTGTTTGTGAATATTTGTTTCTTTTAAATAAATATTGTTTATAAATGTATTTATAATTTTATTTAATATCATATCTGTAGGTTTTTAATATATGTAATTAACATTATAATATGTGTTATTTTTATATGTTTAATGGTATATTTTTAAAATATTGTTTATTTATTTTTAAGAATATATCTTATTGTTAATTGTTGAAATGTTATTAGTAATTTTTGTTGTTCTGCTATCCAATACTTTCCCTACAGTTGCACTCACTGGAGTGGGAATAGTAATTTTTACCCCTCCGCTATCCAATACTTTCCCTACTGTTGCACTCACTGGAGTGGGAATAGTAATTTTTATCCCTCCGCTAGCCAATATTTTCCCTACTGTTGTATGTATTGTGTTGTGAAATGTACGTTTTGTTTTAATAGTTTAATGTTTTAATTAATTATATATATTTTTAATTTTAAATTATTGATAAATGTATATATTTTATTTTTATATAATTTAAAATTTAAAAAATTAAATAAAGATAATAGTTACTAAATTATTTTAAAGTAAAGATATGTATATGTATAAATTATTATGTTTGTGTGTTTATATTTTTTAAATTAAGTTTATTTTTTATATTTAGTTAAAATGTGTATTAAATTTAATTTAATTTGCCGAAGATAATGTTAATATTTTTAATATATATTATTTTCCTTAATGTAAATTTTTAAATCGATATTTTTTAAAACGATATTTTTAACTTTGATATTTTTGATTCAATATTTTTGTACTTACCTGATTATGTATAGGCAGTCGATATTTTTACAATCTATATTTTTACTTCGATATTTTTACTATCAATATTTTTACTATCGATATTCTATCAGTGATCCGCTCTGTGATTCAGTGAGAGGTCACAAGGAGGGGGCCTGGGCACATCTCAGGAAGGCGATGGGGGTAATAAGAGAATCATAAAGAGTAGGGCTGGGGCCCTGGACTAACCTTTTCATACACATATCACTGTGGCTGACATCCAGTTGTGAGCTCTAGTCAGTCCCATGGCCTGAGTCAAGGAGCTATCAGCTTTGGAGTCACTCCTGCTTTGACAGAATGCTTTTCAAAGGCATGAGATAGTAGAAGAGTGGACACTTCAAAAGAAGCAGGCCCCCAACATAGCAACTTCAAAGACAACTTCAAAGACTCAGACTCTAAATCACATTTGGTGTCTGGAAATTGACTATAAGAATGGTGTTTGAGACCCCTAATATTGTCATCAGTCAGACAGGCTGTGTGAGGAAGGGAAGCTCTGCAAGACTTTGCCTGCGACAAGAACTCAGGGCAAGGATTGCTAATCTCCTTGCTGGGAGGGGGCCATCACTCAGGGCATCTGAGTACCGGGACATCACCCAGGGAATCCAAGATCACCTACCTTAGAGCCTGGAGCACCAGCGTCTGCCTGCATGCCAAGACCAGTGTGCCCTGTGAGGAAGAGGAGAGCATTGGAGGGAGTGAGGTCCAGTGGGGAACCCCAAAGAGTGGATCCCATTGCGAGATGTGAGGAGACAGCTGCTGCTTCAATCGGGCCTTTGCCCATGTGCTGGACAAAGTCAGTGACCCCCGTATGCCACAGGAGGGCCGCTGTGAATTGAACCGTTGCTGCGCTGTACCAATGGGTGTGGAGCTTGTGCTTCGTGCCGATCCAGCGGCCCCATATGCCAGGAGGGGCCACCGCAAAAGGTCTGCTGTGTGGAAAGGAGAGTAGGGTTGTGTGGTTGTGGGCCATGAGCCGTATGTAGGCAAAGGCCACCACCAAGAACGTCACTGTACCGATCGGGCAGGAGCCCGTGTATTGTGAGGATAGAGTGACCTCGTATGTCAGAGGGTCACCTGGAGCATCGAGAACTGCTACCTGATCTGCAACACCCGCCAGAGAAGTGAGGATGCCATGGGAGCACCTGCACACCGTCACCCAGGCAAGGGGGGATGGACCGGACACTCTCTCCACAGGAAAAACCACAAAGAATCTCTGGTTTGTTCGGGAAAATGACTGTGCGTGAGGCTGTTTGCACCCGCTGACTGCAGCCTGCCGGTGCTGCATGCACTGAACTCACCTGTACTCATCTGCTGCCGCTCCGAGAGCCCATTGTCACAGCATTCTTAAGAACTCCAGATGCTTCATGCCTGTCGCTGCGGGTAAGACTGATTTCCGTTCTGTTGGCCTCGAGTGAACTTACTAATAGTTAGCAGTGCTGGAACACTGTTGACTTTAATTTAGAGTCAAAGGTGTTTCTTGAGGCTTGGACCACTAATGGGGCACACCCTGGATGTTACCAATACTGAATGGGGACTAACGACTATCGATAGAGCGAGGAGAAAGTGGGACAGGGAATTACCAAAGAAACACTATAGCCCGACCTCAGGGTGCTGTGTGATTGTTTGTGAATGTCATTGTTTTCCTTTGTGTTGGTTAGTGGCAGAAATAAAACACTTTCACAAAACTGAGTATTTGGCAATGTTTTATTCCTGATACTGCGCACATTTTTAAGTTGTGAGCCCGTGTTCACAATCCTCTATCCACCCTCACTGCCCATTAAGGGAGCCTACGATTGCTCGAACACGTTACTATTAAGGGGCTGATTCCGATTCACAAAATGTACCGACTGACACGGGCCCAGAATGGAGACCGACCGACACAGACCGGCGCCGTACGACCCGTGCAGTATGGTGCAACGCATGTGAATTACAACCGACACGTACGGAATACAAGCCGAACGACCTAGCCGGAGGGAAAATAGTGATTCGTCCGGAAAACCGACGTGAGTTGAACTGACCGACACGTACCCGGAATGAACCCGACCGACACGTACCCGCGATGTCCGATCCACGCAGTACGATGCAATGCGTGTAAAGCCAGACCGACTCGCACGGAGTCCAAGCCGCATGACCGACACGCACAGAAAACAGGGCCCTCAAGCAATAGAGATCTCCGCGACAGACGCGTATGAAACACAGAAGAAAGTCAGCGTGAACGAGGCGGAGAAGCCCGCACGAGCCAACATCAGCGTCCGTCTCGGTCAGAAGAACGTCTCCTTCATGCCTAGAAAAACCAAAGGAAAAAAAGACCAAACAAGCAATGACAAAGCCAATAAATATTAAAAAAAAAGCCTGGGACAAAGACACACCCACAACTCCACCTATATAAAGGACATCAATCACTACCATGAGCCTTTGCAAATAGGAGACAACAGCCAGCAGCAAACACCATCACACAGCAACCACAGACACACTCACAACTCACCCATCACACAACTCGCACACCATTAGCACCTCACCAAAAGCACACACACATACAGCTAGCAAAACTAACACTAACCCACCCTCACTTGCACCCTCACACACACATCACTCACCGCCACCACCCATCACCATGCCCCCAAAGAAGAATCCAAAGTTCACAGATAGTGAGTTAGAAGTGCTGGTAGACGAGATCATCAGAGTAGAGCCACATTTGTTTGGTACATTGGTCCAAAGGACCCCCATGTCACAGAAAACCAAGATGTGGGCGAGGATTGTGGACAAGGTGAACGCACAAGCACCAACGTTGCGCACAAAGGACGATATCCAGAACAGGTGGTATGACGTGCGCAGGAGGGTCAAGAAACTCATTGAGAAAGATCACGCCTTGAGTCAGCGCACTGGCGGTGGCCCTCCTGCAAAACCAGTCTACTTCAGGACCTGGGAGGAGAAGGTGCGGGACATCCTACCACCAGAGAGCGTCCATGGTCTAGCAGACATACCAGAGCCTGGTGAGTACACAACCAACATAGTCAATATTGTGTGGCAAGGGGACAGTGAAACCATGCACCGTTAGCAAAGCCACAGTAACCAATAGATAATCATCCCAGTATGTGTATGCTAGTCAGACAAACACAATACCTGCTATCTCATAGTGACTTGGAACTGTATCATGACATGTACAAACCTACTAACAAATAGAGCAAGGCAGTGGCACAAAGCCAAATAAACACTGTCAGACAGTTTGTCACCACAAACACACTACCTCACAGTGTAGCTGCCTGACAAGAAGGAATAGTGGGTATGCAGGTGAAGTGAGTGTATCCAAAAGCATGATGGGGTTTGTAGTCACAGATAATGCTCCCCCTCAAAATTGGCCCATCAAGACCTCTCTGAAACATGCCCACATCACAGGGAGTGGAAAATGACTGACAAGATGGCTGACACTGGGTCCTGTTGTGGGGAGCACACGGCCCTGGTAGGGGTTGTGTGCAAATCAGAAGCAGGACACCACTGACTGACATCCTGAAAGACAACTTGCACGCCCTCCAATGGAAGCACGTTTCATGGTGGGATGTATGGTCGGGTGGGAAGGAAGCCTGACAGCTCTGACCATACTTACCAGCATGTGGAGACACACACCCCTCAACACAAACGCCACACAAATCACCGGGTAGAATGAATTGACCCACACCTCAGTGAAATATCAGCAAAAGATACACCGTACTGGGTGCTGCTGTGTGAAGCACAGGGGCTCTCTTTGGACTTGTAGCCAAACAAACACCAGGATTTCACAGTCAGCCATCTTGCCATTGCTGTCACACCCCCTCACAGGGAAGTAGAGTCAAGAGGGAGGAAGTATGGGCATGCTGGGAAGGGGGGTGTAGCCAAGAGCATGATGGGAGTTGCAGTCACAGACAATCACCACCCACCCACATGGCCCAGCAAGCTCACACTGAACCATGCTCACCTCACAGGGAGTGGGAAGGGACTGACAGGATGTCTGACACTGGGCTCTGTTGTGGGGAGCACAAGGCCATGCTGGGAACTGGGCACCAACAAACACCAGGACTTCACAGTCAGCCATTTTGCCATTGCTGTCACACCCCCTCACAGGGAAGCAGAGTCAAGAGGGAGGAAGTATGGGAATGCTGGGAAGGGGGGGGGGGTGTAGCTAAGAGCATGATGGGAGTTGCAGTCACAGACAATACCCACCCACCCACATGGCCCAGCAAGCTCACACTGAACCATGCTCGCCTCACAGGGAGTGGGAAGGGACTGACAGGATGTCTGACACTGGGCTCTGTTGTGGGGAGCACAAGGCCATGCTGGGAACTGGGCACCAACAAACACCAGGACTTCAGAGTCAGCCATCTTGCCATTGCTGTCACACCCCCTCACAGGGAAGCAGAGTCAAGAGGGAGGAAGTATGGGCATGCTGGAAAGGGGGGTGTGGCCAGGAGCATGATGGGAGTTGCAGTCAAAGACAATCGCCAGCCACCCACATGGCCCAGCAAGCTCACACTGAACCATGCTCGCTTCACAGGGAGTGGGAAGGGACTGACAAGATGTCTGACACTGGGCCTGAGAAATGATGTGGCTGACAATCACACATATGCACTGGCCAAAAAAAACCCGGTCGCACACTACGGGCCCGATTCACAGAACTAACTTAAGACAAAATCCTAAACTTACTACCATTTTCGTATTCACAGAAGGCACTTACTCATTTTGGTATTCACAGAAGACACTTACTTACTTTGGTATTCACAGAAGTTAGTAGTCCTACCATTAGGACTCCTAAATGCCTTCTGTGAATACCGAAAGTCTTAAAATTAGGATTTTTCTCAGTTTAGGAGTCCTAAAGTTAGGACTCCTAACGTTACTACTACTAAACTCAGAAAAATCCTAATTTTAAGGCTTTCGGTATTCACAGAAGGCATTTAGGAATCCTAAAGTTAGGAGTCCTAACTTTACTACTACTAAATTGAGAAAAATCCTAATTGTAAGACTTTCGGTATTCAAAGAAGGCATTTAGGAGTCCTAAAGTTAGGAGTCCTAACTATACTACTGCTAAACTGCGAAAAATCCTAATTTTAAGACTTTCGGTATTCACAGAAGGCATTTAGGAGTCCTAAAGTTAGGACTCCTAACTTCTGTGAATACCGAAATGAGTAAGTGCCTTCTGTGAATACCAAAATGGTAGTAAGTTTAGGATTTTGTCTTAAGTTAGTTCTGTGAATCAGGCCCACAGCCATTGCAACCATATATTCAAAATCATTGTCTGGGGATGCAGTGTCCAGGGGTGCCCCCGGCCGGGCAGGGGAGGTGTGTCTTGCAGATGACAAGTGTGGAGAGCCATATATGGTACATTGCACAAAACACACAGGAACTCATATATACATCATTGACAGGGGACATCTAACAGTGAATGGAATGGACACACCAATCTAGCCAACACCATAGCATGTTCGCATTCACACTCGGTGCTGTTGTGAGCTGCATTCCACTCCTACATCGTGCTGAACCATAGGCATCCTTCACACAACACACCACTCACTGACATAGACACTGTAGACACAAGGTCAAACCTGGACAGCATTGGAGGAGACATGCTACTCACAGCAGCAAAACTGCAACACACACACCACCGGCCCTCACTGTCATGAACATTGAAAAGCCAGAGTGCTACCTTGCCCAATCCATGTCACCATGGAGAACATTGACAAGTCAAATCACATATGCACGTACAAAACTCAGCACCATTAACGATGGTAACATCATCACTTGTATGAAATGAGATGGGAACTAGGAACACTGTAAAAAAACACTTCCTCCAAAGATATCACAGGCATACCGGACTGTGACCATGTCGTTCCAATACACCAATGTGGCACACAAAGACTAGCAAACTCTGCTAACCCACATGCCCCAATAGTACAACATATCCCCAGTGGAATAGCACGAATGTCCTTGTTATATCTCACATGTGTACAGGGATGACACACCTGTGTCAGCAATGTGATGGCCCTTGAGTAGTAATGGTCATGTACAGACAAATCTATCCATGAGCTGGGCATGCACACACTTCGACATGCACATTGAAATGTTTCTTTTTGGCTGGGCAATGTGCAACAACAATATCAATCTCTGTCCGTGACAACCCGGAACAAAGCTGTGTACAGGCAGGCATCCGTTCGTACAGTTGAAAATGTCATGTTTGTGAGCCATTGATGCCTGTAGAAACATAACTTACATTGTGTGTCTCTTCCAAACACAGGTGGTGCTGGGGACACAGCACCAAATGAAGAGGATTCCCAGTCCCAGACTCTTGGGACACTGAGCTCTCTGGTTTGACTCTGTTTCTGTCCTCTTCGGATGACGACGAACAACCTGGCACCTCCAGTGTGAGTCATCATGCAGCACCAGCAGCACCAACATCTGCACCCCCTGTACCCATGCCTCCAGCATCTGGAAACAGACAGGGCACCCCCGCCAACAAGGACAGACCAAGGCCACAGAACACCCACAGCACAGGGACACAGGATCCCCCGGAAGCTACAGCCAACACCACCAGCAACACCACCCAAGGGGTCCCAGTGTCACCTGTGCGTGCCGCCGCTGGTCCTGCCTGTGTGGATAGGGGTGCTGGAAGGGGTGGGAGGCAGAGGGCGCGGCTTGCAGAGGGGTCTGGACTGCATGATGACCCCCACCTGGCACGCATCTTAGATGCGTACCAGGATAGCACCAGAGGATTTGGCCAGGTAGTGGGGATCCTCAAGGACATACAACAGGAGCAGGCTGCCCACCATGCCCGCATGGAGGGAAAGTGGGATGCACTTACTGCGGTGCATCGGGACATATTCCAATGCCTCCGCCAGAGCAGCACAAACTTGTCCACACCTCCCTGTTTGGCCACAACATCTGTTGCCACACCATCTGCCAGTGCCACAGGGAGGGAGGAGGACTCTGGCGGAGAGTCCCCTGCACTGCAGAGGCCTGCACCTGAGGACCCCCCCCCCAAGAAGAAGAGGGGTCGTCCGAAGAAGGACATGTGAGACGCAGATGTCCCTGCACATCCCCCAGGGCTTCTAAACTTGTTCTGGACAATGTTCTTTGTGCGCAACCCGTTCACCTTGTCCAATCGGACACAACTCGCCCACATGACATGGAGGGTTCATGTTGGTCCAATGTAGCAGATGACTGTGGACTTTACTCTGGACATTTCATCTACCAACACTTCCAACTCTACTGTCAATGTACAGCACCCACCATCCTGTGCACTTTCCTCACACATGTTCGTAAATAAACTCACCAGTACACCATACTTGCCTCTGTTGTGATTCCAACTTGTCATGTGTCGTGGAGATGTTGATCTGCTAAACAACACAGTGCATGCCAAATACTACAACAATGTGACCACCGTTATGTGAGTCATGGTGATGTGACACATGTGAGGGAGACACACCACTATGGCACCACAACACATACTCACAATGGCCATGTTACCCATCCCACACAATGATGTTGACCTGAAACACATTGGTATGCACAGACACAACACCTATCCACAGTTAGTGGTAACAAGTCCACAGGTGAGGTAAGCAAATGTCACTCAGATGTGGGAAGACAGACAACACACCTAACAAAGCATAGCACAGGTTCATTACACATCAGCAACATGTTTATTCCACAATAGGTGCAAGGCAATTGTACGTTATGGTGGACACACGGTCACAGAGTGTCTGAGAATTGAAGTCCAGGGGTGTGTGGCACATAACTTGATGGCAATTGACTACTCCCATACTGGTGTTGGATTCTGGGTGTTGGGGGTCATTGTTGACCAAACAACAGGCAAAGTACACTGGAAAGGACAGACACAAGACACAGTCAAAAGCACAGCAGAACAGGAGAGAAATGCAATACACATGCACAAAACATGTCACAAGAAACCTACACAGAAACAAGTTAGCAGTACTACACTATAGTGGAGTACAGACCACCTGAATGGACACATCACTGCATGCATCCAGTCAAGTGGCTAACAGACACACTCAGACAGCAACAGAGCAGCCACAACACATTTCAGGCTAACTCCATACATTGACATAACAACCCTGTAAACTCACATTCAGGTGAAGAAGTTGTTGATGAGCTGTGTGCGGACGTCACCCTCATCTTCATCATCACCGGCATCGTGGTCCAGACCGGGATCCTCCACAGGTGGTGGAGGTCGGTCATCGTCATCCTGGATGAGAGGCACCTTCTTCCGCACTGCCATGTTGTGTAGCATGCAGCATACAAGGATAATTTTGCACACCTTTGCAGGGTCATATGGGAGGGCCCCTCCGGTCTTGTCCAGGCAGCGGAAGTGGCTTTTCAGGAGATCAAATGTCCGCTCAATCACCCTCCTGCTTTGACCATGTGCCTCATTGTAGCGCATCTCGGCTGGTGTCACAGGGTTCCTGAGGGGTGTCAGCAACCACGGCATATTGGGGTATCCGGAGTCACCTACACACAAACAATTGAACAATTAGCTGAGTTTTGTTGGAGTGCGGAATACAACATTGCCAAACACACACAATGGTAAACAGTCAGTACACACCGACCAGCCAGGCACGCTGGTCTGGCACTGTGACATCAGCGTTGCAATGCGACTACTCCTCATGATGTAGGCATCGTGCGCAGAACCGGGGAAACGTGCACACACATGTGTGATACACATGTCTGCAAGACATACCACCAGAGCATTGATCGAGTGGAAATGTTTCCTGTTCCGGTATGCCTGCTCATGTGCCTGTGGTGGTATCAGGGCCACATGTGTACCATCAATAGAGCCGATGACGTTCGGCATCCTCCCCAGTGTATAAATGGCATCCTTTATTTCAGGGAGTTGAGCTGGGCTAGGGAACTTGATGTACAGGTCAAGGAAATGCGACATTCCCTCCAAGACATCGCGTAGCACACGACTAAACATTGTTTGCGACATACCACCAGCAGTAGCCACAGTGTACTGGGAGGTACCAGTAGCAAAGAAGTGCAGGGCTGCCATCACCTTCACCTCTGGGGTCAGTGCTGTAGGGTATGTCCGGCCAGGTAGCAGATGTGGCGCCAACTGCTCCGCCAACTCCTCAATGAGTGGCCTGGTGAAGCAGTACCGTCGGATGCAGTCGCGTTCCTGCATGGTTTCAAGGTCTGGGAACGGTCGATGGACAGCTGGTGCCCTGCAGAACAGAGATGCACAAAGGAAGATTGTCGGTTCATCCACCCATGTAGCCATGACAAAGCAAAATATCACGATACATCATGACAATACACAATGTACTGAGGTGTGTGCTGTTGAGCATGGACACATATGTCCCATGTAGTGCAATGCGCAATCATTGGGCTGTGTCACCCTACCTATGTACTGCTGTGACGTTACAAACACACACCACAGTGACAAGTGAGGCCTGATATCTCCCAGGCATCACAGATCTTTGCCATGCAGATACCCAGGGTCCCTGTATTGCCACATCGACACTGGCATGAAATGGCGTATCACGTACACACCACAAGGCAAGCGTGAGTTCCACAGGTAGTGGCCACTGTTGTCTCTGCAGGCCCTACATGTACGTCTCTTAGACACAAACACAACATCAAGGTTGCTGCACAAACCATATGGATGTGGAGACTGTCTCCCATTGGGCACATTTGATCAGTCACATCTGAGACACAACATGCACATAGACTGTGTGTGTACATCAGAATTGTGGCTACAGGTCTCACTGTGACGTACATGCCATCACCCCCAGGACTCAGGGTGTATGTGACATGTCCTAAACATATCCAACATGCAACTGTGTCCATGACTCATGCCCATAACTGTACAGTTGCACATCACAGTGGTAATGTGCACAACACACAAAGGATTCTGCCCCCATGAACACGTGCACAGCCTGGGAGTGGCTGAACAAAAGTGCCACACAACAAACCAAATGTTGCCCCCCCAATACACAGGGAATGCAGCCTTACATGCCATGGGACACTGTGTGGCCAATGCTGTAGTGTGGTAGGTGTGCACATGTGTCCCTGGCAAGTAATGGTGTGTTGAAGCCGTCAAATAGTCACACCAATGAGCTCCGACGCGGGTGACAATGCGTACGCATTGCACAGTTCATGACCGAGCCGTGCGTACTGTTGGACTTGGCCCTTCTGGCAAGTTCACCCCTAGAACTTTTTGCATTATCCTAGCCTTTTTCCTGTGTTGTACTAGTGGTTTTAGGCCTCTAGGCGCTTTCACACTGTGTCCCAGTGGAAAGCGCGTGCGCTCTGTGTATGGTTTAGTGAGACTGACCTGCCCTCCCATAGGAATGCATGGGGGATCTGAGTGACCGTGTTAAGTCCTGATGTGAGAGGAGTGCAGGGTCGAGTTTGGTATGTGCGAACTCGTGAGAGTGAATGCTGCGCGATGTTGTGTGCGGCGTTACTGTGACTAGTATAGAAGTGCCACTTCTAGACGCTGGCATAAATGTGCAGTGACTGTCTGGCTTGCGATTGGCTGGTGTGTCTGGCTCCAGGAGTCAGGATGGGTCTGCCCTGGTGGTGAATGGAGAGAGCTGCATGTTGATGGCAGGGAGTACACCTGGGACCTGAATAGGGCAGGGCTTCCCCCCACACAATGCTGGCTCCATCCCCTGTGGTGCGCCTAATGTCCCTGGCCTGTCCTGTGAATAGGGAGAGGGGCTGAGCAAAACAAAGTGCTCATGAAACAGTTGCATCTGGTTCGCCCCTTCCCTGCACCTTTAGAGACAAAGGATTCTGTGTATAAAAGAAGGGGCTGTTACCCCAGAAAAATGTTCTCTTTTGGATCCTGACAGAGGGGGGCTTGCCTTGCCCCCTGGATGCCTTCAGGACCTTTTGGACCTTTTTGCTGGTCCTGAACATAGCGCCTGGGGAGCGCTTTATTCTAATTCCCCCAGAGAGAGGAGCTGGGGCTGTGCAGCGTCGCGCTGCTGAGAGAGAGAGAGGGAATCCCAAGACTAGGGATTCCCCCATGATGCTGGTCTTGCGGGTGCCCACCCCGCATACTGGTGCTTTTATTTTGCTTACGGGTGCCCACCCCGCTTGTTTCTTTATTTTGAAGGCGGGTGCCCACCCCGCCTTCTTTGAGGAGCTATGCCGGTGCATTGCTGGCAAGATTTCACAGCCGCGGCCCGAGCCGCATTAAAAAATCGCCGCCGAGTCCGCGGCCCGCCTGGTTGTGGGCGGGGCCACGGGACGGAAGCGGAAGTGCGGCCATTTTCTGGGGTAGCTGCAGCCCCGGAGCTTACGGCCGGAGGGAGGACGGGAGCCCACCCCGCCTCCCGGAGACAGGGGAAGAGGTAAATGCCCCCGGAGCCTTGCGGGCTCCACAACCAAGTCCCGGGTCCCAGGAGGGGGCCCGGGTGAAGAGCGAGAGCAGCGCGGGGCTCCCATCTGGGAGGGAAGACCCGCTGAATGCTGGCCAGATCGAGGAAAAGCCCCGGGTCCCAGGAGGGGGCCCGGGTGAAGAAGTCGCCGGTCCGACGCAAGCGAGGCTCTCAGGAGAGAGAGAGAGCCCCGCATGGACGGCGCCGCCCCGGAGTCCGAGTCCTGCCTCCGCCCCCCCAGCCGGTGAGTGGTCTGAGTGAGTCCGGGTGGGGAGAGGCAGGGTCAGAGCGGCCCGCATGGCAGCGGGCCGCTCCAACGGGGGCCTGGTTATTTTAAGAGCCCCGTGGCTCCAACGGGGACATGTTTATGTTAAGAGCCCCATGGCTCCAACGGGGACATGTTTATTTTAAGAGCCCTGTGGCTCAAACGGGGGCACAGTGACTTTCTGAGCCTGCGTGGCTCCAAAAGGGCATTTTGGCCCAATGATTTCAGGAGCCAGTGCGCTCCACAGTACTGGGGGGACATGTCGTTTTCAGAGCCTAGGTGGCTCCAACGTGGGCATAGAGAGTTTCAGAGCCTACGTGGCTCCAGCGCGGGGCACAGTTGTTTCTCGAGTCTGCATGGCTCCCACGGGCATAATTATATTTTGAGAATGAGTGGCTCCAACACTTGGGGGGCATTAGTCATGTTTCAGAGCCCTGTGTGGCTCCAACGTTTGGCCCCATTATTTACAGAGCCCCGTGTGGCTCCAACGAAGGGGGCGCATTTGCTTTAAGGGCCATTGAGAGCCCATGCCTCATTTTAACATTCCCAGCTGCCCAGCAAGTAGTGGGCAGCTGCACCGTTTAGGTCTTGTTTTTCTGTAGGGGACATGGTTAAGCCAGGAGTGAGACGCACTCCTTTGCCCCTATCTTTGCCTGCTCAGCACTTAGTGCCAGCTGCAACATTTAGTTCTGCGCAAAAGTGCGCACCTTGACTTTCGCTGCTTTTGCATCGCGCCCTGACTGTTGGGACACAGGGCATTTAAGCCCCTCCTTTGCGATGGCCAGTTGGCCAGGGGGTCTGTTGGGATTGTTAGGTTTATAGGGCGCCAGGCCCTAATGTGATTGGGGTGTTAGGAAATGTACCAAGTGTAGTATGTTTTGCGCACCCTGGGCCCGATTCACAGAACAAACTTAAGACAAAATCCTAAACTTAGTACCATTTTGGTATTCACAGAATGCACTTACTACTTCTGGTATTCACAGAATGAATTTACTACTTTTGCGATTCACAGAATAAACTTACTACTTTTGCTATTCACAGAATGGATTTACGACTACTAACTTTACGTCCGCACTCGGGCCGGAAATTCTGGCCCGGAGGCGGAGCTTTCGGCCGGAGGCGGAGCTTCCGGGCCGGAGGCGGAGCTTCCGGCCCAGAGGTGGAGATTTAGGCCATGGCTAAATCTCCACCACTGGCCGGAATCCTCACCTCTGGCCCGGAAGCTCTGCCTCCGTCCCGGAAGCCCCGCCTCCGGCCCGGAAGCCCCGCCTCCGGCCCGGAAGCCCCGCCTCTGGGCCGGAAGCCCCGCCTCCGGGCCGGAAGCTCAGCCTCCGGGCCGGAATTTCCGGCCCGAGTGCGGACGTAAAGTTAGTAGTCGTAAATCCATTCTGTGAATAGCAAAAGTAGTAAGTTTATTCTGTGAATCGCAAAAGTAGTAAGTTCATTCTGTGAATACCAGAAGTAGTAAGTGCATTCTGTGAATACCAAAATGGTACTAAGTTTAGGATTTTGTCTTAAGTTTGTTCTGTGAATCGGGCCCAGGTGTTTTATGACTCTAGATATGATTTCTGCATAGGAGGTTGTTTTACCTATTTAGGTTTATGTTAGGGAGATTATACTTTCCTGTGCGATATACGCCCCTAGTGTAATTATGCTTAGGAGGTAAGGTCTAATGCGTTAGACTTATGAGACATTGCATAACGTGTTTATGCCCCTGTGATGTATACAGGATAGGTTTTATGCCTGATTCCATTATGATAATGCTGAGGTCATTATTGCGCCAGTAGTTACTGGTTGTGCTCTACAGTGATAATTTGTGTTACAGATAGTATATGTTCTACATGTACAATTGGTGATTTGTGCTGATTCTGACAGTGGTCCATGTGGCCCTGTCCCGTGTAAATAGTCCCTTGTAAAATTCTGCCCAGTGCCAGTTGGCACAGTGTAAATTATGTGATTATCATCTAATGTGTGTATTATAATACAAAGGCTATTTTTATATATAACCTTGTGTGGAGTTTCTTTTGTGGTGGGCCTTGGGTGTTGTTGCTGTGTGCGCGCGCAAACGCGTTACACATTGCCTCCGGGATAAGCCTGACTGCTCGTGCCAAGCTACCAAGGGGGTGAGCAGGGGTTATCTTTGGTGTGCAACTGCCCAGCCCTGACTTAGAGTGGTGGTTTCTGCCTGGCTTTGGCGCAAGCCCTAGCCAACCAGAAATCCCATTTCTAACATTGGTGATCAGCGGTGGGATTAGGACTTGCGTTTGCGCAGTACCACAGCGACAGCTGGCTGCACTACAAAACTCTGCATTTAGATAGTCACATGGAAAGGGATTATTGTTATAAGTTTGTTTTTAAGTGTTATTTCTGTGGAAATGTGTTTCTGGATTCACCAGTAAGGGTGGGATCCAGTGGTGGCAGCAGATGTGTGTCCAGTGCATGTATTCCCATTCCCAGTTCCCGGAGTAATGGTACCTGTGTCACGTGGTGGTCAGGTTGAGAAATCAGGAGCAGTAGAAACTGTCTTACCAGTCTTGGGAGGGGTGGGGATGAATGTGTAATGCGCTGGATGAATGTGAACGTCCCATTCCCAGTTCCCAGAGTAATGGTACCTGTGTCAAGGGGTGGTCAGGTTGAGAAATCAGGGGCGGTAGAAACTGTCTTACCAGTCTGGGGAGTGATTCCAAAAGGAGTGGCTGAGGTGTCTTCCAGCTCAGCGTGGTAGGAAGAGGTTCAGAGTAGCCCAGCTAGGTCTCGGTGTAGGGGCTCACGTCCTGACTCTGCGTAGAAGGAGTGGGTGGGACTGCGTGTCTCCAGGTGCCCGAAACCCAGTCTCAGGGCCTGGATGGTTTCGTTAGGGAACATCAGGTCGGGGGCCTAGGCTGTACCAATAGGTCATTTGAGGAGGATCTCCCAGTGTCTAGAGGACGTCCAGTGTCTATAATCAGAGCTCCAGTAGTCCTGGTGCCTGGCGGTACCGCTCCAGTTGGGAGGGTGCGGAAGTCCAGAGGGAGGGGTGAGAGGGGGAGGGATTCCCCAGTGGGAACCAGTAGGTCAGGGACCAGCCGGGAGGGCTGAGTCGCCACTGAGTGACCGTGGTGTCGCCACTTCTGTCCTGGGGGGTCTGCACGCCCTGTCAGATGGACAGGAGGTAGTGAGATCAGCGCCAGGCAGACTGTCACACGACCCATTAGTTATGTGTCACCCTTGTTAACTCCTGGTTCGCCAGGCATCTGACCAAAGGGTACGTCCCTCGGTTGGGGAGCCAGTAGTCGGTGTTTCCAGATCTGGACGTAAGGGCAGCTGTAGTCCTGAGGGCAGGTGGGGCTCATCTTAAGTGAAGAGACCCTGCTCTACAGTGGAAGGGGTGCAGAGGGAGGGAGTCCTCGCATCTGACCCCGTGGATCCCAGGTGGTAGACCAGTTGGTGGAGAGAAGTCCTGAACTGGTGGGAGAGTTGTGTTCTGGTGGGTGCTTCCCTGGGAGGGTGCGGAACCCCAGAAGTAGAGGTAGGGTGGGGCATTCTTGCCCGTGACCTCTGGTCAACCTGAGGGTGCGGACCCTAGGTTGAAGGATCAGTGGTAGTTTGGAACTACACTGAGAGGGAGAGTGGAGAATGGCTTGTATGCCAGGGGTTACTACCCCCCACTCTGGGTTTGGCAAGGACCAGTGGTATCTGGGTGGCCTAGGGCCTGGTCCTGGCCGTGGACAACTAGGTAGTACCAGTGGGGTAGCCTAGTTGGGCCTGAGTTTTTTTCGGTTGTTTTTTTTTCAGCTGGAACCATGTTGATTCAGAATGGCGTAGAACCGGAGGGTGTCCCTGCAGTGCGGGCCTGCGTCCGTGTTTTATAGCCCCAAGCAGGGAAGACCATCACGGTGGTGATTGGTCTGACCTGCGTTTTGGCTGGAAGGGGGTTGTGTTGGACTTGGCCCTTCTGGCAAGTTCACCCCTAGAACTTTTTGCATTATCCTAGCCTTTTTCCTGTGTTGTACTAGTGGTGTTAGGCCTCTAGGCACTTTCACACTGTGTCCCAGTGGAAAGCGCGTGCGCTCTGTGTATGGTTTAGTGAGACTGACCTGCCCTCCCATAGGAATGCATGGGGGATCTGAGTGACCATGTTAAGTCCTGATGTGAGAGAAGTGCAGGGTCGAGTTTGGTATGTGCAAACTCGTGAGAGTGAATGCTGTGCGATGATGTGTGCGGCGTTACTGTGACTAGTATAGAAGTGCCACTTCTAGACGCTGGCATAAATGTGCAGTGACTGTCTGGCTTGCGATTGGCTGGTGTGTCTGGCTCCAGGAGTCAGGATGGGTCTGCCCTGGTGGTGAATGGAGAGAGCTGCATGTTGATGGCAGGGAGTACACCTGGGACCTGAATAGGGCAGGGCTTCCCCCCACACAATGCTGGCTCGACCCCCTGTGGTGCGTCTAATGTCCCTGGCCTGTCCTGTGAATAGGGAGAGGGGCTGAGCAAAACAAAGTGCTCAGGAACCAGTTGCATCTGGTTCGCCCCTTCCCTGCACCTTTAGAGACATGGGGCCCGATTCACAGAACTAACTTAAGACAAAATCCTAAACTTACTACCATTTTGGTATTCACAGAAGGCACTTACTCATTTTGGTATTCACAGAAGACACTTACTCACTTCGGTATTCACAGAAGTTAGTAGTCCTAACTTTAGGACTCCTAAATGCCTTCTGTGAATACCGAAAGTCTTAAAATTAGAATTTTTCTCAGTTTAGGAGTCCTAAAGTTAGGAGTCCTAACTTTACTACTACTAAATTGAGAAAAATCTTAATTTTAAGACTTTCGTTATTCACAGAAGACATTTAGGAGTCCTAAAGTTAGGAGTCCTAAGTATACTACTACTAAACTGAGAAAAATCCTAATTTTAAGGCTTTTGGTATTCACAGAAGGCATTTAGGAGTCCTAAAGTTAGGACTCCTAACTTCTGTGAATACCGAAATGAGTAAGTGCCTTCTGTGAATACCAAAATGAGTAAGTGTCTTCTGTGAATACCAAAATGGTAGTAAGTTTAGGATTTTGTCTTAAGTTAGTTCTGTGAATCGGGCCCAAAGGATTCTGTGTATAAAAGAAGGGGCTGTGACCCCAGAAAACTGTTCTCTTTTGGATCCTGACAGAGGGGGGCTTGCTGCTAGTGGGGCCCAGGAGGGACCGCCATGGGGGCTACTTCCCTGCTGGAGGGCCCTGTGTGCTGGCCCCTGGGCCCTACCTTGCCCCCTGGATGCCTTCAGGACCTTTTGGACCTTTTTGCTGGTCCTGAACATAGCGCATGGGGAGCGCTTTATTCTAATTCCCCCAGAGAGAGGAGCTGGGGCTGTGCAGCGTCGCGCTGCTGAGAGAAGGAGAGGGAATCCCCAGACTAGGGATTCCCCCATGATGCCGGTCTTGCAGGTGCCCACCCCGTATACTGGTGCCTTTATTTTGCTTACGGGTGCCCACCCCGCTTGTTTCTTTATTTTGCCCTCCCTCTCTCTCCCCCTGTCTCTCTCTCCCTGTCTCTCTCCCCCTGTCTCTCTCCCCCTGTCTCTCTCCCTGTCTCTCTCCCAGTCTCCCTCCCTCCGTCGCCCTCCCTCCGTCGCCCTCCTCCCTCTGCCTCACTCCTCCCTCTGTCGCCCTCCTCCCTCTGTCTCCCTCTCTGTCTCCCTCTCTGTCCCTCTCTGTCTCCCTCCCTATGTCTCCCTCCCTGTCTCTCTCCCTGTCTCCCTCCCTCTCCCTCCGTCTCTCTCCCTCTGTCTCCCTCCCTCTCCCTCTGTCTCTCTCCCTCTGTCTCCCTCCCTCTGTCTCCCTCTCCCTCCCTCTGTCTCCCTCTCCCTCGCTCTGTCTCCCTCCCACCCTCTGTCTCCCTCCATGTTTCCCTCCCTCCCTCTGTCACACTCCGTCTCCCTCCCTGTCTCCCACCCTCCCTCCCTCCCACTGTCACCCTCTGTCTCCCTCCCTGTCCCCCTCCCTCTCCCTCTGTCTCTCTCCCTCCGTCTCCCTCCTTCCGTCTCCCTCCCTCTGTCTCTCTACCTCCCTCTCCCTCCAGCTCCCTCCATCTCCCTCCGTCTCCCTCTGTCTTCCTCCATCTCCCTTCATCTTCCTCCCTCCGTCTCCCTCCCTCCGTCTCTCTCTCCCTGTCTGTCTCCCTCTATCTCTCCCTGTCTCTCTCCCTGTCTCTCTCCCTCCCTCTGTCTCCCTCCCTCTCCCTCTGTCTCTCTCTCCCTCTGTCTCCCTCCCCATCTCTCTCTCTCCCCCCTCTGTCTCCCTCCCTCCCTCTGTCACCCTCCGTTTCCCTCGGTCTCCCTCCCTCTCCCTCTGTCTCTCTCACTCCGTCTCCCTCCCTCCCTCTCCCTCCATCTCCCTCTCTCTCCGTCTCCCTCCGTCTCTCTCTGTCTCCCTCCCTCCCTCTGTCTCTCTCCATCTCCCTCCCTCCCTCCGTATCCATCCCTCCCTCCGTCTCCCTCCCTCCCTCCGTCTCCCTCCCTCTGTCTCCCTCCCTCCCTCTCCCTCCCTCTGTCTCCCTCCATCTCCCTTCCTCCTTCTCCCTCCCTCTGTTTCTCTCTCTGTCTCCCTCCCTCTATCTCTCCCTGTCTCTCTCCCTGTCTCTCTCTCTGTCTCCCTCCCTCTGTCTCTCTCCCTCTGTCTCCCTCTCCCTCTGTCTCCCTCTCCCTCTGTCTCCCTCCCTCTGTCACACTCCGTCTCCCTCCCTCCCTCTGTCTCCCTCCCTCTCTGCCTCCCTCTTTCTGTCTCTCTTTGTCTCCCTTCCTCTCCCTCGCCCTCCCTCCCTCCCTCCCTCTCCCTCTGTCTCCCTCCCTCCGTCTCCCCCAGACTGCGCCTCTCTGTCTCCCTCTCTCTGTCACTCTCTGTCAACATCCCTCTCCCTCTGTCTCCCTCTCCCTCCCTCCGTCACCCTCTGTCATCTCACCCTGTGAGTGTGTGTCAGCCCTCAGCCCGGGCTGAGGCAGCTTCCCAGCTCGCACACACAGCCCCACTGAGATAGCTTCCCAGCGCGCACACAAAGCCGCACCCGAGTACTTCACAGGTCTTTAAAAGACCATTTACATGTTAATAAAGCTTTGTTGTATTTCACCTCTTGGGCCCCTGCATCTCCACTTTGACAATCACTGGAATCCCCCGGCCCCTACAGAGCAGAGTTTCAGAGTCCGGGCAGCTGCACCCGGCAGTGTTTGCTAACACTATTATATATATATATTTTTTAAAAGCACAGGTAGGATGTCTGCAAGGTCCGGGGGCCGCCAAAGAAGGCTTGCCGGGCCACTGGCGGCCCGCGGGCCGTACTATGAGTAACCGTGGTTTACCCAATGCCTGAGATCTGACGTGATCTGTGTGTGCCCTTGATATGTGTTACAATTGCTGGTCTGACTCGCCACGTGTCTGGGGTATTTCAAACAAACCCATGCAGCAGGGTACTCCAATTTGTGTGCCTCAGGAGTATGTATATCAAGTGTGTCACACTTGCTTAGCCACCTGACTACTGTCCAGGGCCAGACACTGTTTCACGTAGACCTGGGCAGTCATGCCTACTCAAGGGCATTTAGAAACACTCTGTAATCCCACTCCTGTGTATCAACTTTCAGGTTGTGCTTAGTGACATGTGCCTTCAGGTGTCTGCCTCTGCGTCATTATGGTGTGGCTTCCTGTTACGTACAACTGGGGTGTTCATGAGTTTGAGGGTCAGCAGGACATCTGAGATGTGACTATGAGAGACAAGACCTGTGTGACATGTGTGATCATTTGACAGTGCACAATGGTGTATGCAACTGTGCACTTCAGGCAGCTGGGTTACATGCACAGCAGACTGTGATGTGCTAATGTACAGGGAGTTGTGTTCGCAGAGAGTCATATGTCTGATTTGTATGATGTGGGGTCTTCTGGGTCCGGGATATGTTGTTTACAGAGGATGGGCAAGTGCACTTGTCAGCTGCAGAGTTTGCTTTACCCCTGAGCTATGATTGTGACACAGTGCATACTGTTGTTGTCTGGATGCCCTGCCCCTATGACAGTAGACAGTGTTGACTGACTTTCCAGGCATGCCAGTGCCATGGCATTTAACTTGCTATGAGAGATCCTGCATTGTGTTCAAGTGTGCTCCATGCACACCATTGTGGCATTGACTATCAGGGAATGAGAACATCATAGTGTGTGTTGCTGGCATGCATCACAAGCATGTGAAATGAGTCTCTGCCCATCCCTTCATTTGGACACCTGTACTGAGTCAGTGGCAAGAGATGTGCTGTGTGTATAGTGACATACTCCTACATGTTCACTTGCATGTCCGAAAAATGTGTGGGTGGTGCATGTCGGCACATTGGGGTATTAGCATCCAACATGCAACAGACATATGGTTGCAAGTCCAGGAGGGATATGAGTGCCATGGTTGATGGTGAGAATGACAATTGGCTTATTCTAAACAGTGTGAGCACTTTAAGCAGTGTTCAGCTGATGATACCAGGGCTTGCCCTGTGGTGTGATGTACTCACTGTGGTGTGTGCAGTCAGTGCAGGTGACTGATGTTGTTCTTTTTTTCCTAATTCTATCCAGATACATCCACGGCCACAGGAGGGGACAGCTCCATGGACCAGGAGGAGCCACAGAGCCTGACAGGGACAGAATGCGAGAAGTCGGGGGGACCCAGTGGCACGGAGGGCGAGTGGAGCCACACCGAGGCTGGATCAGCACCATCCACCCCAGCTGAGGGCCACAGCAGCTTGGAAGATGACTCCCTTGTGGAGGCGGGTGTCAGAAGCCACCAAACCCCAGCTAGTGAGGCTGTTCCCGCCACCGCCCCCACCACCACCATCACCACCCTCCCATCGGCTCCCATCCCAGAGGTCCTTGGAGGCTCCCGTGTTCGGGAGCATGTCTCCTTTGTGCCAGGCACCGCACCCCCTGCCCCTGTGTCCCCTGCTGCCCTGAGTGAGGAGTCTGTGGACTTACTTAGACAGATCCTTGTAGGGCAGACATCAATGCTGAGTGTCCTCCATGCACACACCAGTCTGTTGACGCAACTGGTGTCGTTCATGGAGGGCATTTCATCGGGCATGTCTGCCCTACAGAGGACCAATCAGTCCATGGCCTCCTCCCTGACAGCAGCCGTGTCCCTCCTCCAACAGTCCTGCACCCCTCCTACCCCTGCACCACCCACGATTCCTAGCACCCTACCTGTCCCAAGCACACACACACCTGCCCATTCTCACAAAGCCACAGACATGGGCAGCACACAAACACCCAAAACAAGGTCTAGACGTGCACACAAGCAAGCGCAGGGGACTGATACCACACTCACAGGGGATGGTTTGCAAACACACACACAGTCATCCACAACCACTCCGCAGTTCTCCGATACCTCTCCCTCCCAGCTCCCTTCCCTTGCCTCACCTGCAACCCCATCTCCACAGAAGCTCTTCCTCTGTGACCTTGGCCTCTTCCCCACTGACCCAGCAGATCCATCTTACAAGGGGAAGAGGAAGTCCCCACACACAGAGGGGAGTGCCCCTCACACCCGGACACCCTCCCACAGGCGCAGTCAGACTGAGGCCCCCACCCGCAAGTCCCCCTGGAGCCGGAAGAGCAGGACTCCAATCCCGCCCCGCAGCTCCACGGCAAAGTCTCCGTCCTCCATCCCCCAGGCCACCCCTCCAGAGGTTCCCCTGCCACACCCTGCCCCTGGTTCCCCCATCCCCAAAATGCCGAGGCCCTCCTCCCTACCCCCTACCACTTGCTCTTCCACCCCCAGCCAGACGGTTAGTGCCACTGATGTGGGGACCGTGTCCCCCCCTCTGTCCTGCCGACCACACCTGAACCCCATTCCGCTCCCATTGAGTTAGGCACTGCCCTTCTGACTTGGGCACTGCAGTGGGGACCCAATCCACTCCATCTGACCTGCCCACTGCAGTTGTGCCGGCACCCACCCCATCTGACTTGTGCCTCACAGTTGTGACTGCACCCACTACTTAGTCAGCTCCACTTCACTTGCCAGTGACTCTCCTGCATCCACCACCCCTTCACTGCCTCCTTCTGCTGCACCCTGATCCTGTCCCTGCGGTGCTTGGCCTGCCCCCATGTATGCCCCTACGAGGGGATGTCCCCTGTCCTTAGCAGTGCAGGCAAGCAACGTGTGACATTTGTCACTCAAGTTCACTTCTTGTCATTTGATAAGTGACTGGCCATTGGCCTTTGTTTTGAACGGATGTCTAATTTTTCATCTGGTGAATAAAGCTTTTTTCTTTATCCTTGTGAATTTGATTTAGCTGTACATCATGTTGATGATGTTTACCATGACCTTGCAGTTCTAATGCTGGATTTCCAATGTTAAATACTGAGGTGTTGATGTGGGGTACTCCATGTGGTCCATGAGATATGTATCCTATTCTGGTCGGTATCCATGTCATCCTTTGCAGCTAACTGGGTGTTTCATGATTGACAATTTGTGAACATCTCTGTAAACATTTCATTTGCATGGTCACATCTGTGGCTTGCACACATGCACATATGATGTGCTTCCCATTGTCCAATTTGTCTATTTCCCTGACTGTGGGCGCATTTCCACTGGACCTGCAGGTGTGGGCATCATTGGTGTAGGAGCAACTGGGTCCTCTGTGCATCTTGCTGGACATATGTATTGAGTATGTGCAGATGACTTAAGGGAGACTCCCGTACCCAGGCTGTTGTGACCAGAGCCTTCATTGTGTGGTAAATGATGGCTGACTGACCAAGTGTTCTGCTGACATGACTGAGACCTGCTGGGACTATGTTTGGCACAGCTTAGCTTCCACAGGAGTTGAGTCCCCTCAAGTAAGTGTGTTGTTCCGTGACATTGCCTGGGCCCATGGTGTGTATTGTGTGAGCATGTGTGTGTGTGTCCACATCCCTTTTCATACACAGGCAGAATTCCCTTGATATGTTCCTGCTGTTGATGCTTGCTGAGTGGTACTGTGTGCATCCCACAACTTTGCCATGGGCTACCAGATGTGTGGGTGCATGACACACTACTGTTAATTGGTGTTTCATCATTGGGATTTGTCAGTTATGAGTGGTGATGATGTTGGCAGATGCAGATGGGACACAGTCAGGGGTCCCCAAGGCACTTGTTTGTTCGCAATATCATGTAGTTGTCCCTAGGTGGTACCTTTCAGTGACTGAGACATGTGGTGTGTGTGACTGCTCCCACTTGTCTGGTTCAGGGCTGCAATGTTTGCAGGTGTCAGCATGTGTGCCTTGTGGTTCTCCTTGGCTTGTGCATTGTCCTGTGACTGTAGCAGGTATTCCACAGGTTACGTGAGCTTTGACATCATGGCCATGTACCGCATACTGTGCAGTATGTCTATCATTCACCAGGGTTGTAAACTGTCCTTGTGTGATGAGTCTGTGCACCTTAGTTCCTCCCAACATTACTGTGTTTGTCATGGGTGCATGTGCAATGTCACCTGTCCATGTGGGCTTCACAGATGCACATTGGTGCAGTTCAGGGTGTGTGGTGTTGAGGGTGGACTGATGTAAATGTTTGCATGGATGGGCCCCTAGCACCCGTTTGTCCATGGATGACGGGCCATACTGAGTGATTTGTGTATGTGTGATGTATGTTTGTGGCACAGGACACATGTCTGGGTTTCACAGTTTGTACGACATCTACCTTTGTCAGCACAGTGGAGGTGTCATGCATGCTTGTGTCACCCCAATGTCTGGTCCCTGGGGGAGTGCTGTTTTGTGTCAATCTCTTGCTGTGTTCGTTGGTGTTCATTCCAGCTTGTGTCACATGTGTCTGTTGGGCTCCCTCTCATCTCACAATGCCTGATTGCCCACTAAGGGGGGCCCATTGATGGGTTACTTTTGTATGGCACTGTGTCCACATCTGTGTCACCGTGGTTCAGCCCCCCTCATGTGTTGTGTAATTGCCTGGGGATACTGAGACACACGCACACACACATGTTGTGTCAGATGTGCAGTGTGAGGTTGCCTGTTTGTGTTTGTGCATCTGCACCAGTGCATTGGTATTGCTGTTGTGGGCCATTGTCTGGATGTTGTTTTTGTGATTGTCCCTGCTGTCCCTGTGAGTCACATCTCATCATTCTGCACATTTATCCTGGTTGTTAGGTCCCATTGCTGGTATGGAATGGGAGTTTGTGACCTGACACCTACAGTATACACAGGTTGTTTTGATTAGTGTGTCTATTTTAGAGATGTGTGTATGCTTTGTGATGGTCACTTCTGCTTTTGTGTCATTGTACACTGAATGCATTGTCAGCCCTCATGGGTGGTGCTTGTCTGCACATGGCCGAGAGTATGTTAGGTTATCACAGCACTGTTAGCCTCACCACATCTCTGTCGGTATGGGACACAACCACTACTTTGCCCCAAAAGTGTTTCATGTGTTGGGACCAGAAATCATACATGCTGTTTGGCATTTGCAGCTTTGTCCATGATGACACTTACCTTTTGGTCACTGTGATGAGGGGGGTTTTGGACCCCATCACCACAATGCTCAACATCTGCTGCAGTTTGGAACCCCACACTTAACTTTTGTTCTACACAGTGCGGGGATGGTATTTTTACATTGCCACAGTGATAGTGATGCTTGCCTTGTGTAGGCCACACTCAGTTTTTGGTCACACATGTGATGGTAGTTATATTGTATGTTCGAAGTCATGATCTCTGCTGCGGGCATTTTTCACAGACTACACACTGTTGTTATGATGTTAGGGGGGATGTATTTTGCTGACTTACCTAATGTTGGTGTATGATGGATGTGTGGCGCATCACACATACTATGAGTGGGGGTGGCATTAGTGCTGGGTAACAGAAGCCCTATGAGTGAAGGTGGCAGGAGTGCTGGGCAACATAGTCCCTATGGGTGGGGGTGGCAGTAGTGCTGGGCAACATAGTCCCTCTGGGTGGGGGTGGCAGTAGTGATGGGCAACATAGTCCCTATGGGTGGGGGTGGCAGGAGTGCTGGGCAACAGAAGCCCTATGAGTGGGGGTGGCAGGAGTGATGGGCATCAGGTCCCCTATGGGTGGGGGTGGCAGGAGTGATGGGCAACATAAGCCCTATGAGTGAGGGTGGCAGGAGTGATGGGCAAGAGGTCCCCTATGGGTGGGGGTGGCAGTAGTGATGGGGAACAGGTCCCCTATGGGTGGGGGTGGCAGGAGTACTGGGCAACAGAAGCCCTATGAGTGGGGGTGGCAGGAGTGATGGGCAACAGGTCCCCTATGGGTGGGGGTGGCAGGAGTGATGGGCAACATAAGCCCTATGAGTGGGGGTGGCAGGAGTGATGGGCAACAGGTCCCCTATGGGTGGGGGTGGCAGTAGTGATGGGCAACAGGTCCCCTATGGGTGGGGGTGGCAGGAGTGATGGGCAACATAAGCCCTATGAGTGGGTGTGGCAGGAGTGCTGGGCAACATAGTCCCTATGGGTGGGGGTGGCAGCAGTGCTGGGCAACATAGTCCCTATGGGTGGGGGTGGCAGTAGTGATGGGCAACATAGTCCCTATGGGTGGGGGTGGCAGGAGTGCTGGGCAACAAAGTCCCTATGAGTGGGGGTGGCAGGAGTGATGGGCAACAGCTCTCCTATGGGTGGGGGTGGCAGGAGTGATGGGCAACATAAGCCCTATGAGTGGGGGAGGCAGGAGTGATGGGCAACAGGTACTCTATGGGTGGGGGTGGCAGTAGTGATGGGCAACAGGTCCCTTATGGGTGGGGGTGGCAGGAGTGCTGGGCAACATAGTCCCTATGGGTGGGGGTGGCAGCAGTGCTGGGCAACATAGTCCCTATGGGTGGGGGTGGCAGTAGTGATGGGCAACATAGTCCCTATGGGTGGGGGTGGCAGGAGTGCTGGGCAACATAGTCCCTATGAGTGGGGGTGGCAGGAGTGATGGGCAACAGCTCCCCTATGGGTGAGGGTGGCAGGAGTGATGGGCAACATAAGCCCTATGAGTGGGGGAGGCAGGAGTAATGGGCAACAGGTACTCTATGGGTGGGGGTGGCAGTAGTGATGGGCAACAGGTCCCTTATGGGTGGGGGTGGCAGGAGTGCTGGGCAACATTAGCCCTATGAGAGGGGGTGGCAGGAGTGATGGGCAACATAGTCCCTATGGGTGGGGGTGGCAGTAGTGCTGGGCAACATAGTCCCTATGGGTGGGGGTGGCAGTAGTGATGGGCAACATAGTCCCTATGGGTGGGGGTGGAAGGAGTGCTGGGCAACAGAAGCCCTATGAGTGGGGCTGGCAGGAGTGATGAGCAACAGGTCCCCTATGGGTGGGGGTGGCAGGAGTGATGGGCAACATAAGCCCTATGAGTGGGGGTGGCAGGAGTGATGGGCAACAGGTCCCCTATGGGTGGGGGTGGCAGTAGTGATGGGCAACAGGTCCCCTATGGGTGGTGGTGGCAGGAGTGATGGGCAACATAAGCTCTATGAGTGGGGGTGGCAGGAGTGATGGGCAACATAGTCCCTATGGGTGGGGGTGGCAGGAGTGCTGGGCAACAGAAGCCCTATGAGTGGGGGTGGCAGGAGAGATGGGCAACAGGTCCCCTATGGGTGGGGGTGGCAGGAGTGATGGGCAACATAAGCCCTATGAGTGGGGGTGGCAGGAGTGATGGGCAACAGGTCCCCTATGGTTGGGGGTGGCAGTAGTGATGGGAAACAGGTCCCCTATGGGTGGGGGTGGCAGGAGTGCTGGGCAACATAAGCCCTATGAGTGGGGGTGGCAGGAGTGCTGGGCAACATAGTCCCTATGGGTGGGGGTGGCAGCAGTGCTGGGCAACATAGTCCCTATGGGTGGGGGTGGCAGTAGTGATGGGCAACATAGTCCCTATGGGTGGGGGTGGCAGGAGTGCTGGGCAACATAGTCCCTGTGAGTGGGGGTGGTGGGAGTGATGGGCAACAGCTCCCCTATGGGTGGGGGTGGCAGGAGTGATGGGCAACATAAGCCCTATGAGTGGGGGTGGCAGGAGTAATGGGCAACAGGTACCCTATGGGTGGGGGTGGCAGTAGTGATGGGCAACAGGCCCCCTATGGGTTGGGGTGGCAGGAGTGCTGGGCAACATAAGCCCTATGAGTGGGGGTGGCAGGAGTGATGGGGAACATAGTCCCTATGGGTGGGGGTGGCAGGAGTGCTGGGCAACAGAAGCCCAATGAGTGGGGGTGGCAGGAGTGATGGGCAACAGGTCCCCTCTGTGTGGGGGTGGCAAGAGTGATGGGCAACATAAGCCCTATGAGTGGGGGTGGCAGGAGTGATGGGCAACAGGTCCCCTATGGGTGGGGGTGGCAGTAGTGATGGGCAACATAGTCCCTATGGGTGGGGGTGGCAGGAGTGCTGGGCAACAGAAGCCCTATGAGTGGGGCTGGCAGGAGTGATGGGCAACAGGTTCCCTATGTGTGGGTGTGGCAAGAGTGATGGGAAACATACGCCCTATGAGTGGGGGTGGCAGGAGTGATGGGCAACAGGTCCCCTATGGGTGGGGGTGGCAGTAGTGATGGGCAACAGGTCCTCTATGGGTGGGGGTGGCAGGAGTGCTGGGCAACATAAGCCCTATGAGTGGGGGTGGCAGGAGTGATGGGCAACATAGTCCCTATGGGTGGGGGTGGCAGTAGTGCTGGGCAACATAGTCCCTATGGGTGGGGGTGGCAGGAGTGCTGGGCAACAGAAGCCCTGTGAGTGGGGCTGGCAGGAGTGATGGGCAACAGGTCCCCTATGGGTAGGGGTGGCAGGAGTGATGGGCAACATAAGCCCTATGAGTGGGGGTGGCAGGAGTGATGGGCAATAGGTCCCCTAGGTGGTACCTTTGAGTGATTGAGACATGTGTATGTGTGTGTGACTGCTCCCACTTGTCTGGTTCAGGGCTGCAATGTTTGCAGGTGGCAGCATGTGTGCCTTGTGTTTTTCCTTGGCTTGTGTATTGTCCTGTGACTGTAGCAGGTATTCCACAGGTTACGTGAGCTTTGACATCATTGCCATGTACCGCATACTGTGCAGTATGCCTGTCATTCACCAGGGTTGTAAACTGTCCTTGTGTGATGATTCTGTGCACCTTAGTTCCTCCCAACATTACTGTGTTTGTCATGGGTGCATGTGCAATGTCACCTGTCCATATGGGCTTCACAGATGCACATTGGTGCAGTTCAGGGTGTGTGGTGTTGAGGGTGGACTGATGTAAATGTTTGCATGGATGGGCCCCTAGCTCCCGTTTGTCCATGGATGGCGGGCTATGCTGAGTGATTTGTGTATGTGTGATGTATGTTTGTGGCACAGGACACATGTCTGGGTTTCACAGTTTGTACGACATCTACCTTTGTCAGCACAGTGGAGGTGTCATGCATGCTTGTGTCACCCCAATGTCTGGTCCCTGGGGGTAGTGCTGTTGTGTGTCAGTCTCTTGCTATGTTAGTTGGTGTTCATTCCCGCTTGTGTCACATGTGTCTGTTGGGCTCCCTCTCATCTCACAATGCCTGTTTGCCCACTAAGGGGGGCCCATTGATGGGTTACTTTTGTATGGCACTGTGTCCACATCTGTGTCACTGTGGTTCAGCCCCCCTCATGTATTGTGTAGTTGCCTGGGGATACTGAGACACACACACACACACATGTTGTGTCAGATGTGCAGTGTGAGGTTGCCTGTTTGTGTTTGTGCATCTGCACCAGTGCATTGGTATTGCTGTTGTGGGCCATTTTCTGGATGTTGTTTTTGTGATTTTCCCTGCTGTCCCTGTGAGTCACATCTCATCATTCTGCACATTCATCCTGGTTGTTAGGTCCCATTGCTGGCATGGAATGGGAGTTGGTGACCTGACACCTACAGTCTACACAGGTTGTTTTGATTAGTGTGTCTATTTTCGAGATGTGTGTATGCTTTGTGATGGTCACTTCTGCTTTTGTGTCATTGTACACTGTATGCATTGTCAGCCCCCATGGGTGGTGCTTGTCTGCACATGGCCGAGAGTATGTTAGGTTATCACAGCACTGTTAGCCTCACCACATCTCTGTGGGTATGGGACACAATCACTACTTTGCCCCAAAAGGGTTTCATGTGTTGGGACCAGAAATCATACATGCTGTTTGGCATTTGCAGCTTTGTCCATGAAGACACTTACCTTTTGGTAACTGTGATGAGGGGGGTTTTGGACCCCATCACCACAATGCTCAACATCTGCTGCAGTTTGGAAGCACACACTTAACTTTTGTTCTACACAGTGCAGGGGTGGTATTTTTACATTGCCACATTGCTAGTGATGCTTGCCTTGTGTAGGCCACACTCAGTTTTTGGTCACACATGTGATGGTAGTTATATTGTATGTTCGAAGTCTTGATCTCTGCTGCGGGCATTTTTCACAGACTACGCACTGTTGTCATGATGTTAGGGGGGATGTATTTTGCTGACTTACCTAATGTTGGTGTATGATGGATGTGTGGCGCATCACACATACTATGAGTGGGGGTGACATTAGTGCTGGGCAACAGAAGCCCTATGAGTGAAGGTGGCAGTAGTGCTGGGCAACATAGTCCCTATGGGCGGGGGTGGCAGTAGTGCTGGGCAACATAGTCCCTCTGGGTGGGGGTGGCAGTAGTGATGGGCAACATAGTCCCTATGGGTGGGGGTGGCAGGTGTGCTGGGCAACTGAAGCCCTATGAGTGGGGGTGGCAGGAGTGATGAGCAACAGGTCCCCTATGGGTGGGGGTGGCAGGAGTGATGGGCAACATAAGCCCTATGAGTGGGGGTGGCAAGAGTGATGGGCAACAGGTCCCCTATGGGTGGGGGTGGCAGTAGTGATGGGCAACAGGTCCCCTATGGGTGGGGGTGGCAGGAGTGCTGGGCAACATAAGCTCTATGAGTGGGGGTGGCAGGAGTGATGGGCAACATAGTCCCTATGGGTGGGGGTGGCATGAGTGCTGGGCAACAGAAGCCCTATGAGTGGGGGTGGCAGGAGTGATGGGCAACAGGTCCCCTGTGGGTGGGGGTGGCAGGAGTGATGGGCAACATATGCCGTATGAGTGGGGGTGGCAGGAGTGATGGGCAACAGATCCCCTATGGTTGGGGGTGGCAGGAGTGATGGGCAACAGGTCCCCTATGGGTGGGGGTGGCAGGAGTGCTGGGCAACATAAGCTCTATGAGTGTGGGTGGCAGGAGTGCTGGGCAACATAGTCCCTAAGGGTGGGGGTGGCAGCAGTGCTGGGCAACATAGTCCCTATGGGTGGGGGTGGCAGTAGTGATGGGCAACATAGTCCTTATGGGTGGGGGTGGCAGGAGTACTGGGCAACATAGTCCCTATGAGTGGGGGTGGCAGGAGTGATGGGCAACAGCTCCCCTATGGGTGGGAGTGGCAGGAGTGATGGGCAACATAAGCCCTATGAGTGGGGGTGGCAGGAGTGATGGGCAACAGGTACCCTATGGGTGGGGGTGGGGGTGGCAGTAGTGATAGGCAACAGGTCCCCTATGGGTGGGGGTGGCAGGAGTGCTGGGCATCATAAGCCCTATGAGTGGGGGTGGCATGAGTGATGGGCAACATAGTCCCTATGGGTGGGCGTGGCAGTAGTGCTGGGCAACATAGTCCCTATGGGTGGGGGTGGCAGTAGTGATGGGCAACATAGTCCCTATGGGTGGGGGTGGCAGGAGTGCTGGGCAACAGAAGCCCTATGAGTGGGGCTGGCAGGAGTGATGGGCAACAGGTCCCCTATGGGTGGGGGTGGCAGGAGTGATGGGCAACATAAGCCCTATGAGTGGGGGTGGCAGGAGTGATGGGCAACAGGTCCCCTATGGGTGGGTTGGCAGTAGTGATGGACAACAGGTCCCCTATGGGTGATGGTGGCAGGAGTGCTGGGCAACATAAGCCCTATGAGTGGGGGTGGCAGGAGTGCTAGGCAACATAGTCCCTATGGGTGGAGGTGGCAGTAGTGCTAGGCAACATAGTCCCTATGGGTGGGGGTGGCAGTAGTGATGGGCAACATAGTCCCTATGGGTGGGGGTGGCAGGAGTGCTGGACAACAGAAGCCCCATGAGTGGGGGTGGCAGGAGTGATGGGCAACAGGTCCCCTATGGGTGGGGGTGGCAGGGGTGATGGGCAACATAAGCCCTATGAGTGGGGGTGGCAGGAGTGATGGGCAACAGGTCCCCTATGGGTGGGGGTGCCAGTAGTGCTGGGCAACAGGTCCCCTATGGGTGGGGGTGGCAGGAGTGCTGGGCAACATAAGCTCTATGAGTGGGGGTCGCAGGAGTGATGGGCAACATAGTCCCTATGGGTGGGGGTGGCAGTAGTGATGGGCAACATAGGGCCTATGAGTGGGGTTGGTAGTGGTGCTGGCCATGCAACCCCTATGGTGGCCTGGTGCTAGTGGCCAGGATATGGATCCCCTGTGTGTGGGGCAATTTGCGGGTACGTGTCGTGCGTTTGTGTGGTGGGTGTCTGACTTACCGTCTGCGCCGTCATCGTCGGTTCCTGATCCGGTCATAGATGTAGAGTACTGGTATGACCTGCGCGATGGGATTCATGATGTGTTCGTTTCGTTCACGCTGCTAGTTGCTCCGTCTCGTACCCGTTGCAAGCTGGTCCGTCTCGTAGCCGTGGATTGAGTTGTGGCGCGAACCGTAGCTGATATGCTTCTTTTCCGGATGCTGTGACGTGCTGTACGTGGCGACCCGTCCGGCGCGTAGGAAGTACGCATCGTACTTGTCCGGGCGGAAACTGCTATGGATACTGCTTCCGGGCGACTCGGTTCGGCGTTAGGAGTTACGGCTCGGATGGAGAATTAAGCTTGAATCACAGCCTACGTGTCGGTCGGGTTTTTGGCAGTTATGAGCATCGTACTTCATCAACAGGACGGACCGGGTATGGGTCGGTTGCAAGGTAAGGCTACGAACATCTCTCGAAGAGCTATCCGACCCGGATCGGAATCGACCCCTAAGAGTCAAGTGAAGAAGGTGTACTTGACCCTGTTGCTAAGGATCCATAGTAAGTTTGGCCCTGGAACAGCAGAAGTAAAAGGCTTCAAACCCCCTAGTAGCCCCTGCATGACCCACGGCCATCTGAAAGGGGTCCTGACAGTTATGTACTGAATAAATATACCAGCAGCCAAGTCTCTAATGGCTTTCTAGTTCTAATTCTGCTTATCCTTTGCTGCAGGCATGCTTTCTGGTTTTTAGGATCATAGTTGCCCATAGTTTTATAGAGCTCCAAATGCATCACATTTTCCATGAACCCTTTCACTTGTAAGATAGAACCTTTCAATGAGTATCAAAATTAAGATATTTATTTCAAGCTATATCGATCAAGTGGTCAGTGGCAGATGTAATCTGTTTTAGAGCATGATCTGCAGGGCTGTTTTGTACCTTTTTCAAGATTGATATACAAGTAAGGATTTCTTCCACTGAAACAGTTGCAGAGCTCTTGGGGGGTGGGGTGCATCATCATTTTTTACTTACTCCAGTCTTGGAGACATGGGGATCCACTTCTCTAATTCAACTGCCATATGTTAGAAGTCTGTCGCACTGAGCAGTCAAACTCTTGTTGGTAGGCGACATTCTCATGCTTTCTGTAAATCTGATGATGGTGTTTCCAACTCTCATCAGATGTTCGCCCCTTCACCTCTTAATAAAAACAGATGTACAGGGTAAACTTAGTTAGAAATTTGTGTCACTTGAATTGATCAAATACCATCACTTTGGATTTTGAGATTTTAATATTTCTACAATATAACCTTACAGCCTTTAACTATACCTTTAATCTACGTACAACAGAAGGGACATTTCAATTGGTTGGATTTTAAGGATGTCTTGTGAAGCTTACAGCACCATCTGATTCCAGTCATTGATGAAGAAATGAAAATAATTTAGCATTAAAAGGGAACTTAGTTTGACCCCTGTAGATGTTGGACATTTGTTGGTAAGTCTGTCATTCAAGCCCTTCCACATCTGGATACACGACCATAATAAATGTAAGAAAATGTCTTTCTAGGCCGCTGTCCTTCAGTTTTTCTCTACACTTGTGTCACTAGTTCTAATGCAGTCTATACAGACTGCATAGTAATGTATCCTTTTTGGTATAGCGTACTTGTGCGCAAGGTGAGTTAAACAAAAATTTGATCAATAGTGGAATACTCCCAACAGATGCCACCATGAAGCAGAGACATAACATTTCCTTCTTTAATCCACAACAGCTGCTCCTTCAGGTCTCAAGATTTTAAAGTCTATATGAAGTAGACTAATTATCTATATGATCTGGCATCTTGCATTTGAGAACAATGGTATTATTTCCCAAAGGCTGAGGAACATCACTGATGCTGTGAATTGAAAAAAAACATGATTCCAAAATTGGTATCCACCATGATTGTAAAAAGAGGAATACCTCAGGAGGAATCATATTAGGTCTTGGTGCTTTTCTGGACTTTAGGTACCCTATGGCCTCCTTCATGCTACAATCCATGAACAAATATTCAGTTCAGGCCTCCTTACTTCAGCTTCTACTCTAGTTATATCTGTCTGTTGAAAGGAATGTTTCATTATCTGATAATTTTCAGGGAAGGAACAATTTTGTTGCTCAATATCCACTTGAAATGATGATTCCAGGAGATCCCAGCTATTTTTACTTCAATGTTAGATTTGCCAGCGCCTAAGACATGGGCTATACAGTTCCAGAACCTATGGGAATCATTTACTCTAGGCACCTTCTCTCGAGCATCCCAATCACTTCTCCAGAATTAGTTCTTTTTTTACGTCCAGCCTTCTTTTTTAGCCCTTCCTCATTTGTTTTTAATCAGATATGTTTCAACGTTCTTTTATACAGTCTTTTAATTTAGTCTTTGTCTTAGTACATTCCTCATCCTAACAACAGGCTTCAATGTTTAGTGGCTCTTCGAGTTTCTTATTTTTTTTAATGTCTCCGTTGAAGTGTTTCTATTTGCATCTAAAAAACAATGTTGGCAATGTGGGCTTCATAGACCCTAGGGTCATCTTCTGCTTACAATCTCATTAATGAGTCTAAAATCTCATCATCCTTGTGCCATTTCACAAGCTTGTTTTGCAGGTCAGGTCCCTGTTTCACTTTGAAATAAACTGAGATTTTCCAATCGCAATCCATATCACAAATAGGTAGCACTATGTCTCATAATTAAGCTGTCTCTCAATAGTAATGGGCTGTGATCACTTTCCACACGCTTTTTGATTCTGCAGATTTCAAAGGTGTTCTAGTCCTTGGTTTTGATGAGTAAGTAGTCAATTAACGTCAAGGTGCCTCATCTAGTAAGTTAGAATATTTGCCTGATCAGTATCAGAGGAGGTATTAGACATAAAAAGGTCTTCAGTAGTGAAAAGGTACTGTAACAGTTGGCCTTTTGTGTTGTAAAATGAAAAGGAGTGTAGCATGTTAGGAAATGCTAATTTTCTCTCATTTATCAATCATTCGGTCCACCGTAGGTAGCCATTATTTCATCAGAATTGCCACACATGGTGTAAGAAATGTTAGCAATAGCATGTGCAGGGTCCATAACCTTTTTACTCACTTTCTCGAACAGTGACTGGACATCTGCTTTGTTTTTAACACTGATGAAGATGTTTGCAGTTCTTAGTTTTCAACCACAGAGCAGGGGTATCTCAATTGCCAGAATGCTATCAATAGAAAACTCCAGCTCCTGTACTTGCCTGTAGATGTCAACTCTACATGAAACCTTGAAACCTTCGAGAGGTTTGCCCTATGCTTCATTCGTCATTTGTCGAAGGTGACGCTTTTGAATTCTCGTTGATCTATAAGTCAGGTCTCTAGTAAGATTACTATCTCGAAGGGTGTAAAAAGGAAGGTAAGTCAGTGTCAACACCATACTTCTGTGGCATAAACAACATTCCAGGATAACAATCCTTTTTTTTTTCTTTTTAAAGGAGTCAGTTAGATTCTGACCCTTCTTTTGGAATTATTTCATGATTATGTCTAGTTAGATTGAAATGTTAAAAATTGTGTTTGGATCTCCCTCACATACAAGAAATTGATTAACAATAACCCCGATCCTCTAGGGCACCTGCGAGAGTGTTGGGAGAGAGATGGTTTAGAATTTGATGACGAGGAGTGGCGGGAAGCGGTTGCCTCACCCAGGAAGGCCGCCATCCCGGCACGTCTGCGATTGGTCCAGCTTAAGATACTCCACCGAACATATGTCACTGGACCGCAGCTAGTTCATGGGGGAGGGGTGCCCGGGGCGATTGCAGGCGCCGTTGTGGGCACACGGGTACCTACATCCACATAATTTGGGAATGCGACCAGATACAACAGTATTGGCGAGAGATACGTGAGGTAATGGAGGAGGTGCTGCATAAGACCATTCGTCCGGAGGCTAAGCGATGTCTCTTAAACATGTGGGGTCCCACTGATTTAACAACTATGGAAAGGACCTGGGCTACATTGGGGACGATGGTGGCCAAACGAGATATAGCCCGGCAGTGGGGAGCGGCGGCTCTGCCTACCTTAGCCTCCTGGGAGAGAAGTCTTGACTGGTGCATGTTCAGAGAAAAGACGGTATATATGGCAAGAGGATGCCCCAGAAAGTGGTCCACAGTGTGGTCTGGGTGGAACACATATAGGGGAGGGATCTGTGTGGCCCCGGTACATTCCTCAGAGGAGGAACCGCTATCCCCCTGACCCAACTCAAGGGATAAACTGTCATCAATTCTGGAGTGTATATTATGTTGCTATTGTCACCACTGTGTTATCACACTACGACCATGCTTGCCGATTGTCTTTATGCTGTGTCGATTTGTTTTTCTCTTTTATAAAGCAATAAAAATATATTTTTAAAACAAAATTGTGTTTGACTTCACCTTCAATAACAAATTGAATGACGTGTATTTCAGTTCATCAGCTCACTACCACTAAATGTTTTGGAGTTTTTCAGCATGGAGTAGGGCCCTTGGAATTGGCCTTTGGTGACTCTTTCTGTCTGTACTTCACTTCCTCCAGCATCTCCTGTCTACAGGACGCTCTTAATTGTCCTAGTGTTATGCCCCTTTAGAAGGTGTTTTGGGTCAGTAATATGTCCACTCTCACCTTGTTTTCTGTTTCTGTGTATAAGACCACTCAGATTCTCGTCAGGAACATACAAACGAGGCCCTTTTCCTCGTGTTGGAGAAGAAACTAGTCAACCCAGTACCCATCACAATTGCATCTTCTTTGCTTGACCACTTTCTGATACACAGAGATCTTCACAAACCTCAAGATAGAACTTATTGTTCTATATCTAAATTTTCTAAAAAGCCATTCATAAAGTTTATTGTTTAAGAAATCAAAACTTTCATTCAGTATGACGCTTGGGAGATGGGTGATCATGGAATTGTTTATGTCATAGTTTTTAAAGTTCTTTCTTGAAACAAACAGTCCTGTCTGTAAGATCACTTTCACAAGAGTGCTCTTTTCCCATTCGTTGGTGCCTCCTCTATCCAGCCACTGACCTGGTTGCCTGTATGCAGCTTCTACTTGGGCTGATTCTTGAAGCTGTTTTGGTGATTTGCTCCAATTCTTCAACCTTCTGCTTCCATTACAGCCACCCTTTCTGCACCATTTTATCTTATTTACTTTCTCTATTCTGGTTAGGGCTTTCAGGAAACAGACCCCATTTATTGTTAATCCTATTCAACTCTTCAGCTCTGTCTATATCACCCACAGTCTTTGATTGGGAATTTCTAGTAAATTTTGAGGACTAGGCTGTACTTGTATAGTATCATTTACGATAGTGGCAGCGTGTGGCCAGTTGTTTCTGTTCCCTCTTACTCATTCTATTAACGTTAAATGATTTTTCACATCTCGTGCTATAGTCTTTAAAAGACCTAAAATATCTCAGCAGGCCTTCATGAGACAGTGTTCAGTATTTTTGGTGATGCTGTCAAGCACCACCATGCTAGAGACATTTGCAACAAAACAGTAGTTAGTTTGCTTTATTGCAGGGGTAAAAGCATCATGGCACTCTTTATTTCAGTTTAATCAGGGCTAACACTTTTTGCTCTATTTTTCGCAATTTATCAGCAATTTTCTTGCACCGGGGAGTCTGTTGATAGTTTAAGTCTGCACCACACTAGTTTTCAAAGATTCTAATGCTTCTCCTTTCTACATTCCCCTAAGAGGAATTGAGATATTACTGCCCCCTTTCTTAGAATAGTCTTGATTTAAATTTTCTAGATTCAGTACGGTGAATCTAGACAGTCTCATCTCACTTTTAGCAGGACCCATTATAAAAGAATCTTTTAAGCATTTTATAGCGGCTGACCATGCCGTTGGTTGATCGGTGCCTCCCAAGGCTGCTTCTGAATCACCTATCTTAGGGGCCTATTAGCAAGTTCACAGATAGGGAGTTGGAAGTCATGATTGACAAAATACTCAGGGTAGAGCCACAGTTGTTCGGCACATTGGTCCAACAGACCCCCATGACACAGAAAACCAAGATGTGGGAGAGGATTGTCGACAAGGTCAACGCACAAGCACCTTGTTTGCGCACAAAGAACAATATACAGAACAGGTATTAAGATGTGCGCAGGAGGGGCAAGCAGCTCATCGACAGGGAACACACCCTGAGCAGGCAGACTGGCGGTGGCCCTCCTGCCAAACCAACGCACTTCAGGTCCTACCACCGGAGAGCATACATGGATTAACAGGAATACCAGAGCCTGGTGAGTACACAACCAATTCACTCAAAATTGTGTGGCAACACACATATAGCACTGTCAAGGGGACTGTGAAACAAATTACCGCCAGCAAAGCCATAGCAACGGAAAGGCAAGTATCCTGTGATGTGTATATCAGTTACACAAACACAATACCTGCCATCCCACAGCAATATGGAACTACGTCCTAACATGTACAAACCTAAAGACTAATACTGCAAGGCATGACCATAAATAACCAATAAACACTGTCATCCATTTTGCCACCACTGTCACACCACCTCACAGGAAAATTGAGTCAAAATGAAGGAAGGTTGGGCTGCTGGGAATGTGCATGCAGCAGAAAGCATGATGGGAGTTGCAGTCACAGCCACCAGTCCCCCACCCAGCTGTGTCTGCAAGCTCACACTGAACCATGCTCACCTCACAGGGAGTACAAAAGTACTGCCAAGATGGCTGACACTAGGCCCTGCTGTGGGGAGCACAAGGCCCTGCTGGGACTGGCTCTAACTGACAACAGGACACCAATGCCAGACATCTTGAAAGTCAACTACTACTCCCTGCAATGTAAGCATGCTGCATGGTGGGATGTCTGGACTGGGGGAGGAGGACTGCCAGCTCTGACTACAACTACCAGCAGGCACTTGCACACACACACACACACCCCTTAACACAAACTACACCCAACCCTCCTGGTCTAATGCATCCCCTCAGAATCCATTTAAATATCCCACAAAGATTTACCACACTGGGTTCTGCTGTGGTAAGGACATGGGCTTGTCGGGACTTGAGTGCAAACAAACACCAGGACACCACTGCCTGCCAACCTGTCAGCACAGGCACACCACCACATATGGAAAAGGATTCACCGGAAGGAAGCCCAGGTATTGTGGGAAGGTGGGTGGAGCCAAAAGCATGATGGGAGTTGCAGTCACAGCCACCAGTCCCCCATCCACATGTCCCTGCAAGCTCACACTGAACCATGCTCACCTCACAGGGGGTGCAAAAGTACTGCCAAGATGGTTGACACCAGGGCATGCTGTGGGGAGCACAAGGCCTTGCTGGGGCTTGGGCTCTAACTGACAACAGGACACCAATGCCAGACAGCCTGAACGTAAATTGTGACTCCCTGCACTTGAAGCATGACACATGGGGGATTACCTGGCCTCTGGGGGTGAAGGAGGTCGTGCAATGACTCCAAATACCATCAATTCAGCCTCAAAGCACACCTTCTCAGCCACAACAAAGTGCACCCTTGAGACCAATCACTCCAAAAGTAAATGCCTTGGTAAGATGGCTGACACATGGTCATGATGTATGAATTGTCTGTAAGTCACGCCTATGCACTGGCCAACTCAAACACATCTACACTCAGAGCCATTGGAACTGTAGGTATCCTCCCACTCTCTGGAGATACAGTGTCCCTGTGGTGTCCCCTGACCTGGCTGTGAAGGTGTGTCTCGCAGATGACAATTGTGGAGATGTAGACATAGTACATAGCAACAAGCACACACAATGTCACCTATACATCATTGATAGTGGACACCTGACAGTGACCTGAATGGACACACACATATAGCTGACACTGTAGCATGGTGTCATTCACAAAATGTGCAGTTGTGAGCTGCATTTTAATCCCACATCAGTATGCGTTGTACGCATCATTGACACAACACATCATTCACTGTCATGGACACCCCAAACACAATGACTAACCTGGACTGCATCTGAGCAGGCATGCAACTCACAGCAGCTGAACTGTAACACACACACACCTCTGCTCATTACTGTCATGAGCATGGAAAAGCAAGAGAGCTTCTGTGCCCAATCCCTCTCACTATGGAGGAATTTGACAAGATAGAAGGCGTTAGCACCTACAAAACTCAGCACCAACTTCATTAGCTACGCCAACACCATGACTTGTATGAAAAAAAGATGTGAACTAGGAACACAGACAGCAAAATAATATCTCACATTGGATCTCAGGCATACCGTACTGCAACCATGTTGCACAGACACACCAATGTGACGCACAGAGGAAAGAAAAGAATCACACAACACATGCCCCAAGCTTGTTACATACCCCAAGTGCAATTGTACGTATGTCATTGTTAAAGCACAAATGTGGACAGGGATAAAACAGCTGTGTCAGGCATGTGATGGAACCTGAGTGGCAATGGCCATCTACAGACAATTGATCAATACATGAGCTGGTCATGCACACAGCTTGACGTGCACATCGAAATGCTCCAGGTTGCCATTACAAAGTGCTTCAACAATATCAACCTCTGTCTGTCACAACTTAGGACAATGCAATGTAAGGACTCTCATAATGATGTTCAGTGGCAAATGTCATGTGTGTGAAACGTTGATGTCGGTAGAAACATAACATACATTGTGTGTCTCCTCCAACCACAGGGGATGCTGGGGACACAGCAGGTCCTGAGGAAGGGTGCCAGTCCCAGACTCTGGCGGACCATGAGCTCCCCGGCGTGGATCACTCTCCGTCATCTTCAGATGGTGACCTTGACCAACCTGGCACCTTCGGCGTGGGCCATCGTGCAGCCCCAGCAGCAGTAACATCAGCACCCCCTCAACCACTCCTGCCACATCGGACACCAGACCGAGTCCCCATGCCGGCACGGACAGGCCCAGGCCACAGAACAACAACGGAACAGATACACAGGGCACCCCGGAAGCAAGCGACAACACCACCGGCACAAACACTCAAGGGGGTCCAGTGTCGGCTGGGCCAGCCACGCCAGGTCCTGCCCATATGGGTCGGGCAGTGGGAGGGTGAGCAGGCAGAGGACACAGCCTCCGAGGGGGCTGGACTGCATGATGAGCCACACCTGGAACGCATCATAGATGCGTACCAGGAAAGCACCGGAGGGTTTGGACAGGTCGTGGGGAACTCAAAGAACAGCAGGCTGCCTATCATGCCCACTTGGACTCCCACATTGCCCGGGTGGAGTCCAAGTGGGACAAATTGGATGAACTAACTGCGGTGCATAGGGACATACTGACGTGCCTCCGCCAGTTCAGCACCAACCTGACCACACCTCCCTGTGCGCCCACAACATCTGTTGCCAAAACATCCACAACAGCCACAGGGAGGGAGGAGGTCTCTGGCGGAGAGTCCTCTGCACCGCAGCAGCCTGCACATGAGGGTTCCCCGAGAAAGAAGAGGGGTCGTCTGAAGAAGGGCAATTGAGACGCTGATGGCCATGCATATCCCCCAGGCACCCAACACCTGCTCCTGTTATCGTCCTTTGTGTGCAAACCAGTTGACCTTGTCAACCTACATCCAAATCACCCACTTGACATGGAGGGCCAAAGTTGTGACAATGCACCAAATGATTGTGGATTCTACTCTGGACATGTCAACTACCAAGACTACCAACTCACCTGTGAACTTTGGATTACCATCACATTGTACAGCACTTCAAATTCCGTTCACCATCCTTACAAATGTTTGTAAATAAATTCACAATCACACAATACTTGCCTCTGTCTTGATTCCTACTTGCTTTGTGCCATGGCGATGATGAACTGCTAAGGAACACTGTGCATGCAAATTAATACAGCAATGCGAACACCGTTATGTGAGTCATGTGAATGTGACACATATGAGGGAGACACACCACTAGGACAACACAACACATACTCACCAGGGCCCCTAACCCCTCGTCAACACTGATGTCAACAGGAAATACAGAGGAACACCCATCCCGGGTCATTGGCAAGCAGCCCACAGGTACAGGATGCGAAATACTGTTGGATGTGTGGACACACATGGAGCACATCACAAAGTGAAGGGCAGGTTTAATAAATATTCACATTGTGAGAATTCCACAACTGATGCACATTAACCTCACGTGACAGTGATCAGAAAATTAAACATGTGGTGAACGATAAAAGTTCAGGGGTGTGTGGTACATCATTGGTTGTGACAACGAGTACTTGCACTCTGGAACAAGGATCTGTGTCTTGGGGTTCAGACCGCACCACACAGCATCCAAAGTACCCTGTGAAGGACAGACAGAAAACACAGTCAAAAACACAGATTTACAGCAAACAACAACAATATACATGCCCAAAACAAAACACTAACTACCCAGACACATCCTAACAATCAGGTAAACACTGTTTGGGAGTACAGACTACCAGATAGCACACATCACAGCAAGCTTCCTGACAAGTAGCATACAGCCACACCCAATCAGCACCAGTGCACCACCAACATAGGTCATGCCAACACAATACTTTGACAACACATACCTGTATACTGACATTCATGAGAAGAAGTTCTGGATCAGTTGGCTCCGAACATCACCATCACCCTCATCATCACTGGCATCATGCCCCAGGCCAGGCTCCTCCACGGCTGGCGGAGGTTGGTCATCGCCATCCTGGATGAGAGGCAACCGCTTCCGCACTGCCAGGTTGTATAGCATGCAGCACACAATGATGATCCTGCACACCTTCGCAGGTGCATATGGAAGGGCCCCTCCTGTCTTGTCCAGGCAGCGGATCTGCTTTTCAGGAGGCCAAATGTCTGCTCAATCACTCTCCTGGTCCGACCATGTGCCTCATTGTAAAGTTCTCCGCTGGTGTCACAGGGTTCCTGAGGGTTGTCAGCAACCACGGCATATTGGGGTATCCGGAGTTACCTACAGAGAGACAATTGCACATTCGTTGAGCGTGAAAATAGGGTGCTAATCAACTTTAGCAAACACACACAATGCTAAGCAGTCAGTACACACCGACAAGCCAGGAACGCTGGTACTGCATCTGTGCCATCATCGTTGGGATGCAACTACTCCTCATTATGTAGGCGTTGTGCGCTAAGCCCGGGAACCTTGCACACACATGAGAAATGGTCATGTCCACTCAGCAATCCACAAGAGCATTTATAGAGTGGAAATGCTTCCTGTTCCGGTACGTCTGCTCATGTGCCTGCGGTGGGAACAAAGCCACATGTGTCCCATCGATGGAGCCAATGACATGTGGCATCCTGCCCAGGGCATAGAAGTCCCCCTTGATGTCAGCTAGTTGTTGTGCTTTGGGGAAATGGATGAACTGGTCGAGGAAATGCAACATTGCCTCCAACACATCCCAAAGCACACGGCTGAACATAGTCTGTGACATCCCACCAGCAGAAGCAACAGTGTGCTGGAAAGTACCGGTGGCAAAAAAGTGTAGGGCTGCCATCAACTTCACCTTGGGGGTAAGCGCTGTAGGGTATGTCCGGCCAGGTTGCAGATGTGGGGCCAACTGCTCTGCCAATTCTTCGATCAGTGGCCTGGTGAAGCGGTACCATCGCATGCAGTCACATTCAACCATGGTTTCTAGCTCCGGGAACGGTCTGTGGATATTTGGTCTCCTGCAGCACATAGAATAGCAAAGACAGTTTGTCATTCCCCCTATCTATGTGCCAGTGTACATGACAAATAGCACATGATACCACATTACAGGACACAAGAACATGATGTGGGGTATGGACACACATATCAGATACATGGCCATCATCTGACATCTCAGCTCTACAGGGCCACACAACAAGGTCCCTGTTGTGCTGTAAGCAATCAATGGGCTCCGTCACAGTACATCAGTACGTGTTTCCCATACCAGACACACACCACAGTGACTAGTGAGGACAGATGTCTACCCCACATCACAGGTTCCTGACAGACACACACAGGGACCTTGTGCGCAACATGGACACCATCATGATGTGACGTCCCATATGCACAACACAACGCACACATGACACACACATGAAGTGCCCCCTGATTTCTTGCCAGCTCACACATGGATGTATGTGACCAACAAACGCAACATCAACTCACATTGACAATAGAAAGGGATGTTGTGAACGTTTGACATTGAGCACATTAAATCTGAGTAATCTCTGCATGGAAATGCACACATACTGTGGATGAACATCACATATGTGGCACTGTGACACCCTGTGAGGCGCGTACCATTCCACTGAAGTGTCAGGGTGTATGTCACATGACATACACAATGTACACTGGGAACTGTGTACATGCCTCATGCACTGAAATGTACTGTTGTCAAACACAGTGGTTATGTGTCCAGCCAACAATTGTATCTGTCACCATGACACCCTGCCCTGCCTGGGAGTGGGTGCCACTAAGTGAAACATACAAAATCACATGTTTACCCACATACACACACAGGTAATGCAGCCTGACATGCACTTTGAGTTACTGTGTCACAGACTGTATTGTTGTTTTTGTGCCCATGGGTCAACGGCAAGCTATGGTATGTTGCACGCCTTAAACAGTTACTTCGATGGTGACTGACGCGGGTGACCAATGCAAAAGATGCATTGGACACCTAGGGAAGGAGCCGCGCATGCACGCATTGCACGCACTGCACAATGTCTTCAATGGGGGCTGACGCGGGTGGACGGAGCCGCATGCACGCCTTGCACACACGCCGTGCACAATGTCTTCAATGGGGACTGACGCGGGTGGACGGAGCCGCACGCCTTGCATGCACGCCTTGCACAATGTCTTCAATGGGGACTGACGCGGATGGACGGAGCCACACGCACGCCTTGCACGCACGCCTTGCACAATGTCTTCAAAGGGGACTGACACAGGTGGACGGAGCCGCACGCACGCTTTGCACGCTCGCCTTGCACAATGTCTTCAATAGGGACTGACGCGAGTGGACGGAGCCGCACACATGCCTTGCACAATGTCTTCAATAGGAACTGACGCAGATTTGAGCCTGGTACGAATCGGTTTCCTGAAAATCCGTTGGCTACCAGCAACAATGTTTCAGACTCATCATTGAAATGCTTTTGAATATTTCAAATGATGCGGAAGGCGTGTACGAGGCGTGCAATGCAATGGATTGGCCAGATTCATAGGATGCAAACGTGTTGGACCTATCGTTTTGGACACATGGGACTGAATCTGCCTCTGCAGCACAGATATAAGTCTGTCTGTTCCCCCGGGAGCTCATTTGCCTGCACTACATGCTCAAGATTGACATCTCTGCTACCACTGCTGCTGTCTCTGCATCCTCTGGCTCCAAGAATGGTATGTACTCTGGAGAGGGCCCCAGCCTTCACAGAGGAGGAGAACAAGGCACTGCTGGACAGCCTCCTTCCACAGTACAGTAAGCTGTATGGGACACCAGGGGAGCATGTGAGTGTACACTCCACATCCCTTATTCATTGTGTATGTTGTCTAACTGGCACCAATGAAATTGTGTTCAACAGTGTCTAGCATGCTCACTGAGTAGTTTATACCCCCAAGGTGTGTAGGTCCCTGTAGTGGACGGGTACTGTGCATGAAAAGTGCATTTTCACACAGTTGTAATACTCAGGCAATGTTTCCCTGTTGAAAATTCAGGACAACTGTCAATCACCATATCTGCACTACCTGTGTCCATCATATCCCCTTGCGAGAAAGACATGTATATCCAACTGTGTGATGCACAAACATGTGGCATGTGTGGTAAAGGACTTGTTCTATCCTTGTCATCCTCACAGGTTGATGCCCACCAGAAGCAGAAGATCTGGCTGACCATTGCCTGGGCTGTTCTTACTGTGGGGGGCCACAGACGCCGCATCTGCAACTGCCAGAAGAGGTGGCAGGACCTTCGTGGCTGGACCCAGAGGATTGCCAGAGTCCAGCTGAAGCTGTCGTCTCCTCGCAGAAGAGGCGGACGATGGACACTGACCCCCACATGCTCAGGATTCTGGCGGTGGTCTTCCCGGACCTGGATGGGCAGTTAAAGGCCAGACAGCAGCAAGGAGTGGGTAAGGGCATGCATTCTCTGTGTCCAATGTCTCACATGCTCTTTGCACTCCCTCATCCTGGTTACACTTCCACAGATCTCCTGTCTGCTTGTACAGGAGTCATGTGTCAAAATTAGGTCATGTCCCATCCTCATCTGATACACAGGTATGCCCGTTTCAGTCTGTGGCTTGTGTAACTTGGGTTGTGTGTCCCTGCTGTTGTACAAACTTAACGTTGTGAACAGCATCTGCTACCGGTGCATTGTTTTGTCTTCATGAGTGAGGCAAATGATTTCCATGTGTCTGCACATTGCCGGAAAAAAAGACATGTACTCTGTGTGGGCAATTGAAATGTGTTCCAAATGATGTTTTGGCACACCATATGTGCCAGGGGTATTTGACACACAGCCATGTAGCAGCAACGGCAATTTAGGGGCATTAGAAGAATGTACATCATGTGTTTCACACATGCATGGACAATGGTAATCCCATGTTGCACATGTTCCTGGACAGGTATGCCTACTCCGGACATGAAGTACACTCTGTTCTTCTACTCCTGTGTGTCAGCCGAATATCATTGCATCGTGAAGTGTGCTATATGGTGTCTGCATCGGTGTCATTGTGAGATGGCCTAGCCTCTTACACTCCTGTGGTGTTGGTCATTTTGGTTTGTGCAGCTAGCTGAGGTGTGGCCAATGGATCATCACAATGGGTTCAAGCATAGGTGTGGAATCACTTGACGGTGCATAATGTTGTATTGTACATCACAGTGCAGGCAGGCTCAATTCATTCTTATCATGCTGTGATGTCATCATGCTTACAGATTGGTGCTTGCAGTCAGTCATCTGTTGCATTTGTATTACGTGTGATCATCAGATGCCTGAAGATGTGGTTAGCATTGGGTGTACCTGTGCACTTGACATCTGCAGGGCTTACATTCTCAAACATGTTAATGGTTGTGACACAGTGCAGAGTGTTTAATTTTGGATGCACTGCCCCTGAGACTGAAGCCAGTGCTGGCTGCTTAGCCATACTGGGCCGTAGCATGGTATCCCACTTGCTGATGTGTATCCCGCAGTGATGTCAGTTGTACAGCATGCACTCTATTGTGGCATTGACCATCAAGACATGGGCACCTCAAGGTATCTTGTGAATAAAGCATATCCATTTCACTGACAATGATTTTGGCCATCCCTTCTCATGACACATGTACTGAGCCAGTGGCAGGAGATGGCATGTGTTAGTCCTGGCAGATTTCAATCACGATTCCTGCAGTTCTGAGATATGTCTATGTGGTGCTTGTGCACACATATGAGAAGTGGCATACAACATGTCCCAGACAGATGGGTCCATGGAAGGGCAGGATATGAGGGTCATGGATGACTGGCAGACTGACAGTAGTCATTTCCAAAAAATATCTACACTTTTAGCAATACCTGGCTCTTGATGCCAAGGTGTGCTCTGTGATGTGCTGTACTGACTGTGATGTGTCAGGTGAAACAGGTGACTGGTGTGGATCTGTTTATCCTGATTGATTGCAGATACATCTACGGCTACTGGAGGAGACAGCTCCACGGACCAAGAGGAGCCGCAGAGCCAGACTGGGTCAGCTTCAGAGGATTTTGAGGGACCCAGTGGCACAGAGGGTGAGGGGAGCCGCACAGAGGAGACCTCAGCTACAAACACCTCTGCTGAGGAACACAACATCTCCAGTGAGGACTCCCTTGTGGAGGCGGGTGTCAGCAGACCCCAGACAACACCTAATGAGTCTGTCCCCGCCACCACCACCATCTCCACCCTCCCATCTGCTGCCATCCCGGTTGTCCGTGGAGGCCCCCGTGTAAGGAAACATGTCTCCTTTGGTCCAGGCACTATACCCCCTGCCCCTGTCTCCCCTGCTGCCCTGAGTGTGGAGTCTGTGGACTTACTGAAGCAGCTCCATGTAGGGCAGACAGCAATGCTGAGTGTTCTCCATTCCCACGCCACTCTGTTGACTCAACTGGTGTCCTTCATGGAGGGCATCTCATCCAACATGTCTGCCCTACATCGGACCATTCAGTCCATGGCCTCCACACAGACGGCAGCAGTGTCCCTCCTCCAACAGTCCCTCACCCCTCCTACCTCTGCCACACCCACAGTCCCCAGTACCCTACCTGTCCAACGCACACACACACACACCAGCACCAGCACGCACCACAACAGACCCAAGCAGCACACAATCACACAAGTCAAAATCAAAATATACAGGCACGCACACTCCAGGGAAAGTTGGCACACACACAGGGGATGGGTCACAGACACACAAACAGGCATCCACGAGCACTCCGCAGACCTCAGATGCCTCTCCCTCCAAAAGCACTTCCCCTGCCTCACCTGCAACCCCCCCTTCCAAGCAGCTCTTCCTCTGTGACCTTGGCCTCTTCCCCACCGATCCATCTGCTCAGACGCACAAGGGGAAGAGGAAGTCACCACGCACAAGGGGGAGTTCCTCTGCCACACAGATGCCCTCTCCCATGCGCCCGGACACTGAGGCCCCCATCCGCAAGTCCCCCCAGAGCAGGAAGAGCAAGACCCCCCCAATCCCTCCGCTCAAAGTCACAGTCTCCATCCTGCGGCCCCCAGGCCACCACCCCACAGGTCCCCACGCCATACCCTGCCCCTGGTTCCCCCACACACACTGATAACGCATCCCCAAAATGCTTAGGGCATCCCCTCCTACCACATGCACTTCCAGCCCCACCTCACATGCTCAGCCTGTTCCTGCCACTGATGTGGGGACCGTATCCCCCCTCTTTCCTGCCCACCTCACCTGAGCCCCATGACACTCCCTGGGAGTTTTGCACTGCAGTTGAGACCCCGTCCCAACCATCTGACCTGCCCACTGCAGTGCTGACTGTAACAACTCCGTCTGACTTGGGCCCTGCATTGGCGTCAGCACACACCCCATTGGACTTGGGCCCTGCCGTGGTGACGGCACCCACTGTGTCAGACACCTCCGCTGCAGTTGCCAGTGACACTCCTGCACCCACCAGCCCTCCCCTGCCACATTCTGCTGTCCCCTGATCCTGTTACTGCGGTGCCTGGCCTGCCCCTGTGTATGCCCCTCCCAGGGGAGATGTCCCCTGCCCGTAGTAGTGCAGGCAAGCAATGGTTTACGACTTGTAACATCTCACCCTGTGAGGACTCCAGAAATGGACTGGCCATTGGCCTTTTGACATTGTGGTCTGAACGGTTTCAAAGAGTTATGTCCCCAATAAAGTCATTTGTTGTTATCCAGTGTTATTGCATCAAATGTACATGATGTTGATGATGAGTGTCATGGACTTGCTGCTGAACAGGTGTTACAAAGGTATAACAAAGTGATTTTTTGATGGGATGTACTCCATATGGTCCATGAAATCTGTGTACTTTTCAGATATGTATTCATGACATCCTCAGCTGCAATTTCAGGGTGTAATGTTGGCTACATGTTGTGGGCAGGATTTTCTCTTTGGGGTTGCTACTTCGCATCTTTTGCATACACTGTTGCACATAGGTTGTGCTTACATTTGGACACATGGAACGATTCCCTGACTTGGACAATCTCCACTGGACAGGCATGTTTGTGCATCCATGTTACACAAGTCATCTCTGTCATCAGTCCAACTTAATCTACATGTGTATTGTATATGTGCAGATGACTGAGGGAAGACTCCTGTACACAAGCTTCTGTGACCATAGCTTTTCTTGAGTTGTAATAGTTGGATCCCTGGGCAAGTGTTGTGCTGGCATGACAGAAGCCTGCACAGACATAATTTGGCACAGCTGACCTTCCCCAGGAGTGCAGTTCCCTCATGGTATTGTGTCATTCCATGACATTGCCTGGGCACATGGTGTGTGTTGTGTGAGCATGTCTGTGTGTGTTCACTTCACGTTTTTGGACGCAGCCTGTGTTCCAGACAGATGTACCTGTTTTGTGGACTTGCTGATTGGCCTGTGTTCATCTAACTTCTTTGCCCTGCCTTTTCTGGGATGTAGGTGCATGACAAACTACTGGTAATTAGGCTGTCATCCCTGGCTGTTTCAGTAGTTAATTCCAGGGATGTTGTCCAACGCACGTGGTGCACATTCTGGATTACCATTGGCACTTATGTGTTACCAACATCATGTTGTTTTCCCTGTGTGGTATCTGTCAGTGACAGGCTCACTTGTATGTTTGTGTGACTACTCCCTATCATCAGGGTCATTGCTGCTATGTTGGAAGGTGTCGACATTTGTGCATTGTGGCTACCCTTTGGTTCAACATTGATGTAGGTGTGTGACAGGGTTCCGAATGAATTGTGTAGTTTTCACATAATGCCGATGTGCCGCATGCTGTGTAGTGTGGCAGAGCTTCACAGGTGTTGTTGTCAGCCCATGTGTGAGGATTTGTATTTATTTTATCATAACAGTGGGATTGGCGTACATGCTAATGTCAACACAAATTAGGGTACTAGAGGGTAGTGCTTTGTTGGGTCTGTCTCTTGCAGTGTTGATTGCTGTTCCACCCACCTTGTGTCACATGAATCCTTGTGATCCCGCTAACCAGACAATGCCTGCTTAGCCCCCAAAGGTGTGCCCAGTCAAAGACTTACTTTTGTATGGCACTGTGAACACATGTGTCTCATTGTAGTTCAGCCCACCGTCATGCGTTGTGCACTAGCCTGGGGACACTGTGACACACACACGTGTTGTGTATGATATGCAGTGTGTGGCTGCCTGTCTGTGTTTGTGCATCTGCGCCTCTGCTTTGGTGTGGCTTTAGCGTTCCATTGGGGGATGTTGTTTGTGGGATTGTCCCTAGTGTCCATGCGTCTTGTAGGTCATCATCCTGCACATTGATCATGTTTGGTATGTCCCATTGCTGCCATGGTATGTGACTTTGTCACCTAACATCGACAGTCTCCACAGGATTCCGCAGTTTGTGTGTCTGTAGAGATATGTATTTATGCATCATGATGCTCACTTTTCACATAGTCTAAGTGTACACTGTTAGCATTGTCAGGGGTCATGGCCAATGCTTGTCTGCACATGGCAGAGGAAGTTATTGTGATACACAGCATTCTTTGCCTCTCATATCTATGTTTGTAAGTGACACAACCACCACATTGCCACCACATTGGTTGTGGTGTTGTTTCCAGTAGTCACAAATGCTGGTCTGGTGATGCTGCTATTGTTATGTCCACACTCACCTTTTGGTCACTGTAGTGATGGGGGTTTTAAACCCCATTACCACAATGATCCTAGAAATAGTGTTTTTGTAACCCCACAACAACCTTTTGGGCAGACATATGATGTGAGTCACATTGCATGTTCACTGTCGGGATCTGTGTTGTGTCCATTTTGTACACACAAAGATATGATCTTGCCAAGTCGTTAGGAGGATGGTTTGCTTGGTTAACCTATGAGTGGGGAGGGTAGTGGTGTAGGACATCCAGCCCCCTATGAGTGGGAAGGGTAGTGGTGCAGGACATCCAGCCCCCTATGAGTGGGGAGGGTAGTGGTGCAGGACATCAGGCCCCTATGAGTGGGGAGAGTAGTGGTGCAGGACATACAGCCCCCAATGGGTGGGGAGGGTAGTGGTGCAGGACATACAGCCCCCTATGAGTGGGGAGATAGTGGTGCAGGGCATCCAGCCCTGTATGAGTTGTGGGTAGTGATGCAGGGCATCCAGCCCCCTATGAGTGGGGAGGGTAGTGGTGCAGGGCATCCAGCCCCCTATGAGTGGGAAGGGTAGTGGTGCAGGGCATCCAGCCCCCTATGAGTGGGGAGGGTAGTGGTGCAGGGCATCCAGCCGCCTGTGAGTGGAGAGGGTAGTGGTGCAGGACATACAACCCCCTATGAGTGGGGAGGGTAGTGGTGCAGGATATACAGCCTTGTATGAGTTGTGGGTAGTGGTGCAGGGCATCCAGCCCCCTATGAGTGGGGAGGGTAGTGGTGCAAGATATCCAGCCCCCTATGAGTGGGGAGAGTAGTGGTGCAAGACATACAGCCCCCTATGAGTGGGGAGGGTAGTGGTGCAGGGCATCCAGCCCCCTATGATTGGGGAGGGTAGTGGTGCAGAACATACAGCCCCCTATGAGTGGGGAGGGTAGTGGTGCAGGGCATACAACCCTGTATGAGTTGCGGGTAGTAATGCAGGGCATCCAGCCCCCTATGAATGGGGAGGGAAGTGGTGCAGGACATCCAGCCCCCTATGAGTGGGGAGGGTAGGGGTGCAGGACATACAGCCCCCTATGAGTGGGGAGGGTGGTGGTGTAGGGTATATAGCCCTGTATGAGTTGTGGGTAGGGGTGCAGGGCATCCAGCCCCTATGAGTAAGGAGGGTAGTGGTGCAGGGCATACAGCCCTGTATGAGTTGTGGGTAGTGGTGCAGGGTATCCAGCTCCCTATGAGTGGGGAGGGTAGCGGTGCAGGGCATCCAGCTTCTTATGGGTGGGGAGGGTAGCGGTGCAGGCCATCCAGCTTCTTATGAGTGGGGAGGGTAGTGGTGCAGGACATACAACCCCCTATGAGTGGGAAAGGTAGTGGTGCAGGGCATCCAGCCCCCTATGAGTGGGGAGGGTAGTGGTGCAGGGCATCCAGCCCCCTGTGAGTGGAGAGGGTAGTGGTGCAGGACATATAGCTCCCTATGAGTGGGGAGAGTAGTGGTGCAGGGCATCCAGCCCCCTATGGGTGGGGAGGGTAGTGGTGCAGGACATACATCCCCCTATGAGTGGGGAGGGTAGTGGTGCAGGACATACAGCCTTGTATGAGTTGTGGGTAGTGGTGCAGGTCATCCAGCCCCCTATGAGTGGGGAGATTAGTGGTGCAGGGCATCCAGCCCCCTATGAGTCGGGAGAGTAGTGGTGCAGGGCATCCAGCCCCCTATGAGTGGGGAGGGTAGTGGTGCAGAACATACAGCCCCCTATGAGTGGGGAGGGTAGTGGTGCAGGACATACAGCCCTGTATGAGTTGTGGGTAGTGGTGCAGGGCATCCAGCCCCCTATGAATGGGGAGGGTAGTGGTGCAGGACATACAGCCCCCTATGAGTGGGGAGGGTAGTGGTGCAGGGCATACAGCCCTGTATGAGTTGTGGGTAGTGGTGCAGGGCATCCAGCCTCCTATGAGTGGGGAGGGTAGTGGTGCAGGGCATACAGCCCTGTATGAGTTGTGGGTAGTGGTGCAGGGCATCCAGCCCCCTATGAGTGGGGAGGGTAGTGGTGCAGGGCATCCAGCCCCCTATGAGTGTGGAGGGTAGTGGTGCAGGACATCCAGCCCCCAATGAGTGGGGAGGGAGTGGTGCAGGGCATCCAGCTCTGTATGAGTTGTGGGTAGTGGTTCAGGGCATCCAGCCCCCTATGAGTGGGGAGGGTAGTGGTGCAGGGCATCCATCCCCCTATGAGTGGGGAGGGTAGTGGTGCAGGGCATACAGCCCCCTATGATTGTGGTTGGTAGTGGTGATGGGCAACCCTCCCCCCCCAGGTGTGTTGACTGCTGATAGTGAGGACCATGCTACCCCATTTGTGTGTAGCATTTCACGTGTTCGGGACATTAATTTGTGGGGGTACCTGACTGACGGTCTGCGTTGTGCGCGTCTGTTCCAGATCCGGTCCTAGATGTACAGTACTGGGATGACCTGCGTGATGGGATTCATCGTTGGTTCGTCTCGTACTTGCTGCTCGTTGCTCCGTCTCGTACACGTTGAGAATTGGTCCGTCTCGTAGCCGTGGATCGTGTTGTGGCGCGAATCGGACCTGATTTGCAGCTCTCCCGGATGCTGTGACGTGCTGCTAGTGGCGACCCATCCGGCACATGGGATTTGCGCATTGTACTTGTTAGAACTACTTCTGGGCGACTCGAATCGGCATTCGGAGGTACGGCTCGTATGAGAAATGCTGCTGGAATTGCAGTCTACGTGTTGGACGGAATTGTGTCAGTTATGCGCATCGTACTTCATCGCCCGGAAGGACCGGCTCCTGCGACGAGTTGGCCGCAAGGTCTGGCTATGGACAGCTCTCGGAGGGCTGTCCGACCCGGATCGGAATCGAACCCAAAGTGTAACAGATGTATTCAGCAGGAGAGCGGTGAGGGTGTAATATGTAGCTGGTGGTGCATTTTGGAGCACACTGTCATAAATACATTACTAATTCATTGTGCGGTAGAGCACTGTCATTTACCGACTGCTAATTTTCCACTGAGGTGGCCACTAAATTTGCACAGATATACAGTTTTACTGATAAAATTGTATAGTACACAATGTATAATGTTTAGAAATTGAGTTTCAGTGAATATTTATCATTTACTCCATAACATATTTTATCCATATCAGAACTCAGAGTGTTAAAACTAATCAAACCCTATCCAACTCTAGTCTATTGAACTCAGGGGGTTCCCCAAGGATCCTCACTATCACCCACACTTTTCAACCTATTCATTGAACCTCTTACTGAAATCCTCAAAGCATCTAACATCCAATATCTCATGTATGCGGATGATACCCAGTTGTACATGAAAATCTCTTCTGGTGATATCAAGACATTCAACGTAACCCTGCACAAAACCCCAAACTGGTTAACCTTCAACCATCTCAAACTGAATGCCCCCAAAATGGAATTTCTTCTTATCTCACAGCCCAAGCAAGCCCCCATCGTGGAGAAAGATTTGAAAAATCTCTCAGCTCTGAACTGTATACCACACATCCTAGACTCTACGAGATCTTTGGTAATAGCTCTAGATAAGAAATTGAACATGCAGGATCACATCAGCGCATCTACCAAAGGAGCAAACTTCATACTGAGCATCCTAAGGAAATTAAAACCTTTCCTTCCCCCCGATGACTTCAAATGTGCTGTGCAAGCATTAGTCATCTCACGGCTGGAATACGAGGTACAGACTGGCCCCTCTCAGGATGTCACTGGTGTCACTGAATGCTGCTACCAGGCTCAGCACAGGCTCCAAGAAAACCAACCACATTTCCCCGGATTTGAAATCCCTAAATTGGCTACCTTTGGAGGCAAGGATTCAACTAAAACTTGCCTGCATGACCCACAAAGCGCTTTATTTCAAAACACCTCTGTACCTTGCAAATAAGCTAGAGCTGTCGGGCAGTGTCCGTTTCTAAAGTAGCTCTAATACCTTGTTGCTTAAACCAAAGAAATTTTATGAAATTTAAACTTACAATCAGTCCATCTCAGGTATTGCTCGAGAATCTGGAACTCACTACCTGCGGAAACTAGACTGTTCACTTTAAAATCGCCTCACACTTTGCAGCAGGAGAAAGAAAAGTAAAGACAAATATTCATGTTAAGCACCAATTTTTCAGAAGACATAGCCTTACATTTTACCTCTGTCTTTGAAGCACAGTAAATGTGACAAGATAAGTACAAAATATAAATTCATCTTTACATCTCTATTTACTGAACTTTCATGACCCACCAGTAAACAGCTGGCGACCCACCAGTTTTGGGCAAGGATGTAGGACTATACTAAGGCTCGGGTTATATGGGTAACTGTCAGAAAGGAAGGCGGAGTGGCCTTCAACATGGGCGTTCGGTGTAATTATTGGCAAGGAAGGAGTGGTGTACAGTATGGGTTGTTTGGGTATAGGCAAGGCAGGAATGAGTTCCATAAATATGGACTTACTATGTATTTATAGGCAAGGAAGGAGGAGTGGCCAACAGCATGTGTGCACTATGTTTATAAAGGCAGGGCAGGAGGAGAGGCGTAAAGCATGGGCTTCTGGGTAATTATAGGCAAGGACGGAGGAGTAGCCTATATCATGGGTTCTTTGGGTAATTATAGACAAGGAAGGAGGAGTTGCCAATAGCATGGGCAATCTGTGTCAACATAGGAAAGGAAGAAAGAGTAGTCTATAGCAAGTGAGTTGAAAAGCTATAGGGAAAAGCAAAAGCATTGATGTATCAGTGTCCGTTGGAGGTATGGACATACCTAATCACTATGGGCCTGATATATATCTTGTCAGGTGGGTTACTCCGTCACAATGGTGAAGCATATCCCATCCGCGGAAATATAAATCCCATAGGATATAATGAGATTAATCTTATGGCAGGTGGGATATTTGTCTCCGTTGTGACTGAGTAAATTGTCCGCCAAGATCTAAATCAGGCTCTAAGTAAGGTGACCAGCAAGATATGATTCTGCGCGATGAGGATTACTAAAACTGCTATAGACATTCCTCGACAAACATTATCGATGGTAAAAAGGCTAAAGATGCTGAGTAGTATTGGAATCAGCCTCGATCACCTTCTTAAAAAATGTTATAAAGTGGTATAAGTTCCTAACTTTGTGGTCTTCAATCCACTGAAAAGTCCCAACGAATCATCACTGGTCACTCATTCGTCTTAAGTTCAAATACATCTGCTCTCTGTCCACTAAGATGGGTAAAAGCGTTTTTTTTAAGCACATCTGCAGAAGGGAAAGTCATGCAGATGTATGATAACACATCCAAAAGGAGGCCAAGACTGCTGCTAGTTGTTTCCAAAACCCACATGAATAGCAATGCTGATTATGAAGAGCCTATGATTAAGACAGAGGGCGAGACATGTGGCAATTATATTTTTAAAACAAATTGAGCCTCCTATGGTCGTAAACACCTGGATCACACCTGGTGTGTGCCAAAATTAATTTGGAAACGTAAGGAAAGGGCAGAGTTTATATTTAGCCATGTTAATCTATGTTACCCGTAAAGTATCCGGTAAAAAGTGGATCTTCAGAAGAGGTCCAATCAACCTCAATTTTTTTAATACAGCATGCGCTGCCCTGAGATTTATAACGCTACATATACCAGATGTTATAATACCCATCTGAAAGACTGTTATTTTATTCATCTCAGAATGACAGCAGCACAGCCCTCCCAGGTGACCTGCAAGCACCAAACTGAGCATTTGCTTACTGCAATCGCTTATGGGTCATTGGTGCAGGATGAAACCCAGAGCCCGAGAGGGTTCAAGGGCAAGTGATAACAGAGATAAATTAGTGACACTTGGTAACCAAGCATGAATCCGAATTTCAGTTTCTATCATAGACAGGAATGAAAGTGGTTTGGCTTCAAGAATTACGATAGCCAAGCTTTATAAAGAGAATTGTAAAATGGCCGACCCACGCAGATTACATCATCTATGTACTAATGAGTTATAAATCAATACAGATCATCTGGAAAGGAAAACATTGATGAAGATCTCCATTTGTACAGGGAAAACTAAAAACAAAATAACTTATGATTCACCAAAATGCCACGGGGATCGAAAATGACACATTTGGGTGTTGACCCCTTGTCCTGCCCTTGAAACTTTAACAGCATGTGCAGCTGAAGAGCTATGAAGACAACAGGGTGAAAACAAAGAGTGTAAACAGAGCTTCAAGGCCCACTAAACAACAAGTTCCGGCTGCAGCTTGCAGAAGGTTTATGAAGCCACTGGGTAGCAAAGTAAGCCATTAAGACCCCTAATACTCGTCAATGATACGGCACGTAAGGAATAATACGCATTACTAACACTGTTCAGATCCCTAGAACTTATTTTATTGACTTCAGAAATATAAATAGCTGAAAGGTTCTTCTCAGCTCGAACTTGTTGTAACCTGTGCAAAGCACGCTCGAATCACCTCCCTATCTTACCCGAAGTTACTTTTCTGTCTGGGGGAGGGAGCAAGGCTTAATGGTTGGACTGGGAGCGAAAGAAGCAGAGGAAATATTGCACTGCGCCGCTGATATTTTGGGCTGGGAAAACGTGAAATAATAATGCAGGTCGATGGCACTTGACCCGGAAGAGGTCATCAACATCTCAGCGAAACTCTGCGCTGCGGATGGGCGTCCCCCGGGAGCGCTCCCTTTCTTTTGGAGTGAACCTGATTGTTAGTGTGCATTCCCTGGTTCACGGCAGCACAAACAGAGGCATTAACTGTCAACGTGATATCACCTCCTACCTAATAAAAGCTTTTAGTCCGGGATTCTGCTATGCGCGTCCACCCACCGCGTGACCTCAGCTCTCTCGGGGGATTTCGAGCATTAGCAAAGATCCGCGCTTGGTTCTCCTGCAACCCGACAAGAGAAGGGAATGAGCGCAGCTGAGTACGAAAGGCCTTTGAAATGAGGTGATTAGAGTGGCTATCCCTGCCGTAGCCATTCATGCCACTAGACCCAATTTAAGCGGGATACGCCCGTTTTTTAAAGCAAAAATGCCTTTCTTTAAGGCGTCTCCCGCCTAAAATGACCTCTGCCTCAATATAAGTAAATTGGGAAAAGACATTCTCCTGCATTTTTTTCTAAGTCTCATTTGGAGAATGTTGGCATGTCGGTGGTAGCAAGGGCGCTTACAGGCCTTCATGCAGGCAAGGAGGAAACTAGGCTCCCTTCACGTGCATGGGTGGTAAAAAGCAGTCATTACCTCCACATTTCCTTCTTCATTCTGTTCCTTACCTCAATGAGTAAATGTGTAGTTTACCCTTCCGATCACCCTTTTACCAAGCTGTCTACTATTTCCATTAAAAACGCAGAAAGAACCTCCTATAAACCCTCTCCCAACCCACCTTTCGATTTCGTAATTGTAATTCCATTTATATACAGCTTACTTCCCCTAACGAGGCGTTAAAGCGCTTTACGCTGGGCAGCATGCAGCTCCAGAACCCAAGGTTAATGGTTAGTCCAGTGTAATTAGTTATGGTTCGTTACTGGAATTAGTCTTGTGCACTCGGCAAACCATTCCATGCATCCATTCCAGTTTCTTTGTGATTACATTAATAGGAGATGGGTATGATCATCTGTGGAGGGGTTGTGTGCGTTCATGCACATTTTTGGTAGGGTTAGTAGATGCGTTTGAAGACATTAAGCGTTGTTAGTTTGCAGTGGTATGCAGAGGCGTAACGAAAATTGAGGGGGCCCCCTGCAAGGTATGTGGATGGGCCCCCTGTGGACTCTATCAGGAGCTCTCAGGCCGTAGTGCTGTGCTGAGGGGGCCCCCTGGAGCTTGGGGCCCCCCCGCACCACAGGGGCTGCGGGGGCCTGTCTTACGCCTCTGGTGGTATGACTTTCAACGAAGGAGAGGTTGTGATCTTTCATATGAGTTGTGGGCAGTTTTTAGAAATACATTCATAGAGATTAAGACAAACATGCATGCAACTTTGATATGGGTGTGCCCAAAGAGTAGAGGCATGCAGAGGATGGAAGGGGAGGGCCATTTGAAAGAGAAGAGCAGAGACGACAATCAGAATTTTTAAGTAAAGATCACTTGTCATGCCGAATTTAGAAATGACGAGGTTGATTTTGAGACAGCTTGCAATTCGATAAAGCAAGACTCTAACAAGTATAAGCATTATTTGTACGCAAAGACAGTCCTATATTATATACTTCTGATAGGGTCTAGAACTAGGTGAACAGTCTATCTAAGGCATATCTCCCACTAGACCCCCGCTCCAAAAAAGTCAGCTGATCTGCTCAGGGAATGAAAAACATAGACTAACGGCTGGACGCAGATTCTAGGAAATATCAAAAGCTTTAGGCTGTGCTTGAAGGAAGTAGTAACCTCATGATCATAGCAATGTAAGAAATGACATGGGCATATAGTACTAACATTGAAAAGAAGATTCTGCAATTGCTGTGAACCCCCAGTCTGATCACATACTCACCAGAGTACTTCTCAGCCTTGGAAATAAAAGCATCCGCTGATCTGAATCTGCTGATCCCACTCCAAACAAATTGAAAATACACGAGGAGAAGCTTGTGGTCTTGTGCCTTTTTCCATCCCTTGAACTGTTGGAAGGTTTCTTGGGCAAGTTTCAGTTTTCGGACTTCTTATTTAACTAACTACATTTATATGAAAGTGCAGTGTCCCTTTACAACACAATTAAGATCTACTTGGCTTGGATATCACGTAAGAACCTGCTATGTTTAGTTTCGCAGTGCAGTGGGCCCATCGTGACTGCTGGCAAGCGGGAAGGACTTGGGTGGGTACGTTTTTCATAACCCCCCATTTTCTTGCTGTGCATGGGGCTCGTGGCTTTTTTTAAAAGGGAGCGAGATCACTCATTTATACTCAGTGTAGCCAGCCTGCATATTGAGAAGATTCCTAGGGTTTGTTTCTGTGGTGCTGTTGCACACTTACGAAAGGATTTTCTAGTTTTTTGCATTTTCCACTTCTTTGCCATTACAAGGTAGGAAGAGCCGAGTATAAATAAAAAAAGAAAGTAAAAAATGTGCCTTTGGTATTTGCCGGTAGACATTTTCCTATGTCATAAAAGTTTCAGAATCTTAGGTTCTTCATTATTTGGAATCTTAATGAGGCAATGTATTTCTTTTTATTTGCAGTAATGAGCGGAAGGATATACAAAGAGTCTTTTGTTATCAAAAGTATTGCATGCTTCTTCTTTGGATAGTATGAGAGAAGTGGTCCCAGCATACAGAATCATTCAAAACAAAACATTAGAAAAAGAATTAACCAAAAAATTCAAAGAAGTTCAAATGCCATTTTAATCACATTGAACAATTATAAATGTTTTACTGAGGTCCATAATTAAGGCAACAATTTTAAAGTCATAAAAGTGCCCAGAAGAGAAGAAGTAGGGAGGTGAGTGATTGAGTGTGGGATTTAGAAGGAAGTGAATACAATAATAAATCCATTCAGAACACAATCAAATTGATCGGCATAATTAAATCTCTGCCGCGTATTACATCCAAATCAAATCATGATTAGAATATCTACAGTTCTGAGAAATGCCATATATATAGAAGATCACAGTGCATCCTGTACTAGTGATAATATTGGCAATGGTGTTGTGTCGACGTTTCGACCCCTTATGTGATGTAGGTACTCATTGCGACCTTACGAGATGGGGTCTTCATCAGGACTGGGGTGCGTGTGGAGGGGGGGTGTGGGCACCTAAAAAACAAAATTAAACGAGTGTAAGGCTAATCAGTCTCTAATCAGGGGAAATAATTAAATTAAAATTATTTACAGAAGTTACCCTATCTGTCAAAGGACAGGACTCTAAGACGTCATAGGATCGTCAAAGGTAGAGGGTTTCAACCTCCTGGATGGTAACGACAAGGGCGAAGAGAGTGGTAGCCACCTAAAATCAAATGGGTAAATCAGTGGACAAAATAGAAATAAATTAACAAAAGAAAGGCGCTCCAAAAATAAGCGCATGACTTACTCTACCGCAGAAAGACTTTTCTGTCGAGTTAAGTCCAGAGGCTCTCAACAATCAGCACTACCGGAGCCGTGTTCAAGTCATTATGGATAGACAGCTTGGGATTAATCGCCGCTATTTCACCGTCAGGGAATCAATCTGAAACAGGGGGAGAGGAGATTAACTAATCGGGAGTCAGGGAGGAATACCTGCATTTGTGTTGTCAGAAAACATGAATGAATGGAAAGGGATCCCAGGTATTCCCCAACTATATTAAGCTAAGGGGAACTGAGTCTAGGAGGTATTCCGAGAAAACAAATCTGTGCCTGTCAAATGCGCGTGTCCAGTAGGATCACGATGGCATTGGATTAAGAAGCATTGGATACTGGATGCGTGTCCGAGGGCACCACGGCATGAAGGGGAAGAGCAGTCCAGTCGCTTGAGGCACTTAACGAAGGACTACACGGAACAATGCAAGACATCACGGACAATTAGTTAATAAGGAGCTACAAGGATGTGCTTACCCTGGATCTCTGGTCCCGCTTGAGAAGTGAATGGGGAAACGCGCCGAATGTTCGTAGTTTAAATCGGGAAACGCGAGATCATCACGTGATCTCCGTTACCGTGCTGGCGCTAGATGCCGGTTGCTTAACGTAATGGAGAAAAGACTATGGTTGGATGATTAACGGAGAATGTAAGGTGCGGGGTAAACAGTGTTCCGTGGTTTGGCATTTCCTCTATGTGATAAAAACAAGCATTGGCCGAGTACACCTCGAGTAAACCACTCGGGCGCTTGCTACGTGTATGTATATGTGAATTTGACTGTCAGAGCGCAGCATATGGCATAGATACCGATCCTAGTAGAAACATCAAACAGTATAAGTTGTCATTACGCGACGTATACATATCAGTCAAGTATTAGCACATGTCGGTTTAGGTTTACATTTTGTCATACCATATTGCGAAATAGTTTAGTGCGAGAAAATACATGAATAGAGATCCGCAAGTTGCTATTGTTGAGACATGTCAATTTAAATGAGTTCCCACAAGAAGAGAAATATTACAGTTGTACGCACATACACCACATTTATGTTAGAGGATAGGTGCACATCCTAGCATGAAAACTATTAAAATGAGGCACAGCGTGACACTAGAAATAAGTGCACATTAGTGTATAATGATAACCATTGATTCGAGGAGATTAAATCCTGGAGCTAGAGGAGAGGAGAAGTGTACCATATACGGAAGGAGTACATAGAAGTTAAATTCGAAGGACCGCTAACTGGGCGTTGCTGCCATCGAGTTCATTCAGTCCATTAGCTACAGTGTCCATCCGTGTCATCCATTTAGATTCTCTCACATTAAGAATAGCTGACAAATTGCCGCCTCTGGGACCCACTTTCACCTTTTCCAGTACCAACCATTTGAGATCATCCGGCTTGTGATTTTTTGAAACACAATATTCAACGAGGGGAGCACCAACCACATTGCACCGGATTCGGCTGTGGTGTTGCAGAATTCTGGACTTGACCTTCTTCTTTGGATAGGCATCTTTTTACAATACCATGTATTAGAGGCTCCATGTTATATATTTATTCCCCTCTTTCTTTCCTTCATTCATTTGTGTCTTTTTGAGAGGCATGGATAGACCCACGAACCTGGCTGCTTCTGGTTCCTGGGAATGATCTTTAGCAAATGGTGAGATCCCTATCCAAGACTTAAAACCTGCAGTGGAACATGGCATCTTCTTCCTATCAGTCTCTGGTATATTCAGAGAAATCATATTACTCTGTTTTCTTTCCTGATTATGAGGAGGAGGAGGAAGACTCTAGTTTTACTGGTGACTCTTCTGGTCCAAAGGCTCAACCACACAATTTATCATCTTTTATCCAATCTCTAGCTTTCTCTGGAGAATGAACCATACATCCCTGCCGTCCTGTTATTTCTGATATCCAGGGCCTGCTAAAGCCTGAATGGAAGGATCCAGACAGGTTATCGGTACCAAGAACGATGGGCAGACTGTGTCCTCTGGCAAAGGGTGAAACAGAGTTGCCGCAGATCCTGATGATTGAACTTCTTTTGACAAATCTTGTTGGTAAATCTTCCTTGTTGACAGAGGATATTGTGGTGGCAAGCTCCGTTGAGAAACAAATGGTGGGCGTCTTGAAAAGAGGTCATGCTGGTCTCGGCTTTGCATTGAGCTCTGAGATCAAAGCTGTATATACATCTCAGTCCCTGTTTTAAGGCTTTCAGACTTTGTAATCTGACAACCAGAAGGGGTAGGATGGCTCATAGTTATTGGGATGTATGGAAATTCAGGCTACATTTCCATCGGATATTGTCTTTGAAATTTAAGAGCGTCCACATTGGCTTCAGCAGGTGCAGTTGCTGCAAGACGCCATTTACATCTAGGAGGTTTGAGATTAGATGTCGCCAAAAAGACTTATCTTTTGCTGATGCCCTTTTCTGGCAACAGACGTTTTGGTGCAGAATTAAGGAAATCCTTTGTAAACCCTTAAGAGCCAAAAGCACAACCAACCTTTCTGTCATACGTCGAATTCCTGGGAAGGAAGTAAAAGTAGATTTTATCATAACAAAACAAAAAGATATGATTTATATCACAATAGATCCCATTTTCAGTCCAAGGGGTAGCAAATAAACACTTTCTCCCGTCAGACTTCATGGGAAAGGGCAACCCCCAGCAGAACTTCTAACAGCATTGGGGCTCTGCCAGGTTCAGTTGAGAGTCATCTGGTCCCTGTTTCAGAAGGAGTAGAAAATATAGATTTCAGACTAGTGGGTCCTACCGATCACTTCCTAGGACTGTGCTATAGATATTTTCATTGTATTTCAGGAACCTCATTTCATTCAAACCACATAGCCAAACAACAGAATAAAGAGAGAAGCTCTTCGGGAGAGTATGGAATCTATAATAGGGAAGAAGGCCATTCTATCAATTAATTTTCAAGAAAGAGGTTGTTACTCCATAGTGTTTTCTTCAGGAAATCTTCAGAGAAACACATGAATAATTAGCAACCTAAAATTCCTCAATATGTTCATTCCAACCGTTCATTTCAAAATAAATACAACACATGATTCATCTAATTTCCGGGAGGCTTCTTAACCAAGATTGTTTTGCAAGATGCATACCTTCACATACTGATTGCTCTCTCTCATCAAAGATTACTCAGTTTTGCAAGTTGAAATAAAAATTGACAGTTCTGGGTTCTATCTTTTGGACTAAAACAGTTCCCACAGTTTCCACAAACCTTTTGGCTCCTGTGTTGGGTTTGCTTCACAGTTGAGGAGTAAGAATCCACCCATACCTGGACAATTGTTTAATGCATTCTCCCTCACATGAGCAAAATGGAAGGGGCACCAGATTGGTTATCCACACCCTTCAAAGATGTGCGGTTTTCATCAACTGATCAAAGCATCACCTGATTCCACCCCAGAGACTGGGACACATAGGAGCATTATTCAACACAACCTTAGGCAAGGTGATTCTTCAGGAGTCCAGGAAAATATGTCTCTGTGATATCACCTGGAGGTTCTACTGGCAAAGAGAGAAGCCCAATCAAGAGAGTGCCTTTGAGTACAAGGAGACATGGACATATTATTATGAGTTTCCAGTTTATCCTCTAGATTGCCTACGAAAAACAGGTTACTCTTTCTTTTTTATCTTTCAGGCTGCAACACTTTTTATCATGCCATGGGCTTGTCTCTGCCTGGGACAGGTAGTGCAACACATTCTAAATCACTAGGTGCCAGTCCAGGACAGATAAGAAGTTCCAATTCCTGTGACTCACTCAATTTGAGAACACTTACTGTGATGTCCAATTGGTGATCTGGAAGACAAATCAGTTCTTTATAAACCATCTCAGGGGTAAGGCTTTACTAATTCGTACAGACAATATGATACTAAAGACATAACTTAAATCTCCAATTTGACAAAAGATCCAGTTAACTCACCAGATATGTTCAGAAGGCAAACAAAATCTCTTTTGTCTGGAAGCAGTCCATATCGAGGAAATTTCAAATTCCCAGGCAGATCGTCTAAGCAAAGTTTTCCCACCTTCTCAGGATGTTATTCTCAGTCCCTTAATCTTTCAGATGATCTGCAAGAGCTGGGGTGTTCCACTTGTAAACCTTTTTGTAACTCATGAAAGCTCCCAACTCCCAGGGTTTTTCTTGAGGTTTCAGGAGCAACTAGCAATGCGGTCGGATGCATTAACCAGTCCATGGCAGAGACACCTTCTTCATGCCTTCTGTAGCGGTCTAGTCGTTGGCCGCCTCAGAGAGTGGAGACCCCCAACCCGGAACACACACTGAATCACCTTCTGGCCAGGCGTGGCCAGAAGGCTTTAAATAAACGGGCCGGAGTCGCTCGGGACTTCCGGTACATACCTGTACACCATGAGTCAGTGGTCTCCTCATTTCATATTCATGGCCTACCCCTACTGCTAGGCCCCGACACTGGCGACGAGGGTGGGATGGTAGAGAAACCCTCACTGCATCAGCTGTTCCCCGTCCGCCAGAATTGCCTGGTCCAGCCGATCCTCCGAAGTGCCTTGCTGAGAAAGCGAAAGCGAGAAGGAAAGCGGACCGTCATGTGGAAAACCACCGGCCGGTGGAAGAAGGTACCGCTAACGTCAACAGCGCAGCCCAAAATAATTTCCTTCTCCCCCGCAGCGAAGCGTCGATGCTTCTGGCAGCGTCCTGCTGAGGCCCGCGCGAAAGCCTGTGGAGTCCCATGAACGCGAGCAAGACGCTCACGGGCCAGGCCGCACTGGAATTGAGGAAGCGCGCGTGCGCTGAACAAACCGGCCTGATCAATTAAGCTGCCATCAATCAAAGGCAGCGACAGCACCCGGCGGCCCCGGCAGAGAGGAAAAAAAAAAATAAGCAAGCACTGGCAAGGTCCAGCCCCAGGGAAGCAATAAGCATTGGCAGAGTCCAATGCAAAAGAATCACAAGTGGTCACACATAAGAAACAAGCACTGGCAAGCTCAAAAGAGAAAGGAGGACTGTCCATCTATAAGCCAGAAACAAGCACTGGCAAACACAAGTAACAGCAGCCACGAGCTGGGGAAGCACGTCAGGTCACACACATCAGAGGCCGTCAGGAAGCAGGTAGGCGGTGTCACCACGCTTAGCCATGACAGATCAGGCGGGGGCAGCAGCAGCTCCACAGCAAGCAGCAGCAGCAGCTCCAGCAGCGCCCATACACTCTCAAGTTAGCGCGCTACCACCGTTTAGTGAACTGATTGATCCCGCAGCTGCATCCCCAAGGTGGAACGTGTGGGTTGGCCGGCTGGACAACTATTTCATCGCCACCAGAGAAACAGATGGCGCCGTCAAGAGATCATTGCTGCTACATTTCGCAGGGGACGAGATATACAAATTGTTTGCGCACCTACCAAACACTGGGGCCCCCACAGATTACGACGCAGCCGTAAGGGCACTCAATGCCCATTTCGACCCTCAACTAAATCCCGATTATGAGCGCTTTAAGTTGCGACAGGCCCGTCAAAGAGATGGCGAGTCGATGAACGCGTTCCACGCACGCTTGAGGGATTTGGCCAGCACATGCACTGAGAATGATCCAGTCAAAGAAGTGCGCGCGCAACTCATCCAAGGGTGCAGAAACAAAACCCTAAGGACGCTCATTCTTCGGCAACCCCGGATCTCCCTGGAAGATATGCTTGTCTTGGCGCAGTCCCACGACCTGTCCAAGGTCAGGTCCACAGAAATGGATGCGGCGCTTATGCCCACAGCGGGTCAAGCAGTGACAGTCAAAACAGAGTGGGTGGACGCAGCCCACACCCCAGGGCATGGCAACCGAGGGCTATGGCCCAAGAGAAGGCCGCGTCAGTCGCAGTGCGGGTACTGTGGCAAAGAACACACCCCAGGCGAGTGCCCTGCCAGAGGGAAGACTTGCTCGAAGTGCGGGATTCCCAATCATTTCTCCAGCGTATGCCAAGGGGGTATGCGGGTCAGAGGAGTTGCAGGACGACGGCCACCAACAAAAGCAGTAAGACACCTCTCGCTAGAGGAACCCGACATGGCACGGACGCTGAAGGCATCTCCACAACTCAGAACATACCTCGAAGACCCGTCCACTGACGAGGAAGAAGAGTGCCTCCTCATATCATTTGCAAGCGACCTTAAAAGGAGGCGACGTCCTCAGCCGACATGTGCTATTGAGATTGCAGGATCCCCTGTTACGGCCCACATTGACACCAGGGCCTCAGTCAATGTGATGGGGAGCCAACATTAGAAGAGACTAAACCCAAGACCGCAACTCACACCATCCAAAGTAAGGATCTCACGTATGGGAGCCAAATGCCTCTACCACTAAAAGGCAAAATGACTGTTCAAGTAAAGTCAGAAAGTCACGAGGTAACAACCACGTTCCATGTGGTCGATAGAGAAGCAGATATCCTAGTGGGAAGTCACACCGCCGAAGATCTAAGCCTGGTGACGTTCGCAAATGCGGTGAGGACTCTACAAACAGAAGATATCCTAGAACTATTCCCACAGCTATTCAAAGGGCTAGGAAGCATGAAACGACCCCCTGTGCGCTTACACATTGACACATCAGTAAAGCCCGTGGCCCTAAGACACAGACGCATCCCGTTTCACCTACGACCGTTGGTTGAGCAGGAGTTACTTAAACTTGAACAACAAGGGGTGATAGAAAAAGTAACTGGACCAACCCCCTGGGTATCACCCATGGTAATTGCTGAAAAGCCGAAACAGCCTGGACAAATCAGACTTTGCAAAGACATGCGCATGCCTAATCAGGCAATACGAAGGGAAAGACACTTAACACCCACCGTGGATGATATCCTCGCTGATCTAAACGGGTCCAGGTGGTTTTCTAAGCTAGACCTCAATGCAGGATATCACCAGTTGAGGTTGGCAGAGGAAAGCAGGTATATAACCACCTTTTCGACACACCTGGGGCTCAGATGCTACAAAAGGCTAAACTTTGGAATATCATCGGCCGCCGAAATTTTCCAAAACGCCGTGAGGGAAGTCTTGTCTGGGCTCCAAGGAGTATTGAATGTCAGCGATGACATCTTAATACACTCAGCGACCCTAGAGGATCATCACCGGCAACTCCGAGCCACCCTCCAGCGCCTCGTCGAACATGGGGTGACCCTCCACAAGGAGAAGTGCCAGTTCTTTAAAAAATCTATTGAATTCTTTGGCTATGTTTTCAGCCAGGTGGGTGTCAAAGTAGATCCCCGAAAATCACAAGCAATCCAACTAGCTCCAGCCCCCACAACGGCGTCAGAAGTTCAAAGCTTTTTAGGGATGGCAACGTACTGTGGGAGATTCATACCCAATCTTGCAACTGTTGCAGAGCCATTGTGAAGCTTGAAAAAGAAGGACGTTGTGTGGAAGTGGGGTCCGGAGGAAGAGGAAGCTTTCTTAAAGGTGAAGTCGACTTTATTGGAAAAGACGACCATGGCATACTTCGATACTAAGCGACCAAACGAACTGATAGTGGACGCCAGCCCTGTAGGCCTGGGAGCCCTCCTGTCACAAGAAACAGACCCAGGAACTTGGGTCCCGCTAGCGTTCGCAAGCAAGTCGCTGACAGCAACAGAGACAAGGTATTCACAAATTGAGCGCGAAGCGCTTGCCATCAAGTGGGCCTGCAATCATTTCCATCTATATCTGAGTGGGCACCCGTTCCGTGTAGTAACGGACCACCAACCACTCATTCCGTTGTTCAAAGGAACCACACCTCACCCGCTGCCAAGGATCGAAAAGTGGGCGATTCAACTCCAGCACTATCAATTCGATCTAGTATACAGGCCAGGTGCCAAAAATCCAGCGGATTTCTTGTCACGACATCCAGCGCGTTGCCCCAGAAGAAACATCCGAACAAGAAAAGTTGACGGAGGAGTTTGTCAACATGGTCACACAATGGGCCTGCCCAAAAGCCCTGACAATGTCAGAAATTGGGACTCATACCCAGTCGGACATGGTTCTAAAGAATGTGCTGGAGGCAATACAGAAAGGCTCATGGACCGGTTTTCTCCACGACGTGAGTGGATGGAACGAAGTAGACCGAGCCCGCCTCGGGAAGGTGTGGCAAATTCATGAAGAACTGAGCGCCGCAGCCAACGGTGTGGTATTGAGAGGCTCACGCATTGTCATACCCCTGACCCTCCAAGATCGAGTGACCTCTCTAGCACATGAGGGTCACCAAGGCAACAGACAGGATGAAAGCCAGGATGAGGGAGAAGATTTGGTTCCCGAACCTAGAAGAAGCTGTAGATGACTTTGTACACAGGTGCCGGGCATGTCAACTCACTGGAAGCCCGGAGGCCCCAGCTCCAGTGATAACTGAAGACCCAGCACTGTCACCCTGGTCGTGGATCAGTCTCGACTTCGGAGGTTTTCCAGATGGGCGAGTGACCACTGTCCTGATTGATGGGTACACGAAGTACCCCGTAGTGGAGGTGCTACTGTCAACTGCGTTCGACCACCTACTACCAATGCTTGATAAGACATTTGCGCTTTTTGGTCTGCCACACGTCGTCAAAACAGACAACGGGCCTCCATTCCAAGGGCATGAATTCAAGGAATTTCTGTCACGTCTAGGCGTCAAACATCATCGCATCACACCACAGTGGCCGCAAGCAAACGGTGAGGCAGAGAGGTTCATGCGGACAGTGAACAAAGTCCTACGCATATCCGTGGCTGAGCAGTACGACCCGGAAGTCGCCCTCCAGAGGTTCCTGCAGGAATTTCGGAGCACTCCACACTGCACCACTCAAAGGTCCCCGTGGTCACTGATGCTATCTGGGCAGAGACGAGACAACATCCCCGTAGCGGACAACTGGGAACCTGAACCTTACGACTTGGTGGGCGCTCAGACAAGGAGGTCAGCCAACAACGAAAGAGCGTGCAGGCGGCGAAGAGCCCAGACCTGACCGATGGCGCCAGGGTGTGTTGTCCTAGTGAGAAATCGTCGCAGCGGAGGCAAGTTCCGCACGCCCTATGAACCGGGACTATGGCTAGTCAAAGCGGTTAAAGGCACTGCTGTGACAGCCGAGAAAGATGGAGAAGTCATCACTTGAAACATCTCATGGTTCAAGAGAGTGCCTGTCTCAGAAAGGGAGAGACCGAGAGATGAAGGGTCGCCCGACGAAGGAAATGGGTGCCTAGGCGGAATCCATAGCGCCACAGGTGGCCCGAGTCTGATCCCGGTGGCTCCGGAAAGTCCCGGGGACCTCAGAACAGAAGAACTGTCGGTGACGGAAGAGATCGCGAACCCGAGAGGAGGCAATCAGCAACATCGGTACAATCTGAGACCTCACCCGAGGCCCAATCAAAGACTTGCTGACTATGTGTGTTGATTTTATTTTATTTTGAGTTTGAACTGATTTGGGATGGGATGTAGCGGTCTAGTCATTGGCCGCCTCAGAGAGTGGAGACCCCCAACCCGGAACATGACACACACATTGTATCACCTTCTGGCCAGGCGTGGCCAGAAGGCTTTAAATAAACGGGCCGAAGTTGCTCAGGACTTCCGGTCCATACCTGTACACCATGAGTCAGTGGTCTCCTCATTTCATATTCATGGCCTACCCCCACTGCTAGGCCCCGACACCTTCCTACCCATTCCCTTGCTTCCAAGGCAAGAGTCCAGGGGAAGTCAGCAGAAATGTTTATAGTGTTGCCCATCTGGACAAGAAAAACTTGGCATCCTCACTTTTGACATCTAGCCGTGGATTAGTAATGGATCCTTCCTTTGTCTCAGTCTCCCCTAGGTCACCTCCTTCTGTTATTTGCCACCCTCGACTGTCTAAGACTGTATCAGTTTGGAGGTTGAGAGGGATGGTTTCTTGAAAAAGGGTCTTTCAAGTTCACTTTCTAATGCTTCGAAGACCTCTGGAAAAATTGCAACAAAAAAGGCATTTAGTGCCAATTTAAGTTTTGGCGGATTGAATATTCTCCATTGACCAGGCAGAGGACAGCCGGTTCCTGTCAATGCTTTTTTAAGTTTGACACGGCTCCGTAAACATGTTGGAGCCGTCCGTCAAACGTGCTTTCTTTTTTTGTTCCAAAGATAAAATACTGAAATGCTCCCCTCACCATGTGAGTTCTTTCTCTCTCTTGAAGTAAGTACTTGAACAAGTAAGGAATAATCGGAGTAATGAATGTTACTGGGAAGTATTCCAGGCACTAATTTGGGTACAGCGGCCCCTCAGACCCCTGGACTAAATGCCACTGCACCTGCTGCACAACTGATAGCAATGCCCTGACTGCTTTGTAAAATGATGTTAGTGTAAACCTCCCCATTATCTTAACATATATATTTGTAAAGCACCTGTTAAAAAACCTACAAGCCTTGTGTTCCAGAGCAGCGAGCTGCCTGGCATTAAGAGGTTCAACGCCTCAGCAAGGATAGTAAGCACTATATCAATGCAATTACAATACAATATATGCTCCTCCTCCTCTCCACTAATACTAATACTATAATACTCAGAGATAGGGCAGGCAATTGTCGTTCATACAGGCTGCATAATAATTCCAGTATACTGCTCGACACTTAGACTCACATAAGACAAAAGTGTTATAATATTTTTCTTGCATTGGACAGGTCAAATACTACCACCTCAGCAGTCCCAACCTTCAACGCAAGAGGCTTTTCCTCTACTATCGATTGTATGGTTCTTTCTGAGGAATTGTGTTCTTTTTCTTGTAGATATTCAGGTTCTTTCTAATTGCACTAGTGACCATAACCTGTTGGTTAGCACCAGTAGATATAGGAGTGACCATATAAAAGGTTCAGTAGGGCATAATGATCTAGGTTTGGTAAAAAGTAAAGGTGTGGTAATAAAAATGGTCTAAAATTAGTCGTAGTGCAGTCATTAGTGACATGGTGCAGGGCAGTGGCGAGCAGGTTATTCCCTGTTTCGATGACGATAGGGACCCTTTGGCTGTTTTGAATGCTTATGGGGAAGTTTGTGGGGGCCACAGTAGGCTTATGACGGGTCCAGCTCGCAGAGCTGTAGCGACACCATGCAGTTAGTTTGACCATTCTTGTTCCAAAGCACATAGACAGTTAAAATTAGCTTTGAAGAAACCACGTATTGCAACACAAATAATAATGTGTAGATTTATATATAAAAAGGTATTGTTTGTAAGGAAAACTAAGGTGCTTGCACCAGTCATCAGAGATTATCCAGGGATGGTGAAACCCCCAGCCCTGGCACGCCTCAGTGCCTGCCAATCTGTGACGTGGCTACAGTTAAAGGGAGCCATGGATGTTACAGGCCTAAGCCCCGCAGTGCCAGTCACTACATGCCAATCAGCAACTCACCCCACCCTTTCTCAACTCGTTGCGGCAGCATGGGCCCAAATGGGATCTTTAGAGGGAGTAGGTTAAGTAAAATATGCTTTTAAATGCTGGGTATATATGCGTGAGCATGTGTCCGCGAGAGGGCGTGTGTATGTGTGAGCGTGTCTGTGTATCTATGTGTGTATGTGTGAACAAGAGTGAGAGATTGAGCGAAATAGTGAGTCAAATTGAGTGACAATTTGTGATAGGGAGCGTGAGTACAACTGGGAATGAATGAGTGAAGGAGAATGACAGTGAATGTAACTATGTAACTGAGTTTTACTGTGTGTGAGTCTAAGTGAGTCAGGTCTGAGTGAGTCTTATTGTGTCAGAGAATGAGTGAGGCAGAGTGAGAATGGGTTAGACTGATTGAGTCTGACTGTGTTTCAATGTGTGAGAAGGAATGAAAATGATTGAGTCTGAAAGAGTCAGAGTGAGATTGAGTTAGAATAAGTGTGAATTAGTGAGACTGAGGGAGTATGAATGAGTCAAAGTGATATTCCGTGAATCAGAATCAGCGTGAGTGAATCAGTGAGAATGTGAGATTTAGAATGACTGAGACTTAGAATGACTGAGACTGACTGTAAGTGAGTGTGATTGAGTCAGAGTGATATTGAGTGAGTCAGTATGAGTGAGGCTGAGTGGGCCTGGGTGAAACTGATTGAGTATGTGTGAGTCACAGTGAGACTGAGTGAATCCAAAGGAATTTTACTTATGTGAATCAGGGCGAGCAAGAGAGTCATGGGGAGACTCAGGAAATCTGGGTGAGAATGAGTGAGACTGAGTGGAAATGAGTGATAGTGAGACTAGGTGAAACTGAGTTAGACTAAATGAGACTGAATGAGTCAAAGTGAAATTAAGTGAATCAGAATGAATGAGACTGACTGAAAGTACCTGAGAACATGTGAGACTGTGTGGGTCAAAGTGTGAATGAGTGAGACTGAATGAATCAGAGTAAGTTAAAGTCAGTGCAAGTGTTAATGAGAGGGAGTGAATGAGACCGAGTGTGAATAGGTGCGAGAGTAAGACTTGATGCAAGCAAGTGTGAGCAATCTCCAGAACCCTCTGAATAAGTGTGTCTGGCTCACTCACTGGAGTTCAAGCCAAAGATTACACCCACCAATTTTAATGGTTCTCAGCTGCCACTGGCGAGTGCATCTTTACAGCCTGAAAGCATCCTGCTGGATAATAGAGAATTTTGGAGGGTGATCAATGCACCATATTCTAGGGACATTATAATACCTATCCATTCTACTGTTATATCAGCAACCAGATGGAAAGAACACTTCAGTTCTGTCTGTGCTACTGAGGATTTTGATAGTAAGCATTTGATGAATCGAATATAAGGCTGGTGTATTTTATTTTCTTTATTTGCCAAGGAAGTTAAAACAGTTATAATAAGGTATGCTGGGCCCAGGTGGGGTCCCGGTTAATCTTTTTAAGCATAATATTGATTTGTGGCCCCTTTAGTCACAAATGTAATTAGAGAAGCATCAGAAACGCAACCACTGAGGTCTTGGAGTCACTCTATGATTTTAAAAATATTTTTAAAAGGGGATAAAGTACACCCTGCCTGCTATAGGCCCATCATACTCCTAGACTCTGTAGTGAAAGTGGTGTGGGGTGTCCTTTTTACAAAATTAGAATCTTTGGTCAAGATAATGCTATCCTTTCCGAGGTGCAACATGGTTTTCACCAGGAATTGGGAACCAAAGAGCTGTGTTTAAACCTTTATTTGTGACCTCTCAGTACACAGTGGCCAAAGCTGGAGCTATGCATTTGGCATTCATGAATCTCTCCAGTGCCTTTGATAAAGTTAATCGTTAATCGCACGGAATGATGTCAAGGGGCATGGATCCTACAGTTGTCTTCTTTCACGTTTTTTTATGGTACCACTGCATATGTTTGTTGTGGGTCGTCTGGAGAATTTTCCACTTCACTCAGGATCTCGAGGGGAGTACATCAGGGCCATTTTCTATTTACACTTTACATCAATGACCTTGAATTTCCCTAAGGTTCCTGGGCAAGGTCATGTCCAAGATAGTCTCCCACCAGGTTCTATACTGTTTTATTTGAGGTTTACTTGAGAGATCATAACAGTTTGAATTATCTAACGAAGCAGCCTTAGAATTTGGGAAGAAGTTGGGTGCCAAACCTATCTTACTATTTGTAATAGTGTCTAGTACTCTGGTTGTACCATACGGAGCTGAACTCTGAGGCTACACAAATCTTAATGGGATCCAGTTGACTGAAAATGCCTTTTTTCGTAGGTTACTTACAGTACCAAAAAGCACAGCATCTTTTATTTGCCACACTAAGCGGGGAGTGGGCTATTTAGACGATGAAGTAAGGTTTTGTCCAGTACCACTGTGGTTATCTATTTGGGCAAAACAAGACACTGGTTTTAATTGTTTAATCATCTCTCATTGCCTACCTCTAACCCATCTGTGGCAATTTGTGTTCAAAAGATTTATTGAAAACACTATTTTTACGGAAATATATTGAGGCTAGGTACACTGCAGAGATCTCAAAAGATACGGTGAACTACTATGCTGAAATCTCTTTGGCTAACAGCATCGAACCTTATCTTCTGTTCACGATCTTTTTGACCTCTTAAGGATGATTCTGAAATGTTCTTCCTTTCCAACATGCTTTTTTCAATTTTTACTTCTTCCAGCCTTTCCTTCTTTTAAGCATTTCTTTTCTTTATTCCTTTCTTTCAGCCTTTCCTTGCTTTGAGCATTTCTTCTCTTTCTTTCCTTCTTTTGAGCCTTTCCTTTCTTTCTTTCTTTCTTTCAATCAATCTTTCTTTCTTTCTTCCTTTCTTCCCTTCTTGCCTTCTGACTTTTTATCCATCTATCCTTCATTCTGTTTGCCTTTATAATCATCCTTCCAGCTATCATTCCTCCTTTATTTCCGTATAACTGTTTTTGCATCCATTCTTTGGTCCATCCATCCTTTCTTATTTAAATCCATCCATCTGTCCTGCTCTTAATCTATTCACCCTTCTCTCCATCCATCCTTCTATCCACCTATCCATTATCCCCCTCTCTACCCAACCATCTATCTAGCCATCATGCCTCCTTCCTTTCTACACAGCTGTCTGTCATTTTCATCCATTCTTAAACACATCCTTCCATCCTTCTTTAAATCCATCCATATGCTCTTCTCTTAATCCATACACTCTTCTCTCAATGCATCGCCCATCCATCCTTCTATCCCCCTGTCCATTATCCCCCTCTCAATCCATCCATCTTTCTCTCTATCCATCCTTTTGAACTTCATTTTCCCTGCTCAGTGTCAATCATCCATCATCTGTAATTCCGTCTTTCTTTCTACCCATCTACCTATCCTTCTCATTATCCAGCTATACTTTTATCCAACCATTCATCATCCATCCTTCTATCGTGCATTCCTTTTCCTCCTATCCATCCTTCATGCCCTCCCTTTCTTCCTTCCATGTTCTCCTGTGTCATTTGTTCCCCCACCCTACAGTGATATCATACTATCTTCTTGGCTCTGGAGAACAGTAGTCTGTGATCAATGCCAAAAGAGCTCAAAATAAACCTTTAAATGTTTATTTTAGATGCAAAGTGGTCCCCACTGCTACAGTGAGGACGACTCTGCCACTGAGTAACCAGACACAGCGCAATGCACCTCTCAGTCCCCTCTATCTTATATAACTCTATGTACGTTTTTTTCTGCCGTGACATAATGAAAGAATGCGGCTGCATGAATGTAGTCTCCTTGAAAATCCAGGGGAACCCATTCAAAAAGATTTATCTGTGCGTAGGTGACAGTTGCTTTTCACTTAGGGTCTCATTTACAGGTGGGTGTTAATGGGACATCCACCACAAATCAGTAGTGTTCTGTGCACCCACTTCCACACTTGCATGCTTATAGAATATGTAGGAACATGGTGTTCCCGATGTCAGAGATGACACACCATATTTGTGGAGTGAGCAAAAACAGGAAAGGTGCGTGAGAGACTGCCCAATTAGGGGAACTTTTCTGTTGGAGACTGCCGTTGCAACCACGGTGATAATGGAAAGAAAGATTCTATTAATGTCCCCGACCTGCTGGGTGACAACTTCCAGTGCCGGGGGGACATTACTTATGTGAGTCAACATGATGTATCCCTGTTTTAGGGGTCCATCTCCAGCAATGTATAGGCTACAGAAATTCTGCCTTTTTACAACAGCATGACAGACCTTTTATCACTGTCTACCCTGACCCACTCCTGCCCCAAACCAGCTCCTCCAATCTGTTGCAGAGATTCTGCTCTGGGACAAAACTATGCTTGGAACCACAGAACATCAGTATCTAGGTACTGAGTCACCATACCACCTGAGTATCTATGGGTCTGAGTTCAACTAGATATAGTTCCTCACCTGCCCTCCTAACCATACCAAAGACACAAGTGAATTGGCACCCCAGAACACAACCCTCTCGGCCCTCTCAGGGATCATGGTAACAGGACACAACCCTTTTGATATTGATGGAGCGGGTAGTACAAAATGTTGTATACCTCCCCTATCCTGCATGAAAATACTAATTAAATAATCTATTAACTATATTATTATTAAATGAGTTTGCATGTTTTATTAACCAAAATTATTAACATTCGAATTACACGTGGGATTTGCATTTCATGGCTAAAATAACCTTTATGATTAAAATCTGTACGCATATTAACAGTAGTATAAGTGATAATTAGAATTTTGCATAATATATGTTGCTTTTGTAATGTTGCCCAGAGGAGGACCGAAAAGGTGGATATAATGTCTTTAAATGTTGCTATACGCTAGATAAATACAAGCACATAGAGGGATTAGTAAGGGGTTAACATTAGATTCATTATTTCTATGTATTACTTACACTTTTGTGTTTGTTTCGCTTAAATTAGCATTTGGGCCTAAAACCAAGATGGCCGCCGACACCACACGACGAAGTGGCCACTGTCCCACGAGGCGCGGAGTGAGATGCGCAAGCGCAAGAATTCTCCTAAATCTCGTCACGACCTTTGGTTCGACATGTATTAGAGCAAGGACAGAGTGGGCAACCAGCCAAGCATAGAGAACAATCAACCTTACAATAAAAACGGAAAAAGCTGACTTTGGGCAATCTCATGACAACACCCCTTGAACTGAACAGAAAACTCAAACTTGACATCGGACGATCCCAACCAGCCAATCACGACTGTCCAAAATTATTATATTGTATCTTCTCGATTTCATTTTATTATATAAGTAGTAGAATAGAGAGGGACCTAGTCACACCATCTCTATCTCCTTTCTTTGACGCTGACGCTGATGCTGACGTTCGGGCTGACGCTGACGTTTGGGACTGTAACCTACCAAGCTAAGAACTATTGAGCTTTGGCTTGCTTTCGGACAATTTACGACAAAATTATGCAGAGCCAATGAATTAGAGGACTCCAATTAGCCAGATTAGGTAAATATGATGTTCTGCAATTTACTGAAATATTGATATAAAATTTCAACATTTTGACAAGACAAATGCGAATTTAAACCCATTATGAAATATTAGATAAACAATTATTGATTAACGAGAATTCATGAGTCATGAGTTTCATTTAAAAGATAGATTCTGAAGTCTTAAAATGTGTTTTAGCTGGTTCTAAATCACCATCAACCAATCCAACTAATTTGATCCATTGATCGAAGAGGGAGAAGGGCCTTGATGTTTGGGATTAAGGAGCTATAGGCGAAAGGGCGTTAATGTATATATTTGTAAATGACTTTTCCTTCCCTATAGGTTATAAGGTGTTTCCCCCACATGTCCAGCGCTTGAATCACTCATCCCTCCTGTGTGCGGACTCTTGAATAGGTTGTGTGAGTGTTGGTGTTATGGGCCCCACCAATGAATGCATGTATGAATAAGTGTGTGTAACGACGAGTCTGCGACGCAGGGAGGCTACCGGTATATGTTGTTCCCCATTTCCCAGTTTAGCGCTGGATCAGGGAGGATACTGGTATATGTTTGTTTCCCCATTGCTCCCGGTCTTCCGCACCATCAATATCTCACTCGTACTTGTCCACCATAAGATAACCAGGAGACACAAAGAAAGTTTAGAATGTGTATTCATGCTATTGTGCTCTGAAATGCAGTATACATGCCACAATTCGAAAACAAATGCATACTAAAAATCCTGTTAGCATGGTTAATAATCCATACACCATGAAAAGCCCTGTAATTTTATAAGGCAGAGTAACCTTAACCCCCTTCCTTGCTAAGGAAGCTAAATGATTATACATCAAAGATCTCTGGGATTACTGGCGGACCCCGTACCTTAGCATACACAGATGGATGTTCGACATCTCAGCATATGTAGTGCTCTTGTCTCAGAACTCTCATTCCATGTGTGTTTTTGGCTCTTGTGCTTATCTGTATGACAAGACATGTGTGCACATAAACAACAGCTGCATTCTTGTGCTATGCCTAGGTGCTAGTGCCTGGCCAGAAAGAATAACAAGGAACATTATTGCTTGACCTTGTCGGTGGTGTTCAGGCTAAATCCCAGGAAAAGAACAGAATACGAAAACATATGTAAGTTCTGTGTGAAAGTATAATGTTGCACAACAGCATGCGTGTTTATATAGTAACGTGTGCAAGGAAAAATAAGGCCTACATCGTGCACAGCTAGGCAAACATAACTACAATGGGACATGCAGGAAACACATGAAAAATCAACCCTTAAGCCGTGTTGAGGGAATAATTTCTGTCTCAGTGACAGACAACTCTGTCTTTGGCTGCCAGCCCAAAAACCTAAAATGAGGTATTTACTTTTGAATTTCCACCAATTAGGCACAACTAGTCTTAAAAAAAGCTTTCTGAATTGGGTTCAGAGACTTTACAGGCTGTTGTGGATCAGCAATCTAGATATATACTAATCTTTATATGGGTCGTTTGAGCCCACTATAGCACAGACTGGTTGTACCTCTGCAAAGGAGGTTATTGTATGCTTTGTACCAGCCTTAACATCTACATTTTCAGACCTTAGGGTAACATTTTTCCTACAATTCCACCTTACGCTGGATATCAAAGAGTTCACTTCCCATCAACAAGTACTTTTGAGTATTGAATTGCTCTTGAATGCCTGTAGCAGAAGTTCTGTTCATATTCAATGCTCTTCTAAAGGCTTTTTTCATGGTCACAGAACACATTCTCTGTCCTAATTCCCCTACACGTCTGCCTGGCTTGCATTAAAGACTTAGGGTCTCATTTAAAGTTTGGCGGATGGGTTATTCCATCACAAACATGACAGATATCCCGTCCGCTGTATTACAAGTGCCATTGAATATAATACACTTGTAATATTGTAGACGGGACGTCCATCAAGTTTGTGACAAAGTAACCCCGTCCGCCAAAATCTAAATCAGGCCCTAAACCTCCAATACCAAATTAAATCCATGGTAAAAAATGGACGCTACCGACTGCGTCTTCTCAGGGGGATCTGACCTTTCATTCCTGAGCAGAACCTGAAAAACCTTGTTCAATCTTTGGTACTCTCTAGACTGGACTACCGTCATTCTCTGCTTGCAGGCCTCCCCAAGGCCCACCTTTCGCCATCCTCCACTCAGCGGCAAGTTTCATCCACAGGGACAAAAGAAACAACCATATCACACCTTTGCCGATAACTCTTCGCTGGCTTCCTATTGAAGCTAAGTTAATTTATAAAACTACTTGTGTCACCTATAAAGCCTTTCACAGTTCCACCTCTTGCTACCTAGATAACAAACCCATATTTTCAGGTGGCCCCAAACCCTACTGTTCAAAACTCCAACTTGCAAAAGGGAAAGACTTATCGCGCAATCTTTCTCAGGTAAAGTGACTAGAATTTGGATTTCACCGTCTTCAAACTTTCGCACCCCCTCCCCTCTTTCTGGACCTTCAAAACGGACCTTAAAACTCTTCTCTTCCAAAGACACTTTTATCAATAATGTATTGTCACCTACTACCATGTTACTTTGAATTCTTATGTAATGTACTTCGCTCTACTGTAAAGCACTCCTACTCCTCTGGGTAAAGTACGGGCTATATAAAAATGCATGAATAAAATAAAAATAATTTTAAGCTAGTGCAGGTCCTGGTGAATGTGACAGCAATGAGGATAAAAGTTATTTACGTGATGTGGTAGCTCATGAATCTAGACCTAAAATTTGTCAGTGTTAATAACATTATTTAGCCATTTCTAAATGTGTGAAATTATGACATGGAAAGAACCTGAGCCACAGAGTTTAACAATTAATCTACCAATAAGAACCCCACAACTCAGCTGGGGAAGTCACAATTAGGTCCCAGATTTTCTGGTCACCCAGGCAGAAACCGACCACCAGGCTGCATCTCTGGCTGCTATAGAGACAAATGGGTAATTACCTTAGTCACTGGAATTATGCGGTTCTGAAGCTATGGACTCTTCCACATACTATGGATTTACTACACTTCGCCACATAATCCATCAATTGAAGGGAAAGGATAACTGAGGACTGTTCAATTGCTGGTCGCTGTATTTAATTGTAAAACGAGTCTGAATGAGGTGAAAAATTTGTCCAGACACTATTGTGTGTTAAAATATCAAAACATTGACCTATTAGTGCTCCAGAATGCTGTCTATTTTGTATTTTCTGAGTGCATAATTTAGACAACTCTGCCATTTAATTTGGCACTTAACTACTGCAGAATTTCAGTTGTCCTGGTTTTTGTAACCACTATTTATACCTGCCAAAGTGAATTTTATATTTAGCAATATTATAAAACATTGCATTTTGGATCTGTATCGCCAACATCATAGATATTATCTTTATGTACTTTTAATGATATATTTCTATATTTAAAGACCAATAGTGAAGCTCACCTTCCAGGAATAAGGAAATATATAGCCCAGAAGAAGAAGGGGACAGCAAACCCCATGCGGGCAGACTTTGAGAGGCCTGTTGGACAATGTGAATGAAGACCCGCCACCCAGCTCGACTGGAAGTGGGTGACCCAGCAAATGAATAGAGAGAGCCAAGCCAGACCAGAGCCAAGGATGTGGCTTGGCCCTAAGAGCCTGAGAGTACAAGCCGAGCCAGTAAAATATTTGGCATGTAAATCGCGCAAAGGGCATATTGTTTACATGGGTGAAAAGACTTCAGAATGCAAAAATATGTATTTCTTTGAAGGGGAGCGCATTTCACTTTAGTGCATTAGATTGTATAACTGCGTTGTGTGGCATATATTAGAAGTTCTAAAACAGAAACCTAGAAAAAAATAATATACCACCCTATCCCCTTGCCCTGATGATGATGTTATTAGTGGACAAAGAGGCAAGTCGGGTGTCATGTGCCCATACGATGCTGCTTTCCCTGTTAGTATAGATAGGGAAGGGCTATACTTTATTACACAATGTACAAGAGATGATTTTCCACAGCGCTCATCCTGAACTGATGTATTTCAAGGTGCTATCAAATGCGGTTATGAAGTAAAAGGAGGCACAGTGAAATAAATTAATTGGGATGGGATCACACCAGTTTGTAAAGCGCGGAAGCTAGACTTGACCACAGGTTTCCTGGTTTCATATTGTGCGGTTCCATCCACTAAATGGGCGACTGTTTCCCGTTTTACTTAAAATGTTAATGCATTGTCTTTAAGGAGCTAAATCAGTCCACTCTTAAATAAATGCATGTATCGCATGTTTAATCAAGTTGGCACTAGAAGGCTTTCTGCATAAAATTTAAAAGTTAATTAAACTGAAGCCAAGGCACTCTAATTTAACAATGAGAGCCCCAAGTTCCCCTGATTTAACAAAGAGGAGAGGCTCAACACCTCCCTGAAGTCAATTAAACCTATCAGCAAAAGAAAAGGTCGGGAAAATTAACACCAAGACATGTCTTCACATCTACAGCAGTGAAGTGCGGTGCTCAGCTGCAGAGCTGCACAGAATTTCATGGCGGAGCTTGCAGTGGGCAAAGTTTTTTCCTTTTGCATTACCCCCCTGAGACTGGGAGAGGGGCAGCTACAGGTGGTCTGTAGCTAGGCTCTTCACAATCTACCCATCTGCACTTAAGGCCCTGGTGGCCATGCATGAAGCCACAGCTTGGCTCGTTTTGGGCTTGGGGGGCCAAAAGGACCTTGAGAAGAGCCACAGCCAGGCATGAGGCTTCAGCTTGGCTCACGCCTTCAGTGCCCACCCACCTCTAGGTTCAACTTCTACTCTACACTCTAGCTCAATTGAACCATTTCTAAAAAACATAAGTGCCGGGCCCAAATATTTTTCAGAAGTCCGCTGGCATTATTGCCAAATGCCGGACTGCCGCAAACCAAGGCTGTATTTCACCTCATAACTCTTCCTTCCACCAGCTTACTCTTCCTGCCCCTCTTTCAAGCTTCCACCAATTTACTCTTCCTGCCCCTCTTTCAAGCTTTGTCACTGTTTTTCCATCTTTCTTTTCCTCTTCCTTTCCCTCTATGTAGATTTTCTCTCTCATGCACTTGGTCAAAATCTGTTGATTTAAAATATGCCTCGGTCTCTAAACTAGATGTTGGTGCGCTTGACCTGAAAGCACCAGCTCAAATTAAGCACTTCTCATAAGTTAACTAGTCGAGTGGCATTTCGCTTGTTCTTCTGAAAAACTGGTAAGGCTGGTGTAGCGTCAGTCTCAGCTCATGCCACTGTGACTCATTCTACAGGTCTTCATATGATTAACGTACTAGTACATGTTTTGATTTCTTGATAAGCCAAAAGGCCGCCAATGTTGTTTGGGCTTCTTAAGCAGATTTTGCTAAACATCAGTTCTATCAAGTAATAAAAGGAGGACAGGCGAGTGTGCCACAAATGCTCTGTATTCACTAAACACACACCTAACTACTAATGTGATCTTTGGAGAGCTTGCAGACCCTTCCCCGAAGATGGAAGCTTAACCTGCATTTCCGAGTCTTCCATTGTGTGTGAATCATCCAGGCATATATGGGAAAAGGGGAGCAATTCAAACCCATATTGCAACACAGTTAGAATAGCAAAAAAGTTAAGCCAAGTTAAAACATTTCCTTGCTACAAGAACCCATTCATCATGCAATGCTTAATTTTGGCGGTGCACTTGAAAAGACTAACCTGACCAACTCTGCATTTCATATAATGGAGCACAATGCATCAGGCTCACTGAAGGTGAGTCTTATTTGGAGCACAGTCTCACTCACTGCTTGTAAGTCTCACTTCCCAGAACACAGACTCACACATTTAGGGCTCAATTACGAGTCAAGGACTACCAGACTCGTGGGGGCGCAGCGGTGGCGGTTTCCCTATCGCCCTATTATGATTAGGGCAGTCAGACCGCCATTGCCCCGCCACACCTGCCATGGAACCACCATTCCCTGGCAGTGTTGCAGCGGGAAGGAGGCCGCAATATGCTTGGCGGGACTGCCGCAGTCCCGCCAAGCATATTGTGAGTTTCCCCTCTGCCACGGTTTTCATGGCGGTTCCACTGGCGGAGAGGAAACAAAGAGAGCCCTACAGGGCCCCCTTGTGCCTCTGCGTCCTGGGGTGCATGCTGGGGGGCACAACATGTGCCCCCCTGTGTACATGAATACCAGTTCCTGCACAGTCCATGCCGTGCTGGGACTGTTTTTGGCATTCCCCTTGCGGTGCCCATTTTCAGGACACCGCCGTGGGAACGTCAAAAAAATGGCTGCCTGCAGACACGAGAAATACTCGTAATCTGGCGGGCGGCGGTTGGGAGGACCTATCACCACACTGCCAAACTTGTAATCAGGCCCTTAGTGTCTATCTCACAGTGGTAACAGTGTCACTCATTGGGTGTGACCCCACACCATATTGTACATTCTCTCTTGTGGAGAGGCCTCAATCATTGGAGCTTTGACTCACTCACTGAGTTGATGCACAAGTCTCACTTATTGGATGTGTCTATCATGTCTTTGTCTTACTTATTTAGTTTGATGCTCTAACCTTTGTTCACCATTTCACTCATTTGGTGTGTTTCCTATACCTTGACTACAGTCTCAATAACTGAATGTGAGTACACTACTCTATGCTACACTACTTGGAGCACAGTCTGACTATTGACCATTCTCATTGACCTCACTGACTTTCATAGAATCGTGCACCTGGAATTGTGGTCCAAAATCCTTCATATCTCACTCCTGTAGACACTTGGCCATGAGGCTGTATCCAGGGATCAAATGGCCAAGAGTTCACCCCAAAAGTGGAAAGGAGTGAAGCAAATGAAGGGCTGGGCACAGGATTTCTGGTTGGTTGGTGTTTCTGCTCAGAAAATGTGTAACCTCACCTTTTGCTAGTGCCTTACTTTTGGGATGAGAGCTAGAAGAGTAAAAAGGGAAAGTGGGGAAGTAAAGAGAAGAAGATGAAAAGAAACAATGGGGAAACACTTATGAGATTGAACAAATAGCTAAATGCCTATGGAATCCATGTTACTTCAAGTAGTTTCTGTGGCCGTCATATTCCACATCTCCCATCAAGGGAGAGATGAGTGATATCCAACACGGGCCCTGGACAGAGGAGGGGGGGCTGACCGCACTCTCTGGTCTCCCTATCAAGGGTGACTGAAAGATTGCAGTCAAGGGATGTGGGTGATGACATGGCGAGTGCACAGCCGTCATGTTAACGTCATCATGCTGGCCCGTGCAGAAGGACCACTGTCCTCTTGCACTTCTAGGAGGGAGAATGACAGCATGCAGAGCAGCTTCCGGGAGGGACATAAACAATGTACTTACAGTGTTTCAAGCAACTGGAAGGCTGGTGCCAGTAGTCGGTGGACCCCCATCCATGCCCAGTGAAGAAGGTAGGCCCTAGAATGCAGAATCATTGGGGGGATTCAGGAGGCCGACCTGGATTCTAGTTCTTCCCACACCACAAGGTAGAAAGGGAGTGTCAGCAGTGGGGAAGATAACCCTTGGAGCAAAGTGGAGTTAGTGAGAAGCATACTAGACACATGGGGAGCCCAGCATTGAGAGGGGTATGTTGATCCCCATTTTAGGGGGGAGTGGAAGCAGGAGGCTCTCCCAGAGTGGGCAGGGTGGGGGGCTTAGTATATAGGATGCAGCATCAGACCACAGCAGCAAAGACTTTACAGACATGAGGAAACCCAGCACAAGCAGGCCTCATACAAATATGAAAGAAGACATGCTCTCCATGAGGAGCAATTTGGTAGACCTGAGGTCTTCAGTGAATAGGACTCCTTCACAGAGACAGAGGCAATGGCATGCAGTGGAGCAGGGCAACAGCACACCAGCAGGACCTCCACATAGACGGCAGGAGGATTTGGGGACTGTAGGGCTGGGGGCAGGTGCCTGAGCTGGAAGCCAGGCAGCATTCTCCCAAATCATGGCAGATGACAAACACATTAGAAAAGAGAGGATAGAGTTTACAATCCAGGATCTCAATCCAAAGATGCAGATTGACTTTGGGGTGCACCCCCAAGGCTGGGTATTAAGATGATCAGCAGGGGATGGCTGACTTGCCAGCAGTACAGAGGGCAGAGGGCATAAGAATCACCACCTCAAAAAGACATATGTCACAAGCCAAAAACTTAGGGAGGATTCAGACTTACATGGGAACAAAGGGAATGCCAGTAGGGCAGCAGAGCACAGAGCTGCTCTCAAATAAAAGGTGGTGGTGTTACACAAAACATACCAAAGACTTGCGATAGGACATTATGAGCCTCTCATACAGAGAAGGTCCACAAATTGGCTCAGTGACTACGTGTAAAGATAGGTATGAAGGCATAGAAGAGTATAGCGACAGTATAAAGATAGTGTAGGATTATGTGCTCGGCCCATACGTGTGTGATGTGAAGGTGTTTGTTATTATATCCATATGGCGACACAGCTATCTGTGGAGTACAAAAAATGGCAGCATGATCACAATCTCAGCCCAAGCCAAGAATGTCCTTTTCAATATATTTATCCTTTTGTTTCCAAGTACAATCAGAGGAGATGCTTCTGCTGCCTTCGAGGGGTCCCTGCAGGCTGAAGCTTTCGTCTAGCAGCTGACTGACATTTCCATGAGGGGTTCCAGTTCATGACCAAGACGGGGGTCTACATTCTTCCCCACCAGGTAAAGGGGTTAGATCATCTAGAAGGGAGTTTCTTAGCAGACCATACATTCACATCCTAGACACATAGGTTAGGGTTTGCATTGTAGGAGTGTGGTAGATTCATTTAATTTTATATATGTATGCATATATAAGTTGTCTCAGCAAGATGGTGGAACTCTTCGTTTTATTCACTAATTTGACACTCATAACTTTTGTCTGCTTCTGTCTATTAATCATTGCAGTGCATATTTTCTGTACAAGAATCACTATGGTACAATAAATATTGAAAAACGTCCCTTCGTGTATTCTTTGCATATTTCTCTGAGCGAAAGAGAGCATGAGTGACTGAGTGAAAAGTGCTAGGTCTGTCACCATGGTTCCTGAGGGAACAGAGTTGTCATGTTCATTAGTTGCCACAACTGTTCACCCCCTACCTACGTTTAAGGGGCTAACTGTGGAACTGTGAGCTAGCTGGTCCAAGGGACAACATATCCTGCGGAGGTGCATAGAAAGAGTCTGGTACCATCCTAAGTTTATGCCGTCAGCAAACGTACAGTTCCTACTGGTTAGTAGAAACTACAGGTCAGAAGAGTTACGGAAAATTGTTGTGGGGGGACGTGGTGGTATTAGATGACATCTTTCGAATATGCATGCAGAAGTGTATGATTGACTAGAAAACAGTGGGAAGTGCGGATTGGTTTATTGGGTGTGGTGGCTGTTTACCTGGTTAGGTTGTTGAACGTTTTTTTTTTCTCAATGGGGCGCCGAATGGGGTTTTATTCAGCACAAAGGTGGATGAAAAGTGAAAGACAGTTATATTTTAGGAATATTGAAGAAATGTCTAATTGTCTAATGTAAGGCAGATGAGATGACAGTAGATTTGGCATCCATTATTTCTGCAGTAGGGTGGTCATTGAATATTTCACACAAGGATTTAATGAGGACTGGTTAAAAAGAACAGGAATATGGAAGAGCGGCTGCTTGTGGGATTAGGTCAGTCCACGAGTGTGAGTAGGTAGTGTGAGATACTACTCTGTGTTTTTTTGTTTTGCATGGTCTTTAACCCAGTGAAGTAGAAAGGAAGAGTTTTGCATTTGTGGCCACTCTATTGTGAAGTGGTCAGGCAAACATGCAGGGGGATATAGCTATGGCCAGCATATAAATTTGGATTTTGTTGAGGTGGTGACTTAATGGAACAGGTTGGGGGACATTTAGGGCCCGATTCACAGAACAAACTTAAGACAAAATCCTAAACTTAGTACCATTTTGGTATTCACAGAATGCACTTACTACTTCTGGTATTCACACAATGAACTTACTACTTTTGCGATTCACAGAATAAACTTACTACTTTTGCTATTCACAGAATGGATTTACGACTCCTAACTTTACGTCCGCACTCGGGCCGGAAATTCCGGCCCGGAGGCGGAGCTTCCGGCCCGGAGGCGGAGCTTCCGGCCCGGAGGCGGAGCTTCTGGCCCGGAGGCGGAGCTTCCGGCCCAGAGGCGGGGCTTCTGGCCCGGAGGCGGGGCTTCTGGCCCGGAGGCGGAGCTCCGGGCCGGAGGCGGAGCTTCCGGCCCGGAGGTGGGGATTCCGGCCAGTTGCGGAGATCCGCCACTGGCCAGAATCCCCACCTCCGGCCCGGAAGCTCCGCCTCCGGCCCGGAAGCCCCGCCTCCGGGCCGGAAGCTTCGCCCCCGGGCCGGAATTTCCGGCCCGAGTGCGGACGTAAAGTTAGGAGTCGTAAATCCATTCTGTGAATAGCAAAAGTAGTAAGTTTATTCTGTGAATCGCAAAAGTAGTAAGTTCATTCTGTAAATACCAGAAGTAGTAAGTGCATTCTGTGAATACCAAAATGGTACTAAGTTTAGGATTTTGTCTTAAGTTTGTTCTGTGAATCGGGCCCATGGTTTCCAATCTGTGTGAACTGAAGGAAAAAAGGTCAAGGCCAGACATGGCTTTACTGCAGATTGAAGAAAATTATTAAGTCCAGTTCACCGGCCTGGAAGTGATAAAAATGTTGAAGTGAGATTTGAGCATGATGAAGGAGAGGTGAGACAGGACAGCACTGTTCTGTATGCAATTGCTACGAAAGAGGGTTTGGCGTGAGGGAGGGAAGTATGCAGCAATGAACACAGCGCAAATAGAGGTGAACAGCGAGGTGGTAAGCGACTGTAATGCAAGAGGGATTGGGGTGATTAAACATGGGATATTGTACTCCAATGCCCGGTGCTGTTTTGGCACGAGTTCACCTGTCCCTCCTGGGTACAGGATCTATCTCGTGAAGCCAACAGATATGTTACAATATAAGGGAGGTGGCAAAGGTTGGAAAGACCAAAGAGCACCCCAGGGAAGGGTTTTTCCGGTGGCTGTGTGATGGTTGAAAGTACAGTAATTTGGAACAGAGAGAAGGAAAGGTGAAACAAGAGGTAGGCCTGGTCCTGAGGGAGGCAGGCTTGACAAGCAAAGTGAAGTGTCTGGCAGTAAGAGGATGGTATATGGAAGTCAATAGACTTCATTGCGGTTAAGTTACATTGTTGATAATGAAGAAGGTGGGTACTGTATGGGTCTAGGACCTGTTTAGCGGGTTGGGGGGAAGGGATCGGTATTAATTGTTAGTGAGTTTAGAGCGTGCCAGCTTGTATGGCATACCAGAAGGATTGTCAACACGTGAGTCCGACTTGCTCCCAATTAAAGAACTTTTAATCATAAAACAAGCATGTCAAGGGTTATTCCACATCCAAACTTTGTGCATCTGCCTTTGGACAAGGATATCCCTCCTGCTGGGTTTTGCAGCTGGAGAGATACATTTAAATGTGTTCAAGAATGTGATCACGCCACTGGACTCAGTGCCACACCACACACCAGGCCATGCCTGAATCTGAGTGAACTGCACACATACAATAAAGAATGTGTCCTTCTTAAACTGGACTAGAGCTGAATACCAGGAGTCTTTCTACTCACTTCTTCACCGTGGCAGCTCTCTAGCAACAGCTACTCATCTTTGTGCAGGGTCTCACACTACAGACCCGCCCCACGGTGAGCTCCAGCTGAATCCGCGGATGTACGTGGACGTGCTGAGTGTAGAACAAGGGCACGCAGCACCTGCATCTTTGGGCAAGTGCCAGCATTCCTCCTTTGAAGATAAATGAAAGAAAGCCAAGCAGATCCCACCCACTTGAAGCTGTGTGGCCCAGATCTCAGAGTCCTGTTACACTGCTCCTGAGCCTGGGGGGGGGGGCAGGCAGCGCATTCTGCACTGCTTCCTGTGGCTCCTGGACCTATTGGATCGCTTGCCACCGCCAAACTTTGCTTTCAACTTCGTAATCTCTTGTTGATCACCTTAATTGGTATTAGTCCATAATGCCGGCCTAGAGATTCATAATAGACCAGGCTGTAAAAGTCATATTACTAATAGTTATGTGAGTATAAAGCAGTATAACAATAATTCATAACAACACTATTAGCAACAATAATAGTAGTAGTGATAATAAGAGTAGATTAGTAATATTAGTGAGTGAATTATGCCAATGGGGATATTTACTAAAGTTTCACACAATGCAGGGCCGCAAGAAAAGTTGTTGCGCTGCGTTGTGGAAAACGGAGCAGAAATGCAGCATATCTACTCAAATATGATGCACGACTCCCTTCAAGCGCTGCCTTGCATCATCGCAGGCACACGTGCTCCACGCTGCAAGGGTGCCTGCGTAACAGACAGGATTGTTTTTGTTTAGAAAGGGACACCTTCCTGCACAAAAACAATCCAAAGAGGCATTTTTATCTTTCTATACGTGATGCAGAATGCATCTCACTTTGAAAGGGGAAATAATGAGGAGAAAAAAAGATTTGTCTCCGCGTTACGCCATCCTCTTGAATTGCATCAAATCCATGGGTGGATGCATAGTAAGGTCCATGCTCCACCTATGGAACACATACCTCCTTGAATTGTAACATAACGCTGCGCAGGCCGTTGCATAGGTTAGATTTCCTTGCGAAGCCAAGCAAAGTGATGCTAAACGCCCTGTTCTTGGATTTGTAAATCTGAATTAGGGAATTGTGGTGCCTTGTGTCGCCTTGCATGACGCAAGGACAATGCAGCTCCTTGATAAACCTGTCCCGGGTACATACGGCACACCGCTGTCTAAACGGCAATCATTCTTATTGTTGTTTTTATTATTATATTTGTGCTAGTTGTAGTATAATCATTACTTCCATTACTGCTGCTACTGATGATGATGACAATAATAATAATAATGACAAGAGCAATAGTAAACAAACACAAGCAAATAATAATGATATAATAACAAAAACAAGGTCAATGCTAAAACAATAACAAAAAATGCTACCTGGGATAATAATAGCAGCACTAATTATTATGACATCAATAACATAGATGATATTTAGAATTATAGATGAAAGCAGCAAATTAGGAGAATGGTTTTCAATGAAGGGTTCTGAGTGACAAATGGCTATGAAATCCCTCAGAACTCTGAGGTGAAAAATATCCCCATTATTCACTTTTTACCCATCTACAATGTTGTGTTCTGTATGGCCCTCAAAATCATCTGCTTTTGTTTTCAACTGCTATGTAGGGGCAGAGGATAATAATACACACATAACATGCCGCTTCCTCTCATACCAAGAAGTAAAAGAAAGCCCCTGGCCTCCGCCTGCGACCCCCCAACACCCTCTGTGTGGCCTGGCCACTTCCCCTCCTGGAGCTGTGCCAGAGCCAGCACTGCAGTGACAGGTTCTCAGAGAGTCCAGTTGGAGCCTCCTGTAATTGCTTTATTATGTGTCAACAGTGGGAAATAACTTTTTTCACCACTGTTGCTACTTCATTGAAGTTAATAATCAAATTTGGAATCTGTTAATGACAATGTTGGCTCTCAGTGTAACCTGTGTATAACGTAGAGAATTATAGGTGGGTAAATGTAAGTTACTGTGGTGAGATCGAATAAATGAGAGTAAAGCTTGCATGTCTATGATGTCACTCCATAACCAGAGATGAAAAACATCCCTGAATTTCACTTTTTATCCAGCTATAATTTTATGTCATGTATGGCCACCCAAATCCTCTGACCCTGCTTGCAACAGCTTCGCAAAAACAGAGGAGTAATTGGGCAGCCATACATAACATGGCCTCTCCTCCGTGACCCATCTTTAACCAACCTCCACCACCTTCCCTGACTTCCTTCCCCTTCCTGCAGCTGTGTTTTCTGCTTTTATTCAAAGCAGCCAAGCAACGCTGCCCAGGGCTGACAGGATCTCAGAGCCCTATCAGGCTGGCCTGGAAGTCCTTTATGACTTAGCAACAGTGGGTAATGAGTTTTGTTATCAACTTGCTATGTCTTAGCAGTGAATTACCAGATTTAATATCTGGTGTAAACTATAGAGGCTTCGCATGGAAACCATGCATAACATATAGAATTATAGATTAACTTTTACCAGTGTATAATGTTATGTTATGTATGTCCCCAACATCATTTACCCCTGTTTCAACTGCTGCACAGGGACAGAGGAATAATGTGAAGTCATATAGAACATGGCTTCTCCTCCCTCTCCCAAATGTAGAAAAAATATCTTGCCTCAAGCCAACCAACCCACCACCCTGTGTGTCATCCCACACTGTATCCTTTCGAAACTGTGCCTTTTACCCTCCATCGCATGCAGAAAGCCAATGCTACACTGACAGGCTCTCAGTGAAGCCGGTCAGAGCACCTTGTAGTTCCTTTATGACTAGCAATATGGTTAGCAACTTTAGTCACCCATTGTTGCTATATCACAGCAGTAAATAACCAGATATAGAATCTGGGGCTGCATTACAGAGAGCGCCTCGGGGCACAGGCGGCATGTGCTTCTGCTTTGTGCGCCCCTGGGGCACTTTGTTATTACAAAAGGGGCTGCAAATGTTTTGTGCACCTACTTCTGTAATGCAGATTATGTTGGCACACATTGAGCGCCAGGGCTACCATTAGAGGGTGTTCCCTCACTTGCATGGAGGCAAATCTCTTCGCCTTTGCGCCAGTGTTGCATTATGGACGTGGGCGCAGAGGCAAACATGCCTTTAGGAGGCGCGCCAACAGCGCGCCACAAAAAAGGTGATGTACTATTAGTGCGCCTCCTAAAGGCAGCCCTCTGGAGGGGAGAAAGGGGGTCCCATGGACACACCAGACATCCCCGTGCAGGTCAGTGCAGTCACTCACTGCATGCGCCAGCAAGGGTATCGGCGGGTTGCTGTTTGCACCGTGAAACACAGAGCTGCTCTGAATCAGCCGCTCCGTATTTCACTTAAATGCGCTGCCCCCTGGGGGCACCTTATTAACGTTAATATGGTGCACTCTCCCTGTTTGCGCACAGGGCACCTATTTAAAGGTGCACCATGGCGTAAACAGGGAAAGTGCGCCGTATATGTACTATGGCGCCTGGTGTTTACACCAGTGGCTCTGAATGTGAGCCATGCTTAACAGTAAAGTTACTAAAATTGGTACTGTGGGTAATGTTGATAATAATCGTAATGATAATTTAAAGGACAACCATGACATCAATTATACTTCTATTGCTAATAATAATAGCAACAATAATAATTACTGTACACTAGTACTAACTAACCTTGCCCTTCAAAGGCCCTGATTATGAGATAGGAGAAATTCCATGTGGGGATTCCCAGCAGCTGAAATTACCTATTGGCCCGTATTTCCAAAAGGAATTCCACCTATTATGAGTTAGACCCATCAGAATGAGGAATAACTTTGCAAACAATTCTGGGGGGTGGGGGGCAGGTTTAACATTCCCATTTACCACCTGCTCGGGCAGATGGTAAATTGAACCAGTGGCTTCCCTGTGGGGTGAGTGTGGTGTGTGGAGGGAGAGGGGCCCCTGCCAAATAAAAAGCTTGTCCAGTGGTGTAGCTAGACCATATGTCATTCATGGCAGTTGGGGCCTTTGCCGCCCTGCGACGGATGCAAGTGAGAGCGGGGATAGGTTCTACGGCCCATTGCGTCTGCCACCCTGCGACGGCCGCAGGTAAGCCGCCCCCAAAACTCGTGCCGCCCGGGGCGGCCCCCTCACCCACGCTACTGAGCTGGGCAGGTATCAGGGGATACAGCTTGATTATTGCTGGAGAGAAATCGGCTTGTCATTTTACTTGCTGGAATTTCCGGCTGGTAAAATCAGGTCCAGTGTTCCAGCACTTGGGAAAACCGGAAACAGGAACACCGGTCCATCCGTGCTCTGGCAGAGGCGCATCTCACCACAGCATGCTGCTCCGCCTGGCTCTGACAGGTGTTACCGCAGGCTTTGGCTGATAGGTATCCTTTCCTAATTAGCCATATAAACATACATATTTTTCTACATCACCCCTTAGAAGACTTTGCTTTGAACAGTTTCAAAGGGGAGCCCGGAATAAATTCAATGGCGACAGTCTCTCAGAAGACGCGCCAGGAGGAGGCAGCGGATCTGTGTACAGTGAGAGATTTCCGAGCTGGCTTTATTTTCATCTGCTTTGAAATCAACAGACAACTGGCAATCAGCCGCCTCGTAGTGCTGAGGCAGCAACCGTTTCATTAACTCCTCACAGGCGCTCCTGCAAGACTAGAACAACACAGGCACGCGGTGCACCTGAGCAGCACATTCCGTGCTCGAAGGCCAGGGTTTCGGACCGCGGGCTGGTGAAGTTTAAGAGGACCTAAGCAGTCATTTCAATGCTGCGGCTCTGCGCGCCATCGTTTGCAGGGCGGCCATATTGTTTCAGGAAGTCCCCGAAGGAGAGATCGTCTCCCACATGGCCTACTATAAAAAAATCCTTTCAGAAAGAGGTAATGTTAGTGATGGAAATTACTATTTAAACAACACTCATAATAAGTAGAATGTGCATTGTAGTTTAGATCTTACATGTTAAAGACCTGCTAACCCACACTGTGCCTCCGTGAGTCACACGATCGACTCACTTAACACGTCACGGTCACACGCTGAGGAGCGGATATCACAGGGTGGCAGGTTGATGCGCTGGAAAAAGCTTCTCAGAGTGGTTTTCCAGCTTGTCTTCGGAGACTTTGAATAGACGATGTCCTCTAAGAGGTGTGAAAGCACAAAAAAGACATTGGCACCAGCCTCAGCAACTTTTGTTGTTGTAGGGGGGGGGGGGGGGAGAGGACAGAAGTGTATCTTAGTGAGTTATGGCGTGAGGCCACAACCCTCCTTTCACAGTGTAATATTTTTCAAGGTGGTAGGGTCTAATATCATCACTGATTTCAACAGTGACACTCATTTTATTAAAGTAAGAAGGAGAAAAGGCGGAGTTGGCATTTGTTACCAGAAGACTGTGTATACTTCTGTGATGCAAGAACTAAAACACTGACCTGTCTTATATACTTTGACTTACTAATGCAAAATGTAAACTTAAAGAAGACCTCTCTTCCAAAATAAAAAGGAAAGCATTCCTGAGATCTTCCTCCAGGCTAAATGTCTAAGGAAAGAAGTCTGAAATATGGTAATAATATCTGCCCAATATCCTGCAAGTTAGAAAGAAATCCATGTATGGGGTGCCAAAACCCATTGGATTCTCCTCCTGCTATGATCCAGAATCACAGGCTGGAATCTGCGAAGGTGGCCAGAGGCCTCTCATACCAGGGAAAGATAAACAAATGTCTCATCATTGGTGGAACAGACACCACTGAAGTTGTCGTACAAGGGAGAGTGTAGTATTCTGTACTAACAGCAGTGCTTTAAATGGGCCAGTACTCACCGGTACTGAGTACCAGCACTTCTCAGTGTTCTCCCTTTAAGTACCGTAACTTCTCCTTGTGTCAAGAGAGTACCCGTACTTCAAGAGGCAAGCTGGGGTCAGGCACTGGGGTGTGGGTATAAGGGTACATGCAGCGCAAGGTCTGCTGAATAGGACGCTTTCAGAGGGAGCGTAGACAACAGTGAGTGTATTCCAGCTCCAGGTTTTTGCTGCAGCCTTACACTCTAACAGACAGGGTGACAGGAGTAAGGAAATATGGCCTGACGGCTAGAGCTCCCGACATTGGAATTGTTGCACTGCCGGTTAGAGTGGAAGGCTTCAGCACTGGAATACAATCGCCATTGACTGCGAGAGCTCACAGCGCCTAATGCCTTTCGCCAAGTTTGGTTCTTGTGCACAGTGCCCAATTGGTACTTTTTGCAGTTATATATAACGCAAATTTGGCACAAGGGCATTAAAGCACTTTAAATGAGAAGCGCAAGTTCTACATGAAAACATACTTTATTTTGTTTTTATGGCATGGGTAGATGAAATCCCAGCATCCGTTCAACATCCTGTGATTCTGGGCAAGTCACTTAATCTCCCTGTGCCATAAAAAAAATGTATGCTTTCATGTAAAACTTCTGCTTCTCAGATAAAACATTGTAATGCCCCCTGGCCAAGTTAGCACCATATAAAACTGCAAAAAATTAGGCCTGGGCTGTAAATTCCGCTCCGCTTGCGGAATTTTGGCAATTCTGCATTCCGAGGAGAATGCGGAATTGCTGAAAATTCCACGATCTGCGGCATAGCGAATTTTTTTTCTTGTTCGCGTTTTCAAAATGCGTGTTCGTGCGCGTGGGAGCTACTTACCGGGATCCCTGCGTTCGCCGACTAGTTTTCCTATCCGTTTGCATGTACCACGAGATTTTGGTAGCCTGCCGTGCAATCCCGCAAGAGTGTGCGATCGCGAACACGTCATTCGGACGCGCCATTGGACATTAGCGTTTGCGAACAGGAAACACGCATCGCTACAAAAAATACCAATTACGCCCTGCAAATATGAACCGAACTTGGCCAAAGGACAGTAGGGCGCTTTGCATTGAATAAGAAACTGGTGATTTGTTAAATGCCTGCATCAAAGTCACGCCCTCAGACATACCCCTACAAGAACTTCAAGGCCCATCCCAATCAATTTGGTGAGTACCGGCACCTCTCTTTTTCCATTGAAATTACTGACTAACAGGTATTTCCTGTCTCAGTCCCCCTGTCTCACAGGAAAATGATAAACCATCCCTAACTGACGAGGAAGCAGATTAAAAACAAAACTCCATACTAGGTGTCAATGGGAAAAGCCATTGCTTTAGAGCTCGATTGATACATCGGGTCTAACATTTTGAGAAAGATCTGCAGTTCATCTATAAAAAAACTTGGGTGCTTAGCTCCAAACTGCACCTTGGGTTAAAGCACCAGGGAAAATGTTGGATTGCACTTTTCCAGTGTCTGTGCTGCACATGCTGGAAGAATGTGTAGAATGTAGAAGAGGGGTGTATTTTGCAGTGGTGGGGAGTGGGTGTCCGTTGGCTTTGGGTCATCATTAAGAGGAGGTGGCATTTCTGTGTTCTGCTGACAGTGTAATAAAACTTACTGTTACCTGCCTGTTTGCATCTTAATATTGGCGACGAGTTGCAGGCATTAGCAGGACATCCCACACGTCTTCGTGTAGCAGTTCCCTATGGGGTGAGGATCCAGAGTCGGACTGTTGCGCACTGTCGCAGTGGTTTTTAACACTGTCGTCTGCTGTAAAGGGTGTGGTGCTACCTGTGTCATGGCCATGGTGTCTGTGCGCTCCTTTGAGATACTGTACATTTTAAATAATTTTCAGTGCTTCTCTGGGGCTCCGCAGTGCTACCTCCAGTGCGTGACCTTCTGGCCTTTTGTGGACTTCCCAGCGTCGAGACGCCACCTCCAATTCCCGGTGGCCATTTTGAATCAGGCTGTCGGAACTTACAACTGTTCTCCGTGCAGTTTTTGCCAAGTGGGCTACATGCTGGTTACACACAAGCATCGGCGACACGTACACCGCATTGGTATCACGAGTGTCCATACTCGGTGACACTCATACTGGTTCATTTTATGCATTAATTGTAGCCGATACGCACATTTGGCAATTAGATCTAGCTTTTGGCCATTGGCACTTGGCATTGTGTGTGTCCATCGTCGGTGACACGCACACCTGTTTATTTTATGCACTTATGGCTACTGACGCGCATCTCTGGCATTGAACCTTGATTTACCCTAATTGACATTACTCACCAGTTTGTAGCTTATACATTTCGTATGTGCACTCACAGTTTTTGCACTTGAATTCTATTGTGTGTCTGTGTTCCAGATCGAAGCACGGTTACACGCACACATTGGTATAGCCAGGTTCTCCCCTGTCAATATCAAGATAATCACTGGAGAAGAATTTTTAGATTAGGGGGTCATAACCCCCCCTCGCCCCCCCCGGTCGTATTTATTTACATAATAATTTAAAACAATAATTAATATACAATATTTAAACAATACTCAGAAAACCATTACATAACATTGATTACATTGATAGGTGCAGATGTCAGATGGCTAACCTTAACATATCTCTAATACAAAGGTATTCCTATCCGAATCTAAACATTCCATAATCAATAATCATAATAGCAATATTTTATTTTCGGCGTATCCCTATTGTGAGCCTACGGCAAGGTCAGTAACTGGCGCCAGATCCTTATCAAATTATGCCCGTCCTTCAACCGGAGTTTGCATGCGCAGCGGTCCGTTCACTGTGAGGGTACTTCCCCCCCAGGTCACCCCCGTACGCCCTGTAGATTATCTCCATAATGGGGCCCTTGCAGTTATGCGCCGTTTATTTGCGCCATTGTGCACGTGCGGGGTGGCCAAGCAGCCTACCGGAAAGCGTAACTCTCCCTCCCCCGTACCCATCCAGCCAACCAGCTGTAACTGCCCCTGGAGTTCCACGAGAGACCACTTGTCCCTCCCCCTTGGGCGACCCAATTCAAGAATGGCGCCGCCCTCTAAGGACTTTCAATGTACTGCTCACCAATCATGACCCTACCGCCACAGGCCTGCATAGTTGACCGACTATCAGGCCCCCCCAGAAAGCTCACTGAGAGGTCATGCCCTGTCCCTATACACAACTAACTAGGCCAGAAGATTCTCCAAGAAGTCTTCATTCCCTAATTTGGACAAATGGACACCGTTTTTTTTAGGAAGCATGACTAATCCCCCCTCCTCCAACCCCGTCCGAGATGCACCCCTGGACTATAGTCTGCAGGTGTAAACCCTAGGTAGCCTCACCAGTTTGTTACTAATTATTTTTTCGAGTGGCTCTATGCCCTCACAGACTCACTTCCCCCCCGTTGGACTCTCTGGAGTCTCTGTGCCAGGGTGTACCCCGGGCATAGATGTGTCGACCCACCCACTTCAGTGATTAGTGTTTCTACCAGCCCCCCTTTCTACCCATGCGTACCCAGTCATTCCCCACCCCCAAGTGCAGGATAGTAATGCTAGTGCTGGCTAACTCAGAGGAAATTGACATACCATCTTGGAGCCTCCACATGGTCTCAATTGATGGCATCATGATGCTCTCTGTAGACACGTCGCCCCAGACAATGATACTCATTGCTGGTGCAACTGCACCCGTGGAATGCTACCCAGGGAGTGCCCCACAGGCCCCAAGATCTCCCATAAGCATATCATGGAATCCTTGAACGACCTACACCTGACCACTATGTTCTGGGTAGGCTCTGCGTAAGCCTATCCCCCTACTATGTTTATGTTTATATGTTTCTAAAGCGCTCGAATGCCGAGGCGTCTTGGCGCTGAAAGGTGCTGTGGCAGGGGAAGGCGGAGTTTAGCGGCCTATGTGGCTGCAAAGAGCTTGGTTTTTAGATTTTTTTCTAAAGATCTGAAGGTTGGATTGGAGCCTCATGGACTGGGGCAGCTTGTTCCAAAGTCTGGCCCCCCCAGCCTTCTCTTTTGATCTTTGGTACTCTGACCAAGCCTTGGGTGGCTGATCTTAGGGCGCGCAAAGGGACATATGGTGTGAAGAAGCTTTCAAGGTCTTCAGCCGCTCCACCATAGATTGCCTTGTGCACGTATGTGAGTGCTTTAAAATCGATACGTTGTTTTATATGCAACCAGTGTAGGGAACGTATCCCATCTGAAATGGGTTGCCCTTTGTGTAAACCCAAGGTCAGCCTGGCTGCCGCATTCTGCAGGGATTGTAATTTCAACTGTTGGAACTTGTTTATCCCCAAAAAGAGGGCGTTTGAGTAGTCCAGCTTGGAGAGAAAAAGGGCCACCATTACCGTTTTTTGAAGCTCCTGGGTTATGTAGAGGAAGATTTTTCTTAACGTCTTCAGTAGAAAGAAGCACGAGGATGTCAAGCTGTTAACTTGAGCAGCAAAGTTAAGCTTGCTGTCAAAAAAGACCCCCAGGTTTCTGACCTTCTCTACAGGGGACGGATGTTCTCCCGCCTCTGCCGGCCACCATGATTGGTTCCACAAGGGTAAGCCCGGTCCGAACTCCATCACCTCTGTTTTGTCAGTGTTTATTTTTAAGTAATGCTGACCCATCTAGTACATGATTTCCGTGAGGCATGCATGGAATCTGCATGCAACAGATTCAGGCTGATTGATGGTAGATATAATTAGTTGGGAGTCATCAGCATACGATACTAACGTAAAACCATATTTCCTGACGAGGTCAGCTAGAGGTGTGACATATAGATTGAAAAGAGTAGGAGATAGGGCCGACCCCTGTGGCACTCCACAGGGAAGGTGGAAACTGTCAGATCTCATACCCTCCCAGAACAGCCTGTGCTCTCTACTCTCTAGAAAGGAGGCTAATAGGGCCAAGGCGGTTCCTCCCACTCCCAGGTCCCTCAGCCGCTGCACCAAGACGGTGTGATTAACGGTGTCAAACTTGGCTGATAAATCTAGGAGTACCAGGACCGCCCTCCCACCGCCATCCACTATCCTACGGATCTGCTCAGCAGTTTTTACAAGTGCTGATTCAGTCGAATGGCGTGGCCGGAACCCATGTTGAGAAGGGTCGAGCAGGCCGTTTGTATCTAGGTGAGCAGTAAGGGATCTGTTCAGATGTTTTTCTAGGACCTTGGCTGCGAGGGGGAGTCCTGCGATGGGACGATAGTTGTTGGGGTTGCAGGGATCCAGGCTAGGTTTTTTTAACAGAGGGGTGATGGCTGCCTTTTTCCAAATGGCGGGATATTGTTCAGAGCTCAAGATTTGGTTTAAAATTGGGGTAAGATGTTTAGTGATTGGGCCTACAGCTTGATGCATGATGGTCGGTGGACATGGGTCTGTAGGTGCCCCTGACTTTAAAGAGAGGAGAGTAGTATTGACCTCTTCTTTGCTCATCGGCTGAAAGCTAGTCAGCGTACGGCTGGAGCATATAGCAGACCCAGTCAGATCCGGAAGCTTCATGGTGTGCGAGAAGTTGTTGTATATTTTATATACCTTCTCTTGAAAGTGTTCCGCGAGGGAGTTACAGAAATGTTGGTCTGGCTTGAAGGTGCTAACCTGCTGGGGTTTTGCCAGCAGGTTGACCGTCTTAAACAGTTCCCTAATGGAATTTCCTGCGTCCTTGATCTTGACTGTAAAGAAATGTTTTTTAGCATCTACTATTGCCTCTTTATATGTTTTCACAGAAAAGCTGTTAGCGGTTTTCTTTTGGCTGTCATAGTCTGTCCTCCAATACCGTTCCCCCTTTCTGCATTTGGTCTTTAGGTCCTTGAGTTTGAGGGTATACCATGGAGCTGATATCTTTGCTCTCTTTATTTTAACTATTTTTATTGGGGCAACCCTATCGGCTGCTGCCAAAATCCAATCATTAAACTGCTGTACAGCTTTATTGTTGTCATGTTCTGACTTGATAGGACCTTGGCCAAGCGCTAATTCGAATATTCCGTACTTAATTTTACCCCATCGTCTTATTGGACGTTTGACTGAACTTACTTGTGCTTTAATCTGGGATTGAGATCTTTTAAGGTTAAAATAAATAGCCCTATGGTCAGACCATGGCACATCTAATAACTGAGAGAAGCTAATATCTGGGTCGTTGGTAAAAATCCCATCCAGCGTATGACCCGCTGTGTGGGTGGACCCAGTTATCAGTTGTTTTGGTCGAAGGCCATAAGGTTGTCTAGAAGTCTGGTAGTGTCTGGGTTAATATTTAATTCCAGGTGGTAGTTAAAATCGCCCAGGATCGTGAGTGAGTGGGAATCCGTATACGACTCCAAGAGGGTCAGCAAGGCTTGTGAAAAAGCACTTCTTGGACCTGGGGTGTGGTAGATTAGTATGCCCTGGAAGGTCTGCGCATTATCGAGTTTTATACGAAATTGTAGTGCCTCTGCCGGGACGGTAGAGATAGACTCTACATAAAATTTGAAGTTCGCTCGATAGAGAATGGCTATCCCCCCTCCCTTGCCTGATGCTCTATTTTGAACTGAATACGCATAACCGTCGGGGACAGCAATATTCCAATCGGGGATGGAGGCGTTGTCTGTCCAAGTTTCTGTCAGAAAGACTAGATCTGGTGCAGTGAGCTGGATGAGGTCCTCTAGTTCATGTTTGTGTTTAACTACGGACTGAACGTTGACTAGGAGACATTTGATATGTTCGAGTGTGTCTCCCTTCAAGTTGTCGGATGTCTGCTCTGTCTTTTCCCCCGTGGGGCCTGACTCTGCCTCCTTATTGTTCTGAGCGTTACCCCCCGTCCTCCACCTCCGATCATTTCCCTGAGGATTAGGGCTCAGTCTGAAGGTGCAGCCTGGGCACTCAACAACCGTTCTTGTGGCCTCCCCTACCAATACATTTTTGTGGGCGCATGGAGCAGGCATTAGATCCAATAGAGTTTGCCTGCCGTAGCTAACTGGGCCGCAAGGACCAGGGGTCCTTGGCGCTGGTCGCGCTCAGGGGGCAGACGGGCTTGCCTTTGGCGCGCCACCGGTGCGCCCGCTGCGCGCGCCCACTACACGAGCGCTCCAGCGTGGTTTAAGTATCAAGTGGCGGCCTAACATCTAGTGCGTCAACCCCGAGTGCAGTGCGGTCCCGATCTACTTCCGGGAACCGCAGGGGTCTAACGCCAAGTACTATCTATTGCGGATGAGGCTGCAATGGGGCTGCCTCATCGGAGCTTACTACGGAGCATCCTAACACCGTGCAGTGTCTGCTACGAATGGCACCTGTGAGCACAGGCGCCGTAATGGCAGCATACCGTTTCCTGACAAGGGATGTTGAGGTGTTGCATCCGCCCGTTACCCCTGGGTTTGATCAAGCTGGCAAGGCATACACCTGTAAGGCAGCGTACTGCTACATTGCCACGGATGGCAACCACAAATGGTTAATACACCTGGGCCGCACCATCTCACCCATGCATGCTGGCACCTCTTGAGCCCTTGCCTTGCTCGCCCATCACACTTGAAGTCGTTGCTTGCCACTCACGTTCCGGGTCTACCGGTCCCCTCGGCTGTCCACATCTTGCAGTCATTCTGGTGTGGAGCACTTCTCAGGTATCAGTCATGGATCCAGCCATACATAAATGAAAATCAAACACAAATGATTAGTGCTTTTTGCTTTTAGACAAAAGATACAGTTCACAAGCCAGCCCTACTTCGTGTGACTGTACCCCCCCTTTTTACCCACACCCCCAGCCTAGGGTGCGTAGGCACTGCTGTGACACACACGGACGTCTAATGTGCCGGCAAACGGATGCATCGCTACTGCGTGATACTGCACCTATACCCATTGCCAAATTGTACGTGCCCAATGGTTCACAGGTACTGTCTGACAACCTAGACATCCAAATGCACCAAATGTGCACAAGCCCCAAGGGGAATAAGCACAGTGTGACACAGCACAGGAATAGCCAGCTTGATTTTTACAGGCCCAAGGACGTCAGTCAAGTGTTGGCCCCACACGGAAATCTCACAGTATAAGTGTTCAGGCACAAGGGTGCAGAGATACCGTGTGACAAACCACAGGCATATAATGCTTCATTGTACAAGCACCGGGGTACAACGGTACCGTGTGACGCCACACAGACATCCATTGCACAAGTGCACAAGCACTTGGGTGCAGAGGTACTGTGTGACACAATACATTATTGTGCATATTTGTATGAGCACGAGGGTGTATAGATACCGAGTATCAAACCACCTGCATACAATGCATACGTGTATAAGCGGACCGGGGCAGAGACACTGAGTGACATAGCGCACTTCTAAAACATACATGTACCTGCAATGGGTGCCTAGATGCTTTTGACCAAGAATACATATGTGCAGCCGCACACATGTCCAAAGCTACCCTTGAAGGTGTGACAACAAGGCCTGGGATGTGATCTGACCGAGGCCAGTGCCTTGCAGGATTGACTTGAAAACCTTGTAATACATTGCTGTAACATGCTAAGCGTAACTCCCTCAGTAAGTAATGCCACCAAAAGTGGAATGAGAATTTGAGCGAGCCAGCTCGGCTGCCACATCTTTTAGCAAGCGAAGAGTTGTTCGTTTCAGCAAGAGTTAGTTAATGGAGAAACCATAAGAGTAACTTGCGTTTCTTGTGAACCGGTCCAAAATCAATTTGACCGTGAATGGTCCTTGCCCTAACATTTTATTGTGAGAGCCTAGCATAGAATCAGTGTTATTACGTAAAGATCATTGAACTCTGACATTCAATGAGAGCGCCTAGCATAGCACCAGTTGCATTACCATCAGACTTTAAAACTGAGAGCGTTTAGCATAGCATCAGTTGTATTATGTGAGGAACATTGAAAGTAGGCTTACAGTGAGGGTGCCTAGCAAAGTACCAGTTGCATACCTGGGGACCTCTTCCTATGCTTCCGCAAGAGATCAAATGATTTTTCCCAGCCTCACCTATGGCAAAGTCATTGATATGACCCGATAAATTAAGCCTTTGAAGGGGAAGGACAAGTACCATCTCCCATCTTGGACCCTTCTGAGAAGTGTTGCAAAGAAAGTGAAATGCCCCTTGCTAACCCCCTGTGCCCGACTAGAGGGGAATGCCATCCATCATTTTGTTACAGAACAGGCTTATATTTAAAAGCATACCATGTACCCGGCCCACCAGAGGTGTACTCCTCATGTGCGAGTGCCCCGCTAATTAAAGAATGGACCTGGAATATACAGTTGAAATATAATAGCGCATTCATGGTTACTTTTAAGGAATGTACGGGGTATACAGTGGAGTGTAATAGCGCATTCATGGTTACTTAAGGGATGCTGAAGTCATAGCACAAAATGCACGTTCCTTGCCAAGCCGGTGCTAATGGCATTGCCTAATCTTGTTTAGACGTAAATGCGTCTAGACACCCCCAATCTTTCCTAACGCTTGGTCCCCATCCAGGCAGAATCCACACATGATAGGTTACCTTGTGTGTGCCATTTCATTTCACCTATTAAAGTGCCAACCCACCATCACGTGTATGGGGAGGAGGCCCCCTTTTGTCTTTGGATCTACACATACGATGAAGTCGTTATACCCATTCAGCATGCCCAGTCTGAAAAGATGACACTAAGTGTATTATATATATAATATATACCTACTGCACATACAGACCCTAAAAATGGGGTTATGTATACCTGTATTGTGTGTCCAGTGTATACCCAGACTACAAACCCGGTACTGTGTGCTTCCCTTTGTCCCCAGTGTAACACATACAGAGTATGTAATTTGGTTTGGTGCCTGGTGGACCCACGGACTATGTATGTTCTTGTATCTGCAGTGCACCTTACACACTATACCAATGGTAGTATGTGCACTATGTCCTGAATTAACCTGTACAATATAAATATAAATATAATATACATATAAATACAGTATTAAGTAGTTTATAGCATATTGTTTGCGCACATTCCGACTGTAAACATGCCACCGTGTTATCACATGGACCTGGTGAACACACGCGCAAACTTTAAACATGGCAGTGATTGCTTTGAGTGTTTAGTGCCTATGGCATATGCTTAGTGCACCCACAGACGTACCAGATACATGACGTATCTAGTGCAGACAACTTTATACTGTGCTTAATGCACACACACATAAATCAATATAAAAATGATTTATGTTTATCAAGTGGTTAAAAAGATACAGGGACAATTGCCAGCTTTTCCCATGATTTTCAGGTGCTTTGCGCACACACAGAGACACTAAACAGCGTGTTATGGGAGCTGCCGGAATGCCTGTGCCCCTAGTTCCAGCTCTTCTGATGCCAACGGTATAGCGAGTTAGCTCAGTGGGTGCATGCACCCTTCGCAGAGATGTTTGGAACGTGAAGGTTATGGATTTGAACTGTGGTGGGCCCACCCAGCCATCTAAATTGATCTACCATCTACATTTATCTGGGTAATGTTTCAACACCCTGCTAACCATACCCCGAATGGTGACAATTTGCAAAGTGCACTAGAAGCGTGCATTATTTTTAATAACCAATTTGAAAGTACTACAACCTGAGTACCACTGAATTCATTCATGTAAGAGCGATAGCAGACCCACATTGAACAGTGCCTCCGCTATCGGCTGGACAGTAAGGATGTTGTCAAGGGCTACCTCATTAATAAATACGAGCTACTGACTCCCTTAATATTGCAGCCTAGACTGGTAGATTTTGTAACGCACGAAATATACAGTTTGTGGCAAACATTGTGTTTTCTTGGGACACATGTGTGGCTTTTTATCGGTATTCATGAGTTTTTCATATTTAGTTGTGATCCCATTATTTCACAAACCCCCCCCCCAAAGGGCCCGCTAATAACTCCTTCAGTCAGTTCTGTCTTATTAGGTAAAAGCACTCTTTGTGCTGAAAATGTAACGCGTCTTCAGTCACGTAAGGGCTGAAGCGATCGTGAGAGGAGGACTTTGTGAGCTTCCACAGAGTCCACACCTGACAATAAGGTCCATACTTTTCCCCATGCTACCGGCTTTACGAAATACAACTCCCTGTGCTCGTAATCAGAGCCAAGCGTTTAAGGGATCCAATAAACTACAGACTTCAGAGTATACCAAATTTGACCTACTTCTCAGGAAACACAGTGCCTAATGCACGTATAGAACATGGCTGACCCGAGACAGGGGGACGCAGCTATCTGAGCCTTGCTGCGAGCACTGCAGCTACTTTGACCCGCGCCATTAAAAAGATGCACTTTCTTCTTAAACAGACACATTGAAACCCCAGGATTTGAACACTTAACCTTGTGAGTAAGAGTCTAAGACCTTAACTATTAGGCCACAGTGACTCTCCAGGAAAGCTCATTAATCCAAACAGGGCAGCATTTCAAAAGGCCACAGACTAGAGGCCCACTTCAAGGCGCAAGGCTGAATAAATGGTACAGTCTTCAGTGAAATTTGACATCCACTCCAATAGACCCTTCCTGAGATCACGTGTTTCAGCGAGATTCAGCATTTTTTACATCACCCTCACTTTTCTTTATGCCACTCACCCTTCAGCTGCTGAGCAGGGCGACCACCCTGCAACACGAAAATCTTCATGGGGACCGTAGCACACCCTGAGGCTTAGTGTCACCCGTGACCGGTCTGCGATCAGTTGCATGCACGCTCCGGGCTCCGCTACGAAGATGACGATATCGCACTCGGCCTGTGATCAGCTGTTTGCTACGACGATGACGCGTCCCTACTCCTTTGCCGAATCTCGTCTGCTCACGGCCCCTTTTCAACAACAGCCTGCAAAAGAAAACGAAGTTAAAAGGCCTCAAGGCGAGGCCGCCCGCTTCCGCTATCGCCGGCGCCGCTGGAATCCTCTTTTCTGAAAAGATAAAACATAAATTAAAAAATAACAGCCTCCTAGCGAGGCTGCGTGGCTGATGGCAGGCTGAGGGAGCGGCGCGCAAAGAGGCAGACTCCGCCGCTCCCCAGCCTTTTATCCCCCAGAATCAGATTCCAGCCAGGCCAGTTCTAACTGGCCTGGTGTTAGTCCGAGTGCATGACCCGGAAGTGCTTCCAATCACTTCCGGGTCACGCTCTGACTTCGACCAATTAGCGTCGGGGCGTGCCTGTCGCTTCGTCAACACGCGCGACAAGCCTGCCCCTGTATGGTGATCGGGGGCCGGCACGCCCACCATACATTTGACGTGGCCGATGCCGGCCCCGCTTTTCTAGTACACCGTTTGGATAATTTTAATCACACATTTGCATTATCTACTAATCTGCATACTGCGTGTTCATTTACGGTCATGCGCAGACTTCTTTTTCGCAGGCGTACTCAACCAGCATTTAGCCACACAAGCAGAGAGCACTTGTTCGCTTTGTTTATGCCAACATGCAACAGACAATTGCGCCACCGTCTGCATTTGTCCCTAATCCTGCATCTCCTGAGACTGAAAGGGAGAGATGAAAGGAAGGTTTTTAAACATACTTAGATGCTCTCGAGGGGAATATTTTACGCATATGAAAAAGTTTGCTATCTTCCGACATTGTCTAGGTTCTGAGGGCCACAATATTTTGACGCACATTCCTAAGGTGGTGGTTTTCACAGTTGATGGGGAGGGGGATCGGGCAGAAGATGAGTATGCTACTGCCATCAAATCTCTATATACACATTTCAAAGAGTGTAAGAATGTGACATTAGAGGGGCACACATTTTATAAAAGGGTACAATTGGCAAGAGAATCTGCGTCCAGCTATGTAGGTGCATTGTGCATTTTGGCAGTCTTGTGTGAGTACAAGAGGAGATGATAGCGGACTAATTAGAAGAGAAAACAAGTAATAGAATGGTGCAGGAGGACCTGTTGTCTAAATCAGACTGAACATTGCAAAAAGCTTTAGCGATAGCAACTTGAATTGAAAGCACAGTGTCTCATATGGAATAGGTGTCAGAATCTGGTTATAAAGGGCAGTCTTAAGACATGCTAGTGGTTAAAAACAAGTGCAAGAAAAGCAAAGAGAAAATTGATCAGGAAAAGGTCAACAGAAACGAGAAGGGTAACAAAAAATCCAGTTGAAAGCATTTGGAGTGCTACAGGCGTGGCATTATGACTCATCTTGCTAGTGCCAGAATGTGTCCAGTTATGGATAGGACATGAGCTAAATGTTTCAAAAAGGGGCGTTTAGTGATGGTCTGCAGGTCATCTGGCAGGGAATCCTGTGGCAGAGACTCATCCGGAAATGTGCACAAAGTAGAACAATCTACAGAAGGAGACTCATCATCTAGTAAGGAAGTTCAGGTCCTCACCATCGCAGGATCTAGTGGACAGTTGCACATGGGGGGCATATGTGGTGGGATTTTGCAAGGATCAAGAAGACCTTTGTGTTTTGGGAAAATCAATAGGGTGGATGTAAGAGTTTTGGCAGACTCAGGGTTCCCATTCATCCTTACGATTGAGAAAGTATGGATGGAATTGTTCCAGAATCAGGGAATTTTCTTAAGAGGTTCCTGTATATTCCCAGGCATGGCAGGAAAATCATCAATGTGGTGGGTGAATTTGATGCTGACTTATGCTTCAAGGATAGTAATTCTCGAGGGGTTTTACTTGTGGCAAGAAATGATGCATGCCTGCTGGGGTGGTACGACCAGGGAAATTTGTGTATCATACTGGACCTCAACAATCCCCATCAAGTTATACCAAAGAAGGATTATACCCAGGCTCTAGCAGTCATGGAGAAAACATGGGAATTTATGTATCCTGAAGTTTTCAGAAATCAACTGGGCTTATGTAAAGACTTCAAGCACAGAATAAGATTGAATGAAGGGGCCCAAGCAGTGGTGCATGAGGTCTGTAGAGTACCCTTAGCCTTGCGGGCTGAGTTAAAACAAGAGCTGGACAAGCTGTGGCATACAATGTAATAGAACCGATTGAGTCTTTGGACTAGTTGGCTCTTGTACTTCTGGCCAAGAAGGCTAATTGCTCTCTGCGCATGTGTGTTGATTTACGTGACCTCAATGAGCATATATGGGTGGATCAATACCCCTTACCCAACATTACAGAGATGACTTCTACAGTCAAGGGGGGGCAATGGTTTAGTTTGTTGCATATGACATCAGCATATCATCTGATTGACTTGCACCCAGATTCTAGGCATTACACGGCATTCATCACTCCGGAGGGGTAATCCAATTTAAACGCATGCTATTTGGACTTCCTTCTGCTTCCGTGGTTTTCCATAGAAATGTGGAGAGCATGTTTAAAGGGATGTCTGGGATAATGACCTTTCAAAACGATGTTCTGGTGTATAATGCAGATCAGAAACAAACTAATGAAAGGCTACACCAAGCATTATCCATTTTAGAGGGTAAAGGAGTGACTCGTAGCCTCGACAAATGCAGGTTGAACATGCCCACAGTGGAGTATATAAGTTACAAGTTGTCCTCGGAGGGCGTGGAATCCAAAGCTAGCTTAGTAAAAGGCATAGATGATTTTTGTACTCCAGGCGATAAGGACCAAATAAAGGTCCTTTATGGGACTCATTGAATTTTATGCTAGGTTTGTGCCCAAATGCGCAGCAAAAACTTTTCACATGAGAGGTCTCCTCAAAAATAACACTAGATTCAAGTGGGATACTGAGTGTGCTGAAGCATTTGATCAAATTAAGAGAGAAGATGCTCATGTCATTCCTCTCAAGCCCTTTGACACCAAGGATCAGACCATAATCAGGACTGATGCAACTCAAAGAGGGTTGGAAGCTGTGCTTATGCAACGCGAGGGCAAAGATGAAGTAGTAGCATATGCCTCCAGAAGTTTGAGGGGAGCTGAAGCTAATTATTACGTTATTGAATGGGAGGTGCTGCCTGCTGGTGGGGCATTGTGCATTTTAGGCCTTATTTGTGGGGTTCGAGGTTTACTGTACAAAGAAACCACAAACCTTTGGTCCAGCTATTTACCAAAAAGGGGGGAGAGAGGGCAACACCCAGGATTGCCGAATGGCAATATACAGTTCAGGAATACAACTTTAGCATTGAGTATGTGCCAGGGAAGAAGAATATGTTAGCGGACTCTCTGTCCAGATTACCTGGTAGCGAAGACAATGGGAGTGATGAGGAAGGAAAGGACGGTGATACTGTGGTCATTTGCAGAATAGTGAGCCACTTAGAAGGTGCCATATTTGAACAAGAGTAGAGAGATGCGCATGAGGTTGACCAGGAAGTCAAGGAGGTCATGAAGGACATAAGTAAGGGCTAGTCAATAGGGAGTTCTGAGGATAGTTGAGTCAGAAAAACCAAACATGTTTTTGAAGAACTTTCTGTTGCCAATGGGTTAATTTATGTTATGCTATGTTATGTTATATGATTTTTGTATAGCGTAAATCACCACAGGTCTCTAAGCGCTTCTAGGGACAAAAAGGGTGAGCCAGTAACTGGTGCAGAGGTATAGCAGCGGCAGGGAGGCAGGAAGATTACGTGGTGGTAGCCGCCTCTTTAAATAGGAAGGTTTTTAACTGTTTCCTGAAAGTGAGGAGGTTCGGTTCCCTGCGTAGATGTTCTGGCAGATCATTCCAGATCTGCGGCAGAAGAAACGAGAACCCTCTGCCCCCTTTGATTTAGAGATGTACCTAGGGGGAGCTAACCTGCATGCCTCAGAGGATCGGAGAGTCCGGCTGGGATCATATTTCTTAAGGCGGTCTTTTATGTACTTAGGTGCCTGGCCGTAGATTGCTTTGTGGGCAATACATAGACCGTTGAACTGCGCTCTCTGTTTGATAGGAAGCCAGTGTAACTTATGTAGCAGGGGGTTGCATGTGTCTTTCTAGGGAGTCCAAAAATAAGCCTGGCCGCATCGTTCTGGACCACCTGCAGTCTCCCAATACGTTTTTGAGGGAGGCCAATGTATAGGGCATTCCCATAGTCCAGCCTAGAAATGACAGTTGCGGAGACAATGGATTGTAATGACGATGTTGACAGGAGAGGGACAAGTTTCCGCAGTTGCCTGAGTAGGCCAATGCAGGTTCCTACCACCGTGGTGACCTGACAGGACATGGATAGGTCGGAGTCAATTTTCAGGCCGAGGCTCTTTACGACTGGGTCAGGTACCGGAGCTGCACCTAGTTCTGGGGGCCAGAAAAGATCACACCAGGGGCTATTCCTTGTTGGAATGATAAGCACCTCGGTCTTATCTGGGTTTATCTTTAAAGAATTGGCCGACATCCAGTTTATAGTGAACCTGATCAATTTTTTGGCCGACTCCTGAGCCTGACGGGAGTTGTTGAGCCGAATAAGAAGTTGAGTGTCATCAGCGTAATTGAAGACCTGGCAGTCCATATGAGTCAGGGCATCCACCAGGGGTTGCATAGAGATATTGAAAAGAAGTGGAGACAGTGCAGAGCCCTGGGGTACCCCGCAGGTCATTGAGCCCAGCGCCGATACCTTTTCACCCAGTTGAACTCTCTGGGTGCGGTCGGACAGAAATGACTTTAGCCATTGATATGCCTGACCGCTAATACCCAGATTTACCGTGCCTCTTTGCTGGGTAGTTCCTGAAGCCATGAGGAACAAATTGCTCATATTAGCTCAAGAGGGCCACATAGGCATGCAAGCTATGAAAAGGAGAGTTAAAGAGAACTTCTGGTAGCCTGGTTTAGATAAGCAAGTGGAGTACTTTGTGATGGACTGCATGTGCTGCACCATAAGCGACAAGTCACAGGTAACTTTTCCAAGTCAAGTGAAGGCAGTTGAAGTTCCCAGTAAAGGACAGGCAAAACTGTCAATAGACATTATCGGACTGATGACATTGTCCAGTGGAATTCCGGAGTATGGCATTGTTTTCATGGACTACTATAGTCACTGGCCAAAAGTCAAATTTGTAAAGGTTCCTAACTCTGCAAGAGTGATTGAATTTCTTGAGTTCTTGTTTGCCAGGGAAGGGGTTCCAGGTGAAGTGCTTTCAGAGGACGGATGTCAATTTACAATTGCAAAATGTGAGGAGTTTTTGAGGCTTATGGGTATAAAACACATGAAAGCCTCCCTTTACCATCCTAGGAGCAACCATCTCATTGAGAGATTTAATAGAGTCATGGATGGGTGAGTTTGGGATTCCTGCAAAGAAAATAAAGGATGTGGGTACGAAGAAAGTCAAAGCACAAAACAAATGTGATCAGACATGCCTCAAGCAGGAGTCCAGAGAACTGGGGGTGAGTGTAGGTAATCTTGTTAGGGTGAAGTGTTCAAGGATTGTACCCAAGGGGAAGTTGAGGTTCTCCAAACCCAAGAAAGTAGTGAAAGTTAATAAACCTGCTGTGAAACAGGAGGATGGTAGATGGTGGAACATGGGTAAAATCGTGGTGTCTCTCTGGCACAGGGAGAATGAGACCGGGGAACAAGTGCTGGAAAAAGGTAATGGAAGTGACAAACATGTGGAAGAAGGACGTTCCTTGTCGTCCAGGGCTAATGGATTACCTACCAAATCCTGAGATTATGTCTTGCAATAACAATAAGGAAATTGTTAAAGAGTCTACAGCTAATGTATATTAAGCAGTGCTATGGATGTTTTTCATGTGTGTATACATATTGAATATTGTTTTATTTAGATATGTTTAAGGGGGACTTTCTGGTATGCTGTGTGTTTACTGTATTGAGAACTAGTTTTACTAATTTATTGTATAAGGAAAAGATGTGTTGTGTTGCACCCTTCCAGTGTCTTTGCTGTACGCGCTGGAAGAATTCATAGAATGTAGACGGGGGATGCATTCTGTAATGGTGTTGAGTGCGTGGCATTTGGCTATGAGTCATCGTTAAGCAGAGGTGGCATTTCTGTGCCCTGCTGACAGTGGAATAAAACTTAATTTGTTGCCTGCATGCCTGCATCTTAATAGAAAAGCTCACAAACTGGATGGGAAACTGCAATGCTAGGCCTTGAGGGCACCTCAGATCAAAAGACCTCTTGAAAGGCCCTCAAGGAAACCTAGGCATCCCACTCAAAGGCACCATGACACTTACCTACTCACCATCAAAACAAACCTGAAGGATCCTTCAACACAGGAAGATACAGGAAAGACAAATCCTAAAAGCGAGACCAAGTACCATAGTGTGTGGCTAAACAAAAAGATTTGTGTGAAAGACTGTAGCGAGAGATGGAGAGGGGATCTGATGACAAGAGGCACTACTTACGTATAGTTGGGCCCTATATATATATTTTATGTTGGGCAAAATGATGTAAGTAATGCCGCCTGCTGGCTATCAACACCCAAAGAGTCTAAAAGAAAGTGCGTCTGAATATGCAGGTATTTTGAGTTTGCAAAGATCCCAGGAGGACTGAAAAGCTGGCCGTGAACTCCATACACATATCTTAGATAGAGAAAGACGCCTGATGGCATCCTGGGCAATTGAGGGAGCTGAACAATGTAGAGAAAATCCTCTCCATGCCCACCTTCTCCCACATGCAAGCATGTTTTTGTTGTCACAGGAAAAGTCCTTTATCATGACAAAAATTACTAAGGACACTGGAAGCGCAGGTATCTATATATGCACTACAAAACCTTTGCACTTTTCACTTTAATTGGCTTGTAAGTCCTCATGTCAATTCCCAAAAAAAGATGCAATTTTGACAATATCGCTACTCTGCATATACTCTATGCGGGTGTTTGCATTTTGCACTATCATTGCGTATTTTGCACAACAATGCCATTGCAACTTGCACTTTAATTTGCGTATTTTGCACAACTAGCATTTGCACTTTGTAATAAGACTGTTCATGCTATTTTGCACTTTTCCATGAATTCATTATGGCAAGAGAAAGACAAATTTGCAGCCCATACCAAGGATTTCTGTTACAGACTTTCTGCGTAGTAATTACAAGTATATTTGTATATTTTGTATAAGTACTACTTATCATAGATTTCTTCTATGTCCTTCATCACAACTATCACATGATCATAGAGTGCTAGGTATATAAGGGTACTAATAATGGCGGTAACTTTATGTGATCAAGGCCACCCTGTGGCCGAAACGCGTAATGACGTGCTGTGCTGGTGCTGGCTTCTATTAAAACCCTTCGAAGCACGATTTGGTGTCCGTGTGCTTTCTTCTTCGCCCGCCTGGAAGTGGGAGAATGCGCTTGGTGTTTGCATCATTTTGCCGGTAGTGGGTCTGCTACTGTTCACGGATCCCCTCGGCGTTTGTTGGCCGCCACTCTCAGCCACCCGATGTACTTTTTTCTTATACGGAAATTCGTGACGGCCCCCCGTGTGAACTACATATCCCAGACTGCTCCTGAGGTTTGCTGCCGGATGTTGTCTCCTGACGCACTCCCCGGTGATCCTTCCATGTAAGGGCAAGTTAGATTCCATACGAACACGGGTGTCGAGGAAGTGTTTCTTTATTTCTGCGGTCTAATCAAGGTTCGGACTGCCCAAGAAGATATCGCCAGCACTACCAGCTATGTCCAGTTACGCCCAACGAGAACGCGAGGCGGAGGCTGATGAATTGTTCAGAAATCTGATCACGGCATCTACGAGACGGACGGATGAGGGTATGAATGCAGCTATTGATCCCAACCCTGATATGAAAACCCTACTTAAAGCACTCGAAAAATGTCAACGAAGCGAAATGATGAAATCGTGGGAGGTGATTTCGCTGACCAAATAAGAGGAAGCAGGTCGGGTCGCACGTGGTTTGAGGATCATACTAGCGCCCAATTTTGACAACATCCATCCAGAAATGCTTGTCGAATGGGCGGATAACAATCTTAGCGCTTCCATGAATGCGGTCAGAATTTTGATTAAATATGCCCGCATCGACCGTGACATGCTTTTAAAGAAAATCGAGGAGATTAATGAGCAACTCAATAAACGATCTGAAACAGAAGAAATTCTCAAACAGAGAAAGGAGATCGATGACAGAATTAAAAAACAACAAGATAAAATAAAACAGAGAAAAATACGCAAATTCACAAGGGATAAAGAGGACTACGAGCTAGGGCAGATTTTCACCTTCGCCCGTTGTTATGACAATGACAGAAAAAAACGCTCTGACAAATTGGCTACCACCATACGGGATGTACCAACCACAAGTGGACACTCCACGCCGGTAGAATTAGACACAGTCGATTCTGTTTCTTTGACCAGTGGCAGTGAGGGGGTAGAAATGGACCGCAGAGGTTCCATCATGATGCCAAGTATTTTGCAACCAGGAGAAGAGCTGAATTTTTTAGCCGAGGACTGCCGCCAGACCCTGAGGCCGCGGAATCCGCAAGCATCCGCAGGGTCAAACGAAACAAGAAACGGAACGCCAGAAGAAAGGCCCATGGCGCAAAAAGGCAAAAAAGGACAATGGCGACGACGCTAAACAAACGCAATAACAACAACACGATTGTCAACCTTTCTAAAATCGCTCTCACCGTTGCAGAAGAGAACATTTTATCCTTGGGTCTCTCTTACTGTGCAGGCAGTAACTTTAATTACTGCAAGACCAGAGTTGACATGTTCAGCTTTACAAGAAAATTAAAACTCAAGAAATTCTTTACCATCAAAGGCGGCAACAAATCAAACGCTTCCTCCGAAACTACGGCTGCCATTATTGATCATAATCTGGCAGTAGCGGATGCCCATTTGCTCCTCACCCTGGCTGAACTTAACAACACGGAGGCCGATTCTTCAAGCTGGTTCAATGATACACGGTCCTCACAGGACAGGCTCTCAACCCTTATCAACATGGATTCATGTGCTGGTCTCAGCCCGTTCAGAGGGAAATCAAGTTTCATCCCCATGATGCCCAAGGACGCCATTGACATTTTCCAGGAGATGGTCATCAACGATTTAAAAAATCTTTATCAGGCTACCAGTCATAAAAATGTTAAGGCCAATCAACAGGATTTACAATACAAGAATCTTATTTGTAAATTAAACAACAACCCTGGTTTGATGATTTGCACGGGGGCAACGTGGTTATATGGCCCAGGGAGGAGTACGTGACCGAAACCAAAAGGTAGCTTTCCGATGAGGACTGCTATGAAAAAATAAATATGAAGATATACAACACCTCCAAGGAGTCTTTGAAGAAAATGCTGCATTCCTATAAAAGACAGGGCCTAATTTGAGCAACGAATTCAACTTTTTATTCAATGAATTCCCTATCATCCCTACGCTCCGCCTTATACCAAAGATTCATAAAGGAGTGAAGCCGGTACCAGGCAGACCCATCATCTCAGCCATTGGAAGTATCAGTGAGAACACAAGTAGGTATGTGGATTATTTTTTACAACCATTAGTCCAAGATTTGTCTACCTACATTAAAGACACTGGGGATTTTATCAGGAAACTGAACAATATTCAATGGCAAGAGGGGTTCCTTTTGGTGACCCTAGACATTGAGTCACTTTATACTAGCATTGAACACGTCACTGGTATCGCTGCAACCAAACATTATTTGGACCTTAGACCTATCAAATTTCATAACCACAACGTCATGCTTTTAGAACTGATCAAGTGGGCCTTGTGTAATAACCACTTTATGTTCGGAAATGATCTTTATTCTCAAAAGAGGGGAGTCGCCATGGGAGCTTGCTTCTCCCCCAGCTATGCCTGTCTCCATGTTGGTTGGTGGGAGGAGCAGGTTCTCATGGGGACCCATGCTGATGTGTTTAATTCCAATATTGTTAAGTGGTTCAGATATGTTGATGATGTTTTTATGGTCTGGAATGGTGATTTTACTAGTGTGATGAACTTTATCGAGATTTTAAATAACAATGCTTTTAATCTCAAATTCACTTCTCACATTGACAACATTTCTGTTGAGTTTCTAGATACTAAAGTTATGATTGTTGACAACAAGATTGAGACAACCCTTTATAGAAAACTCACTGCTGGCAATTCAATCTTACACGCCAGCAGTGCTCATCCCCAGCACCTCATAAAAACATCCCCTACGGGGAACTCCTCCGTGTTAAACGCATTTGCAGCACGACGGAGGAGAGGGCTAAATGCTCAGAGGAAGCAATAATGAGGATGAAGGAAAGAGGTTACACTGAGAAGACTCTGAGGGACGCCTACAAAAAAGTGCAATCCATTTCTAGAGATACACTGCTAAATGATAAGTCCAACAATTCAAGTCTTAATGAGCCCGCCCTTGGGTCAGATAGCCCATTCCCTGACGCACCACGTTTTATCACGACCTACAATAAGCAACACCATAAAATCAGGGCCATTGTCACCAAAAATTGGCCCATCTTGCTTACTGATGGTATTCTGGCACCCACGTTACCCTCTAAACCTGTTCTCACGTTCAGAAGGGCTAAGACTATGAAAGGAGAACTCATGAGGTCTAATACTGAGAGCTCTTCCAGCGGCACATGGCTTAAACCCAAAAATTGATTTTTTAAATGTGCCAGCTGCAGGGCTTGTAAATTTGGCCAGAACACCACTGAATATTCTGTTCCTTTTAGCCCCAACATCAGGCAAATTAAGGGCCATTACTCTTGTAGGTCTGATTTCGTGGTATATGTCCTTAATTGCACATGTGGATTAAACTACATAGGTAGCACCAAACTTCAAGCTCATGTTAGAATTCTTCAACATTTAAGAGCGATCGTGAACAACGATTCCAGCTATCCTGTAGCGCGACATTTTAAGAAATGCCACAAAAATGATCTCAGCTGCCTCAAATATTTCGTTATCGAAAACATTCCCGTACAACGTAGAGGTGGCAACAGAGAAAAGCTCCTCAGAGAGCTCGAAACAAGGTATATCCTTGAGTTCGACAGCAAAGCACCCACAGGGCTCAACAATACTGAAGACTTACACAATTTTATCTGAAAACAGGCAGTTCACTACATGTAGCATCCTTCAGTGTTCCACCAGATACCAGCAGACAATCTATCGACAACTCGCGCGGATGTTTTCTGTTCCTTGCTCTTGGTCCTTTATCCATACTAATTATAGGGGTCATATCAAGATACATGTTGCATAATAATATGTTTTTATTCCAATGATTATTTGACAACTGAAACTTTGGTTATTATTGTTGAAATTTGCTCATTTTCTCTTTTCTTTTCTTTCCTTTTCTGTTTTTCATATTTTCCTTGGTGCCGGCGACTTCTGTTTTCCTTAGTTGATGTCCCATACAGTTTGGCTCTTCCGGCTTTTGCCAGCCGTGTCCCATGTGGGATCACCTCAACAGAAGTTGTACAATCTCTGTTTCTACACATGAACGTCAAATCAGCTTTTGAATTTGTGCACATATGCTGTTTGTCTCTATGCACTCCAGCATTTCCACATTTCCTTTTTCCCTCTTTTCTCCACCCTTTTATTATTCACATCTGCACTCTTTTCACTTCTTTTTGATAATGTTTTTATGATCGATGTATTTGCAATTGATTTTTACAGAATCCTGGGCCTGCTCACTAGTCTTTTTTATCTCTTGCTTCCTTGCCAACTTTCAGAGAGATGTCTTTGAATGTATTCATGAACATTTTGCATTTGGTTTATAATATTGTTGTCATGTATATACTTTATGCGATTGTTTGCATTTTGTACTATTATCGCGTATTTTGCACTACAAAACCTTTGCACTTTTCACTTTAATTGGCTTGTAAGTCCTCATGTCAATTCCCAAAAAAAAGATGCATTTTTGACAATATCGCTACTCTGCATATACTCTATGCGGGTGTTTGCATTTTGCACTATCATTGCGTATTTTGCACAACAATGCCATTGCAACTTGTACTTTAATTTGCATATTTTGCACAACTAGCATTTGCACTTTGTAATAAGACTGTTCATGCTATTTTGCACTTTTCCATGAATTCATTATGGCAAGAGAAAGACAAATTTGCAGCCCATACCAAGGATTTCTGTTACAGACTTTCTGCGTAGTAATTACAAGTATATTTGTATATTTTGTATAAGTACTACTTATCATAGATTTCTTCTATGTCCTTCATCACAACTATCACATGATCATAGAGTGCTAGGTATATAAGGGTACTAATATTGGCGGTTACTTTATGTGATCAAGGCCACCCTGTGGCCGAAACGCGTAATGACGTGCTGTGTTGGTGCTGGCTTCTATTAAAACCCTTCGAAGCACGATTTGGTGTCCGTGTGCTTTCTTATTCGCCCGCCTGGAAGTGGGAGAATGCGCCTGGTGTTTGCATATATATATATATGTATATATATATATATGTACGTGTGTGTATGTGTGCGTGTGTGTGTGTATGTGTGTGTGTATATATATATATATTTTCCACAAAATGTCAAGTAACATACTATCAGGACAAAGTACAGATGCTTTTAGGAATCCATTTATTCCATCTTCACATTACACGTGAAGATGGAATAAATGGATTCCTAATAGCATCTGAACTTTGTCCGGCGATTGTGTTATTTGACGTTTTGTGAAAAACTATTGTTTCCTGGCTTGTAAGTGGCTGTGTGGGTGAGTGAGTGGCTGTTTGAGTGGGTGTTAGGGTAACTGAGTGGGTATGGGAATAGATGTTTTGGAGACTGACTTTACGAGTAGCTGTATGGGTGAATTAATAGATGTGCGAGTGCTTGTAAGGGAATGTGAATGGGTGTGTGAGTGGCTCTGTTGAGAGGCTTATAGGTGAGTAAATGGGTGTGTGAGTGGCTGCATGGGAGAATAAATGGGAGTGGGAGTAGCTGAATAGGTGAATGAGTGGCTGTGTGAGTGAGTGTATGGGTGACTTATGTCAGTAGGTGTATGGGTAACTGAGTGGCTGTGTGTGAGTGAGTGGGTGTATGAGTAGCTATGTGGATCGGTAAGTGGGTGTGTGAGTGGTTGTATGGGTAGGTCATTGGGTATATGAGAGGTTGTGTGGGGGTGTGAATGGGTGCATGAGTGGTTCTGTGGATGATATCATCAGTGATGTCACTGACCATGGCATGAGTGATGTAATATGTGAGGTCATAAGCAGTCCATTGCGGGGGCATAAGTTATCATTAGTTCAGTTAACTATAACTGCTAAATTTCACTGGTTTTGTATGAGTGAGATTTGAGCCTAACTGTAATTTCCCTGTAACCATTGTTTTTTTTCAGTGAACTTCTAAGGTTTTTTAAATTCTATTTCCTAACTCTAATGTCCCTGTAAATCTGGTTTCTTCAGTGAATTTCTAAGGTTCTTTAATGTTGTTTCCTAACTATAATGCTCCTGTAACCTTTGGTTTTTTAAATGAATTTCTAAGGTTTTTAACATTTTATTTCATAACTGTAACTTGTAGAAAGTGAGTGTGTGAAAGAGTGCACAAGGTCTCAGTGGGTGTGTGAGTATCTGTGTGGGTCTGGGAGTGGCTGCATACATGTCTCACTGGGTGTGTGAGTGTCTAAGTGGGAATGGGAGTGGGTGCATGAGTGTTAGAGTGGGTGTCAGAGTGGGGGCATGAGTGTCTAAGTGAGTGTCTTAGTGGGTCTGTGAGTGGGTGTGAGTGTGTCCAAGTGGGTTTGTGAGTGCCTCCATAAGTGTGAGTCAGTCTGCGAGTGCGTGCCTGAGTGGGTCTATGAGTGGGTGTGTTAGGATCTGAGTGGGTTTGTGAGTGGGTATGTGAGTCTCTGAGTGACTGTATGGGTCTGTGAGTAGGTGCATAAGTATCTGATTGGATCTGTGAGTGCGTGCATGAGTGTCTTAATGGGTCTGTGAGTGGCTGTGTAAGTGACTGTATGGGTGTGTTAGTAAGTGCATGCATGTCTGAGTGAGTGTCTGAGTGCATCTGTGAGTGGGTGTGGGGCTGAGTGGATCTGTGAGTGGGTGTATCAGTGTCTATGATTGGTTTTGTGAGTGCCTAAATGTGTGAGTGGGTGTCTAAGTGTCTGTGTAGGTGTATCAGTATGAGTGACTCAGCCACAAAGGAACGGTGCCTGCCCTTTTATCCAACAAGACTTCAGAGTTTTGGACAAAATATCTACCCAAGTGGAGTACTTTGTACTGGTCAATTACTAAGTGCTACTTCCTTGGGTAAATGCCCAGTTCGTATTCTGCACTACACCATAATGGAGCACAAGGAAATATCACCAGTGACCTTGTGTGCGTTTGGCAATGTGATTTCTCCTGATGCGTCTTTATCCAGAAATATGTGATAACATGAATCTTCCTATAAAGAAGACAGCTAGACCACGAAGAGGTAAATCTTCACCAAACAAGGGTCTTTCTTCCTAACTATATGAAGTAAATGCTTCTTTGTTTGGTGAACATGTCCTCATATTCCTCATCAACATCGTCGGGAAACGTCCTGGTTAAGCTGTCCATCATCCTGGTAAAAGGCAGGAAAATCTTTGCATACTATTAAGGTTGGCGATGTCAAACGGGCAAACATTCAAAGTGATTTGCACATTTCTGTACTCGTAGTTATTTAAATGGAGAACCATGGACTCTGCTCTCACCAGTAGTGGTCAGGAAAGAACCCACTCATCACATTCACGACAGATCGCGTTCCAATAGATCCACATAGCATTCACTTCCACTATGGATTTCAGATCCTTTTTCAATGTGGAATTGCAGAGAAAACACATTTGATTTGCCTTCGCCAAGCCCAGGAAGTTAGGATAAATTTACCTTGACAAAAGGGAGGGCCCTGTGACCCCATCCCCGGGGCCCAACCATTATTCAATACCACAATGCCCCCTCCCTGGGCTGATTTTATTGGCTGGGTTGCAGGGACCCCACCCCCCAGGGCCCAGCCACTATTTAATACCACCAGACCCCCCCTCCTGGGTAAATTTTGGCCACAGGTACCCCATCCCCCAGGTCCCAGCCATGTCTCCATGGGTGCCCTGGTTCTACCCAGAGCACCCAGTGTGCTAAGGGACCACGGGGGAGCCTCAAGGCCCCTGTGGTCCCAGCTGACTCTCTGCCTCCTGTGGGATCCGGCATTGCTGCCGCACACATAGATCTGCTGAAAATGCAGCTCCATGCATGCAAGAGCAATACTTGGGTCCGGGATCAGTGCGAACCCCACCTTCATGGTTTACTTAAGCTCTGGGGTGGTGGTGGGTCCATGCTCCTCCCCTCTATTTCTTTTATTAATAGCACCGGAAAGATAGTGGTCCCCAAGATGGAGGGGGGTTGGGTTCAGAGTGACCAGCCCACTGAATTTTAACATTTGCCCCGGGGTGGTGGTGGGCCCAGGGGGTCCGCATGGCCCCGTCTAAATTTTACCAATAGCCTCAGGGAGGTGGTGGTATTCGAGCTTTGGGGATCTGTCGGCCCTCTAAATATTACCAATAACCCCAGAGAAAAATAAGCCCTTGGAGGGCGCCCTGTATGTATATCCTCCTCCTTATTTTAATAAAATATGCATGCTCCCAGGACCTGGCCCACCTGAGAGCTTCATTAAAAATAAGCGCGGAAAACCGTGCTTGGTTTTTTTTGCCACAGATTCGCTGCTCCGGCATGATTTTGCGGCAAAACTTTTTTTTAAATGATTTTTTGCCCTGGCGGCTTACCTCTGGGACCCCAGGATCAGAGCTAAGGGGTCAGGGTATTCCTGCCCTGCCCCCTTTTCATTTTTTAAAAACATTTTTTCGGTGTTCCTGGTTGAAGTGTTGGCAGCCAATCAAATCTCAGCACGAGATCGGGAGGGTTTGCAGACCCTTCACGTTCATAGATATCCAAATTTGGATTTCTTTTAATAACTCTAAAAGTACTGGATGGATTTACACTAAATAACAAAAAGCACTCTTTCTGGACCAAGAGCTAGCTTTCTGCCAAATTTGGTGCAATTCTGCCCAGCGGTTAGGGCTGTAGTCATGTCTAGAATCTCATTAGAAATTAACAATGGAAACACACTTTTTTTGACCCCCCCCCTTTTCTCAGCCCCCGCTTGACGGATCACCCCAAAACTTTCTATGCACAACTACAATCACTGACACACTTTTTTGGGTAACGTTTTGTGAAGATTAGTCAAACAGAGCCAAACATATAGGCAAGTCAAAAATGCTTTTCCTATGGAACATGGTGCTAACTACAACTACCTACAGGTAAACGCCAGTAGGTAATATATATATATATAAATTCACTTAAAAAACCATAGGTTTCACACATGTTATAGTTAGCTGGACATTTCCCTCGTAAAAAACCAATGAAATTCCCCCGTTATAGTTAGTAAAGGGAACTATAACTCACGCGACCGCAATCCACTGCTGATGACGTCAGATATTACATCACTGTATTTATTCACTTATTTACCCATTTTTCTTTCCTTTAACCTTTAGCTATACATATTTAATAAATATTTATTTTACAGAAAGACACATATGTCATCAGTGATGTAATATCTGACGTCATCAGCAGTGGATTGCGGTCGCGTGAGTTATAGTTCCCTTTACTAACTATAACGGGGGAATTTCATTGGTTTTTTACGAGGGAAATGTCCAGCTAACTATAACATGTGTGAAACCTATGGTTTTTTAAGTGAATTTGCAAGGTTTTTTAAATGCTAATTCTTAACTATAACGTGTGTGAAACCTATGGTTTTTTCAGTGAATTTGTACGGTTTTTTAAATGCAAATTTTTTTTTTGAGATTTTTGGTAAACCTATGTATAAAATAATATATGTACTATATCCTGCATTATGGAATGGTTAATTTTTTTTTTTATGCATTTTTTTCCGTGCGCGTACGGTAAGCTGACGCTACGCGCTCCGTACGTCATAAGTACGGTGGGCTTACGTGATACGATGCGCGTACGGTAAGCTGACGCTACGTGCTCCGTACGTCATAAGTACAGTGCGCTTACGTGATACGTACGTGACGTACGAGTACAAGCATGCGCGTTGCGCGGAAGCAACGTCGCGGTTACGCAGGGGCGTGTTATGCGCATGCGCGAGTGCGTCTTACGTACGCGCTCCGTAAGCGCTCCGTAAGCGTCACATTTGCGCATGCGTACTTGTTTACGAGCGCGTACCGTAAGCTTACGGAGCGCGCACGGTAGGTCATGTGATCCACAAAGAACACTTTTCATTGGTTGAAACTACTTTCAGTTCCAGAAACTTCCCACACCACACCCATTCCCCTCATTACTGCTTGAGATCCCCTAGGAGAAGGAGCTGAATTGACATTGAGATACAATGGCAGAGCAGCAGACCTCTTCTGAGAGTGAGCCTAGCAGCACCATCATCAGACAGAGAAGGAGGAAACAAAAGGATTCTTTTGTGTGGGAGTATTTTACTTTTCCAGAGGGGCAGAAAAAGGTCAATGCTCCATTGGTCACTTGCACACTTTGTGACCGTGTTTTATCTAGAGGAGATCCAAGGAAGAAGTATTCCTTTGGAAATCACTCTATGAAGAGACACCTTAGGGATAGACATCCCAGGACCTTTGCTCGACATACTGGAGAAAACTCTTCAGTAAGTCACCTGAGCCCAACCTCAGAAGCTCAGCCGAGTACATCATCGGCAGCTCAGCTGAGCCCTTCCTCTGAGGTGGGAGCATAACCTTCTTCTGCTCCTCTGGATATTAACCCTCAATTTGGGAGGGTTGCAATGAGGTGTACAACGTGTTGTGGTCTTATTGTTTTTGGGGAGACCAGTGTTTCCCTTATTAACAATAAGATAGACCAGCACGTTTGTAGACGCTCATAATATTCCCATTCTTTCTTTCCTCCATCCCTGTATTAACCCAACGGCTCTTTTAAGAGCCAACCTTCCCTCACAATTTTTTTTATTTTTTTTTAAGCTTTCCTTTTTGAAATTTTTTTTTTGCCGTGCGCGCACGGTATGCGTAATAGTTACGCGAAGTTCGCGGAATTTCTCCTCGCGGAATTTCTCCGTTTACACCGTGCGCGTACGCTACGCGCATTCGGCGATTTTTTGAAAAAAAATTAAAATTCATTTTTGCCCTTGGGGGTCCTTCTGGGACCCCCTGACAAAGGCTAGGGGGTCAGGAACTGTCCAGCCTGCCCCCTTTTCACGTTATCCACCTTTGTTTTTCACCCCCTCAGACTGCGAGAGACAAAATGGCGGCCGACACTTTCTGGTTTCGACCGATTCGAATGTTTACTGAGATCTAACAACCAATCAGAATCGCGCTCGTGCACGGCGGCGTGCGCGTACGGTAAGCTTACGGTACGCGCTCGGAGCGCGCCCATAGATATATATATTGATTTAAATGCTATTTTCTCAGGAACTACTGAACAGATTTACATGAGACATTCAACAGGCACATCCCTGACCTGAGGGCTACCTCTCTGCCAAATTTCAAGGTATTCTGTTCAGCCGTTCAGGCTGTAGCTCGGACTAAAGGTCCTATGGAAAAATGCATGGGGAAAATGCGTTTTGGGACCCCCCCTTTTTCTCAGCCCCCGCTTGACGAATCCCCCTGAGACTTTCAGGGTAGGAGCGGAGTGGAGCGCCCCACCTATTTTGAGAATTTTGCGAGGATTCGTCAATCGGCGCCAAAGTTATTCCAAATAGAATGTTGCGGATTTCCTATGGAAACACGGTCCTAACTATAACTATCTACTGGCGACCGCCAGTAGATAATATATATATATATATATATATATATATATATATATATATATATATATTAGGGGTGGGCGGAATTTGCAAAATCCACTTTCGCAAATTATCACGTAAATGTTAAAAATTATTGCAAACACACGGAAATATCGCGAAGATGCGGAAGTTTTTTTCCCGCATGTTCGCGAGATTTTCTGCATGGTTGCGGCTCGCCAACTTACCCATGTGGATGCTCGCGGGCGCGGCCATCTTGTTTTCAGTTGTCTCGCGGTGCATGATCGCGAGAAGAAAGACGTGATCGCGCGCCGCATGACGTCACTGCGGCGCGAACTGTCACGAGACAGCGCAAATGGCTAAAAACAATACAACATCTCATGGAGAACGCGACCGGATCAAGAAAACTTGTCGGCGAACGCAGGGATTCAGGTAAGGCGATCGCGCGCGCGCGAGAATGTATTATTTTACAGCGCGAGCAAGAACCAAATTATCGCTAAGCTGCGGAATGCGGAAATTTTGAAATTTTCGCACTTTCCGCGGAAATGTCAAATTATCGCAATTTCCGCGAACGGAACGAAATTTTTCGCCCAGGCCTAATATATATATATATATATACGTGCATATTACTTTGTTGGTAAAAAATAAAACATCCGTAGTGGCTTCTTCAGACCACACCCATACTCCATTCACCAAGATGGCTCTTGCAGTGCAGCCTCGTCCTTTAGTGCCGGAAGCAACCAACACGATTTGCTTTATTGATCTTGTTCACCAATGACTGGAGTTTTAATAATTTATTCCCTTGAATAGATTGGTCTTTTTTCATAGGTAGGGTTGTAAACTGGGCACAGTCCCCTATACTCAACTCTGTCCAATCGCTCTGTGGCAGTGCAGTGGTTCTGACTCATGTTCCTATTTCCTATTCCCTCGGGCAGAGGTGTTACTGTATCATGCAAAACATGTTTTCACCGAACATCATGCAAAACATGTTTTCACCGAACAGACGCTACCTGGCCTACACCACAATGTGAATTAAGTTGGGTAAACTGGCATTTTTCATGGAGAATTGTTAGACATTAGGTACAATGGGGCAGATTTATGTTCCCTGGCGCATCCCTGCAAATCAGCATGGATGCGCCAGGGAAGATGCGTCACGCAAGTTTGCCCTTGCGCCACCGCAGATGCGCCGCATTTACAATGCGGTGCATCGTGGCGCAAGGACAAGCAGATCTGCCGGCGTAAGGTTGGCGCAGTGCTGAAGTTGCATCGCAAGCGCGACGCAACTCCAGCACTGTTCCAACCTACCCTATCCCTAACATAGTGCGTCAAGCCTTACGCCTGCTTCAAGCAGGCGCAGGGTTTTGACGCATCAGCGTTGGGAAAGTGACTCAGTGAAATCTTATAGATTTCACTGAGTCACTTTTCAGGGGCGTTCCTGCGACGGAACGCCCCCCTGAGTAGAAACGCCCACATGAAACCTGACGCAGGTTTCATGTGGCGCAGGGCTTTACACCGTGACGCATCTCCATAGATGCGTCACGATGTAAATGGTGCGCAACATGGTGCAGGGTTTACGCCGCCGCTGCGTCACAAAAGTGACGCAACGGCGGTGTAAAAGTGGCGCAAATCTGATATAAATCTGCCCCAAAGTTTGTCAAGACCCATAGCAAATCTTCTCTTCAAAACCCCTGGGATCGACGTGATCAAACATCGATGCTTCTGAATAGTCGGAATTGGATTGGACTGAAAGTCTGAGGTGGAATAATTCACACAAACTTGAGGAGCACGTAGATCCTCTCAGAGGTCAAGAAAGACAAGGCTATTTCTAGCTGTTGAAGTCCCCAACCAAAGTAACAATATTTATCTAGTTGAAGTGTAAATTTGACAGCCCCTTGAACTTGAGAATCAAGCCAAATGGACTTTCGGCCCCGCTCCTCAGTATGGTTTGACCATGAAGGAGCATTGGGATCAGGGCTTAATTGGTAAAAAAACATAATTGCAGCAGCATTAACGTTTTCTTTTAGGACACCTATCTCTGATACTGTCAAACAGTGAGGTTTGCAAATCCCAAGCTGCTTTTACTTGATTCCACCTCATGAATCTTTTTTCTCCACCCTATACTTCCTGTCTATTTATTTCACACTTTCAGTTTCCTTTGCATCTCTGATTTCTACACTTTTGTCACTGTTTTCCTATCTTTCTCTATCTTTCTATCAGTTTCTGTGGGTCAAAGACTAACATTATTGAAAAAGCCAATAGGTCTTGAGTTTGGGACCTATTGCCTTTGCCAGTGGTTGGTTTTTAGTCATGTTGCACAGCATCCTGGATGCTGTGCAGAATGGCAAAAGTTTTTTTTTTTAAAAAGAAGATTTTAATGCGTCTGGCTGCATCACTTTGCAGGCACATTCACAAAACTATTTTTTTTTTTTTTTTTTAACCCGGGCTGTGGGAAGCAATGCTAGGAAGGCCAAAGCGAGGGGGAAGCAACATGGGGCGGAAGGAGGGGGCACGACGGGGATGCGGGTGGCGGAAGCAACACAGAGGGCTTGGGTGAGGGAAAGCAGATGACAAAGCGAGAGACAGCAAATTAGAACACTGGTTGGAGCAAAAGGGCGAAAGAGAGCAATGTGGAGCAGGTAGGGGAGAAGCACACAGGTGAGGAGGCAAGGAGCAAGAGCAACATGGAGGGGCTGAGAATAAGAACACGGGCGACGGAGAGCAACACAGATTGCAGGGGGAGAGAAGAATGTGTGGGAGACAGTTGGAAAAAACATGCTCTCCCGTGGAGTGCTTACCCATAAATAAAAAAGTAGGATTTAAAAAGCAGTGGAAGCATAGAAGTCAGACAATCAAAAGAGATGGCAGAGTCTGTGCTCCATGGGAGAGACAACCACAGAACTGGCAAGCTGCACACGAATAAGAAGCAGGCAAATGAGAGTGACGGGAAAGCCAACCAATGGTAAGCAATGGGTGGGCTCCATACCTCTGTATGTTCTTGGTAAGTCTACAGTATGCTGCTCAACAGACAAGGCATGCGCTTTGCAGGAGGCGAGCCCTAAAAAATGTGTGCTGATCGCCAGAAATGAGAGGCACGACCACTGCCACAAATTTTGCTCTGATTCCTAGAACTAAACTTTACAGTGCGTGTCAATGTGGGATCCTCAACTTTTAGGACTCGGTACAAGACTGCTTATTGGGTCTCAACAAGAGGCCTTTGCAGCACACTCAAATATGATTGGGTGTGAGGTGCACAGCATACCTACAAAGGATTCAGTGCTCCCTTGTCTTTCAGAGAAGAGCATTCAAGCACAGCAAAGGCCTTACACATGAAACTGTTACTTTTGTAAAGTAGCCACAGTGGAAGGATAGCAGGCATGGGTTCTGAAAATGTAGAATGGAAGATAGGGTATCCAGCTACATTTTCTTTGTAAATCTACTAGGCCAGTAGATAATGATGTGAACCAGACTTCCGAACCTGTAGGAATCATAGAGGGAACTAATGTGATGTAATTTGCAGCTATGAAGAAATGTGATCTCCTAACCTTTGCCCTCTAGAAGGACCCCAGTGTACTTCTAAACTATTAGTAGAACTTGGAACTCCTGTTTTCTAAGACACCATTCCTCGAAAATGTGCCCAGTCTCGCGTTGAATGGAAAGTTGAACAAGGGGCCTGCCTGAGATCTAGGCTCACAGATACGATTTTTAACCAGAGGCACAACTGAGGCTGCCCTGAACAAACACAGGGAACAGTCCAGAAGAGGAGAACATCTGGAGCGAGAGGAAGAGCAGTTTTTGCGCCAGCCTAGAAATGGCTTCATCGCATAGCGAGGCTGGGGCTTCCACAAACCAAGGATGAGGTTCAATTCGCTCTATAGTGACACTAGAAATTACATTCAGCGCATGGAGGGAGGGAAGCAGGGTCAGGATGAGAGGGATCAGGCCAGGTGGGAGTGCTGAGGCTTTGCTGATCGTTGGCGATTTCAGTGCAAATGAGCGAAACCTTATCAAGGAAGTAAGCGCAAGGTCATTATAGAGCTCTTCGACTGGCGCCAGGGGATTCCTCGCGCATCTCGGAGAGTGGAGAGGGCCTTAACAGCCTGAATGGCCTCCCCGGGTCTGTTAATAGCCAATTTAATTTTGGTTGAAAAGTAATATTCCCTTAGCTGGGAGGAGAGCTATATGGTAGCTTTTACTATACATTTGCATAGGATAGTTGGCCCTCGTGGGAATTCAATTTCTGCAGTAAATCTTTTTCCTTCCACACATGAAAATGGAAGAAATGCAGCCTTCATCCCTTCCTGGACTTGGTCCAGGCGCTTTTTGGTGCACTCAATGCACAACATATTAGTATTTTAATGACATAACAGTTAGGTCTCTATTTTGATTCCTGTGCAGAAACTGAGTTTGGGACAAATGCCAGGTTGCGTCTGATTCAGTAGTATAACCCTGACAAACATTACGTATTCTGGGGCGCTTTGCGCTGTTATATTTACCAGGTCAAAACTCCCACAAATCCGCCAGTAAAATACCACGGTCGCTTGCAAAGCTTCAAAGACAAGCTGTACAGGTGTGCTAGTTAGAGTGCGAATTGCCTGTGTGCCACCACTTTCTGGCACACGATTAGTGCGCCTAATAATTGCTTCTTTCCCCCATGCCCGTAATATGGCACAGAGGCAAAGTGGTTCCTCATTTGCGTGGGGTCATGACCTCATGATAATAAGAGACCACACCCTTCAGATCATGTAGCATTTTGTTTTTTTGGATTTTTAAATAGCGCAAACTTGACCCAAAGGTATCAGAGCACTTTACATGAGCACCACTTGCGTTACAGACGGACACATTCCTTTTTTTTTTTATACGCACGAAGAGATTAAGTGATTTGCCCAGAATCACAGGATGAGGATGTTGAGTGTCCCTGCCAACACTCGAGCCCAGTTCCCCAGCGTCAAGGTCGACCGCTCTAGCCATAAGGTCACATCCTCTCCCCAATTGCATGTGTGCTGACATATAACCTGTATTACAGAAGAAGTCGCACAAGTGTCTGCAACCCCTTCTTAGACCCCAAAGGTCACCAGTGGTACAGAAAGCAAGTGCACATGCCCATTTACCCCCCACCCAGCACTTTGTGCAATCAGCCCCAGGGTTGCAGTTTGTTGCAAGGAGGCAGTGCACTTGGTGGCCCCTCTGAATTCAGAGCCTTAAACTCAACTTAGACTTGAGGGGCACATTTGCATCGTGGCAGGGCTATTCTAAGGTGTGTGAACATAGTGTGTAAATTCATTGTATGTGGATATACAGAAAATATGGCATGGATCTGGCCCTCTTGAACCTTTCTTGGACACCCCTGTCACAGTGAGGTCCTGTCACTGCATTTACAAGAAGCAAGCAAAGTCTTCTGCTATGATTAGACCATTATTTCATTTCAAGGGTCACTCATAGTCGATGTACCGATTACTTTTATTTTAAACTCGCGGTGCCCGGTAAGGAACACCACCAAAAATGTGTTAAGAAGTGCTAACTGTGTGACTATTAAATGGTTTTATGAATGAAAGACACGGGGCTCGTGAGGTAATTACATAAACTTTGCTCTATTACTAACATCTTTTTTGCGCCAGAGTGAAAAACGGATGAATGAAATTTGTTTTATTTTTGGTGTGTTTATAAAACATGGAATGCAACAATGTTTTCACTTTCAAAACACAAAGATGAAAATAAGTTTTAGGTGAAATCGGTTCATTTTTAGATTGACGCCTACAAGACAGCACAGCTGAATGTTTTGCTAACATCTTGGGGACATTCAGAAAGCTTTCCTGGGAATGCATCCGCCCATTGCTTTGTGGTTTGTAACTCACATTTTCTTGCTTTCTATTTGTTGACTCTATTTGTTTTAGGCTATCCAGCTTGAGTTTGACCCTTCTCTTACCCAAACTCTATTTACTGTATTCTTCCACCAGAACTGGATTTCTGCAAACAGGCCTTTAAATTTTGTTCTTATCTTGTCAAATTTGCTGTGTATTCAGAGACAGAGTTCAAATGCCAAGCTCTGTCTCCCAGGGTGCTTGTTGTTTACTTTTCTTTCTCTGACTTCAAAATGAGAGGATTTACGTGACAATCATTCTGGCTAATTGGGGAGTGCTTGAGAAAGACTGTACAGTGTTATTTTTTTTCTAGCACAGAACATGTCTGTAAATGAACTGTGATGATGTTTCAGAATGAGAAAAGCACAAATGGAGCACATTGTCTGGCATTTCTGAAGTGTGGTGGAAACAAATATTTTAATATGATAAAAACAAATCAATACATGAGGTAATGACTTTTCCTAACACTATTGTTTGTGCACTGTATACTTTCACCAGTAAAACTGTAGGTCTGTACAAATGTAATGGTCATTATAAATGAAGATTTGCTATCTGTAATTGCAGTGTGCTACAACACCATGCATATACCACTCTATGCCACTTCAATCTACTCAGCACCACTCCACTCAACAACACTCTACTCTGCACCACTGCACTCTTAAGCTGCTACATGCTATGCCACTGCACACTTCGCCACTCTACACCATTGCACTCTGTCACTGCACTCTATGCCACTCTCTTCTACCCTGTACCACTGTTCTCTATGGCACCACACTCTGCACCATTCAAATCTGCATCACTCTACTCTAGGGCTCTCTTCTGTATGACCACTCTACTCTACCCTACTGCATTCTATGACACACTACTTTGCAAGTCTGCACTGTCTTCCATTGCACTCTCTGCAAATGCACTCTAATCTGCACCACTCTACTGTACTCTAAGCCAATGCCCTCTACACCACTACATTCTATGGCACTGCGCTCGATGTTACTGTACCACTCAACTCTTTGCCACTGCACTACACGCCAATGCACTCTACGCCACTACACTCTGCATCACTCCATGCCCAGACAACGCTCCCCAACCACCCCACATCCTATCCTCTCCAAGATGTCATCTCTGCTCCTGTTCCTCAACCTGCATCAGTTGGTGGTGTCAGTGGATTTCTCACCAGAATCGGGTAAAACCAGTAGAAAAGTTCCAAGTAATTATGAGGCCTACTGAGATATTGAGACATTACCAATTATGGTGACAAAAACTTGTAATGGGCAGATTTTGGTTTATAGAGATTGATATCCCCATACCTATGATGTAGCGCCTAAAGGTTTGAAAATTGTAGGGGTGCATCATATTCACTGTTAGTTGGCACCCGCATATAATCAATGTATCTTTAGTTGTGCTGTGCGAAAAGTATTAAGAAATGTATCAGCTATGTCGCTATGTAGAAGCGTTAGGAGACGTGAAAATATATTGTGAATGTATTTAGCAAATGCATAACGATTCGTTCCTGTTTAATGCAATGTATTAGGCTAAACGTGTAACCTGATTGAATTAACTCATGTATGTCGTTTATCCACGTATATGAAAGTAAAAGCACTAATGTTAGAATGTCATTTAATAGTGTGTTTAACCTAGTAGAGGCCCGAATTCACATATATCGTTGAGAAGAAAGGCCTGGTATTTCTTATGTTAGCTGAATGGGGTAGGCCGCTAGTGATTTATTCTAGTAGAGGTTTTGGGCTGCAGTAAATTGTAAAGTTAAAAGATGCAAAGTATTTCTCCATCCCATGATCTCACCGCAGGTGCAAGGACAGTTAGTTCGTTAGTAGAAAAGGTCTTTGTCTAAGAGTTGAATTATGGAGAAAGCCAGACATGGGAGTGCATTGGAATGTGCCAATCGCAACTCCTCGTGCCGACGGTGTCTGGGACTCAAGGCCAAGCTGATGGACGATGGAAGATGGACAGCGCTGGACGGAAAAGTACTGGAAGAAGACCTGGTCGAGGAGGTGTGCCAGAGGGCGTGTTCTACGATTTGGGGTTTCGTATTAGGGACAGCGCCCCGAGGGTTGAGCAGAACAGAATAGACCAGAGCAGAGAGAAGAGTTGGGCGAGGAGCTAGTAGGAGCACGTTTAGATCGAACTCTCACTAAGTGAAGACTTCTTTGGGACTTTCACTTCTGACACCTTTTCACGATTCTTGGGTCTCAAGGGAACGCTAAGTAGGGATGTCATCCAGCATAGAGTAGGGACAGAGATGCTTTGGGTTAATGATTCCTAATATCGACATTGGCTTGGTAGTTATCTACCTCAGGCTTTTAGAATTTGTACTTTTGTTTATATTTAGTCGTATGTGGATTCTCCGTAGAGTAGCATTTGTGTTAGTGCTCCCTCCACGCTATTGGGCAAGTAAAAAGGTTCATCGGCCAGAGTGAGTTCTTGGAGACTAATGGAAACAAGAAAATTGGGCCCCAGCAGTTGGTAGCAGAGACGGATGGTTACTTCCGATAGCGAGGGACGATTAGATTAAGATAAGTGATCCTTGAGACCCATATACGATAAGTGATGGTGAATCATCAGATGGTGAACAGCAGGTGACGGCAGATGGTGAACGTAGACGGCGAGTAGCAGTGCGGCAGGAAGCAGCAGTTCGTGGAGTGAGTATGAACAGGATGAAATGTTGTAGATTGCGGTGTTGATTTGTTGTGTGATGTCTGGCGGAGTTGGAGTAGATGTTGAGTGATTGTGAGATCAGGCTGTGAGCGAGCGCATCCCGGGAATTGTGGTGTAGAAGACACCCGTGGTAGATTTTGTTGACCACCCAAAGGAGATCGTGAGGTACCATCGATCACCTGGACCGAGATAGGGGGAGTGAACGTGTGAGTGCATGACAACTCGACACTGGTCGTGGGTTGCTGTATGTGAATTTGAGTACTTGTAACCTATCAGAAGCGATCTGTCTGATCGGACGGGGACAGACAGTTGCCAACCGAGGTCAACAATTTCGAGAGACTGTGGACGAACAGTCAGAGGCTGTGGACGGACAGCCAGAGAAGTAACTTGTTTGGGACAAACGGTTATTTCGGTGTATGAATGGGACGAATGCAGGCGTGAGACGTAAGTGAAAGGAAAGGGAACTGCTGCGAAAGAAGGAAGGTGACGTCAGAGAGTGCCGCGCTGCGATAGGCCGGTTGGTGTTAGTCGCGCTGCTATTGGAGGGTTTGACACCAAGAGGTAAAACAGTGCGTGGAATCGAATTTTGTCAGTCATGAAGTGTTTTAAGGTTTTTCGAGAATTGTGTAGGGGTGACAAACATGTGGTTACTCGAGAGGGAAAAGAAGCCCCTCCCGAGGATACTCCAGCACATTACATGGCAAAGGATGTGGGATTGCACACGATAATTTGGCTTGAGAATTGGCATAAAATGAAGGAGAATTAGCATTCCCAAGGTATGGCTCATTTAGATTAGCAGTGTTGTACCAGTTGAAATCTGTGATGGCGGGGTTACGACCTTTGCCAAGGCCAACACAATTCGAAGCACTACATGCGTGGATTAGAGCAGCGCATGACAGGGACAGAGGAAGGAATCAGGAAAGGGTGAAAAAGTCGATCAGGGCTTTTCAGGATGCCAGATGGGATGCAGCGGAGAAAAGATGGAGGGTACAGGCAATAGAGGGAGATAGACTGTATCCCTTATTGATCACATCGGAGGGGGTAAAGAACGTAAAGCCAGAAGAAGAGGATGATGGTGATATAGATGATGACCTATTGGAAAGATTGTAATAAGAGAGACCACCTCCGTATAACCCAGAGGTCCCAGAAGAGACGTTGGTCCAGATAGAAGACGGCAGGAGAGTAACATTCCAACCAGCGACGAGAGTAGAAGGAAAGATCTCGATAGGAACAGAGAGTACAGGGAGTCAGTCTGTGGCTAGCGTGAAGGTCGAGAGAGACGTGAGGTTACCGGATGCTCTAAAGGTACCGGTCACTATTGGACCTATTGTTTCGATTTATCACCCAGACTCAGAGGGGGTCGCAAACCCAGAGCGGACAGCCGAAGGAGTAAGGAGAGAGGCCGCAGGAAGGGGCCTAATGGGAGAAAATGGGTTAGTGGGTGGAATGGCTTGGGCTCCGAACCCTATAGAATGGAGTACGCCATTGCCAGCCATGTCAGATTCATCTCAGAGTCAAGGAGAACAGAGACCAGAGAGGCTGAAGTCTCTGATGGAGTCGAGATCAGATTTACGATCATGGGTACCACCAGTGAGAAATCAGAACCCAGCAGTGATGACAGCAGAAAGAGAGCGGGTTGCTTTTCTGAATCGGTCTGCTCCAAGGTGCATACCAGACGGGAGTAGGTCGCAGGAGCAAGAATGCGAGGACAGCGATAGGGAAGGGGCAGTCTGCCAAGAGATGCTGAGAGGAGCCCTGAAAGGGGGGATGATAGACGTAGTAAGGTTGAAAGCGGAATTGGATGAGATAATAGGTGGGAACTTACGCCTTGACAGGATATTAATATATGGACCAGATGAATTACTCTTCGTAGCGAAGGATGTGACTCGGAAGGCACGAGTTGCACATGAGAAATTGTCAGAACTGGCTAGGCGATATGAGGTGGACCTGTCTAAGACTAAAACATTGCAAGGAAGTCATAGGTTGCAGTATAGTGACCAGGAACTGGAGGAGAAAAGGGTTGCTGGACTGAGGTCCCACAGTAGAGATCTGATCGTAGCCATGCGTGCATGGATGACGCTGGATAAATAGGAAGACAAGTGGTCCAAGAAGAAAACCTCTAGGGGAGCGATGGCAGGGACCCCACCTCCGGGTGGAGGGGCGACAAGGATAGGAAACTTCCCTCTAAGGGAAGTGCAGAATGGAGGATATGTGCATGTACCCTGGAGCAGGGGTGATTTGGCGGCGTTTACGAATGATTTTCCCCGGCTTAGGGAGAAGTCCGCAGAGTGGTACAAGCAGGTTGACCGCTTTGTGAAGATCTCGAAGGTATTGTGGATTGATCTGAATACCTTATTTGATATTGTAGTTCCGGGAGATTTGTGGGCAGCATGCAAGATTGCCGTTGATTGGCCGTCTTACGAGCCTGAGAGGAACACGATCACGAATGGTCCGGCAATGTTAGTGATGAGGAAGTACGAGCAAGTGATTGAGTGGTTGAAGTCGAAGGTCTCACCACAAGACATTGATTAGGTGAAGATAGATAGGACAGTGCAGGAACCTAAGGAGACGGTACATGAGTTCTACGAGAGACTTTTGCAGGCTTTTAAGCAATACAGTGGCCTAGATGCGTTGGAGACGAAAGATATGGGACAGTTTGTCTCAAAGTTTGTGTTGGGGTTGAAACCAGAGGTTAGTCTCATGATACAGCAGCATTTGATTTGTTGGCAGAACAAGCCCGTTGATGAGATTTTGCGGTACGCCCGATATTGCACAGATGAGATTGAATCAAAACATAGGAAATTGAAAGATAACTTGCTGCTTGTTCAGATGCAAACCGCTCAGGGACAGCCTACTGGGGGAGCGTTGGCGAGGAGACAGGGAAATTATCAGGCGGGAAATCAGAATGTTCAGGGGCAGGGAAGGCCAAGACCAATAGACCCTAGAACAGGCATGGATGTGGCGACATTGAAAAAGACTACCGCATGTCATCAGTGTCACCAGGTCGGACATTGGAGACGCGAGTGTCCCCTGAACCCATGGAATCAGATACAGCCAGAAGGAGAGATAGTTCAGGTCCCTGGGGCGGAAGCGATACAGACAGTGACTAGACCTAGAATGGTAAAAGCGGGGACTGGTGTTCCGCAGGTGCAGGTTCCCCAGCCACCCAGAATACAGAATGTACAGCAGGGAGCTCGAACTTATTTGCAAATGCCAATGTTTAAAGTGAATGCGGGGAACGATACCAGCCTGTTGGCACGATCATGTTCAGGGAGAGACAAGGATTGCATCCTTAGAGCCATCCTGGAGGTAGATCAGAAAGGACCCTTTGTGGAGGCAGACCTTGATGGTCACCCTACAACCTTTTTGGTTGATACGGGGGCTACCATATCGAATATAAGATCGGCTGTGGTTCCGGGTTTAGCTCTTTCTGAACAAAGTATCCAGGTTGTTGGTGTGGCAAATAAGAAACTGATTAGTCCGCTGACAGAGCCAATTCCAATCAGGATAGGAAATTTCAGAGATCGACACCAGTTTGTGGTGTGCGATTCTAGTCCGGTTTGCCTGTTAGGGAGAGATCTATTGTGCAAGCTCAACTGCACGATCTACTGCACCCCGAAAGGAGTGGAGGTAGAGACGAGAGATGATGACGCGACCTTTAAGGTTGCAAATCAGCGTGTGTGTGTGGAAATGTACCCAGCATTGACGGTGGAGGAGCTTCCCCTTGATCTGAGGGACTCAGTGTCTATTGACGTATGGGACCTTAGTGGAGAGGAGATTGGGTTAGTCAAGGGAGTAGACCCAGTGAAAATCCAGATTAAACCAAACATAGAGTTTCCGAGGACACCCCAGTATAAGTTATCTCCTGAAACTATTGCAGGGATTAAACCTGTGATTGAATCTAAGATCAGGCAGGGAATATTAATGGAGATTATAGGTAGCCCATGTAATTCGCCTATCATGGGACTACAGAAACCAAGCGGGAAATTTAGGATTGTGCAAGATTTGCGAAAAATAAACGAAATAGTTGTTCCATGTTGTCCAGTGGTACCGAATCCATCTGTGATCCTATTTCAGATCCCATGTGAAGCTGAATGGTTCACAGTGATTGACTTGTGTCAAGCTTTTTTCTCGATTCCTCTGCATGAGGAAATACGATTTCTTTTGGCATTTCGGCTGGAAAATCGCGTGTTAACGTGGTGTCGTATCCCACAGGGGTATACAGAGATCCCATCTATCTTTAATCAGATCTTGAAGAAAAATCTTGAAGGCCTTGTGTTGCCACAAAACTCTGTTTTAGTGCAATACATTGATGATCTGCTTGTTGCGTTGGAGACGGAGGACGCCTGCAGAATCGATACCGTTGCTCTGTTGAATTACCTAGGAGAGAATGGTCACAAGGTGTCTCCAAACAAGCTGCAATATTGTTTGAGTGAGGTACAGTATTTGGGGCACCGAATTGAGAAAGGTAAAAGGAAGGTGTCACCAGATCGCATTGATGCGATTCTGAGAATGCCAGTTCCCTCGACTCAGAGGGAAGTCAGAATGTTCTTTGGGAATGGTGGGCTATTGCCGCCAGTGGATCCCAAACTTTTCCTTTGAAGCGAAGCCCTTACAGCGGTTGACTCGAAAGGATGTGAATGATCCGGTACCATGGGATGAAGACTGCTTAAGGTCATTTTTGAGGCTGAGGGAAGCTTTATGCAGTGCACCAGCTTTGGGAATGCCAGATTATAACAAGGCATTTGCTTTATTCTGTTGCGAAAAGGAAGGTTGCGCATTAGCAGTGTTGACTCAGAGTCACGAAGGTGTCCGTAGACCAGTTGCCTATTTTTCAGCTACTTTAGATCCAATAGCTTCTGCGTTGCCCGGATGTCTCAGATCCGTTGCTGCAACAGGTGTCAGTATCGAAAGATGTGAGAGCATTGTGATGGGTCATCCGCTTACTGTTCATGTGCCGCATTCTGTTGAATTGTTGATGACTAGGACTAAAACCCAGCACCTCACGAATAATAGGCTGACTCGTTATGAACAAGTCATCCTTGCTGCAGACAATGTGACGCTGAAGAGGAGTTCTGTTTTAAATCCTGCTACACTGTTGCCTATTCCAAATGTAGATGTAGATGAAGATTGTGAGGACCATGATTGTCTCGACGTGACTGAACTATGCACCAAACCGAGACCTGACATTGTCGATGAACCACTCCCAGTTTCAGATGAGATTTTCTTTGTGGACGGTTCATGTTTAAGAGACAGTGTTGGTCGACTGAGGGCAGCGTTTGCTGTGTGTACCATCACAGGGGTGGTTGAAGCCGCTTGTCTAGAAGGAGTATACTCCGCACAGGTGGCTGAGCTTATTGCTTTGACCCGTGCCTGTTTGGCCACTGATAAGATCTGTGTAACGATTTACACGGATAGTCAATATGGGTTTGGTGTAGTTCATTATTTCGGACAGCTATGGTCCCAGAGAGGGTTTATGACATCTTCTGGTTCACCCATCAGAAATGGGGATTATGTACGACAATTGTTGGAAGCATTGCAAGGCCCAGATGAAATTGCTGTTGTTAAATGTTCCGCACACACTAAAGAAAACGATTTTGTGTCGTTAGGTAACAATTATGCTGATGAAGTTGCTTGATTTTGTGCAGAACAGGGATGTAATTTTACCGAAAACCAGGTTGTGGAAAATGAGGAGAAGACAGATTACGATGTGATGTTAGCTATGGCAGACTCATGGGAGGAATTGAAACAGTTGCAAGATGGAGTTTCTGAGCAAGAGCGGGACAGCTGGATACAAGCTGGATGTGAGAAGGGAGATGTAGATGTATGGGTTTCGAATGATGGACGAGCTGTGTTACCGGAATGTTTGCTGAACCCCATGGCGAGGTTAATACATGGTGCTGTGCATCTTGGCAGGGATGCAATGATGCGAGTGTTTCGTCAGACGTGGTACAATCCAAAGTTTCGGACAGTGGCTGAAGCCGTGTGCCAGAGGTGTGTCACATGTCAACAGATGAATGTAGGAAAGAGGACCGCTGTGACGTTGAGCCACATAGCTAGGTCAGGTGGACCTTTTAATAGAATGCAGCTGGATTTTATTGAAATGCCTAAGTGTAATGGGCTGAGGTATATATTAGTCATAGTATGTGTCTTTTCCAGGTGGGTGGAGGCTTACCCGACACGTAGGTGTGACACACTCACTGTAGCTAAGTGACTATTGAGGGAACTAATCCCGAGGTACGGTTTCCCGACCTCTTTTGAATCAGATAGGGGAACGCACTTCCACAGTGAGATTATGAAGCTGCTTTGTGCTGCCTTGAATGTAGATCAAAGATTGCACTGCAGTTACCGACCAGAGGCTTCTGGGATTGTAGAGCAAGTAAATGGGACTTTGAAGGCCCGAATGGCGAAAGTGTGTTCTTCGACATCCTTGAAGTGGCCAGATGCATTACCTTTGGTTCTCATGAGCCTCCGTAGTGTCCCTGATAGGAGGACTGGATTGTCACCCCACGAGATCCTTATGGGGAGGGCGATGCGCTTGCCAGCAATACCTGCTACTGCTTTGATTAATATCACTGATGATATGATACTGGACTATTGTAAAGGCCTGGCTGACGTGGTCCGTTCTGTGTCTCAGCAGGTGCAGACAGCAACAGTTCCAACCGTGAGTGACCTGTGCCTCGACTTGTGCCCAGGAGACTGGGTACTGGTGCGCAAACACGTGAGGAAGAGTTGCCTGGATGCTCGCTGGCGTGGGCCGTATCAGGTCATATTAATTACGAATACAGCAGTGAAGTGTGGGTGACTTCCGAACTGGATACACGCCTCCCATACCCATAGAGTTCCAGCACCCTTGGAAGAAACAGCCCCTCTCGAGAACGAAAACCCAGCTGAGGTGGCAGAGCCATCTGAGAGGGCAAGTCAAGCTGTAGGGGTTGCTGACGCAGCTGGTTGTGCACTAAACCAAGCCGAAAGGGAAGGTGAAAGTAACACGGAAGCTGACTCGGAAGCAGAAGAAGAAAGAGCTGCAGCGGGCAGTGTCGAGTCAAATCCTGCTGAAGAGGAAAGCAGTGCACAGGGTACCAGTAGGGAGACTGGAGGTGCCACCGAAGCGGAAAGGGTTTGGCCCGTGAGTCAGAGACGGGTAAACTTGAGATCGGCGCCAAGAACAGATCTCGCCCCAGTTTCTGGAGAATCTGAAGCAGAGCAAGGTGACGAAGATCAACCCCAAGGTGCTTTGAGGCGATCGAAAAGAACCTGAGTGCCGTGCCAGAAGTACGCCTCACCAGAGTGGGCATACTCAGTGACTGATGACAGGTTTACTGACCACGGGACGGCTGAGATCGATCACACTGGTCAGCAATTCTCCGTTTCTGAGAGTGGAAGTGTTGTTGAAAATCCCAGGATTGGAGATCGAAGGAATATTGACCATCAATATTCCGAATCCGCCACTTCTGAGCATCATCCGTGGTCTGATTTTGGAAACGCTGGACTTCCCAACTTTTGCAGTTATACCAGCTCCCCAAGAACTGACAACCCTTAAACTTGAAATTTTGCAAGGGGTCCTACAGCTGTTAGGACCCGCAGTTATTCTGGACTGATTGAAAATTTGGTGTACATAAAGTTCGAAAAGAAGATAACCTAGGCCCGAGTGGAAGAAGAATAAATTTAGGGATTTTCCGTTGGAGGGCGAAGAAGAGCTAGGGAAGCCTTCCTGACCTAAAGATAAGAAATTGAACTTTGCTAGAGGTTTCCTCGGTTGAAGAGAGCAGCTGAACTGAGAACTGCTGGATGAGAAAGAGACTTGTGTCAACAGAGACTGTACTGAACATTGAGAACATTCCAAAGATGGCGGAACCTGGAAATACACACCGTAGAGCCAAAATAGTGATAGGCACACTGTTAGGGATAGTGATAGCTGTTATATTTGCAGTAGTAGTAACTTCATACATGGTGGCCCATAGACAGGAGGGGGAGGTCCAGGGAACACCCACACCTGCCACTCTGAGACAGGGAGGGGTCACTACTAGAGATCAGAGAGCTCAGATGCTTGAGGAGAGTCGTATGTTTCACATAGATTTATCTCGAGCTGACTTCAAACTCAATGCTTATGCGAAGCTGTTGTATGAGTATGTTGATGCGATGGATGCGAAGGATTGTTATGTGTGCATGCAGTTGCCTGCTTCAGTAGACGAAGGTATTAGATACCATCATCTCCCGTTGACATATGGGATTTCTTGTAGCCTATTGCTCAGTTTGTTTTATGACAGGAGACAGTTTGAGTATTTCTTTTCAAATTACGATACAGTACTTCCTGAAGTTCCGGCATACAAGCATTTGAATAAGTATGATTATTACAAGACAGAGGATAGGCTTCGGAAGTATTTCATACCGACTGTGAAGCTAGATACAGCTTATGCTCATAGACATAATTTGACATGTTGGTTGTCCGAGACAGAGAAGAAGTTCATAGCTCAGATAGAGGATAGATGCATAAAACTGACTCAGACACGAGATACAGGAGATAGTCCAGTGGATTGGACTGATGAGGAGAGATTGCACAAATCTAAGGGAAGTTATGGACCGATTGCATTAGATGAAGTGCAGAAGGGAAAATTGTGTGTTGCCCGTCCTCAAACCCCTAAGGAGAAGATCCCAGTGGGACAGAGTACGTGTGATCATACTTTTACCATGGAGGACTCTGCTAAGAACTTCTTGCAGGGTCCGATACAGGTGATTCCGACTGTGTACTATGTATGTGGGAAGAATGCCTATGTGAGATTGCCTGCGAATTGGTATGGGTCATGTTACTTGGCTATCATCTTCCCAAAGATTTATCATGCTGAGGATCTGAAGTTGCTAGAGACTGGACGTCATTCTAAAGTGCGTAGAGCTGTGAGTACAGGAGTAGTGATTAGTGATATATACGTAGCGACTATACCTAGTTTGGGCGTGGTCCTGAATGATGTGAAGATAAGAAGGTTGGCGACAGTGGTGGATGAATTGTCAATGAATTCGGCGAGGTCATTGCTGTTGGTGAATGGAGAAATGTCATCGATACGGAATATGGTTTTGCAGAATCGACTTGCGTTAGACGTATTATTGGCAAAAGAGGGCTGAGTCTGTAAATTGCTGAAGGTCCAAGAATGTTGCACGTATATTCCAGACAATAGTAAGGACCTGGAGAAATACATTGTCAATATTACCACAATTCACAAAGAGATACTAGATCTGACAGAAGAGAATGTGTGGGAGAAGATTGGTCAAGGATTTGGTTGTGTGGGAACCTGGTTTGCGAACTTGGGAATGGGATTTCTTGGATCTGTGCTGAAGCCAATAATAATTGCTGTGGTTTGTGTGATTTGTTTGAGGGGACTCGTAAAGGCATGGAAATGGTACAGCGGGACTAAGGCCGAAAGAGCCCTCAGAGCGAATGAGCAGAGAATGACGAGATTGCAGGACCGTCAATATCAGAACCTTAAAAGGATGGAAGAGATTCAACAGCGTGGAATGGTAGTAACTGCCGTTTAGAGTAGTCTCCTGGTTTAGGGGAAGTGAGGAATGATGGTGTGATGACAATTGTCATCAAAGGGGGGAACTGATGTAGCACCTAAAGGTTTGAAAATTGTAGGGGTGCATCATATTCACTGTTAGTTGGCACCCGCATATAATTAATGTATCTTTAGTTGTGCTGTGCGAAAAGTATTAAGAAATGTATCAGCTATGTCGCTATGTAGAAGCGTTAGGAGACGTGAAAATATATTGTGAATGTATTTAGCAAATGCATAACGATTCGTTCCTGTTTAATGCAATGTATTAGGATAAACGTGTAACCTGATTGAATTAACTCATGTATGTCGTTTATCCACGTATATGAAAGTAAAAGCACTAATGTTAGAATGTAATTTAATAGTGTGTTTAACCTAGTAGAGGCCCGAATTCACATATATCGTTGAGAAGAAAGGCCTGGTATTTCTTATGTTAGCTGAATGCGGTAGGCCGCAAGTGATTTATTCTAGTAGAGGTAAAGTTAAAAGATGCGAAGTATTTCTCCATCCCATGATCTCACCGCAGGTGCAAGGACAGTTAGTTCGTTAGTAGAAAAGGTCTTTGTCTAAGAGTTGAATTATGGAGAAAGCCAGACATGGGAGTGCATTGGAATGTGCCAATCGCAACTCCTCGTGCCGACGGTGTCTGGGACTCAAGGCCAAGCTGATGGACGATGGAAGATGGACAGCGCTGAACGGAAAAGTACTGGAAGAAGACTTGGTCGAGGAGGTGTGCCAGAGGGCGTGTTCTATGGTTTGGGGTTTCGTATTAGGGACAGCGCCCCGAGGGTTGAGCAGAACAGAATAGACCAGAGCAGAGAGAAGAGGTGGGCGAGGAGCTAGTAGGAGCACTTTTAGAACGAACTCTCACTAAGTGAAGACTTCTTTGGGAGTTTCACTTCTGACACCTTTTCACGATTCTTGGGTCTCAAGGGAACGCTAAGTAGGGATGTCATCCAGCATAGAGTAGGGACAGAGATGCTTTGGGTTAATGATTCCTAATGTCGACATTGGCTTGGTAGTTATCTACCTCATGCTTTTAGAATTTGTACTTTTGTTTATATTTAGTCGTATGCGGATTCTACGTAGAGTAGCATTTGTGTTAGTGCCTATTTACCTGTTGTGCCTTGTATTAAGGTGCCTATATCTGCAGATGTTTTTGTTGATAATAAAATCCCGAGAGCAATAGAGATTGAGTTTCGAGTCCTTAATTATGTCAAATTGCGGAAGGTATTCTCTGATAATTGTGTTTGCTCCCTCCACGCTATTGGGCAAGTAAAAAGGTTCAATCGGCCAGAGTGGGTTCTTGGAGACTAATGGAAACAAGAAAATTGGGCCCCAGCACCTAAATTCAGCCAACTCGTAATGAAGGCCCAAGAAGGTCAAATCAACAACCACCTTTACTGTCTGATAACAGCGTTTGCCTTTCTAGCTATGCGGAAAGGGTTTTTATCCTCTTTAATTACCTAGCTTGTTTACAAGTGTCTGTGAGTTAGCCAGCGCTCTTGTGATATGTATCTTTGATTTTGCCTGGCATTAGAGACTTGTCTGTAGTAATCACAGAAATGCCACATCGTTCAAAAGATTCAGTGTCCAAGTCATCAAGTAGAGGCGAGGGACCAACACCGCATGTAGATGAGTTGCCAATCTCAACCTCTGACACTAGCTCCAGTTCAAATAAACCTCAGTACCTCACACATTCATTGGCTCTTCGCATGATCTGGAAAGCTGAATATATACAAAAGCTATCCAATACCAATAACCACAGAATACTATATTACATTTTCTGTCCAAAAAACACAAAGAAAAAAATCCCTACAAATAAAAGAAGGAAATCCTTAACAATGGAAAACTGCGTAGATGCAAAACTTAAGTAATGCATATGACTATAGAATATGTTTGCAAAACATGTTAAAAGGAATGGTTGTACAAGTGTGTTACAGAAATTATTGATAGGATTTGTAGAGCGCGCGTATACCCAGAGGCGTCTTGGCACAGTCTGTGACCCATGGAGGAGGGACGGTTAGTTAGAGAAAAGCCAAGCTTTTAGCAACTTTCTGAAAGCCAAGAGAGTGGTGGCAGATTTCAGAACTCTTCAGGAGAAGACTGTTCTGTTTAAGAGCAGTGCATCTGATAAAGCTCCTACCTTCCCAGGACACATGCTTGTGGGGAGGAACAACCAGATTTCTGGAGTGGCTGGAGTGTAAGGATATACCTGGAGAATAACATTTAAGGTTGTTCTGCAAATCGTTAGGATCAATTCCATGGAGTGCTTTGAAAGCTATGCAGAGATCCTTAAATGTGATATGCCGCTTGATGGACAGTCAATGTAGCTTACTTATGGCCTGGGATGCTGATTAGAATCTGGGAATGTTAAGGAGCATCTGTGCTGCAGTGTTCTGCATTGTCTAGAGTTTATTCAATGATCTTTTTGCAGATTTTGGAAGAGTCTGTTGCAGAAATCCAGTCTTTAAGGACTGAAACTGTGACCACGGTGTTTAAGAAATCAAAGGTGATAATATGGGCGATTTTCTTTATTATCCTCAAGATGTAAAAAGCAGATGAGATGATGGCATTAACTTGGTCTTTGTGAAGAAGCATGTCATCTATGAGAACACCTAGATTGTTTTTTTTTTTGCTGGTGTGGGGAGTGCCCCTAGGTCTTGTGGCCACAAAGAGGAGGACAGGAAGGAAACATTGTTCCCAAAAAGCACAATTTCTGTCTTGGTTGAGTTTAATTTGAGACAGTTGTCACTCATCCAATTGCTGACTGCAGCTATGTAGTTCCAAAATGCCTCTGCTGTATTGTGGACGTCATTGGAGAGTGACCCAATGATCTGGGTGTCATCTGCGCAGGTCATCAATGAAAACCCAAAATACTTAATCACATTGGCCAGGGGAGTGACATAGACACTGAACAGGATCGGGCTTAATAACAAGCCCTAAGGAAACCCACAAGGCAGAACAAAAGGCTCTGAGGGGAATCCCTTGTGGGTTATCAATGGAATCCTATCGGTGAGAAAGGAGTGATGTAGTGCCAGGGCTGTGTCTTTGATTCCTGATATTCCGCAAACTGTCAATGAAACAAGTGTGATTGACTGTGTCAAAAGTTACAGGCAGGTCGAGTAAGATAATACCTGCTCTGCCGCCCTTATCTAAGAATGGTCTGATTTTCTATGTGGCCACCATGAGTGCAGTGTCCTTACTGTGTTCACTTCTTAATTCAAACTGAGTCTTGTCAAGAAGATTGTCAGTTTCAATGTATGCTCACAATTGAATGTTCCTGGCTTTTTCTCTCGTCTTAGCTGGTATCAGGAGCCTGGATATAGGACTGAAGCTGTTAACATCTTGAGGTTTTAGGTTAGGGTTTTTTATCGATGGATGGACTGATGCCTTTTTCCTTTGCTTAGGTAAGTGTCTTGTGCTGAACATGGTGTTGAAGATTTCAGCCAAGTAGATGACAACAACATCAGGAACGAGTTGAATTATTCAAGGTGGGCAAGGGTCTGATGGGGACTCCGACTTGATGGTAAGAACCAGCCGTCTGACTTGATCAACCGAAATATGCGTGAATCTCTCGACGGTGGTTTGTTCACATTCAGTGAGCAGGTCAGAGGACTGGCTACTAGTGAGATATCTGTTAAAGATTTCCTTCACTTATTCTGGAAAAAATGCCAGGGTATTGGAGAAGTTCTCACTGTCACCCGCTGTGTTGGCAGCTGGCATTGTGGTGAGCTTAGTGACCATTTCAAAAGGTTTCTTGATGGAATTTTTAGATGATTTGATTTGTTTTGTAAAGAAGGCAGATTTTTTGCTTTTAGTGTAAGCTTATTATATTCTGCGATGCACTTTTTATATTCATCTTTTTCCATGTTATTATAATCCTTCCTCCATGCATGTTCCTGCCTGCAGCAGCTTTCTTTGAGAACTCTCAGTTCTTCACTAAACCAAGGGGTTAGTGGCTGCTCGAGTATTTATTGCTGACAGCAACCATGTCTGTAGATAATTTCTCTGGGTCCACTGACAGAGCTGGCTCGGTTCTAGCTAGGAGAGAACTAAGATCAGGTGCTTGGATTTTGTGCCACGGATGTGAGACTTGCGTGTTGCAACGGGAAACTATTGGAACGTTTTTAAGCGGGTTTTTATGTCAAAGGTCACTGCTTTGTGATCAGTTCAGGTCACAGTGAGGACATTTGTGCTAACCAAATATGTGTTGTTCGTAAAGATGCCATCAAGTGTTTGGCCAGCAAGGTGAGTAGGTCCATCTATGATCTAGTTCGGCCAAGGCAGGACGTGCTGTCTAACAGTTCTTCTATGTTCCTGTCAGAGTTGTTCTCTAAGTTATAGTTAAAGTCACCTGACATCCTGAAGTCGGTTTTCAAAGAAAAAGATTCCAAAAGGAAATTAATATATTGGATGAACATGATTCTTGGTCCAGGGGAATGATATAGAAGTAGTCTATTGAACAACTGTGTTTGGCAAGCTCAATGTTGAAGTTTAGTGCTTCACATTCATTACCGGTGACTAGCGAAAAGGTGGCTGCATTGGTATCACGGTATATAAGTACTAGACCTCCACCTTTCTTGTGTAACCTGCTAGTCTATGGATAGCATATCCCAGGGAAGTGGCCATAACCACATTAGGGCCCGACGTAGGGTCTGCCCAAGTTTCAGTGACGAAGGCTAAATCTAGCTGATGATTATCCATGAATTCAGGAAATACACAAGTGTACTTTACCAAGGACCTTGCATTAATCAATGTATATTGGATTTTAGGGTCCTTGGTGCCAGTTTGTTTACTGGGCCTGGCTGGGGAAAGTGCCGGATTGCCGCCACTTGGCTTGTGGTTTAGGCATGTAAAGTTAAACTTCTGACATGTGAGGGGGAGCCTATGGCTGCAGAAGGGTTGAATATTACACAGTTTGTGGCCTTACCTGATTTGAGGGCTAGAAGTTCTTCTCTTGAGTAGATGTGCCGATGTAAGGCCAAACCCTGGATTAAGTTTCTAATTCTACGTGAAGCTTAGTAAACTGTCTTGCTCTACCTTGCATTGCTAAAATCACACTTATTATTGGGAGAGGGTAGACATCTAGCCAAATTCCTCTGTGAAGATGTACATATACTCTCACTTTTTCTCTACGCTTGCATGCTACAAGTAGAGGAAAGAGGCACAAATTGGACTCAACAAGCTTCATTATTCCATGTTGGCAGAGACTCTTAAATTTCCTCAATAGGTCATCTCTGACACTGCGGTTTCAGTTTATGCTTGAATGGGATGGCCTCTGCCTTCACATTTATCTTCCACTTGAGTCCTATGATTTTGACCAACTCATCCAAAAAAAAAAACTAGAGGACACCTGGCAATAATTTCTTTTACAAAGTATACTTCCATTCAATAAATCGTGTTATTTGCACTCTCGTTTCAAAATCATACAGACCGTGGTAGAACAACACTAAATATTGAGTATCTTAAGCATCACATAAATTTGAACCCTGAACCATTCATCCTTTAAATTCCCACAAAAATTCAAAATAACCCAATAGGTCAATTTTAGAACCCTTATAAAATACAGGAGTGAGATTGGCAGAGGTAAAGATCTACCAGTCTACATGTTGTGGAAGAGGTCACTGGTGATCATAGTAATCCTAGCTGTGGAATTTACTATGAACCAAAGATATTTGCCACTATCTGGATATCAACATAGGGATCTACTCGTTCCAAGGAATTGTCACTTTTTATCTCGCCCTCTGCAACCAATAATATCAGATCTTCCATCTTACCTTGGACTTGAACTACAGAGTCCGTACCCTCAAATGGTTCTGTTGCAACAGCAAACCTATTCAGTTTTGCCTGAAACTTTGATAAACTTTAGTAAAATATCTAACCTTACCACACATTCTATAACATTTTTTGCTGGACATATTTTCCCTACCTTAGTATGGGGATCACATTTGCATCTAAAACAAACATTTCTTTATTGAAAAAACACTTTGTCTTTGTTATCCATCTTATACTCTCTTTGTCCTTTATCATTGTTTTCACTGAACATCATATATCGGTCCAGTATGTTTATCATTAAGTTCCTTAATTGACATCTGAAAAGTTTCAATACTCTTTGTGAAGTTGATCTGTTGATGGCTTCATCAAGTGACGGGTTGCCCATAGATAAAAAAATGTGTTGAATATTACTGTCTATACAATGACTTATGAACAGATCCCATACAAGCTGATCAGTCAAGATTTCAAATTGACATTCAGCCACTAATCTCTACAATGCTGTAATATGTGTACTCCTTGTTTTTATACTCTTTTAAAAAATGTATATCTCATTACGATCAAACTATGTTGAACATCAAATCGATTTGATAGTTTCTTTACTACTTCTTGACATTCATCACGTATCCCTCCTTTGTTCAATCATTCATGCCTGCCTTCAAATCACAATAAATGTAACAAAATAAATGTATTTCTTTCTTATCTGAACCTACTTGCACCAATGGCGTCATGCCATTACTTCCGCAAAACTGGTAGTTTGCAGGGCATTTCTAAAAATACGTGGTGGTTTATTTTCAGATTGCATTCAGGCCATGAGAATAATAACAGTAATATGGGAGAGATGTTTGAATAGTGTTGGCAGAATACAATTTAAATTTAAACTCTCTTCAATTAGACAGCCTTCCATAGTACAAGTTGAGAAAATGATGTATTAAGATGGCTACTCGCCGCCATACCCCCACCCACCAGCATGTGTTAAATTAGGATAAATGCAGACTCTGAACAATCAGCCTGTTCCCAAAAATAGTTTGCAAACCTTTCTTGGTATGCGGATCACCGATGACGCGCTGAAAAGATAGAAGATATTTGATGTTCACCGGTGTGCGCGACAACGACCAAATGACTATGTTTGAGTGTGTATCACTGTGTCACCAAGGAAACACTGTTTCATCAATCAGTTTTAATTATTGTTCAAATCGTACATTGTTGTGCGTAGCAATGCAATACGCTGAATATCGCTTATAGTTAACATACATGGCAACATTTTAGAATAGGTAAGTAGGAGATTTTAATAAGATAATCGGGAGAATGCATTTTCCCTATTGAATTTTATTGATGCATCAGCAATTTCAGGTGGGAGACCGCTAAAACAAAAATTTACTCCAACAATCGAGAGTTTCTCACCTGAATCGTGTCTATTGGCATGTATGTGTCAATGTTGTTCTAATACACTGAATGACATTTTGTGGCCAATGTTGTCCTTTACAATATCTAGCATACAATACAATATCTAGCTGGTATACCGTCAAATGTGCTGATAAGTTACCGCTAAGAAATGTTTAATTACATCTGACGTTGTTTGCTGTCAACTGTAACCTTAACATGAAGTGGAAAAGTAATGCTTCTCTTTGCATGGCTTGATAAAATAATGTTCAGTTGGAATCAAGGCTTCGAATGCAATTTGCGTTACACTTCTCCAAAAGTATGCTTATATTGGAGAATTTCGTCTCACCAATACAGCATTCTATCAGGGGCGGCCGGCACGGCTCATGGGGTTTGCTCACGGGCTGATTTAAAAGCTCGAGGTTCCAGGTCGGAACAGGAAGCAGGCAGCCAGGCTCCCACCCCTAAGCCGATTACAACGCTCCAATGGAGCGTTGTGATTGGTCTGAGTGCCGTGACACGGGGCTCAGTCAGGGGCTGTAGGGGTGGGCATGTTCTCCATGCAGACTGTAATGCAGCCTGCATGGAGAACATGACTGTTTTGGGTGGCCCGAGAGGGCTGACCAAACAGTCATTGCACACAGGATTGTTTACCACTCCTCCCCTGCAGCTCCGTCCCGCCCCTCTTGCACTGCCGCAGCAGGCAGAAAAAATAAAATGATAATAAATTCAGTTATTATCATTTTAGTTTTTCCTTTCTTTGCAGCTCCTGGTAGTGAGGCGACGCTCCTCCGCCTTAGCAGAGGAGCCGCCACTGCATTCTATTAAAAATGAGACTTGGCACACAGGATGCAGCATAGAGCAAGGGTGCCTGCATTGGGGGGAATGATTATTTATGTGCAGGAAGGTGTCCCTTCCTGCACATAAACAATCACAATTGGTGATTTGTAACTCCTATGTGTGCTGCTTTGTGCAGCACACACAGAAGTTGCAAATTGCCATTTTGGTAATATTTACTTTATATGCAGCAAGGGACACCTTCCTACACATAAACTATCATTCATGGTGTTTTGTTATTTCTATGTGTGCTGCACAATGCAGCACATATAGAAACTGCAAAAATGAAGAGAAATTAAGCATTTCTCCTTGTTTCGCCATGTTAAGACCAGGTTTTCCCTGGCCTTAATTTTGGCGCTGCCCAATATGTACGCCACCCTTGTAAATATGGGGTAGCGTCAAAATCAAAAAGTGTTGCGGCGGAACGCCCAGCGTAACACCCATTGCCGACCCACCACTTTCACGCTAAGTATAGCATGAAAGGGTGCCTTATTTACAAGGTGGCGTTAAGCCATGCTGCCTTGTAAATAAGGTTGTAGGAGAGTAGGATCTGCACTTATGTTGCTCCCACTTTTTTTTCTGATGTATACACTGGTTTCTGGCTATAGTCTGGCTGGGTCCCTGCTAATCAGGGCCCCAGTCTCTCTGTTCTCTCTAAACGACTTGGTGTGCATATTAGATGCACTAGTGATTGGATACTGGGGTACCTTATGAGCCCCTAGTATATGGTACCTTAGGTACCTAGGGCATTGGTACTTCATAGGCCTACCAGGGGCTGAAGCATGTATTATGCCACCCCTGGGAAGCAGACTCAATCTGACACCACAGGCCTGCTACTGCAGCCACCCCTATGGCAGGCCCTATCAATCCTGAGGGCAGGGTGCTTGGTTTGCTATGTGAGGTGGTGCCTCTGCATGAGCAGGACCCCTCTTCAGCTACTAGAGTCTATTCTCTATGGCTGTTTGTGGATGCGGTTAAACCATATACTCTTAAGTGCATTTTAACCTTGCGGTAAATGCTAACTTTGGAATGACTGCATCAAAACATGTCGTGTTTGGTGTCAAACAACTTGGAATCATACCCCCACACCAGTAACTGGTGTGGGAGTATGATCCCACCCTTCTAGAGGGGATGACATGTACCCACTGAACTAAACGACAGAAATCTGAAAGAGCCCTGGCATCACAAAATGGATGCCACCGGCACAGACACTAGGCTGCCCTCCTGCTGCTGACTGAAACTCGCAGTGGAGGGAGCCCAACAAAAGGCATCCTGTCACAGGGAGGTGTCACCACCTTCCAGACAGGATTTAGTGTATTGGAGCTGGGTGGGTGCACTCCTAGAGTGCTTTGAAGTCCTGCACTGGGGGAGCAGTAGGCTCCTCTGTGCATATGCCAGCTCAAACGGTTCAGGGGCTACCTGCCCCTGCTCTGGCATGAAACTGGACAAAGAGAAGTGGGTGCAACCACCCCCTACCCTGACCCTCCTAGAGGAGTGGTCATAGAGCTAGTCCCTCCCCTATCTTCACTATAAGATAGCAAGCATTGCCTTTACAATTCAGATAACCCTGGACGACGCTCTACAAAGAAGAATCCTGGCCCTTCGACGTTCCACTACCTTTGGAAGACAGAAGAATCTCCCTTGGAGTCAAGGAGTGACTCCCCTGCTTGGGAGGCACCAAAAACCTTAATCAACGGTTGCAAACTTTCCCGCTCCCGCCGGAGTTCGAAGTCCCTGCTGCCCCAGAAGTGGATTTCCTGACTTCTTGACAGCCATTGTGAGTCCCCAGTGAAGCTGTGGCAAGTGGACCCCACGAGTGACAAGGAACAGCAATACCCGGGGACCGTGCACTATTGTCAAGTGCAAACCCTAAACAACGTTCTACGAACTTGTGCATTGGAGAATTTGTGGCCCAAGCCTCCAGCAGGTCTTGCACCAAAAATCTGCAGCCTACCCCGTCCCGAGTGACCGTGGGCTCCTGTGAAGCATTTCCTGAAGAGGCGTCTTCACGATCACTTGCCTGTTGGCTAGTGGGTCCCCCGAAGACTTTTCTATCAACTCAAAGGGCTCCCCTGGTTGCTCCAGGCCTGCCCTCACTTACCCTTGCTGGGTGAGTCACTCAGATCTTGCTGATCTGGACCTCGACTTTCTTCAGTCTACACAAGATTGCAGTTGCCAAAGCTTGTTGGCTCCAATCCGGTTGCCAACACCGCCATCAGCTGCAGACGTCATGGGACACTCCAAATCCAGTCGCTGGTCATCCTCGATCTCTCCTGGACCTCGTGAGCGAAGAGTCAAAACACCATCGACGACCTGAAATCACCCGACATCCGTGGTCATCCATCTTCCTGGCCACCGGTCACTGGCAAGTGACTTTGAACACTGCCCCTTCAATTTTCAGGTCTTCTCCATCTTGCATCCAGGCTTGGATTCCACCGGACACTTCTTCAGTCGACGCAAGCAGCAAGTCTTCTTTGGTCTCCATAGAAAACAGCGACGTGACCCGACACCAAAAGACAACTATGCACCCGGCTTCCCTGGGTGAGGTAACTCGTGCACTCCAGTGCCCTAGTGTGTGTTGGCCCTCAAAGTACTTACCTTGTAAGTGGCTTGCTTGTAGTCTTCCTCGAAGTACCCTAGAACTTTAAAAATCTAACCGCGACTTGCACCATTATAATCAATAGGGAACCCGCGGCTGTGTTCACACACTGCACGTGTCTCCCGTGGGCCTGTTACGTACCTGCTAACACTGCAGTAGTGAAGCCCCAGCGATTCCCCAGGCCTTAGGCCTTGTTATATTGCAAGTCGACATCCTTATACCACTTTCTTAGTATATGGTCTGTTACGCCCCTAGGGCTCCAGCCATATTTGTGCTTAATTTATTGTGAAACTTTGACATTTGAATGTGTACCTGGCTTCTAATCTCATAAAGAGATTAGTAGAGTGTGTCTAGTAATAAATACATATATTTTTGATATATATACCTGTGTGGTGTCCTTTCATTTGGTAATTCAAGAGATTATAAGGTAAAACAAGCTGCTTTACATTCCTCTGAGACTTAGCCTGAAGGCTGCTCTCCACAGCTACCACTAGGATAGCTATCTTTAAAAGGTTGTCTTAAACCTATCTACCATAAGAGTCGAATTGGACTGGTGCAAGGTGGCCACTATAACTAGTGACCAGCATATGCCAGGCCACCTTCTCACAAAGGTAAAGCCACAATCACCACAGGAACGTCATAAATAGTGCTTCCACTGCAGCGAAAAACAACTGGATGAATCTTCAGAAAAAGTCCACTTACTGTGTTACGCTGCAAAGCGTTGAAGTAAATCTTTGGGTGTGTCCCCTGCAACAGAGGCGGCGTCAGAGTCATCAGTCGTCAAGTAGCGGATCATGGCTCCGCAAGCAAGTAAGCCATTTTCCAGCCTATCATCTCATCTCACCTTTTTCATGTGATTTTCTTTCACCCCTGCCCACTCCATTATATCCCTCAACCAGTCAGCCACTGAGGGAGGTCTAGGGCTCACCCATCTAATGGCTATGGGCTTTTTGGCCAATGTCAACCCTAGCAGTACAAATCGTTTGCTAAGTTTCAGAGTTTTGGTTGCCGGGATTAGTCCCGATAGACATTGTTTTAGTTCTCTTGGGATCGTCTAACCCGTGGCCTTATGTAGATGTTGTAATACCTCATACCAATAGGACATGATTTGAGGATAGCCCCATACAACAGGGAAGTTTTTGTCTGCACCTGGCGTCCCTGTCTGGTTAAATAGCATGAAGGTGTCTGGGGGAGAGGTATGCTATATGATTTATGTTATATAGACTGCATTTAAACTGTGAATTTACTGAAACTTCCCATATTCGCTGTGTATCTTGGCCAATTACAAATAAGTGATGGGAAATATGCAGACCTGGCACCACGTGTCTTCGATCTTTAGTGGGTGCCGTGGTCTGTCTGTTCGGAGGTGGTGATGAGCCTTTGGCCTTTCATCATTGTCAGTAAAGTGACAAGTGTCTATGTGGGTTCTGGGGCCTTGGGGAATCCTGGACATATTTCTTGCACAGTAGCTGCAATCTTGGTATATTGAATGAACTGGCCACTTCCCAAGTTAAAAGTGTTAATTGTAACATAATGAATCGGCCAGCTGGATATAAATCATGCAAAGTGACACAGTCTCCTTCACGCCAGCGGTCAATAGCCATTGACTTCGCTAATTTGAGGAATTAGAAGATTTTCCAGACCTTAAGGTCTGGTGCATAAGGCGCTCTATGAGCAACCCCTTGCATTGCCCGTTCCCAGAGCCTGCAGACCATTCTGATCACATGAGGTAGAGTCCTGGGCATTCTGTGACTGTGACCCTAGATCGGTGTCATAGTATATACCCGACAGTAGGGATGTCTCTCAATTTAGTACCTAGTCGTACCAGTAGACAGCATGTTGTAAGTGGGATGCCAGAAAGTACATCTCGAGATCTGGTACCTTCATGCCTATCCTGTCCCACTCTAATTTAAGCGTGGCCAAGCCTACCTGGCGTCTTTTCCCAGCCTGCAGTAGCTCCAGCAGGAGACGGTCTAGTTTCCGGAAAACACTTTGGGGTACTTGATGCATAGTGCCTTGCAATACATACAACCAGTGAGGGAGCATCACCACTTTAATCAAAGCTATTTTAACCATCATGGAGTTCCGAAATTGGATGAATGGGCAGAGATTTGTGAGTATGTGACCTATATTGAGTAAGTGGCATTGTTGGATCCTATGTGCCATGTACAGACCCAGATAGCGCACATTATCCATCCTCCAAGGGAGGCCCGCCGCAGGAAGCCGCGCAAGTTCCACAGTTTTCAACTGCCCCAATTGGAACAACACAGAATTCAGGTGGTTCACATGTAACCCCAAGAGCCCTCCAAATTTCCTTATCACATTTAGCAGGATAAAGGCTGATATATCCAGTTGGCACAAGTAAGCAATTGCGTCATAAGCGTACAATGATATCACTTGGGTTGTCAGACTCACTTGTGTTCTCCAGCATTGTTGCACCTGATGCAGTGTACAACCTACCGGCTCCATTGCCAGGGTGAATAGTAAAGGGAACAAGGGCATCCCTGCCAGGTACCCCGTTGTAACGGAATCCTCTCCGACACAAGGTTCTCTGTTCAGACCCGTGCCTGCTTCATTGTGCACAGCAGTTTGATCCATACTATGAACTTAGGGCCCAACGTCATTCTACTAAGTACAAGCCACCAATAGCCCCAGGAGACAGAATCAAATGCCTTTTCAATATCTAAAAAGGCCAGCATATACTGATCATGGTCTAGGCAGGGCGCATGGAGCACATGTGATAGTCGACGCAGATTGCAAAGGATATTTTTGAGAGGAATAAATCCCGATTGATCAGGGTGGATCAACTTCGGAAGATAGAGATATAGCATTTTTAATCTGCCCGTGTATTTTTTGGTCTATGTTTAGTAATGATAGATGGCGATAGGAGCCGGTATCCAATGGTTCCTTCCCCGGCTTCGATGTTAGCACAACAAGGGCCTCTCTCATGGAGGGCGGGAGTATACCCCGTGCAAAGGCCTCCAGGTACACCTGCAACAATTTGTCAGCCATGGTAACTGGGAATGCTCTGTGAAGCTCTGTGGGCAGTCCATCCCCATCTGGGGCTTTCGCTGTCTTGAGGGAATCTATTGCTTTTAGTATTTCTTGTTTCGTCAAAGGTCCCCCTGGTCCTCCCGCTTAACCCCTTCGATGCTCATGACGGAGCGGTTCCGTCATGAGCATCGGTTGGGCTGTGATGAGCACAACCCCTGGGGGAAGCGCTGGCGCTTCCCCCTTGGGGCATCGATCTTGTCCCCACAGTGGGGGATGACAGTGGAAGAGTTTGCGCTGCCACCCCTGACCTCCCCACGCTTCCCCATGACGTCAGCGCGCACAGCGCATGCCGACGTCATCAGGAAGCGCTGGAACGCCTGGAAGCCATTTGCTTCCAGGCGTCCCAGCAAGGAGGAGGTAAGTTTTGCTTGCTGGGGGGGGCCGCAGGGGTAATTTCGTCAACGATTGAGGCATCGGGGGAGAGGGAAGAGTATTTCCTCTCCCCTGATGTCTCAATACAGGGCATTCCTGCAGCACGATCGCGCACAGCGTCGCGATCGTCCTGCAGGAATGCCCCCACTATGCACCAGGGATGCTTTTTTGTGTAAAAGGAAGCGACCCCTTGGGCAAGGGTTGCTTCCTAAAGGGGGCAAATAATTTAAAGACTTTTCTGCCCCCCCCCCTGGGTCCAGATCGCCTCGGTTTTTTGGCGTTTCTGAAGGCTCGCTTCCAGCCACAAAATATTTTAAAATGTGTTTTCTGCCCTCCCTGGGGGCAGATTGCCTCATAGTTTTGGCCTTTCTGCCCCCAGGGGGGGGGGGGGGGCAGAATACCCCACTAGACACCAGGGAATACTTTTTTTAGCTATAGGAAGCAACCCCTTGGGCAAGGGTTGCTTCCTTAGGGGGCACATTTTTAAAAAGTCTTTTCTGCCCCCCTGGGGACTGTTTTGGCGTTTCTGTCCACAGGGGGGGGGCAGAAAAGCCCACTAGAGCCAGGTATTTTTTATTTATAAAAACGGAAGCTACCCCTTGGGGAAGGGTCGCTTCCAGGCCCCTCATTTTTTTTAAATGTGTACTCTTCCCCCCCTGGGGGCAGATCAGCCTGTGTATTTGGCTTTTCTGCCCCCAGGGGGGGCAGAATACCCCACTAGACACCAGGGAGTCCTTTTATTATGTAAAGGAAGCGACCCCTTGGGCAAGGCTCGCTTCCTTAGGGGGCACATTTTTTTTAAAGTCTTTTCTGCCCCCCCCCTTTTTGTCATTTCTGGCCCCGGGTGGGGGGGGGGGGCGGGGGCGGCAGAAAAGCCCACTAGAGCCAGGGATCTTTTTTTAAAAAATGGAAGCGACACCTTGCGGAAGGGTCGCTTCCAGGGGCCTCATTTTTTTTACAATGTGTATTCTGCCCCCCCCCCCGGGGGCAGATCAGCCCGCGTATTTGGTTTCTGCCCCCGGGGGGGCAGAATACCCCACTAGACACCAGGGACGTATTTGAAATTAAAATGGAAACGACCCCTTGGGCAAGGGTCGCTCCTAGGGGGCAAATTTGTTTTATAAATTTGGTAGTGTTATTTTATACATTTGGTTAGTTATTTCTGCCCCTCCTGTGGACAGATATGCCCCTTGTTTTGTGGCCTTTTTGCCCTAGGCGGGAGGGGGGGGCAGAAAACCCTACTAGGCACCAGGGATTTATTTTTTGCTAGGGGGGCATATTTCTGTCTGCTGTTTTCTGCCCCGCCCTCAGACAAGCTCACCCGATCCCATGGGCAAGTTCACCCCCGTTTTTGCACAGCCCTATTAGAAGGCCCATCTGGCAGATTGACCAATTGGGTAGTGACAGTGTGTTATAATGTTAATTCTTTTATTTTTTGTGAATTTCAATTGTAATGCTTTTTTTCTCCCTTTTTGTTCTAGTTAAAAGCTTTTGCTCTTTAGACTGTTCCAGGTTGCGCTTTCGTTACTTTTGGTTCTGCTGCTTGTGTAGTTGCTTGTGTTTGGTAAGAGACTTTTTTTTGTACAATGTAATTCTTTTTCATTTCTCTGCATGAATGTGTTTTTGCAAATGATGTAAGAATTGGCTTCTGTTTTTTGAGTGTCAAAAACTTTTTGCATTTGTGCTCAATGTGTATGTTGTTGTTTTGTGAGTAATTGGTTCTTTTTTTTTTTCTTTCTAGTGGGATATCGTTTTTGCTGTCTCTCTGCAGAGTAGGTGTTGGTGAGTGTAGCGGTCTCTTGCAAGTGAATCGTATAGTTTTTGAGTATATTGATCTTTGTGAAAAAGGTACGCATTTTTTTACTTACTTATTTTGCACAGTGTTGGTTGTTGTTGACTTGTTTGTGCAGTTTCCTTTCTTAGTAAGGATAATGGCCAGCCGCAGGATTACTGCTCAGCAGGTTGTTGGTATGCTTTTTGAGTCTTCCTCTGACCATGATCCAGAGACTGACTCTGATTCTGAGGCAGAGGTGGGAGGGGAAGATTCAGGCAGTGAGTTTTCTCTTCACATGGCATCATTGGATAATGAAACTACTCTCAGTGCGGATGAAGCTACTCTTAGTGCGGATGAAGTGCCAGTGTTAGAGGAGGACATTGATGTGCCAATAGTGCGGCAAGAGGCATCTGGGCTACAGCCTGGGGCTGCAAGGCTTCCCGTTGGTGTAGTGCGGCAGGAGGCATCTGGGCTGCAGCCTGGGGCTGCAAGGCTTCCTGTTGAAAGTGCTGACGTCTGGGTTGCTCCAGGGATGGTGCAGCATTGCCAGACTTTACTGGTGTTCCAGGGTGTAGAGTGAATACTGAAAACTTTTTGCCAATACATTTTTTTTCAGTTGTTTATGGATGATGTATTTTTGGCAGAGATTGTTGAGCAGACTAATTTGTATGCCGAACAGTTTTTGAGGGACAACAGTGCCAGCCTTAAGCCCCACTCTAGAGCTACCCGGTGGACTCCCACAAATCTGGATGAGATGAAGAAGTTCTTGGGTTTAACTTTTTTGATGGGCTTGCTAAGGAAGCCATCAATGTCTTCATATTGGTCTACTAGTACCTTGATGGCAACTGCTATATTTCCGGCAGTCATGAGTCGTGATCGGTATTTGCTTCTGCTTCGGATGATGCATTTTGTCGATAATGGTTTAGCGTTGCCACGAGATCACCCTGATTATGACAGTCTTTTTAAGATTCGGCCTGTCCTTGATCACTTTGTCGATCGATTTTCTGAGATCTATGCTCCAGGGAAAGAAATAGCAGTGGATGAGTCTTTGGTGTTGTTCAAGGGCTGCTTGGTTTTTAGGCAATACATTCCTAGTAAGAGGGCACGCTATGGAATTAAGCTGTATATGCTATGTGACAGTAGGACTGGATATGTCTCTAATTTCAGGGTGTACACCGGTAAGGAATCCAGGATTAACCCCCCTGGTTGTCCGTCCACTTTTGGAGTGACTGAGAAAATTGTTTGGGAACTTGGTAGAGGATTTTTTAACAAAGGCCACCATTTATATGTAGATAACTTCTACACTGGTGTGCGGTTGTTCAGGGGATTGGCCAAAGTGGACACTTTTGCTTGTGGCACAATCCGCTCTAACCGTAAAGGTTTCCCAAAAGAACTTGTTTGTCAAAAGCTTGTACGGGGACAGTGCAGTGCGTTGCGTTGCAAGGAGCCTCTAGCTGTGAAGTTTTCAGACAGGAGAGATGTCTACATGCTGACTACAATCCATGATGAAAGCACTGCACCTGTGACTGTTTGGGGTCAGGTTGCTGAAGCGCGCAAACCTGTGTGCATATTAGACTATAATAGACACATGGGTGGTGTTGACAGAGTAGATCAGAGGTTGGAACCTTACGCTGCTCTTCGTAAGGCTTACATTTGGTACAAGAAGTTGGCTATCCATCTTTTCCACTTGGCAACCTTTAATGCTTTTGTTGTGTTCCAGGATTCTTGCCCTGAGTCAAAGATGACTTTTGCTAAGTTTCAGGAGACTGTAATAGGCAGCCTTGTTTTAGTGGAACAGGCAAGTGTTCCTAGAGTTGGAGTGGTGGAGGATGTTGCTAGATTGAAAGATCGCCACTTTCCTGATCACATTGCTCCCACACCCTCAAAAGACTTTCCCAGTAGAAGATGTAGAGTCTGTTGGCGAAGAGATACGCGGAAGGAGACTCGTATGTACTGCCCCGAGTGTCCTTCTAACCGTGGGCTGTGTGTCCCTGCTTGTTTTAGAGCGTACCACACACAAAATAATTTTTGGGAGCATCCATGAGTGGTAAAGTGAACTGCCTGGTCTGTATTCGTTAAAAAATTTGATTCTGTTTCAAGGTTGGCATTAGTGCAATGTATTTAGTTTCTGATTTTGTGTTAGTAGATTTGTATCTATTTGCAATTTGATTGTGTTTTTTGTTTTTGTCTAAAAAACCCCTAAATGTGATGGCGGTGTGTGTAGGCTGGCGCTTGGCTGTTGGTGTGTGTGGACTGGTGCTTGGCTGGCAGTGTGCGTGGACTGGTGCTTGGCTGGCGGTGTGCGTGAACTGGTGCTTGGCTGACGGTGTGCGTGGACTGGTGCTTGACTGGCGTTGTGCCTGGACTGGTGCTTGACTGGCGGTGTGCATGGACTGGCACTTGACTGGTGGTGTGCGTGGACTGGCACTTGGCTTGCGGTGTGCGTGGACTGGCGCTTGGCTGGCGGTGTGCGTGGACTGGCGCTTGGCTGGCGGAGTGCGTGGATTGGTGATTGGCTGGCAGTGTGCGTGGATTGGCGATTGGCTGGCGGTGTGCCTGGACTGGCGATTGTCTGGCGGTGTGCCTGGACTGGCGCTTGGCTGGTGGTGTGCGTGGACTGGTATTTGGCTAGCGGTGTGCGTGGACTGGCGCTCGGCTAGCGGTGTGCGTGGACTGGTGCTCGGCTGGCAGTGTGTGAGTAGTGACTTGCTGCTGGTCACTACACACACTGCTAGCTGAGTGCCACTCCACGCAATCCATCAGCTTGGGTGGTTGCTGTGTCAGTAATGTGGGTGTGTGAAAGGGATGGGCCCATGAATGGCGCTGTCTGCTGGTGTGAGTGTTGTTATGTGATGGGCCCGCAGCTGGCAGTGTGAATGGTTTTGTGTGTGTCACATGTATGAAAGGTGTATGAATGGCCTGTAAAGAGGTTGGTGCCTTGTCGTGGCTTTACAGCTCACGAGCTGTGAGTTAATGGTTCGGTTTCTCGCCCTTTCAATTATTAACAGTACATTTCATTTTTGTTAAATCACTTGCTTATACAATTGTATATACTGAACCATCACTCACCCTCGTGCCAAATCCAACCAGTATGTGTGTGTGCTTGAGGATTAGATGGCTGTGCAGTAATATTTGTCTTTCTGAAGCAGGGTGTACCTTGTCCCTTTTTGTGAATGTTGTAATGTGTTATTTTTGTGCCTGGTGGTGTGAATGGTCTTGTGTGTATCACGTATGAAAGGTGTGTGAATGGCCTGTAAAGCGGTTGGTGTCTTGCCGTGGCTTTACAGCTCACGAGCTGTGAGTCATTGGTTCGATTTTTTGTCCATTTAATTATTGACAGTGCATTTCATTTTTGTGAAATCTCATGTTAATACATTTTTTTTTGATAAACAAGTTTTATTAGGTTTTGTAAAAACACAAAGGAACAGTGAGCCGGACAAACCACCACTGTGCAAGCACACGGAATGAGACCAATCTCCACCCGTCCCCACCCAAAGCCCCACCCCCCGCCCCCACCCCCCAACACACCCACTCAGAATACATTGCCCAACCATTTCCCCCATACTCTACGATATTTCTTGGGGCAACCCCTCGCCTGGTAGAGAGTCCGTTCCTGGGCCGCGCACCAGTCTACACCAGCACTCCATTTAGCCAAGGTAGGCGGTTGTGAGTGTTTCCATGCCGCTGCAATATCCCGTTTGGCCACCATAAACGCAGTCATAAGGAACAGCTTCTCTGCGCGGGTACCCTGTAGACCATCAGTGATGCCCAGCAGGGCGTGTCTAGGATTGTGTGGCACTTCCCAGCCCAGCACCTCAGTGAGATCAGTCTCTATGCCCCTCCAGTAATCCCCAAGATCCGGACAGGACCACACCATATGAATGAAGTCGGCCGGGTCAAAACCACAGCGGGGGCAAGAGGCTTCAGCTGAGAGGCCCGCACGGCGTAGACGCGCCGGTGTAAGGTATGCTGTGTGAAGATAATATATTTGAATCAGCCGTAGCTTGGCTGAGGCCGTCACCAGCCGGGGAGCCATAAGGGCGTCCCGCCAGTCCACCTCGTCCAGGGGCCCCACCCACCCCTCCCATCTGCCCCTCAAGCCGTTCTGGACCGCGGGGGTGTTGTTAATAAGAGTACGATGTATACGGGAAATACACCCCCTCCCTAGGTTACCCAGCAGGACCTGAGCTTCCGGGGGACTATGGTCCGGCAACCGAACATCCAGGGGAGTGTAGGTGCGGATGGCGTGGCGCAGCTGGAGGTACTTGTAAAATTGTGATGAGTGTAGAGAGAAGCGCGCCTGCAGCTCCGCGTAGGAGCACATGCGTCCCCCCCGCCAGACGTCCCCCAGCAGGGAGATGCCGAGCAGGTCCCATGATCGAAAACCCTCCAGGGCAGCAACGTCCCGCAACCACGTCCCGTGCCAAAGGGGGGTGGCGCGAGTCAGCCGCCCGGTCCACCGGGTGTGACGGAGCGCCGCTCGCCAGGCCAAAAAGATCGCTCTAGTGATGTCGGGGCAGGAAGCGGGAATGGGGGCACCATACAGACGATCCAAAATGCAGGGGAAACCCAAGGCCGTTAGTTCCACCCTGTAGGCCGGGTCAGACCATCCCCCTCCGAACCAATCATGAATAACGAGGAGGCGAGTGGCCAAATAGTAGAGGTAGAGGTTGGTCATACCGAGCCCTCCATCGAAAGTGGGCAGGCGACATGTAGCGAGGGCCAGCCGCGGTCTCCCCCCACCCCAGAGAAATCGAGTAGCCAGCCCGTCCATCTCGCGGAACCAAGGCCGCGGGAAAGACACGGGGGTGTTTTGTAGTACGTAAAGGAACCGGGGGAGGACCATCATTTTGTAGAGTGCCACCCTCCCCAGCGGATTAAGCGGGAGCGAGTGCCAGCGCGCCAGATCAGCCTTGGCCCTCTTGACCAGGGGGGCCACGTTAAGGGCCCAGCTCAACTCTGGGAGAAGAGAGATCCAAATACCCAGGTATTTAAAGGACAGCCGGCGGAGGGGAATCCTGTCCTGCCAGTCAAAGCATTCCCGGGAGGGGTGCAGAGGTACTAGGACCGATTTGTGTGGGTTCAAATAGAGGCCGGACGCACGGCCGAAAAGGCCCAAGAGATGGAGCGCACGGGGACCAGATTGGGCCGGGTCGCTAAGGTACAGCAATACGTCGTCCGCATAAAGGGCTATTTTGTCGGGCACAAGGTCCGGCCACTCCCAGCCCCGAAGAAGAGGATCTGCGCGGACCAGGGCGGCAAGGGGTTCCATAGCAAGGGCAAAGAGGAGGGGCGACAGCGGGCACCCCTGCCGCGTCCCCCGGCCGATCCGAACCGGCCGCGACAACGCCCCATTAACTAGCACTCTAGCACGAGGACGCGCGTAAAGGACCCGCACCATTCCGACAAACTTGGGGCCGAAACCCATCTGAGCCAGGACTTCGAATAGATAGGGCCACCCAACCGAATCAAAAGCCTTCTCGAAGTCGGCGAGTAGGAGCGTGAGATATGGGGATATGCGGTGGCGGTGAGCCAGAGCCACATGAAGACGACACAGGCAGTGGCTGTCAGGATTTCACTCCGCAGGATCCATTCGCAGTGATAAGCTCCACCTCCGGACCTGCCACACACCCCGGTGGTAAAATACGTACAGGGTGTGCGACTGATACGGCGAGGGAAAAACCCCAACCAGGGGAAAAAACCCAGGGAGGGAAAGGAAGGGGCAGCAGGGAAGGGAAGCTGAAAAACAAAACACACAGGTTACTCTTGCGCCAATTCCTACTCTCAGTAATTCTCGCTAATGAAAGGAAAGTCACCTGTGCTAGCCTGGCCTGTCGGCTTTATCTCCGCTTGTTCCTCTCGGTGCCTTCCTTCCCCTACAGAACACAAGTGTATTGGTTATGAGATGTGGCTCTCCTTGCCCCCTTACGTATACCCCTGTAAACTCTCGGATTCACGTACCCCCCTCTACTGCGGGAACATCCTTGTACTTTCGTATGCGGGTCACCTCCTGGTTTAATCCCTTCAATATCACCCTATGTACAGTGTCACGCAACCTTCGGTGTATATTGCTTCATATACTCCGAACTTCACCAAAATCCAAAGTCAGTCAACACGGGAGGGCGTAGGAACAAACTACCGCCGTCCGCGTTGCCACCAAAGTCAATCAACACGGGAGGGCGTAGGTTTTAACTACTGCCGTCCGCGTTGTCTCCACTATTCCACCTGACTGTCTCTCAAACCTTCGAGACGGTAATGCGGAGGTTTTTCCTTTGCCCCCCCCCCCGCACTCCGCCCCTTGCCGATTCCCTTTAATCCAGGAACGTTGGGATACTCGTCCCGACTCCCAGCTTCCAGGCACACCAGCTGACACCCGTGATACCTGCCCGAGCTTCCGCTCGTAGTCCAACTCTCCGAACGTCTCGGAACGATCCAACGGCTCCTCGATTCTCACTCGGGAGCCCTTCTCCTCTCTTCCGATCGCGACTCGCCTCGCGCAGCCTCCAAATACACAGGACCCAGCTCAGCGTCTCCCGCCAAGTTCTGAACTTCCTCCGAATCACGAACACTCCCCTGCCGGTCTCGCCGCGCTATATCCTTCCGGCGCCCGGGGCTTCTGGGAAGTGTAGTTAAAACCCACGGATTTGTGGGAATTGTAGTCCAGGCAGGCGCCTAGACTAAACCCTGACAGTACGTCCTCCTCCCTGGCGCCTTCTAGGCCCAGGTTTGGAAGGGAATCTGCGGTGGAAGGAAGCGATGGCCCTTGGTGCGTGCACGTTGGTCCAGGGTTCCCAAGAGTCCTCCTCCTCCGAATACCCTTTCCATGAGATCAAATACCAGAGTACCCCTCTGCGCATCTTGGAGTCCCTTATGGATCGTACTTCATATTCCAGCCCCTTGTCGCCCATCACCGGTGGGGGTGTTCTCCTGTGGGACGTCATCGCCTTCTTCAATAATTGGACATGGAATACCGGATGGATCCTTAGAGTGTTAGGTAACTTCAGTTTGTAGGACACAGGATTGACTTGTCGCACTATCGGATAAGGGCCAATATATCTCGGATGAAAGATGCTTTTTATCTTAAACCGGATATACTTCGTGGACAGCCACACCTTCTCTCCTACTTTGAACTGAGGACCGGGGATTCTATGTTGGTCCTCCCAACGCTTGTATGTTTCTTTTGCCTTTGCCAAGCGAGTGTGCACTGTCCTATGAACCTTCCTTAAATCACGGAGGCGTTTCCTCACGGTGGGCTGATTGTCTACTTCCGGAGGGATAACAATGGGCAAGAAGCATGCGTCATAACCGTAATTGGCTTTAAAAGGGGACAGTCCCGTAGAACTATGCCAAGCGTTGTTATAAGCCAACTCGGCGGTCCAGAGTAGGTCCACCCATGATTCCTGCGCTTCCTTGGAATAACACCGCAAATACTTTTTCAAGGTCTGGTTCAGCCTTTCTGTCTGCCCGTCAGTCTGCGGGTGAAAGCTCGTGGAAAGAGCTGCTTCGATTCCCAGAGCCTGACACCAGGTCCGCCAAAAACGGGCGATGAACTGCGGGCCCCTGTCGGACACTATCACACGTGGTACTCCGTGTAGCCTTATGACCTGGGAAGCCACCAGCTGGGCTGTTTGGCTGGCCGTGGGTAGGTTGATACACGGTATGAAATGACCCATCTTGGTTAGGTTATCGACCACCACTAGGATGGCCGAACATCCCTGATCCATGGGCAACCCCGTTACGTAGTCTAGGCTGATATTCTGCCACGGGCGGGCAGGAGTGGGCATGGGCCGTAGCAGGCCCTTCCTCTTTGTGTTCTCTCCCTTAGCTCTGGCGCATTCCTCGCACTCCTTCACCCACCGTCTGGCGTCTTCCCTCAGGGTTTCCCACCAAAAGTATCTAAGAAGTAGCTGCACCGTCTTGGTAACCCCTGGATGCCCTGCCAGTGGCGTTACGTGACACCACACAAAAGCCTTGTTTCGTAAGTCAGTGGTGGGCAGATACAAACGCTCTCCCTGAAATGGCAATCCTTGTCTCACCACTCGTCCTGCCTTACTGGCCGCCCATTGTTCCCAGGCCCCCACCGACTTGGTTCCCTTCACCATCTCCAGGAACCTCTCTGCCCTAACCACACATACCACCTTAGTTGCTGGTATGATCGCTTGTGTGACGGCCTCTGGTTGATCTGCGGGTATTCCTTGCCTGGACAAGGCGTCTGCTTTTCGGTTCTCTACTCCAGGTCTATAAGTCACCACGAAATTAAACTCGGCAAAATACAACATCCAGCGCATCTGTCGTGGTGTCAAATGCCTCGCCGAAGACATATACTGCAGGTTGCGATGGTCGGTGTATACTGTCACCGCATGCCGAGCCCCCCACAGGTAGTGTCTCCACTCCTGAAACGCCCGTTTGATCGCCAGGAGCTCTTTTTCGGCGATGGTGTAATTGAGCTCAGCGGGGCTCAACTTGCATGACAGATAGGCCACCGGATGGAGGCGACCAGTGCATGCGTCCCTCTGCGACAAAACTGCCCCTATCGCTTCCTCCGAAGCGTCTGCCTCCACTACAAAGGGTTGTTCCAGCACCGGATGGAGTAACACCGGGGCCGTGGTGAACGCCCTCTATAGGATCTTGAAAGCCTCTTCTGCTTCTGTGGTCCACACAAATCGCACCCCTTTTTTCAACAACCTGGTGATCGGGACGGCTGTCTGTGAAAAATGTGCGATGAACCGGCGGTAATAGTTAGCAAACCCCAAAAAACTCTGCAACTCCCGCACGTTTTTTGGGGCTGGCCATTCCTGTACCGCCCTAACCTTCCGGTCTGACATTTGTAAACCCTTGGCGCTGAGATTCACTCCTAGGAACTCCACCTCCTTAACCCCAAACTCACACTTGCTCAGCTTGACGTATAATTGATGTTCTCTCAACTTCTCCAATATTTTCTTCACTTGTTCGGTATGGCTGGCTTCGTCCTGCGAGTATATCAGAATGTCATCGATATACATGACTACAAATCGATCCACATACTCTTTGAGAACGTCGTTAATAAAATATTGGAAAGCCGCCGGGGCGTTACACAGCCCAAAAGGCATTACCCTATACTCGTACAGACCGTACCGCGTCTTGAACGCCGTCTTCCAATCGTCCCCCTCGCGTACCCGAACCAGGTGATAGGCCCCCCGTAAGTCTAACCGGGTATAAATCCTTGCCTCCCTCACCTGATCGAGCAACACGGAGATGAGGGGGAGAGGATAACGGTTACGCACGGTGTTTTTGTTCAAGACGCGATAGTCCACACACGCCCTCAAATCTCCATTGGCCTTAGCGATGAAGAAGATAGGAGAGGCTGCAGGGGAGCGAGACGGTCTAATAAACCCCAGTTTTAGGTAATGATCTATGTATTCCTTCAGATGAGTTGTTTCCGGGACGGACAACGCATACACTCTGCAAGTGGGGATGGTAGCCCCCTCCACCAAATCAATGCGGCAGTCATACTCCCGGTGTGGGGGCAAGGTGTTCGCCTTGATTTCGCTAAACACGTCTTCATAGCTGCTGTATTCCCTCGGGAGTTGCACATCGGTTTCTGCGGCCGTGGCCGCCACGTAAGGGGTGGCCAACACCGCTATATGGTTTGAGGGACTAGGCCACATGTGCTCCCGACAACACTCGGGCGAAAACCGGATCGTCTTGGTTTTCCAATCCACTATAGGGTTGTGCAGGCATAGCCATGGCATGCCCAGAATTACCTCATACTGAGGAGCCGCAATGATGTTTAATGACAACACTTCTGCATGACACACTCCCTGTAGGACTACGGATAGACCGACCTCTTGTGTTCTTTCAGTTATCTGGCCTGACTTCAACGGCTGCCCATCTACTGCTAGAACGTCCTCAGGGTTCTCTCTCGGGACGCGGGGTAACGCCAGACGGGACACCAGGCCCTCATCTATAAAATTGCCTGTGGCTCCTGAGTCCAGCATAGCTAACACCGGATGGAACTCACTCTCGCATTCGAGCGTCATTCCTAAGACTAGATGAGACTCGGTTTCCCCGCTTCCCCGAGTGGAGAGCGAGGTGAGATTCCACTCAGGTTCTGCCTCCGTCCCTGGTCTCGAGTTCTCGTGCATCCCCCCGTCAGAAGCTACCGAAGACACCGCTACTTTCTTGAATCTAGTGACCCCCATACTCTTGGGCTTGGAGGGGCATTCCCGAACGTAATGCCCCTTCTTCCCACAGTACATACAAAGTCCCTGGGTTCTCCTGACTTCTCTCTCATCCTTCGTCAAAGGAGCACGAAGAGCCCCAACCTCCATAGGTTCCTGACCACCTTCGTTTCCTCCCAGGGGTTTGCGCGGGGACCTATCAAAGCCAACCGCTCCTCTCTCCCATTTTCTCCTGCCACCACCCCTCTCCGTTATGCGACTATCCAGTCTCAACGCCAGATTGACCATGTCTACACATGTTTGTGGCTGTGGATCTACTTGGGCTACCACATCCTTCAGATCCTCTTTCAACCCCTGATAAAAAAGAGACATCCTTTTTTCCTCCGGCCATTCAGCCTCAGCCACCAGTCTGTTAAAGGAGGTCAAGTAGGTAATCAACTCGCCTTTTCCCTGCCTTAATTCCAAGAGTTCTTTGTCCACACTAAAGGTTGTGGCCCTACGATCAAAGACTTTCTCGAACTCTGTTCTAAAGGCCGCCCAGTCAGATAATATGGCATCATTGTTCCTCACTAGTGGCACTGCCCAATTGGCCGCGTCCCCTGCCACGTAGGATATGGCGAAAGCCACTCTTGAATGGTTGGTCGGGAAGGAAGCCGGCCTACATGAAAAATGTAATAATATTTGGGTTAGAAAAACCTGTGTCTTTCGAGGATCGCCCGAAAACCTCTCGGGGGTAGCCAGGGGTATGGGAGGAGGCACCGTCACCTGTATGGAAGAAGCAGTGGCAGAGGCACTGAAAGGGTTCCTGGTCAACAATTCTACCTTGTCCTTTAAGGCGTTGGTTTCGGCCCTGGCCGACGCCAACTCATGCTGTACTAAAACTAAAGCATGTAGCACGTCCTCCATGGACGCCATTATCACTGCGAAATGAACCGGGCGGAATGCAATTCGTGGGTTCGTGATTCTGTCAGGATTTCACTCCGCAGGATCCATTCGCAGTGATAAGCTCCACCTCCGGACCTGCCACACACCCCGGTGGTAAAATACGTACAGGGTGTGCGACTGATACGGCGAGGGAAAAACCCCAACCAGGGGAAAAAACCCAGGGAGGGAAAGGAAGGGGCAGCAGGGAAGGGAAGCTGAAAAACAAAACACACAGGTTACTCTTGCGCCAATTCCTACTCTCAGTAATTCTCGCTAATGAAAGGAAAGTCACCTGTGCTAGCCTGGCCTGTCGGCTTTATCTCCGCTTGTTCCTCTCGGTGCCTTCCTTCCCCTACAGAACACAAGTGTATTGGTTATGAGATGTGGCTCTCCTTGCCCCCTTACGTATACCCCTGTAAACTCTCGGATTCACGTACCCCCCTCTACTGCGGGAACATCCTTGTACTTTCGTATGCGGGTCACCTCCTGGTTTAATCCCTTCAATATCACCCTATGTACAGTGTCACGCAACCTTCGGTGTATATTGCTTCATATACTCCGAACTTCACCAAAATCCAAAGTCAGTCAACACGGGAGGGCGTAGGAACAAACTACCGCCGTCCGCGTTGCCACCAAAGTCAATCAACACGGGAGGGCGTAGGTTTTAACTACTGCCGTCCGCGTTGTCTCCACTATTCCACCTGACTGTCTCTCAAACCTTCGAGACGGTAATGCGGAGGTTTTTCCTTTGCCCCCCCCGCACTCCGCCCCTTGCCGATTCCCTTTAATCCAGGAACGTTGGGATACTCGTCCCGACTCCCAGCTTCCAGGCACACCAGCTGACACCCGTGATACCTGCCCGAGCTTCCGCTCGTAGTCCAACTCTCCGAACGTCTCGGAACGATCCAACGGCTCCTCGATTCTCACTCGGGAGCCCTTCTCCTCTCTTCCGATCGCGACTCGCCTCGCGCAGCCTCCAAATACACAGGACCCAGCTCAGCGTCTCCCGCCAAGTTCTGAACTTCCTCCGAATCACGAACACTCCCCTGCCGGTCTCGCCGCGCTATATCCTTCCGGCGCCCGGGGCTTCTGGGAAGTGTAGTTAAAACCCACGGATTTGTGGGAATTGTAGTCCAGGCAGGCGCCTAGACTAAACCCTGACAGTGGCGAGTACCCCGATCCGGCATGAAGCCACATTGGTCTGGATGGACCAGGTGCGGCAAGAAGGGCCGAAGCCTCTGCGCCAGGACCGCCGCGTAGATTTTAATATCCGTATTAATGAGGGAAATCGGCCGATAGGCCGACCTATCACAAGAGGGTGGTGTGGACTTGGGCAAAACCACAATCGTGGCCATGTCGGCCTCTGGGCGAAAGGAGCCACGTTTAACCGCCTCGGCATACAGGGCGCTCAACCGAGGTGTCAGAAGGTCCTTGTAGGCGGCATAAAATTCCTGAGGGAATCCATCCGGTCCCGGGGTCTTTCCCGCCGATGTGCGCCCTATCGCCTCCCCAATCTCCTCTAGAGAGATGGGTTCTTCCAGGCTCTCCCAGTCACTGGACCGAAGGCAGGGAAGCTTTAAATTATGTGCAGCAAGTAGCGAAACTAGGTACAATTCTGGCGCCCGGGCGCGGTATAACTGCGCATAATGTTGAGCAAAGGCGTTTGCCATGGCCACGGAGGAGGACTGAAGCTGGCCCTCCGAATCGGTGACCGCCGGGATAATGCGCGACGCCACCGAGTACGTAACCAGCCGGTGTAACAGAGCACCATTCTTATCACCCCACCCGTAGACCCGCGCCACCGAGGACTGCCAGAGGAGTTTAGCTGCGTCTAACGACCACTGGCGAATCTCCTCCCGTAAAAGCCGCAGCTGTCTATCTACAGCCGGATCTCCATCCGCGGGTAGCGATTGCTCCAAACGCAACGCCCGGGCCTCGCAGGCAGTGAGTTGTTGGAGCTGCGTCTGACGGTGGCGCACCACCAGCGCCTTGGCGGCCCCCCTGACGGTGGCCTTCCCGCCTCCCAGAGGGTCCCCGCCGATGAGACTGACCCGTCGTTGTCGCCAAAGTACTGCACCAACGCGGATCCCACCCCCTTGCAGAGCTTCCGATCCCGGAGAAACCAGGCGTTGAAGCGCCACATCTGACGGGCCCCCTGGGGCGGGGAGCCCAGCCCCAGGAGGACAGGTGAGTGATCGGATAATCCTCTAGGAAGGATTTGGACGTCCTGGATGCCCGCACAATCGGTGGAGGGGACGAAGATAGCGTCGATCCGCGCGTGAGTGTGGTGGGCGGCTGAGGTGTGGGTGTATTGCCGTGTGTGCGGGTGCCAGATACGCCAAGCGTCGCATAAGCCCTGAGCTTCTGCCCACCCCACCAGCTGCTTAGCCCGCGCGGCGCGGGGTGCCAATACCAGACCGGAGGAATCCAGTGGTGGGGCGGAGACAGCGTTAAAATCCCCACCCACAGCAACTGTACCCGGTGGGAGATCAGCCAACATGGATGCGGCCTGGGATAGTGCCCTGGACAACTCAATGGGTGGCGCGTAGAGTGACAGGAAATTGAGCGGCCGACCATCCAGCATACCGCTGATAGCGATCCCCATCTCCTGGGGGTCTCGGAGCACCCGGGAGAAGACAAAGGGGACGGAGCGGCGTAGCAGGATGGCGACTCCCCGAGATCCGCGAGAGTATCCCGAGTGCCACACCCGGTCATACCCGTACCTGGCCAAGAAGGGGCACCTCTCACCCAGCAGGTGGGTCTCCTGGAGAAGGAGGACATCGACCTCGGTGCGCAGGGCATACTTAAGGACTGCAGTGCGTTTGAGTCTGTTCAATAATCCGTTCACGTTCCATGACAGAATGCGCACGCGGGCCCTAGAGGTGAGATCACCCATGGGAATGGTAAGAGCAGAGCACTTGAAAGATGGGATGGCCATGAAAGGCCAGGACCATGGGTCCCACACCGGGGAGGAGCATTGAACTGCGCATGAGGGCGAGCGGCAGTGGGGCATGCACGGGTGGGTGTGTGGAGAGGCACGGCGATGCACTGAGTGTGGTGTAGTAAAAGACGTTCAAAGAAAGACAATTCCAACCCAAACAAAACATTCCCCCAGAAAGAAACAACCAACAGGCCCCCAACCCCAGGCCCCCACCCCCCACCCTACACTTCGAAAACGGAAGCATCTGTCGCCCGAACAAACCCAACAGGTACAAGACCCCAAGCTTAGATGCTCGGGTATAAGAGCGTAGTGGACCCCTCCAGAGGTACGGATTTCAGTGATACAGCCTAGATAGTGGCAAGAAAGCGTAAGAGTGCAGAGTCCCCTGCTCCCCGCCCTCGAACAGGTCCGTCTCCCCCCCCGTGGATACCCGGGGCAGACCACACATCACAGGGCAGGACTGCGGGAGAGGTCAGACAAGTCCGACTGTACGGTGAGAGGGACAGGGGATCCCCCCGGCCTGGGCGACAAGCAACGCCGGGGTCCCCCTGCCGCCCTAGACGATGCGTCGGAGGAAGCCGACGAGCCCCCCACACGCCTCTCAGAAGCGTTGGCGGACCGGGTCCAGATCGTCGCCACTCCTCGGCGCAGCCGGGACTGCGTGCGCTTCCTGCGCCGTGGTTGTCGGGTCACGGGCGCTTCGTGGCCTCGGGACCCCGCAGCGGAGGACACCCCCGCGGGTGGGCGCAGAGGCCGCTCCTCAGTGAGCCAAGTCCAAGCCGCCCGGGGGGTATCAAAGAACAGTGTCTTGTCCTGGAAGACAACACGAAGGTGGGCCGGGAACTGGAGCTGGTATTGAAGACCGAGGGAGCGCAGCTTTTGCTTCACGTCCATGTAGGAGCGGCGCTGTTCCTGGACCTCCCGGGTGTAGTCCGAAAAAACCATAATGGTGTGGTTGTTAAAAGTCAAAGGCCCACGCACTCGTGCCTCCCGCAGGATAGCGTCTCTGTCCCGAAAGTTGAGGATCCGTAGGATAAACGGGCGCAGGGGAGCCCCCACGGGGGGTCTGGCTGCCAAGGACCGGTGCGCCCTCTCCACCACGAACCAAGTCGACAGCCCAGTCTCCGGCATCCAGGACTTGAACCATTGCTCAAGGAAATCATCGGCACGGCCAGACTCCACTCCCTCCGGAAAACCCACCAGGCGAAGGTTGTTGCGACGGGCGCGATTTTCTGCATCCTCTGCCCGCCTGTGCAGTTCCTTGGAGTGGGTGGTGAGCTCCCGGACCTGATCCTGCAGCAAGTGAATGTCGTCCTCCGCCGTCGAGATCCGGGATTCCGCCTCCGTAATGCGGGCTGTGGCGTTGCGGAGATCTTGCCGTAAAAGCGCGACATCAACCTTCACCTCCCCAACCATCCCCTCCAGGGAGGTGCGGGAGGCATCAATGGCCTGGAGGATGACAGTCAGGTCCTTATTCGGGGCCAAAGCCCCCCCCCCGCCCGGAGGGTCCGAGCTGGCGAACTGGTCGTTCCGCGTCTGATGAGACGTGCCCGGCAACTTGGGGCCCTTCTCCTTGCCCATGGCGGACCGATGGAACACAGGCAGGCGGCCCCCGCTCAACAACGGGGCAGCCCCCTGCACCAGGCCGGAGAGGGGAGAGGGCGATGGGAAAGGAAGGAGCAGGGGCGCAACCCGGCCACTCCGTTGGATCCGGACCAGATCGCTGTCGCCACAGCGGGGGGGGGCCACCAACCAGAATGTCCGCCTGCACTGGTGCCCAACGGTGAACTGTGGGGGGGGGCCACCGGAACGCCGGTGTGATCAAGGCAGCAGGAGGTCAGGGGCCGACAGCCCAACACCCCCCCCTAGGTCCGGGGGGCAAGACGCGGCTCCAGAGAGGGCACGATGGGGAGACCCCTCTCAGCCAGCCATATGCCCGAGTCGGGGGGCGCAGGTCCTCAGGGGGGCCACCACCGCAGTCCGCGCCAGTCTACATCAAGGGCACAGGAGGGGTCGTCCCACGCCGGCCGCAGCTGCCGCCCCGGGCCGGTCCGCCCGCCGACAAGGGCCTCACCACCCCCGGGCAGCGTCCGTCGAGCCTCGCCCCCCCCAGCTCACCTCAGAAGCGGATTAACGGGTCTCAGCTCCTCCGATCACGGGGCAGCCGCTCTTCGCCTACGCCACCTCCAGATGCAGCCAGCCAGGGAGTCAGCTGGAGAGTACGGCGGGACGGCCAGGGCGACCCATCCCCCGGGAGGCAGCAGCAACACAAGCCCCCGGGCGGCCCCGGGCCGTCGAGGCTGAAGCGGGTCGGTCTACCCGTCGACCGGAGCCTCACCGCCGCCAAGTAGGTGCCAGGAAGAAGCAGCACGGGCAACGCGTCCGCCCTCCGGGTCCGCAGCAGCTGGTGAGGATCGTGCGGCCCTCGCCCCTCGTGGTGCGCCGGGGCCTCTCGCAACAGATGGAGCCGCACAAGGAGCCCGAGGGATTCCGCCACGCGCCGGCGCGGGCTGCGGGCCGTCTAACTCAGCCCCGGAGGCACCAAGACAGGCCAAACTCGGTCCGAGGGTCGGGTATCGGGACCTCCACACTCGGCGGACAGCGGATCCAGCCTAGGACAGCATCCACGGATGTGGGGCGACTACGAGGGGTCCGGCAGCCAGGAGCCTCACACCGTTGCGGCCATCTTGGCTGGCGCCACCTAGCGCTCCCGTTGTTAATAAAATTTAATATACGGAACCATGACTCGCCCTCGTGCCAAATCCAACCAGTATGTGTGTGTGTTTGAGGAATAGATGGCTGTGCAGGAATCTGTCTTTTTAGTTTCTCTGCCAAGGTGTACTTTCCATGTAAGAATAACCCACCAACTGTAGATATTGTCGTAAACCCATGGGAGTTCATGGTGATGTCTCTCTTGTGAACTCCAAAAAGTTATTTTATCCACAATGTCCTGCAAACCTCAAAACAAAATGTCTGTCACATTTTCCTTGCAATATTGTGCCAAAATTCTCACGCTGTAGAAACAAACAACTAATTATGTCACAACGATCTGGTTCTGCAAGGGGGGTCACCTGGGTTTTTGGCCCGGTGCTTAGCGGCCATCTAGGGAAACCTACCAAACCCATACATTTCTGAAAACTAGACACCCGGGGGCTTCCAGGGAGGTATGGCAGCTAGGCAATTTGCCAAAAAAGGGTCATTTTTCACTGCGAAATTGAGGTGTGACCACGTTGCGTTTTGGGCCGTTTCCTGTCACGGGCACCATGCTGACCCGCACAAGTGAGGTACCATTTTCCTCGTAAGACTTTGGGGAACGCGGGCTGAGTGGAAATTTGTGAATCCACGCAGATTCCGGAACTTTCCACCACCGAAATGTGGGGAAAATGTGTTTTTTTGGACAATTTTTTAGGTTTGCAAGGGAATCTGGGTAACAGACCCTGGTGGGAGGCAGTCAAGTCACCCCATCCTGGATTCCCCTGGGTGTCTAGTTTTCAAAAATGTATAGGTTTGCTAGGTTTCCCAAGGTGCCCGCAGAGCTAGGGTTCAAAAACTACAGCTAGGCACTTTGCCACAAAAGGGTCATTTTTCACTGCGAAATTGAGGTGTGACCATGTTGCGTTTTGCGCCATTTCCTGTCGCGGGCACTAGGCCCACCCGCACAAGTGAGGTACCATTTTTCTCGTAAGACTTTGAGGAACGCAGGGTGAGTGGAAATTTGTGGATCCACGCTGATTCCAGAACTTTTCACCACAGAAATGTGTGGAAAATGTGTTTTTTTTTACAATTGTTTAGGTTTGCAAGGGATTCTGGGTAACAGACCCTGGTGGGAGGCAGTCAAGTCACCCCATCCTGGATTCCCCTGGGTGTCTAGTTTTCAAAAATGTATAGGTTTGCTAGGTTTCCCAAGGTGCCCGCAGAGCTAGGGTTCAAGAACTACAGCTAGGCACTTTGCCAAAAAAGGGTCATTTTTCACAGCGAAATTGAGGTGTGACCATGTTGAGTTTTGCGCCGTTTCCTGTCGCGGGCACTAGGTTGACCCGCACAAGTGAGGTACCATTTTTCTCGTAAGACTTTGCAGAGCGCGGGGTGGTTGGAAATTTGTGGTTCCACGCAGATTCCGGAACTTTCCACCGCAGAAATTAGGGGAAAATGTGTTTTTTTTGGACCATTTATTAGGTTTGCAAGGGATTCTGGGTAACAGACCCTGGTGGGAGGCAGTCAAGTCACCCCATCCTGGATTCCCCTGGGCATCTAGTTTTCAAAAATGTATAGGTTTGCTAGGTTTCCCAAGGTGCCCGCAGAGCTAGGGTTCAAAAACTACAGCTAGACACTTTGCCAAAAAAGGGTAATTTTTCACTGCGAAATTGAGGTGTGAACACGTTGCGTTTTGCGCCGTTTCCTGTCACGAGCACTAGGCCGACCTGCACAAGTGAGGTACCGTTTTTCTCATTAGAATTTGGGGAACGTTGCGTTTTGTGCCGTTTCCTGTCACAGGCACTAGGTCGACCCGCACAAGAGAGGTACCGTTTTTCTCGTTAGACTTTGGGGGACGCGGGGTGGGTGGAAATTTGTGGATCCACGCAGATTCTGGAACTTTCCCCACAGAAATGTGGGGAAAATGTGTTTTTTTTTACAATTGTTTAGGTTTGCAAGGGATTCTGGGTAACAGACCCTGGTGGGAGGCAGTCAAGTCACCCCATCCTGGATTCCCCTGGGTGTCTAGTTTTCAAAAATGTATAGGTTTGCTAGGTTTCCCAAGGTGCCCGCAGAGCTAGGGTTCAAAAACTACAGCTAGGCACTTTGCCAAAAAAGGGTCATTTTTCACTGCGAAATTGAAGTGTGAACACGTCGAGTTTTGCGCCGTTTCCTGTCACGAGCACTAGGCCGACCCGCACAAGTGAGGTACCGTTTTTCTCGTAAGACTTTGGGGAACCCGGGGTGGGTGGAAATGTGTGGATCCACGCAGATTCCGTAACTTTCCACCACAGAAATGTGGGGAAAATGTGTTTTTTTTACAATTGTTTAGGTTTGCAAGGGATTCTGGGTAACAGACCCTGGTGGGAGGCAGTCAAGTCACCCCATCCTGGATTCCCCTGGGTGTCTAGTTTTTAAAAATGTATAGGTTTGCTAGGTTTCCCAAGGTGCCCGCAGAGCTAGGGTTCAAGAACTACAGCTAGGCACTTTGCCAAAAAAGGGTCATTTTTCACTGCAAAATTGAGGTGTGATCACGTTGCGTTTTGCGCCGTTTCCTGTCGCAGGCACTAGACCGACCTGCACAAGTGAGGTACCTTTTTTCTCGTAAGACTTTGGGGAATGCGGCGTAGGTGGAAAATTGTGGATCCACTCAGATTCCAAAACTTTCCACCACAGAAATGTGGGGAAAATGTGGTTTTTGGACACTTTTTTAGGTTTGCAAGGGATTCTGGGTAACATACCCTGGTGGGAGGCAGTCAAGTCACCCCATCCTGAATTCCCCTGGGTGTCTAGTTTTCAAAAATGTATAGGTTTGCTAGGTTTCCCAAGGTGCCCGCAGAGCTAGGGTTAAAAAACTACAGCTAGGCACTTTGCCAAAAAAGGGTCATTTTTCACTGCTAAATTGAAGTGTGACCACGTTGTGTTTTGCTCCGTTTCCTGTCGCGGGCAGTAGGCCGACCCACACAAGTGAGGTACCATTTTTCTCGTAAGACTTTGGGGAACGCTGGGTGGGTGGAAATTTGTGGATCCACGCAGATTCCAGAACTTTCCACCACAGAAATGTGGGGAAAATGTGGTTTTTTTGATAATTTTTTAGGTTTGCAAGGGATTTTGGGTAACAGAACCTGGTGGGAGGCAGTCAAGTCACCCCATCCTGGATTCCCCTGGGTGTCTAGTTTTCAAAAATTTATAGGTTTGCAACATTTCACTAGGTGCCGGCAGAGCTAGTGTTCAAAAACTACAGGTAGACACTTCGCAAAAAAAGGGTAAATTTTCTTTATGAAAATGTGGTATGTTCACGTTGGGTTTTGAGCCATTTTCTGTCGTGGGCACTATGCCTACCCACACAAGTGAGGTACCATTTTTATTGGGAGACTTGGGGTAATTCAGATTTGTAAAGCAACTGTTATTACCTATTGATTTTTGATGCATTTCTGCCTTCCAAATGGAAGACTTTGCGTAAAAAAGAAGTCATTTTGAAAAATGACCGATAATTCTCATGCTAGTATGAGTATTCCCAATTTCGAAAATGTGCAAATATGTACTGTTTCTAAACTCTATAATTTGTTCCCATTTCAGAAATACATAGGTGTCTTTCATACCGATTTTTCCATGTATACATTTTCCCACAATAATTGCTATATACCCGTAACATAATAAAAAACCATTGCAAATTGCTGCTCAGTTTTTGACTCTGGGTTCGTCGGGTTCTTGGTGAACCTACAAGTCCTATATATCCCCACAACCAGGAAGGTCCAGCGGCTGTAATGGTATGTTGCTTTCAAAGAGCTGTCATAATTAGAAGAAGTTACAGGTAAAAACGTTGACACAAAAGGCTGTTTTTTTCAACTAATGTTCATTTTTTCCTATATTTAACTGTTAATGTCTATAAAGAAACCTTAATGGATCTACACAAATGACCCCTTACTGAATTCATAATTTTGTCGTCTACTTTTCAAAAATGTATCGCTTTCCAGGATCCATTATTGCTTTCAGACCCATTTCTACCATTAACTGGAAGGAGGTTGAAAGCACAAAAAATAGCAAAAATAGGCTATGTCCCAGAAAAATGCCAAAACTGTGTAAAAAAAGTTGGTTATCTGGCAAAAGTCTGTCATTCCCTAAAAGCTGTGAATATGGTGATTTCAGCCCCACAAACCCTTTTTTGATACCATTTGCAGAGAAAAACCCAGACGCTTTCATTTGCAGCCTGTTTTTCCCATTTTTCCCCCCCAAACTTTTTTTTGCTGTATTTTGGCTAATTTCTGGGACCCCTCCAGGGGAATCCACAAACCCTGGGTACCTTTAGAATCCCCATGATGTTGGAAGAAAAGGACGCAAATTTGGCGTGGATACCTTACGTGGTCAAAAAATTACAGGGGTCTAAGCACGCACTACCCCAAATAGCCCAAAAAAGGCTTAGCACAGGGGGGGGGGGGGAAAGGCCTAGCGGCGAAGGGGTTAGAGTGCTCCAAATATATCAGTAGTAGCGAGCTCAAGTAAGTTGCCACAAGGTGTTCCGGGGACTTACCAGAAGACCAGACACAGGTGCGAAGTCAGTCACTCATTGATGGCTAGTTGGGCGTGTACCTCTCTCCCCGACTGATCTTTAATCACCAGTATAGGGTCAAAGTTGTGTTCCGGTTAAATCATTCTGGCTAGTATATGACCCGCCCTGTCTTCTTCCATATGGAGTTTGTGTCTATAGGTGAGACATACATGCTTTTCCAGCCGTTCGCAAGAGGAGCAAAGCTGTTTTTTTGTCTCGCCCTATGCAGTGCATTTTGACCGATCATGTGTCAATACCCTTCCAAGTGTTGCTAATGATTTTTCCTGTAATGCCAAGTCAGGTTCTAGTGTCTGTCGAGTCCCCTGTAGTGGTAGTCATACCTACTCATTCGATCACCACCTTAAGGGCATCCCTTCCCGTCAAACTTTGTTGGGTACTCTCTCAGCTGCAGTCAAAGTAATCAGTCAATGCGTCCGCTATTGTTGCCCTAAAGATTGGATACATGGGTGCATCAGCCCTCCTCTGCCACAGTGGGACATGGGGCCGTCGCCTAATCAGAGAGTACATCAGGAGGAAGGATGACTGATCTGAAATGTATCTGGCCAGATAAGTCCTATCTGCCACTTGCATAGTTTTCTTCGCCTGGGTGAGAAAATATTCAAGCCTGCTGTGTGTATCTGCATCGGTGTGTAGCAAGAGTATGACAGAGTATGTGGGTGTTGAGCCCTCCAAATGCCTATGAGTCCCTACCCTTGCATTATCTGTTTCATGGCATCAGTCAGTCTGGGTTTAGTGTCCAGCTGCAGAAGGCAGTGGTCCATCATGCTGTCCAAGACGCAGTTACAGTCTCCTGCTATGATCAGCTCAGCAGGGAGGAATTTCTGAACTGTCGACAGGACGTCACCCAAAAAAGGCCCCGTCTTCTACATTGGGGACATATACATTGACATTGGCCAGGCAACCCTCGTGTGCATCTAAGTTTCCCTGGAGAATAACATATCACCCTTCTACATCAATGCATACCTGCAGTTTCTGGAAAGGGACCCCTAGAGCCATCCAGATAAGGGCCCCCCTTGCGAACCCAGAGTAGGATGTAGCATAAATGTGGCCCCGTGATTTACCCTGCAGCGATGGAACACGGTCACCCCACAGATGTGTCTCTTGTAAGAATGCGATTGATATCCGGTAATGCTTGAGGAAGGCGTGGGCTCTATGGCATTTCTCTGGTCTGTTTAGACCACAAACATTCCAGGCAAGGAATGTATATTCTTATTCCGTGTCCGTCATGACCTGGTGTAACAAAGGCTAAGGCCCTCCCACCAGCCCACAGTGGTGGTGACAATGCATTACAAGAGGTAAAGGCATTCAAAGTACTTCCCAATCAACAAAAGAAAACACAACAATGGAACTGAAAAACATTTGTGAACCCTTCTGCCCTCCTTCCCACTGGCAGAATGTGCAGAACACCTCCCAGCACAACCATCGGCCAGAAGGAGACTGGTCACCACCCCAAGTCCCACCCACTTCTATCCCGCCTTTGAACTAGTAGAAAGCCTAGGTGTGAAACAGGCAGACGAACCGTGTCCCCCTCGAACCACAAGACCAGAGAGAGGCGCTCAGCCGGCCATAAGTGGACCAGTCCCTTGCCATCCCCCACCGTGGAGCAAAGTGAAAGACTAATTTACCCCCCACATAATATCTAGCAGTCAATATCAAGACTAGTCTCTATGCAGGCCTCAGCAGCCCTCATAGATCATCTAACATGGGACAGTTACAGAAACATTCAACCTTGTACATAGTGGTATAACATTACGGGTATGTCGCTGAGCACACACTACATCTTTGTACGGGTCACCTCAGACCACCTCAGTCCATCAGTCGCAGACATTGCCTTCTCGGAGCTCCTTGACAGGTGTGTATGTGTTCATAGGTGCATTAAGTCTGAAACCAACAAGACATTCTTGTGTCCTGCCAGGGTGCTGCTAAGATCTCCCTGGCACCAGCCAGCACTATCCAGCATCCGTGTTCTCGCTCAATGTGTTGTGCACCTGTCCGATCTGGGAGAATGAGTTGCTGTCCATCGAGCCAGATATCCCCATCCTAGGGTGCCATCCGAGCAAACGAGAATTCAATCCTCAATAGAGGATCCCAGTCGATCCAGTTTCTCTGGGGCATTTTCTTGTTATGGCCAGAGCGTCTCGCCGGTCCCATGTGGGACCCTCTCCCCCAAAAACTTTCGCAGAGCCCTTTCCTGCCCAGAGAGTCTAGTCAGTCAAACACTTCTTATGGGCCTCATAGAAGTGTACCTAGCCATCATCCTGTATGTGCAATTTGGCAAGAAAAAGCAAACTGTTTTGATGTTGCGTTTGCTCAGTTTTTGTTCCACCGTCAGAAAGTTGTTGGTCAGGTTCCTAACTTTATGAGTGTAATCAGGATAAATGAAGATTTTGCTTGTGCTCATATCGGGGGCGGGAGGGAGGGCCGCGAGTATGCACATGTTGTAAGATAGCATTACAGTCTCAGTGGTTGAACAAGGGGCTATCATGGCCAGTGGAGATGCTCCTGAGCACGGGGCCAGCGCCCTGTGAGCCCGCTCAATGGTGTAGTAGTTAGACATAGCCCGAGTGCTGGAGGAACAGTTCTGCAGAAGGAATCCACCAGACATACGTATATTATTTCATCTGGAGCACACTTCAGCATTCTCCAGGCGCTCCTTTGCTTGCGTGACCCTACATTTCAGTCCTTCGACTGTGACTGTTATTGATGTTATCACGCTTTTCAAAGCGTCCACATCGTCTTTCACAGTAGTGGTGTGATCTTGCGAAGATTCCGGCGTGGATGGTCTATTTCCATAGGCATCGTATCCATCTTCCCTTCTAGGGCGGCTTGTATAGCCACTAGGAATTCTACTGTGGTCGGTCCCAAGTCCTGCACCCCAGTAGGCTGCTCCTGGTCATGTTCAGTTTGGAGTGTCTCTGGCCTCAACACTGTATACTGGTCTGTTTTGTTGGTCTGGGCCATCTTTGCTCCCTCATCCTTTCCCATTATTGAGAGTGATCTGGAAGGCCCTCCCGTTGTAGAAGATATGAGATTGTGTCAGGGTAAACAGGGCCCCGCCACTCCCATTGTCTCAAGTCTAGGCCCCAGCAGCACCAGGCGAGGCACCACCAGGGCACAGGACGTGCACCCGACCAAGCTGACCAAGCCTACAGCAATTACCTCACAGGGCCAGTGGCATCCCTCTCCCAGACATTAGCCTGGGTTGCACAGTCTTTCTTCAGGGCTCTGTTAGCCTGGGGGCTTGGTGTCTCACCCTCACATCCAGTGTCATAGGATTCAGCACCTCACCCCTGGAGCCCCACATATGCAGCTGCAGAGGTTCAGGTGAGTGAGGCCGTACATTGTCGCTGCCTCCGATCAAGCAAGGAGCCCAGGCGCTCAACCCAGAGCAAAGGATAACAGCCAGGAACTCCACAGACCTCCTCTACAAGAGCCAGTGCTAGGCTTTGCGTTGCGGACACTATTGTGGTATCCGGGTACAAGGGACACGGGATTCGGGGTACTAGGCCGCAGGGTTGGGCCGTATTGCCTAGGGGACACACACACGCCATTTGCTCATTGGGCCAAGACCCTGAGCAGTCTTGTGCCCTGTTATTTAAACCCTCGGGCGAGCCCGCCCTCGGGGTGTGTGGGTGCGTGCTGAACGTGTCTGGACGGGCGGCTTCATCACTACATCCCTCCAATCTTTTAGATACAACAACTCTTTCCGGGAACTGTTCAGTCTCTCTTGGCACACCAAGCAAAGTCTCTCAGTCTGTGACTGGGGATCGGTTTCGGCCGGAGACCATACTTCTGGCTCCGGGAGTTCTTCCTTGATTCCGACCCTTCTGATTCCTTTTCTGGTTCAGGGGATGCTTCTCCTGGGCTTTCCCCGTCTTCCATTTCTCCTACTTCTCTTCCAGGTTGTGGTCGCACATCTTCAGGTTGACCTCTCAAGTCATCCACGGAAACTGTTCCATCTCCGTCTTCCAGGTGTTCCATGGCTTGGCCAGCCATTGTCCTATCACTTGCGACTCTCTTGAACCATGAGGTGTTTCTTGTGACCACACGGGTTCCCCTCATGGCCGATACCATGGTGCCCTGTACGTTGATCACTTTCCACACTTCAGGCTCATATGGGGCGCGATACTTCCAGCTTGGGTGGAGGTCCTTTACCACGACTCTGTCTCCATCTCGGACGCTCATTGATTGGGCCCTTCAAGCTTGACTCGCCTTGTCTTTAGATACTTTCCTTCTGTCCTGCGCTGCACCTTAATCTAGCTCTGGGGGTCTCCATGATGGATCGGCAGGCTCGCTGTCCCTGGGAGCCCGTCGAAACAGTAGATGAGCTGGCGCACACCGGATGGTGCAGTGTGGGGTTTGGCTATATGCGCTGAGAAACTGTGAGAGGCACTGCTCGGCATCGTCTCCTTTATCCACCCCGATCCTGAGGGCCCGGTTCATCGTACGCATGAACCGCTCCACCTTGCCATTCGCTTGGGGCCACTGTGGTGTGATCTTCCGGTGTCGGATGCCTCGGGAGGTCAGGTAGTCTTGGAAGTCTCTGCCTTGGAACGGCGGCCCATTTTCGGACTTGATCTCCTCCGGCAGTCCCATCATGGCAAACGTGCGCTCCAGACCCGTCTTCACATGGGGGAACGCCGTTGACGATACTACCTCCACCACCGGGAATTTTGAATGAGAGTCCACCAGCACCAGCGTGTTCCGCCCATCAGGGAAAGACCCAAAGTCGACGCTGACTTTAGACCACGGCTCTGTGCACGGGTCTTCAGTGATCACTGGGTGAGGCGCAGGGTCACCGCCCGTGATGTTACAGGAGTGACAAGTACGTACAGCTTCCTCCACCACGGCTCCTGAGTCTGGTCTTGGTTTTGGAGACACCCTGATGACCTTGGTGCGCTAGGCGGACCACCTCCTTCTGCAGGCTTTTCGGGATCACAAGGGTGGTTCCCCTCAGGACCACCCCATGGAGGCCTTCGCTGAGTTCACTTTGCACTCTCCAGACCTGTTCCTCCCCCGTGAGGGAGCTGACCTCGTCCAGGAAGTGGCGTCAGTTCCGATTGACCAGCGTGTTCTTGACCCTGACAAGGCACTCACTGGAATCCGTTGCTTTCCCAATGTCCTCGAGCTTGAGGGCAACAGGACACTCTTCCAGAGAGACCATGCGGAGGAACTCTTCAATGTAGTCCTCGTCTGCCGGCACATGGAGTGGCTGGAGCGGGCCAGGGTACCGCAATAGAAAGTCGGCCGGGTTGCTGGCCCCCGGCCGGAACATCACCTCAAAACGGTATGTTTGCAGCTGCACTTCCCACCTCTCGATCCGCGGGGGTGCAAGTCGAGCGGTGCCAGCCAAGAGCGGGATGAGGGGCTTGTGGTCGGTGACCACTCGAAACTCGTGCCCATACAGGTACAGATGGAAGTGCTGACACACCCATTTGATGGCCAGAGCCTCACGCTCTATCTGCGCATATCGCATCTCGGTGGCAGTCAGTGCCCGACTGGCATATGCGGTGGGGACCCACTCTCTGGACTCGGTTTCCTGCATTAGGACTGCGCCTAGCCCTACGGGGCTGGCATCTACCACAACCTCTGTGCGCCGATGTGGTGAAAGTACACCATAACCTGGTCATCGATGAGGGCGTCCTTGACTGCCTGAAATGCCAGGTCTTCTTTGGCGGACCAGGCCCATGGCTGGCAGGCCTTCGTGAGGATGCGGAGCGGCTCGGATAATGACGTGAGGTTGGGGATGAACCGGCCGCAGTATGTGGCCATTCCCAGGAAACTCCGGACTTCATTGGCCGACGTGGGTCTCGGGGCAGATCGTATGGCCTCCGCTTTCTTCGGGTCTACATGCAGCCCTTCTCTGGAGAAGATGTATCCAAAGAAGTCCACTGATTCCTGATAGAACGAGCATTTGGATCTGTGCAGGGTGAGTCCGTTGTCCGCAAGTCGTTGCAGGGTGGCTCAGGGGTGTTCATGGTGCTCTTCTAGGGTCTTGGAGAACACCAAGATGTCATCACTTAGATTTATTACACCTTTCAGTCCTGAGAGTGTTTCTCTTATGGCGTTTTGGAACACCTCCGCGGCTGAAGAGACACCGAAACTCAGCCTCTTGTAGCGACGTAGTCCTACGTGAGTGGAGAATGTCGTGATGTTCCTGCTGTCGGGGTGGAGTTTCAGCTGGTGATACCCCGCGTTGAGGTCGAGTTTGATGAACCATTTGGCACCGTTCAAGTCAGCTACGATGTCTTCCATCGTGGGCGTGAGATGCAGTTCCCTCTTTACAGCCCTGTTCGGTAGGTGCATGTCGGCTGCTTCGGTTTCGGGGCCACAACGAGAGGGGACACCCACTGGGTTGGGCCCAGCACCTTCTCTATCACCCCCAGGTCCTCCAGCTTCCTCAGTTCTTCTTCCACTTGCGGCCGCAAGTGGAATGGCACTCTCCGGTGTCTCAGCGCCATGGGCCGGATGGTTGGATCTACGTGTAGCTTGAATGTCTTTCCTTTCAAGCATCCAAGGCCTTCAAACAGCATGGGGAAGTCTTTGAGCACAGCCGCGGTCGGTAGTAGGAGTAACTGCAGGGCGGTGACATGGGGAGGGGGAGGGGCAGGGTGGGGGGTGGTAAACTATGGATTACGGAGGTTTACAGGTACATTAACATATAAATTAATAAAACGAATTTCGTTGCGTGCACTGCATCGCATTTGGGGATGCAGTGCACGCAACGAAATTTGTTTTATTAATTTATATGTTAACTTACCTGTAAACCTCCGTAATCCATAGTTTACTACCCCCCACCCTGCACCTCCCCCTCCCCACGTCACCGCCCTGCAGTTACTCCTACTACCGACCGTGGCTGTTTGAGCATCTCTCGGGCGTGCAGATCGTGCACCTGGTTCGCGAAAAACACAAGCTCCAGGTCTTCCGCTGTGTGGCAACTGAGCAGAGTGCCCCATCTTCCTTCGGTGACATGGAATTTCCTACTCAGACTCCGGCCTTCACTGGAGACTTCGACCTCAATGGCTCATCGTAGAGGAAGCAGCTCGTCACTGTCATACGTGTAAATCCTTGCTTTGGATGGTAGAAATGGTGGGCGTGGCAGTAGCTTTTCATACTGGTCACTGTCCATCACATTGACTGACGCTCCGGTGTCTATGAGGGCGCTTACGAGGGACCCTGCTACGGTGATGTTGCAAACTCACTCACCATGGAGCCACTCACACACACCCTTACTCATAGAGCCACTCAGTCAACCATTCATTCACCCATATAGCCACTCATACAACCAGTCACTCACCCATACAGCCAGTCACATAGCCACTCATTCACAAATACAGCTACTCACACATCCACTTATTTACCTACAGTCACTCACACATCCACTCACTCACCCATACAACTAAGCCTGGGCAAAGCACTACGCTACGCTCGCGTAGTTTGTGCTACTTCGCACTATGCGAATTGCAACTAGCACAGTGCAAACACGCGTAGCGTAGTGCAGCAGTCAATTTTTGCTTGCTCGCGGTCCTCAATGTCAAGTTGGCGACCGCGAGCAAGCAAAATGACATCCCGGCGAGACTTTTTCTTCGTTCGCGATCAGCAACATCAAGTTGCCGATCGCGAGTTTGGAAAATAAACCTCCCAGCGAGCTTCTCAACGCGGGGAGGTCAGGTTTCTCCTTGCGAGTGGTCGCGTATGCTCGCGACCGCTCGTGATGAGAAACTATCAGTCCGCGTTGAGAAAGCTGCCGCTCGAGTAGAAATCTACTCGAGCAGCAGAAAACGACTGCTTGCACTGTGCAAGATGCAGTTTGCACTGATTGCACAGTGCGGACAAGCATCCAGCACTGTGCAATCAGTGCGAACAGCATCTTGCACAGTACACTACGCAGTTTGCGAAGCTACGCAGTTTGCGAAGCTACGCGTAGCTCGCGTAGTGCGAAGTGCACTTCGCTTAGCTACGCATAGCGCTACTTCGCAAACTATGCCTCTGAACATAGCCATTCACTCAGCCATAAAAGCACTCACAAGCTCACTCACACACCCACATAACCACTTACATACTCATTCACACATCCATACAAGCACTCACACATCCGCTCACTCACCCATACAGCCATTCACACAGACACTCACTCTCCAATACAGCTATTCACACGCCAACTCACTAAACCAAACACCCACTCACGTAGCTACTCACTCACCTATGCTGCCACTTACACACCCAGTCACTCACTCATACAGCCAATCAGACACCCACTCACTCAACATAGTCACTGCACACCCACTTATCCACCCATAGAGCCACTGACACACCCACTCACTCACCAGTACAGCCACTTACACAGCAACTCACTTAACCACACAGCTACATCCATACACACAAGGATACATATAGTCACACAGCCACTCACATAATATATGTTAGAAGTAGTATCACTCAGTAGTAGTAGTGCACCTAGTATATTAATGTAACTGTTGTTAGTAGCTTAGTATATATGTTTAACACTCATAAATTCTTTGAAAATACTTATACTCACTAGATGATGTCCTCAGTGATGTCATTTGAGATGTCATTAGTGATGTCACTGACCATGTCATGAGTGATGTAATATGTGAGGTCATTAGCAGTCCATTGTGGGGCGTAAGTTATAGTTAACTCAAGTAACAATAATTGCTGAATTTCTATGGTTTTGTATGAGTGAAGTCTGAGCCTAACAATAATGTCCCTGAAACCTTTGGTTTTTTTTTCAATTAATTTTATATATACATATATAATAAAATCCAAAATTCAGCATGTGCCAGCTGGCTCCTAATCGTTGGTGCTGGTCGTGCTTTGGCCAGCACTGAAACAAAGAAAACTGTTCCCTCCGTAGATATGGGAAAGAGCATAGCACTCCGAGACAGTATAGTAGATACAAAGTGACTTTATTGCAACCTCCTCCGAAGATGCGATAAAATTACTTTGTATCCACTGCCTCGGAGTGCTGTTTCTGTATCTACGGAGGGAACAGTTTTCGTATATATACATATAGTTTTAAATAGCACAAACTAGACCTGAGACATTGGGTATCAGAGTGCTTTACATAGCACCATTTCATTAAAGAAGGACACAATCATTTTTTTTGTTAGGCACAGGGAGATTGACTGATTTGCCCAGAATCACAGGATGTTGAGCGTCGTTGCCGAGACTCGAACCCGGTTCCCAGGATATATATATATATATATATATATATATCTCTCCAATCCAACGCTAGTAAAATCAAAAAAACAGCATGCTGTGGACCATAGATACTTTGCAAAAGGTAATTTATTTACAGAGATGGCTCTGACACACTCTACGCCCTTGTTCACGAGTGGTTCTGTCAGCGTTTACTTCGGTTTAAATAAACAAAGCAGGTGATTGATGAACATAGCAAACAGACTTCCGAGTTAAAGTCACTTGGAACATTACAACTTTTATGTTCAGTCTGAGAAATTGCTACTTCGTTACATTTCAAGTGAAAGTATCAAAATAAACTGACTGCAGTGCGGGAAGAATGAAAGAAGTAAGATAAATGAGAAAGATGGTAATCTCGCTCAAACATGTTTGAATGACAGTCACATTTTCAATGTTTCGAAACTTTATCGATCATAGACAATGTCTGTTAATTACCATTGCAGTTCATACACTATCTGTGGCGCGATACACATGTTTCAACCCATTCCATCCCATAACATTGTGTCTTAACTTATCACTTTAATACACCGATTGGTGTCTTGAATTTATCAAACCGGTATTGCCTCAGTGGGCAGAAATCAACTACTGCTAAATTATTCTAATCAAAAGTCATAGCCCCAGTGGGCACAATAATCAAAATTAATTAATTATACTAATGCCCAAAGCATATTCGCAATAAGATCCTAGAAACACCAGACAGGGTTGAACATGGAAAAGAAAAGAAGAACTCGAAAGTATAGCATGAGAAGGCAGATATAATAGCTCGATTGTCTCCTTCTTCCGCATTGCAGTTTACAGATTCTCTAAAAAAAAAAAAAAAAAGATTTATCAGTGAAGTCTCATGTTCATCTCACATATTAGAATTCAATACACAAACACAGACAATAAAAGCAGATGTTAAGTAGCAGCGGGGCAGCAGTTTCGTTACTTTATAGTCAAATTGACTCTAAATTAAACCTAACCCTATTTAATATCATTCTTTTTGATTATTTTTGTTCTACAGAGTGTGGTCTATTCGCTTTAAACCAACAGTTATCCTAGATGGACTGACAGCTCTTCGTCATAGTTATGTCCCCTGGGGGTCATTGTTTGATATTGTATAATGAGCCTCGATTTGAGGCGTCTCAGATCCTGAATTCGATTGCCTCCTCTAATGCTGGCATTGATTGTGTCTAAGACACAAAAGCTTAGAAGATTCTCATTTTGGTTGTGATGCTCTTGAAAGTGTCTTGCGACGGGATAATGTTTGTCTCCATTTTTAATAGCTCGTAGATGTTCTTAGACATGTTTCTTTGCTTTATGCAGCGTGCTACTAATGTGTGTCTTGTCACACAGGCATTTCAGAGCATAGACAGCATATTCGGTATTGCATGATAGATGTTTCCTGATCACCTATGATCTGGTTGCTGGGGAAAATTTTTATTCCTTGCAATTTTTACTATTTCTGCACGCCTTGCATTTCTGACAGGTAAAGAATCCTCTGATTTTTGTTTTTCTAGAAAAGGGTATCTCGAGAGTTTTGCACAGTGAATCTTTCAGAGATTTAGCCTTCCTATAGGTTACCTATGGAAACTGTTCAACTTCACTTGCAATGTCTTTATCTGTGCTTAATACCTGCCTGAATTTACCCAGAACTTTTCCCATTCTGTAAGCCTGCCTATTAAAAGTAGTGATGAATCTTAACTTATGGTGATCCGCCTTTGGGGTTTCATCTTTTTTACTTAGTAAGCTCAACCTAGATCTCTTTTCAACCTCTTGATTGGCTTTCTTAATGGTGGGCCTTCCATACCCACGTTGAAGGAATCTCTGTGTCATGATTTCTTTTTCTAACTCAAAGCTTGCCTCAGTACTGCAGTTTCTCTTGGCGCGCAGAAATTCACCTAGAGGGATACTTTGAATGACAGTGTTTTGGTGACAACTGCGAGCATGAGTCAAGCTGTGTCCTGCTGTCTCTTTTCGAAAGAAGTTACTTTCTAGTCTCTCTCCCATTTCAGTCAATCTAAGATCAAGAAAGTCCATAGTTTTTTAGAGAATTGGTGAGTAAATTTTAGATTAAAGTTGTTGATGTTGAAACACTCAATAAAGTTGTTGGCTTCCTCCTTATTGCCTTTCCAGACAACAAAAATATCGTCTATATATCTGGCCCAAACCATTACTTTCTCATTCACAGTGTCAAACTTTCTGACCACCAATTCTTCCCAATACCCTAGATAGAGACCTGCAAAGTAAGGAGCAAAACAGGTCCTCATCGATGTAACGAGGGTTTGTCTGAAGATGTTGGCATCAAAAGTGAAATAATTCTGAGTCAGGCAACAAGACATTATAGAGATAAGCATCTCTGTGTGTTGCTGATCTGAAATTGATCTTTCTCTGAGGAAGTGCAGACAAGCCTGTATACCCAAATCATGGGGAATACATGTGTAGAGGCTTGTCACATCCATACAGAGAAGACCATAATCGTTCTTCCACTCAATGGTCTGTATTCGTCTCATAAAATCCCCAGTATCTTTTATATACAAGGGTAATTTCTGTACTAGAGGCTGGAGGAAAAAATCCACGTATTTAGATGTATTTTCTAAACAGCTCCCCCTGGAAGAAACAATGGGTCTACCAGGGGGATTTTGTTTGTCTTTGTGGATTTTCGGATGCAAATATAAGGCTGGTAGTTTGGGATAACGGCACGCTAGGAAGTTGAATTCCTCAATTTCTAATAGCCCCCTGTCTTTCCAGTCACTTAACTGGTTTTGATATACAGCCACACAATTTTCATAGTCTTTTTTATTGCTCAATTCATATTTCTCTTGATCAGAGAGTTGGCGCATCCCTTCACTCATATACATCTCACGAGACATCACAACAACATTTCCCCCTTTATCAGCTTTTTTTATGACTATAGAATAGTCATTCTTGAGACTTTCAATGACAGCTATTTGTTTCACTGAGATGTTCTTCCCCCTGTAATTTCTTATCTTGGAGAGTTTAAGGAATTCTTGCATTACCCCCTTCTCAAAAACATCTATAGCGTTGTTTTTAATTTGAGGGAGAAATACAGATTTGGGCTTAAACCCACTTTGTGCACTCATGTCTATGCAAACATCCTCATTAATTAAATTCAAAACAGATTGATCTGTGAGATTCTCATTCATAGCAAGTTGATTTAGCTTAAGAAGAAGGTCTACATCACCAATACTTATGTTACTGGGAATTTCCCTAGGTATCACTCCCTTTTCTTTCCACCTAGTGGCATACCATTTCTTGATTCTAAGTTTGCGAGTAAAATGAAATAGGTTTATTCAAACTGAAGTAAACGCTGACAGAACCACTCGTGAGCAAGGGGTTCTTTCCCGAAACGCATCGAGTGTGTCAGAGCCACCTCTGTAAATAAATCACCTTTTGCAAAGTATCTATGGAGAAGTGTGGCTCAATGATTAGAGCGGCAGACCCTGATGCAGAGGTCTAGCCTGGGATCAGGGTTCAATTCCCTGCCTCGGTGGGTCTTGGGCTCAAAAATTCCACAGACATGATAATTCTTGCCTTGGTGCCTATTCCAATCATGGAGTCCCACACTGCAATTCTGGGCAATAGCTTGCTTAATCTCCACAATGGCCCACACAACGCTAAGGATGCCTGGCCTCCACCTTGGGGGTCCCCAGGAGTGGATGCCTCACAGGGAAAGCCAGGATGGGTTCCTCAGCGGTATTCGTACAAGCACCTTGAGATTAATAATTTACATTTACAGCATGCTGTTTTCTTGATTTTACCAGCGTTGGATTGGATATTTGGGACACGCCGTCCCGCTGTGGAACACCGTCACAAGTGGCAGGGAGAAGGCTATGCCTGGCTGTGTGCTGATTGCCTATCGGTGGGATATATATATATATATATATATATATATATATATATATATATATATATATATATATATATATATATATATATATATATATATATATATATATATATATATATATATATATATTACCTACTGGCGGTCGCCAGTAGGTAGTTATAGTTAGGACCCCTTTTCCATAGGAAATCCGCAACATTCTATTTTGAATAACTTTGGCGCCGGTCGATGAATCCTCGCGAATTTCTCAAAATAGGTGGGGCGCTACGCTCCGCTCCTACCCTGAAAGTCTCGGGGGGATTCGTCAAGCGGGGGCTGAGATAAAAGGGGGGTCCCAAAACGCGTTTTTCCCATGCATTTTTCCATAGGACCTTTAGACAGAGCTACAGCCCGAACGGCTGAACAGAATTACTAGAAATTTGGCAGAGAGGTAGTCCCTATGTCAAGGAAGTGCCTTTTGTAGGTTTGGTGTAAATCTGTTCAGTAGATTCTGAGAAAATAGCCTTTAAATCAATATATATATCTGAGCCCGCTTACGGTACGCTTACCGTACGCTTACCGTACGCGTACGGTGGCGTGCGCGAGCGCGATTCTGATTGGCTCTTAGATCTTAGTAAACATTCGAATCGGCCGAAACCAGGAAGCGGCGTCCGCCATTTTGTCTCTCGCACTGAGTGTTATTTATCAAACATGATGCCAAAAAACATGTTACGGGGCTGTTTTGACAACTCCCTCCCACATAGTCATGTTGAGGGAGTCCCCAAACATCCCCCAAGAGCAAAAACGGTTTTATTTTTTTTTCGGCAATTTCGCCGAGTACGCTTACCGTACGCTTACCGTAAGCGTACGGTAAAAAATAGAAATAAAAAAAACACTATCCACACTTACCCCACCCCCTGTGCTTTTGGTGGCCGTAGGCCACCAAATGTACAGGGCTTATTACATCAGTAAAAAAACTATATTTTGGCAACATGAAATTATAAAATCGAAATAAAAAAACACTATCCACATTGACCCCACCCCCTGTGCTTTTGGTGGCCGAAGGCCACCAAATGTACAGGGCTTATTAAAGTTGATAAAAACCGTGCACGGAACGCACTGCGTTAAGTGGGCGCGCACGCCTCGAATGGCGTAAAGTAACTTAGCATTTAAAAAACCGTACAAATTCACTGAAAAAACCATAGGTTTCACACACGTTATAGTTAGGAATTAGCATTTAAAAAACCTTGCAAATTCACTGAAAAAACCATAGGTTTCACACATGTTATAGTTAGCGGAAATTTTACTGATAAAAAACCAATGAAATTGCCCCGTTATAGTTAGCGCTGGCAACTATAACTCACGCGACCGCAATCTTCTGCTGATGACATATGTGTCTTTATAAAAAAAAATATTTGTAATATATGTATAGCTAAAAATGTATGGAAGAAGACATGGGCAAATAAGTGTCTAAATACAGTATTAGCATCAGCAGAGGATTGCGGTCGCGTGAGTTATAGTTGCCAGCACTAACTATAACGGGGCAATTTCATTGGTTTTTTATCAGTAAAATTTCCGCTAACTATAACATGTGTGAAACCTATGGTTTTTTCAGTGAATATATATATATATATATATATATATATATTTATTTTTTTTCACTGAAAATAACCAAAGGATAAAGTGACATCATACTTAGGTATGATCATTATATTTTACTTTGCATTAAAAATTAACCTTAGAAGTTCACTGGAAAAGACAAAGGTTAATGGGACATTATAGTTAGGTGAAAATGTAATTTAAAACATACCGTTTTAAACAAACATAACACTGAAATTCACCAGTTATACTTATCTCAATTAACTATAACTCGTGCCCTAAGGTAACTGTAACTCGTGCCCTGGCCATGCACAGTTGAGGCACGAGTTATGGTTACTTCAAATAACTGTAGATAACTATACAGTGTTTTTTTTGTTTAAAACAGTATACTTTAACTGACATTTTTCCTTTGTTTCTTCAGTGAATTTCTAAGTTTTTAATGAAAAGTAAGATATTATTATCATACCTAACTATAAAGTCACTTTAACCTTATTTGGGTTTTTTTCAGTGAATTTCTAGGTCTTTTTTAATGTAATGTTTTATTACCATACGTAAAGCCAAGCCCTGATCCCCACCTAACTCCACGCAACCCTGCCTAACCCTGATCTTTTATCGTTCTCGAAAAATCACCAATGATTTTAACCAAATGTATGTTGCAGATTACACCCAATGCAACATTTATTAATATTGATTACTTAAAAATATTTTTTAAAGTTTTATTAGAGCACATGTCTGTGACTTTTTCTTTTGACATAGTTTTCATTATTACATTTTGTGAATGTGAAATGTGGAAATACATTTTCAGAAACCGATTGTTTTTTTTTAAATTTCTGAATCTTTCTTTTAACATTTTTCAGCCCCAGAAATACCATCATAAACACAATCACAAGAGGACCTGGTAATTTTGTTTATACATGTTCAGGCCACATAAGACACAATCATAATACCAGCGACTAGAGGGAACTGCAGTCCCAGGTGTAAACTAAAAGCTCCAGCTTGGAAAGTGCTTAAAAGAATATGATAAGTTCTCCTGGGGTCATGGTTTCAGTAAGCCAAGAGACCTACTGTTTTTTTTCTAATGTTGCTCAGGGACTGCAGAACACCCTGCAGCCTCCCACAACATTAAAATTTAAAATTGTGGTGCCCCTGCCCCTTCTAGGTGTATCAAAAAAATGTAAATAACCCTTAAAGGGCATTATGGGGCACTCCTTGGAGGAGCAGTGAATAATAAATGAGCATCTGTGGCCGCTCATTTATGACTCACTTTTGGGTATTTTTTTCCCCATTTTTCTAGGTGTCTTGATCCCACCTGGGACACCCAGTGTTTTTTTTTTGCTTAGCGTCCATAGGGGAGTCTTAGGCCCTCACTGACGCATCTGCTTCCTGTATGCAGTCAAGTGGGACAGTGCAGCAGCCGGCATTTATTTTATTTATGAGGTATCCCAGTTCCCACCCAGGACACCCCAGACCATTATTCTTTTTAGGAGCCATTGAGGGGAGCCCCAGGACCCCCATGGCTAAGCCAGCTCGGTCCTCCTGCAGGAACGGTCATTGTCTTTTTTCTTTTCTTTTTCCAAGTGAGGTGCCCTGATGTCCACCCTGGGCACCCCAGAGCAGGTCCATCATTCGGAGCTGCCGGGGGTGGCCCAGGACTCCAACAGCATTACCGGCTCCCCTGCTTTCAGCCATCACAGAAGCTGGCACTGCTCCCACCCCGCAAGAGCAGGTTTCTTATGCTTCCATGGGATGGGGACAAATCTGTATTTATTCCATTGCCTGAGAGTGCAGGAAGGGAAGAGTTTTGTTCTCCCACGGTTCGGGAGCAGCTTTATGCTCCCGGCCGGTGGGAGAACATTTCGCTTTCCCTGCCTGCACTCTCATGCAGAGAAATAGATGGTGTTCACGGGTTGAGGCGCCCAGGATACGGTCCTGTATATGACCCAAGGGGATGGGGTTCCTGGGGCCATAAAATGGCTCGGGGAGGGGGCCGCCCATGCCCATCTCATTTTCTACATTTTTGGGCCCAACTATGTGCTGGCCTCCCCAAGAGTTTTGACTAATCAACTGGGCCACAACACTGTCTGACTGTTGACACAACATGCATTATTTGTAATTCATAAAAAAAAATATTGTACATTGAAAGGAATCTGTTTCAATAGTCTGTTGTATGTGGGACACACTAATGTGCCCCAGAAGAGTCTCTATAGTGAACAGATGGATTATAATTCTGTGGTGGAAAAAAAGTGCCATCTGCAGACTTGACTCGTATTTGCAAGTGCTCATAAATCATCCAAAACAGCTGCTAGGCGACTCTGAACAGGATCCTGTTTAATAGCACTTACTTGAGAATCTTTAAGATGGGTGATAGTAGCATCTGTTATCCTTAGAAAAGGAATAAGGGCAGTTGTAGCAACATTTGGTCTGATATTTCATTTTTGAATTTATATAAAGTGTAACATGTGGAAGCAAATGATATCTAGGAAGAGAGATCAGGAAAGTGCTAGGGAGAAACTCCAAAAATAAATACTTTTTAAGGCCTTCAACAGGGCTGTGATGGTGGTCAACAGTGAATGAACCTTAAGTGAAACTCAGGGTAGAGTTTAGAACTACACCACAAACCTTCGCTCTCCTCCAGATTTGATCCCGGGTGAGGACTCACAACAAATGGTGGCCAGATGTGCGAGGCCCCAGCTGGAGACAAGCAAATCTTCGCTAGTGGACACAGAAGGGTCAAACTATGCTTGCACCCATACATTAAATACAAAATGATGATGCAAAGGGAGAGACCTGTGGAGTGAAGAGACTGGCTCTCAGTTTATAGAACAATATGAGGAAGTGGGCTGTATTAATGTAGTTCGATTTTTTAACAATTTGATTTTATTATTTTTTAATTAAAGAAAAACAAAATTCAGCAGCGAAGAAAGCAAGAATTAAGACTGAAACCATCACTAGTATTCCATCAAATACAACCTGAATTCCATATAGGAGAACATGAGAGAAGGTTTCTAGAGTAAATAATGAAATTGGTACAGTGTGTACTGAGTGCGTCTGACAATGCTTTTTTATTTTACTTTTTTTTTTTAAGATTAAGAAGACCCCACATAACTACGTACCTCAAATGGTTGTCACAGACAGCGGATCCATCCCTCACCAGTGCCATCCCTTACCCATAGAGAGGAGCTCCCCTTCGTTAGGTACAGACATCAGCGGGATGCCTTGCTGCGGTGCTCAGGCCCTCGACTGGTGCATACATTGCTTTCTGAAGATCTGTCTTTTGGTCTGCCTGTCTGTCCTTCCTGACTTATACCTGTCTAAATCAACACATCCGTCCAGAACTGCCTTAGGTGAGCTCCAACACCATAACATTTCCATAGTTCACTGAAGTAGGGGGAGAGCCCTGGGGGGGCGCCCTCAGAGATAATTAGCTGACTCGGGTTATTTTTACTCAGGTTAGGGTGGATGGTTAGAAGATCTGTCCCCATCCTACAGAATACAGCAGTGGGGAAACCCCTCAACTCACTACCACCGGACCTACCTTTACTCTGCCCCCCAGCACTGACAACCTAAGTGAGACAATTCACAACCGCTAACAGGTTTCCGCCCACGAGAATGTAACGTGGCAAGAAGCCGACAATTGTCATGTGATGCACCAGAGAAGACCTCTGAGCATTTTTACAAATCCATATGCCTCAGAGCAGGAACACCAGAGGTTGCATTAATAGCGATACAGCTGCGGGAGGCATGGGAATAGAAGAAACGGGATGAGGGAGATTGCCCTGAGGAAATCAGAACTTGAGAGAGCCCTACCGACTATTCAACAAAAGTAAACACTAATTTCAGGATAACACAGTCCAAGAACCCACCAGCCTGGTATCTGAACCCCCATAAACTCTCTCAACAACACGATCGGTTCCATATACCTCATACACCCTGTAACCCACCGTCGACTAACAGCTGGGGGTCCATCCCGTTCTAAAGACAGAGAGCTACAGTGCTTAATTTGGGCTGGCGGTTGCCGATGGGGGACACTGGCACTTATGTTTGGAGGACGGCACTTACCTTTCCGCATGAGCTATTGACCCCGAGCAAGAGAGGTGAAAACTCACACGGGAAAGTAAGACAGAAACCCGTCACAGACGGTGAAAGCAGGGACTGCGAGAGTGGCATAAAGGGACAGGGAGTGCCTAGCAGCGGATTAAAGAGACATGAGGGGATTTCAAGACTACACAGTGAGGTATTCCATGTGCTGGTGTTGAATGGCAACGGCCAAGGGCTTCTGAGCAGAGCTTCCGGCTCCGGCACTCGTTCATTTACAGATCAAGCTCTGTGCAGATAGACCATATGAAACACTTGTTAGCTGGAAGTGACGTGACCTACACCCCCACTGAGATGCATCCTGCAGTCACAACCCTAAAACAAACTCAACTCACTCAACTGCGGGTTTTGACGGCAGGTTAAAAAGACCCACAGCAACTTCTGATTGCAATTCCAGGGAGAACCCTACCTCCAACTCAACACTACTCTTACTATACTGGGCATGGTCAGTTCACGGACAGCCACGAAGAGTGCACCCCATGGGCAAATCCACAATGATGCATCTGCAAAGAAAATTACTAAGGACCCAGGTTTTTGCAGACTTGTCCTGTATAAAAAATGTGTATAGTAACAAATAACACAATTATATTTCTAGTTGTTGAATTTGTCAAAAAATCTTCAGTATAGTCTCAAAGTTACACCACCTAGTGGTATATTCACAAAAACGTGTGCTAAACATCTCCAAAAAATGTTAATGCAACTTTACACATCACAGCCTATCATGGGAAAATAACCCTGTGTCAAAGTGGAATTTACAACACGGCGGTACCATGCGATAGTCTGCCGAAAACGCGACCAATGTCCGTGATACAACCACCACGACAGAGATAAAAACAAAAAGCCCAACGTGTAAAAAGACGCGATGTGCCCAAACGCGATAAGAAAACAGTGACAACCAGCAAGAGGCCAGCAATACCCACGCGTAATGCGGGAAAAAGCACAAGAACAGCATACGGAAAATGCCACTAAAAAATTACATCAACTGCGGAGTACCACGGATGCACCCTGACTGACTGCAGAGGACAACATGAACCCCACAATCCCCACGCAGGAACACTCAGGAATACAGGTCCCGTGGAAGGGCAATGAGAAGAGGAAGAGGAAGAAGGGGTACAGTCGCCAGGAAAACCCGATTATCGCCAGAGATGAGCCAGAACACCACCACCAACTGTACGTCACCTCCAACGTGTCATTGGCAATAAAGAGGCAAAGATGGCACACCACCTCGGACCGTGTGAATGCCGTCGAATGGCAGAGGAGGACAATGGAAGAGCACAAGAGGCTCTGGACTGATGTGAATGGCAAAACCAAGCAGTAACTCGCTGCCAACACGAAAGCAGCAACGCACCCCGGAGGGGGGGGGGGGGCAGCAGAACACCAGGAGCTGAATGACATGGAGAAGATGGTGGCCACAGTAACCAGTCAGGAGACGGTGACAGGAGTCGGGGATCCGGACACTGTCCAACATGACACGACACCACATCAACAGGGTGCGCACAGACCAGGGAGTGGTTGGACGGGGGGAGATGGGCACAATGGCACACATGCACAATTAAGCAGAGCACTCTACACACCCACAGACTCAGGATCATGTCCTTGATCCCACGGGAACACTTCAGCATACACACAAACACCAAGTAGTCCCACGTACACCATGTGCCCAAAGGGGCACGCACCCATCCAATCACCAAGCACACAACCAACACATGCACACGTGCGAAACACAGCAAACATACATATACGTCAGCCACACTGACAATGCAAGAGACACTACGTGACGAGTAGCATGGCTGCAGTCCAATAACCATGACAATCTACTCGGCACAACACTGAGGTGGCTGAGTGCGGACCACAACCAGAAAGGAGCAGGTCACACTCAGACACAACCACCTGCACAAACAACCCCTGACATCAATTACACATATGCAGACAAACCATGCCCAAGAGTCACAACTCGACAAAGAGCACAAGTTACCCAAGTCTGCAACATCTCAGCACAGTGGAAGCACAGAACTGACAGGCACACCGCATGAAATTGACCAGTGGCAGACAAATCAGAGCCGCAGGAGCGAATCACCCACCGTGCAGCATACGCACATAAGTATAAGTGCACCTCGACATTGACAACATCCCGGTACAAACAGCAACACCTCCACAACAGAACACAGGACAAAACTGGTGCCGCAAATGTGCACAACATGGCAAATCACATCTGGCACAGCAGGAAACTGTGTCATGACAATGTACAAGTACACAACACTGAAACAACCTGGGTCTGGGACTGAGTGAAGAAAGTACACAAATAAGCCAAGGTAAACCCCGAAATAAAGGTGACAACTCTTATAAGAGAGCCGCTCCCAAAACAGGACCCATCAATCACTTAAGGTGGTTATTTGTTATTATCATCTGGGTCTGCCGGCTCCAACCTGCTGGACCAGTTCATGAAGCAGTGAACCGGTCACTAGCATAGAAGAAGCACCAAAGGAGGATGGTCACCTGATCCCTCACGGATGATATCTGTGATGAAATCCTACCTAAGGAGCCAGAATGGGAGATCCTAAAAGCAGCAGTAAAAATAATAAAGTGAATTTAAAAATGACTAAGGATGCTCAAAAAATCTTTATTGGTAGAGGATCCTTGTCAAGATTAAGAAGCAAAATGGCAATATGGCATAGATAGTTTTGTCATTATGCTATTGTCCATAGCATGGTCGGTCAACATGTTTCTGCCCACTCAAGATCAAATGTATCAGGGCATTCGTCAGGACCTAGATTACTGCTGTGGTTGAGTGTGAAAACGTGTCAACAAAATATACAAAAAGGTATGTGAATAAACTCATCCTACCGCACCGGTCAGGTCAGGAACAATCAAAACCGGATGCCTGTGGAAGAAAGTGAAAAAATATATATACAATGGCCAGTTGTGTACAAACATAGTCAGGGGTCATTAGTCCTAAATGACCTAAATCATACATGTATCCATGATGAATTGCATTCAATGTAGTAAATTGAATTACACTTACCCATAACTAGTGGGCACTGCCCTCGCCTCAACCTGGTCTCAACTCAGGGAAAGGGGCCCCGCTCTAAACATAAAAGCAAAATGGAGAGAAAACAGGTAACATCTAATCATGCCTGAAAAAACTCTCCTCTTGAAGGCATGGTATAAAACCTGAGAAACACCCATACAGTGCAAAGGATGGCAAGTGATGGTCAGTCCAAACGTTAGTGAAATAAAAAGATTGAAAAAGCCTAGTGAGAACGATATGTGAGTTTAATATCGTTCCCCTTGTAATGGTGTTGCTAGGCAAGTGAAGATATCACATGAAAAAATATATATATATATATATCCTGTAGAGACAAACACCTAATCGGTCATAAAGGTCCTTACCAACAGAAAGAGCAAACTTTAACTGATTTACACAAGACAACTGATCTCTCTATGTTATCAAGAGCGCGAGACCGGCGAGACTAATAAGTCCAACGATTAAGGTGGCTGAATGAGGAAACAACCACTAGGTACGCATCAGAGTTCAAAATAGTAGTACCTATTCAAAGCATACGCTCACCTGTCCGTCGGTACCCCGGGGCGGTCTTTGAATCAAGACCGGAGGTATCTGCGGATGGGCGAGCACTGTCTATTTATCTGTCTTGCTCCGTAGTCGCTTCAGGTGTGATGGACCCATGTAGGTAGCCACGGCAATGCCCACACTAGGAAGTGCTGCACATGCGCAGAGACCCGATCATTAATCCAGAGTCCCTAAATCGCGGTACGCATGTGCAGACTCCAGAAGCTAATCTACAGCGAGGTTTACCCGCTAACATCAAAATAGTGTTACTATAAGTAATCGAGTGCAAAATTAGCTCGGAATATACAGCCGCCTGTAGCGCCAAACCAAGCGCATGCGCAGAGATAAGAAAAATGGGCTGCAGTCCCGTCTTCACAATATGTGTGTGTGGTGTGTAACACCCATAATATTGTGAAAAATTTTTTTTTAAAAGAGTGAAAAATAATAGCAAAAGAGTCAAAGAACCACATGAGGGTGTATGTGATTCACCCGCAGTGTACATGTGTGGTATCAGTAACAACGCTCAAAACACCACTAAGTCCTACGCCCTACCCGCTCACATACGTAGTGTAGTTAGAATAATACTATATATGTTCAAAGCGAACGAGTGGGTTAAGAGTGGTGGATGTCGTAACCTGCAGATATGAAAAGCCAGAGTACTTCACGTAACCTACAAATGCGAAAGACCAGAGTGCTTCACTCTAGGTTGTGTCTCATTACGCCCAAACATAGCTGGGAGAGCCCAATGTACAATACACATACAGATCGGTATTTGTAGACAGTCTCAATAAGGTGAGTATGTCTATGACAAGACCTCCCAATCATATCAACTATCTGATATGTAGATAAATCCTTATCTACACCTTCGTTACAGGGAAGAATTATAGCAACAGCCAAGGAATTTCGTCATTCAAGCCCTCTGTATCTGAGTGAAGTCTATGCACCCACCTCTGCTCTCTAACAAAAAGGAACTTCTGAATGTCAGTAATGTGAGGGGGGATGCATGGTTGTTCAAGAATGACCCAGTGTAGCTCGTTCTCCTTATGACCCACTGATAAAAAATGGTTAGTGAGCTTAGTTGCACTTTTCTTGCACCGAATGGTGCTTTTGTGCTCCGAAATTCTCACTTTGACCTTGCGTGATGTCATGCCTACATAGTTCTTGTTGCAGGGGCATTTGATTAGATAGATCACCCTTTCACTGTTGCAGTTCGTATGTGTTTTGAGGGACCAAGGTCTACTTGTCCCAATATCCACTTCAGTGGTATGCCGAGTTTGTGGACATACTGAACAGGTCCCACATGGGAAATGACCCACAACTGGCGGTAAACCCCACAGTGTAGTGGATTCTGGGTTCTTCATTAGTTTAGGGCGAGTATGTACCAACTGGTCTTTCAAATTCGTGCCTCTTTTAAAAGCAAAAAGAGGAGGAGGTAGAGAACTACCCTCAATTTTGAGTACCCTCCAGTTTTTTAGGATGCTCTTCTTGAGTGCATTTGAGTAGTTACAAAACGTGTTAACGTAAGTAATCCTCTTATTGTCTTCGATGAGGCCCTGTGTTCTCCTCTCAAGCAGAGCCTCTCTATGGTTGTTCCTAGCTCGTTTCATAGATGTTTTAATGATCTTTTTAGGGTAATGTCTCTCCTGAAGTTGTGTAGACAGAAAGGAGGCATGTTCATTGTACTTGGATATTTCAGAACAATTCCGCCGAATGCGGAGAAATTGTCCAAATGGAAGGTTCTCCCTAAGAGCTCTCGGATGATGACTCTGGAAATGGAGGAGGGAGTTACGTGCCATAGGCTTCTTATACAGTTCAGTGCCGAGAGTGTTATTAATAGGGCTAATCCGGAGATCCAAAAAGGATATGCCTTCTCTTGAAAAATCACAAGTGAACTTAAGGAAATCGTTCATGTTGTTCAACCAGGTGTGGAAATCTCTGATTGTCTCGATCGAGCCCCTCCAGATGACAAAAATATCATCAATGTAGCGCTTCCAGGTCAAAATATGACCTAGAAACGGATTTGCGTCAACGAGGATCTTCGTCTGCTCGATCTGGTGGACGTACAGATTCGCCAAAGATGGGGCGAAAATACTCCCCATGGAAGTCCCAGAGATTTGTAAAAAGAGATCCTCCTCGAACTTAAAGAAGTTCTCTTTCATGGCTATGGTAGCACAGGTCATAATGAAGTCCACTGGAGTAGGACTCTGCAGGGAGACACCTTCAAGGAGAGTTCTTATAGTTGTTAATGTCTCATCCTGTGGAATACATGTATACAATGACTCCACGTCAAAACTTACTAGGAAGTCTTGGGTGACATCGAATGGCATCCCATCCAGGATGCGTAGCAAGTCTTTCGTGTCTTCAACAAAAGATGGCATGGTTTTCACTAGCGGTTTCAAGAAGAAATCTACAAAGGTAGAGAGGGGTTCCAGAACAGACCCTATCCCCGAAATTATGGGTCTACCAGGTGGAGGAAAAACCCCCTTATGTATTTTGGGTAATACATAAAAGTAGGGGATGATAGGGTGTGCTGTGTAGAGGAACTGAGCCTCATGAGTGGTGATCCAGCCTTGCTCTAGGGCCTCGTCTGTCAGATTTTTTATGGTCAAAAGAAGTCTCTTGGTGGGATCCAGCTTAATTCGGCGATAAAAATTCGTGTTGCTCAGTTGTCTCTTACATTCTGATTGATATGCATCCACATCCATAATGACTGTTGCACCCCCTTTATCAGCAGACTTGATGACGATAGATCTATCATCAGCTAGCGACCGGAGGGCAAAACTTTCACTTTTGGATAAGTTAGAAAAAGAACGATTTTCATTCTGAAAAATAATCTCAGCATCTCTGAGGACAGCCCTCTCGAACGTCAGTACTTCAGGAGGGACCATATGGACGGGTGGAGAAAAAGTCGATTTGGGGCGTAGGCCAGTGTTGGACTCATTCTCTTGGTTTTCTTCTGGTTTATCTTTGAAAAAAGCCCGTAGTCTGACTTTTCTAAAGAACCCCGCCAGTTCTTGTCTTGTTTGAAAAGGGTCTCCTTTGTTTGTTTGTAGGAACATACCCAAGTCCTTTTTCAAGGACAGCGGTCTCATCTTTGTTGAGTATCCGTTTGCTCAGATTCACAATCAAGCTGTCGTGTTGCTTGGACCTGCTACTGGAGGATCTTTCAGATTGCTCCGTGTCCGAGATGCCGGAGGACTCCAATGTACACTGGAGTCCTCCGGCATCTCAACGTACAGATTGAGATCAACAAAGATGAGACCGCTGTCCTTGAAAAAGGACTTGGGTATGTTCCTACAAACAAAGGAGACCCTTTTCAAACAAGACAAGAACTGGCGGGGTTCTTTAGAAAAGTCAGACTACGGGCTTTTTTCAAAGATAAACCAGAAGAAAACCAAGAGAATGAGTCCAACACTGGCCTACGCCCCAAATCGACTTTTTCTCCACCCGTCCATATGGTCCCTCCTGAAGTACTGACGTTCGAGAGGGCTGTCCTCAGAGATGCTGAGATTATTTTTCAGAATGAAAATCGTTCTTTTTCTAACTTATCCAAAAGTGAAAGTTTTGCCCTCCGGTCGCTAGCTGATGATAGATCTATCGTCATCAAGTCTGCTGATAAAGGGGGTGCAACAGTCATTATGGATGTGGATGCATATCAATCAGAATGTAAGAGACAACTGAGCAACACGAATTTTTATCGCCGAATTAAGCTGGATCCCACCAAGAGACTTCTTTTGACCATAAAAAATCTGACAGACGAGGCCCTAGAGCAAGGCTGGATCACCACTCATGAGGCTCAGTTCCTCTACACAGCACACCCTATCATCCCCTACTTTTATGTATTACCCAAAATACATAAGGGGGTTTTTCCTCCACCTGGTAGACCCATAATTTCGGGGATAGGGTCTGTTCTGGAACCCCTCTCTACCTTTGTAGATTTCTTCTTGAAACCGCTAGTGAAAACCATGCCATCTTTTGTTGAAGACACGAAAGACTTGCTACGCATCCTGGATGGGATGCCATTCGATGTCACCCAAGACTTCCTAGTAAGTTTTGACGTGGAGTCATTGTATACATGTATTCCACAGGATGAGACATTAACAACTATAAGAACTCTCCTTGAAGGTGTCTCCCTGCAGAGTCCTACTCCAGTGGACTTCATTATGACCTGTGCTACCATAGCCATGAAAGAGAACTTCTTTAAGTTCGAGGAGGATCTCTTTTTACAAATCTCTGGGACTTCCATGGGGAGTATTTTCGCCCCATCTTTGGCGAATCTGTACGTCCACCAGATCGAGCAGACGAAGATCCTCGTTGACGCAAATCCGTTTCTAGGTCATATTTTGACCTGGAAGCGCTACATTGATGATATTTTTGTCATCTGGAGGGGCTCGATCGAGACAATCAGAGATTTCCACACCTGGTTGAACAACATGAACGATTTCCTTAAGTTCACTTGTGATTTTTCAAGAGAAGGCATATCCTTTTTGGATCTCCGGATTAGCCCTATTAATAACACTCTCGGCACTGAACTGTATAAGAAGCCTATGGCACGTAACTCCCTCCTCCATTTCCAGAGTCATCATCCGAGAGCTCTTAGGGAGAACCTTCCATTTGGACAATTTCTCCGCATTCGGCGGAATTGTTCTGAAATATCCAAGTACAATGAACATGCCTCCTTTCTGTCTACACAACTTCAGGAGAGACATTACCCTAAAAAGATCATTAAAACATCTATGAAACGAGCTAGGAACAACCATAGAGAGGCTCTGCTTGAGAGGAGAACACAGGGCCTCATCGAAGACAATAAGAGGATTACTTGCGTTAACACGTTTTGTAACTACTCAAATGCACTCAAGAAGAGCATCCTAAAAAACTGGAGGGTACTCAAAATTGAGGGTAGTTCTCTACCTCCTCCTCTTTTTGCTTTTAAAAGAGGCACGAATTTGAAAGACCAGTTGGTACATACTCGCCCTAAACTAATGAAGAACCCAGAATCCACTACACTGTGGGGTTTACCGCCAGTTGTGGGTCATTTCCCATGTGGGACCTGTTCAGTATGTCCACAAACTCGGCATACCACTGAAGTGGATATTGGGACAAGTAGACCTTGGTCCCTCAAAACACATACGAACTGCAACAGTGAAAGGGTGATCTATCTAATCAAATGCCCCTGCAACAAGAACTATGTAGGCATGACATCACGCAAGGTCAAAGTGAGAATTTCGGAGCACAAAAGCACCATTCGGTGCAAGAAAAGTGCAACTAAGCTCACTAACCATTTTTTATCAGTGGGTCATAAGGAGAACGAGCTACACTGGGTCATTCTTGAACAACCATGCATCCCCCCTCACATTACTGACATTCAGAAGTTCCTTTTTGTTAGAGAGCAGAGGTGGGTGCATAGACTTCACTCAGATACAGAGGGCTTGAATGACGAAATTCCTTGGCTGTTGCTATAATTCTTCCCTGTAACGAAGGTGTAGATAAGGATTTATCTACATATCAGATAGTTGATATGATTGGGAGGTCTTGTCATAGACATACTCACCTTATTGAGACTGTCTACAAATACCGATCTGTATGTGTATTGTACATTGGGCTCTCCCAGCTATGTTTGGGCGTAATGAGACACAACCTAGAGTGAAGCACTCTGGTCTTTCGCATTTGTAGGTTACGTGAAGTACTCTGGCTTTTCATATCTGCAGGTTACGACATCCACCACTCTTAACCCACTCGTTCGCTTTGAACATATATAGTATTATTCTAACTACACTACGTATGTGAGCGGGTAGGGCGTAGGACTTAGTGGTGTTTTGAGCGTTGTTACTGATACCACACATGTACACTGCGGGTGAATCACATACACCCTCATGTGGTTCTTTGACTCTTTTGCTATTATTTTTCACTCTTTTAAAAAAAAATTTTTCACAATATTATGGGTGTTACACACCACACACACATATTGTGAAGACGGGACTGCAGCCCATTTTTCTTATCTCTGCGCATGCGCTTGGTTTGGCGCTACAGGCGGCTGTATATTCCGAGCTAATTTTGCACTCGATTACTTATAGTAACACTATTTTGATGTTAGCGGGTAAACCTCGCTGTAGATTAGCTTCTGGAGTCTGCACATGCGTACCGCGATTTAGGGACTCTGGATTAATGATCGGGTCTCTGCGCATGTGCAGCACTTCCTAGTGCGGGCATTGCCGTGGCTACCTACATGGGTCCATCACACCTGAAGCGACTACGGAGCAAGACGGATAAATAGACAGTGCTCGCCCATCCGCAGATACCTCCGGTCTTGATTCAAAGACCGCCCCGGGGTACCGACGGACAGGTGAGCGTATGCTTTGAATAGGTACTACTATTTTGAACTCTGATGCGTACCTAGTGGTTGTTTCCTCATTCAGCCACCTTAATCGTTGGACTTATTAGTCTCGCCGGTCTCGCGCTCTTGATAACATAGAGAGATCAGTTGTCTTGTGTAAATCAGTTAAAGTTTGCTCTTTCTGTTGGTAAGGACCTTTATGACCGATTAGGTGTTTGTCTCTACAGGATATATATATATATATATTTTTTCATGTGATATCTTCACTTGCCTAGCAACACCATTACAAGGGGAACGATATTAAACTCACATATCGTTCTCACTAGGCTTTTTCAATCTTTTTATTTCACTAACGTTTGGACTGACCATCACTTGCCATCCTTTGCACTGTATGGGTGTTTCTCAGGTTTTATACCATGCCTTCAAGAGGAGAGTTTTTTCAGGCATGATTAGATGTTACCTGTTTTCTCTCCATTTTGCTTTTATGTTTAGAGCGGGGCCCCTTTCCCTGAGTTGAGACCAGGTTGAGGCGAGGGCAGTGCCCACTAGTTATGGGTAAGTGTAATTCAATTTACTACATTGAATGCAATTCATCATGGATACATGTATGATTTAGGTCATTTAGGACTAATGACCCCTGACTATGTTTGTACACAACTGGCCATTGTATATATATTTTTTCACTTTCTTCCACAGGCATCCGGTTTTGATTGTTCCTGACCTGACCGGTGCGGTAGGATGAGTTTATTCACATACCTTTTTGTATATTTTGTTGACACGTTTTCACACTCAACCACAGCAGTAATCTAGGTCCTGACGAATGCCCTGATACATTTGATCTTGAGTGGGCAGAAACATGTTGACCGACCATGCTATGGACAATAGCATAATGACAAAACTATCTATGCCATATTGCCATTTTGCTTCTTAATCTTGACAAGGATCCTCTACCAATAAAGATTTTTTGAGCATCCTTAGTCATTTTTAAATTCACTTTATTATTTTTACTGCTGCTTTTAGGATCTCCCATTCTGGCTCCTTAGGTAGGATTTCATCACAGATATCATCCGTGAGGGATCAGGTGACCATCCTCCTTTGGTGCTTCTTCTATGCTAGTGACCGGTTCACTGCTTCATGAACTGGTCCAGCAGGTTGGAGCCGGCAGACCCAGATGATAATAACAAATAACCACCTTAAGTGATTGATGGGTCCTGTTTTGGGAGCGGCTCTCTTATAAGAGTTGTCACCTTTATTTCGGGGTTTACCTTGGCTTATTTGTGTACTTTCTTCACTCAGTCCCAGACCCAGGTTGTTTCAGTGTTGTGAGATTGTTAATTAGGGGAATCATAACCTGCTGGTCTTTAAATTTTTCCCTTAGACCTCCACCCAATTTTTTGTGATATTAATGTACAAGTACAACCTGTAACCTGCAAATATGTTTTATTCACACATATGGACATTTTGTACTGTCCCATGATTGCCAGGGACGGCCACAATGTGACATGCTCATAAGAAGAAAATGTCAATGATGGTGTTCCTACGGGCCATTTCTGCCGCAGCTGCAGTGGGATGTTGGCCACCTGCCCCATCGTCACCATCATCGTCCGGTACTTCTGGAACTGGGATCCATGGGGCATTGGTGCATATACAGATGTTGTGCAACACACAACATGCAACGATCATCTTGCACACGATGTCCGGGCTGTACAGGAGCTTTCCACCTGTGCCGTCCAGGCACCTGAAACGTGACTTCAACACGCCAAATGTTCGTTCAACGATGCCCCTGGTGCGTATGTGGGCCGCATTGTACTGCCTCTGTGCGGGTGTGTTCTGGTCTCGGAGGGGTGTCATCATCCAAGGGCAGAGTGCATATCCTTGATCACCTGTGACAGTGCAGGGAGAAAAGAGTCAATACTTGGTTCGGCAGGATGTGATGGCAGGCCCACTAATCCAGTGATGCCTGTGCTGGCTGTGTGTGGGGTGAGTGTAAGCCAACCCTGAGGGAGTAGCTGGTGCTGGCAACAACTCCCACAGTCATCAGGCAAGCAGAAATGCAATGTCAGAACAACAAGGGGGGATGACTTGAGTCGCCCAGGGTTAGTGGCCCCGGATGCACAGCGGCCGACATGGGCCCACCGCCACAGGACACTGACCTGCGGGAGACTGGGGTAGGGTCATGAGGGCAGAGCAGGGTCTCGTATGTGTAATAGGTGCCTTCCGCGGAGTGTCTCGGGGGAGAATGGGAGGTCTACCCCAGGGCATGATGCAGAGGGCACATGCCAGCTGTGTCCGGCAACATGGCGGATATGAATGCCACAGACTCATGCCAGACACTAAGTTCGTACCTGCCCATTGCTGATGACAACCCCCAGGCCACAGGCTCAGACACCAACGATGTTCCGCCGGAGGCTGACGGTCACTCACGGCGCACAGGGTTAGTGGCACCACATGTTGCAGGCCTGCGATGCGGAATTATGCTTCACTGATCGAAGAAAGTCTGGTGCTGTGGCCGCTGCCACGGACTTGGGGTCACTGCCATTCAGGACTCAGGACACAGTTCCACCTGTGGGACCTACTGGGATGAAGAGGACGCCGGTGGAGTATGCCAATGAGAAAGGAGTAATGTGGGCCAGCGTCGTGGGGGCCAGCGATGGTCTGCGGAGGCTGCAGAGGACGCGGGACTGGGGATTGGAGCTTGCACCGGCATGTGGTGGGCCCTCTTTGACGCACGACGGTGTCGGTATCAGCGTCCTGGGGTGCAGCAGGCGCACAGGGTCCCAGGCCCTGCTGCTCACGGCATCGGCCTCGTGGCGGACTGCGAGGCGCTGCCCAGTCAGTGATGTTGGCCTTTCCTGGAGCGAACCACGCTCTGTGCCACGGGGTTTTTGTCCACACACCTGGGCAGCCCTGGCGTACTCAGGGCCAACCCACTACGCTCACGCACACAGGGGGGACGCAGTGAGTGACATTTCCGCTATCTGACCCATGGCCTGGGGTGACATGGTTGCGTCCACTGTTAACTACTCTCCAGTCTCCAGCAGTTGTGGTCTGCATGGACATATCTGTGGTTTGCATACCCATGTCTGTCCTGCACACCCATGCCTCACTTGTCGTTGTGTACATTCCCATTCATGGGTGACTTGCATCGTTCGCACATGGCTGCATTCCGCATCTCTACACGTTCAGCTGTTGTGTGGCTGTGGTGCCATGATATAGCTGTATTGTGTGCAGGGGTAGCCCAGGATCACCATGGAGTAGTGTTGTCGTGTCTGGTAGGTGGTCATGTTGATTGACATGTTGTATGTGGTTTGGTCATGTGTGCATTCCCACAGTTGTGTGTTGTGTGATGGTGGCTTTGAGGTGTGTTGTGTGTTGATTTGGCACTTACCAATGAGTAGTCCAGTTCCATATGTGCCATCCTGAAAGCGCTGGTTGATGATGGACTGTCGGAAGATGTAGGAATCGTGCACACTGCCGGGGTAGTTTGCGACGACATTGGTGAACATTCCCCGGTGGTCCACTATTGTCTGCACATTGATGAAATGCGTGTGCTTTCTGTTGCGGTAGTGGTGTGCAGTATCCATGGGGGGCACAAGTGGGACATGTGTGCAGTCTATTGCCCCCAACACTGCCGGGAATCCAGCTACGGCGTAGAAGCCTTGCTTGGTTTCCTGCTGTTCCTGCGCAGTGTGGGGAAAGTGAAGATACTGGGGTATGAAGCTGATGATGGCATCCAGGACAGGTGTGATGAACTTTGATAGGGCTGGCTGCGAGACCCCTCCGTCTCTGGCAGTTGTTGGTTGGAAGGTACCAGAGGCCAGCAGGTGCAGCACAGGCAGCAGCTTTGTCTGCGGAGGGATGTTGGTTCTCCGCTGTGTTGGGACCGTCAACCTGTGGGCGATGTGGGTCATGATGCGGATGATTGTTGATTTTAAGCCTGTAGTGGGCAATGACTTCCTCGGGCATTAGGTTTGTGAGAGTGGTGCGTTTTCGGTAGGTCTGCTGTCTTCCTCTGCGCTGCCTCTGTGGTGGCCTGGGTAGGGGTGCGGGTCCGGGTCCTGGGGGTGGTGGCGGTCCTGGGGGTGGTGGTGGTGGGTGTTGTGGCCCTGTTGGGGCTCCGAGCTGCATGATGAGTAGGTCCATGGCGTCATTTGTTCTTTGGGTGTGGCTGAGTGCGGGGCTCCGTTGCCTACTGCAGGTAGTCATCCGGCTTTACACCTGCAGGAGGCAGTTGTTAAATACATGCTGCTACTGCGGCTTATCGCATGGTTTTGACTCGCATCGCGGATCTGGTAGTTCGTTGTGAAAGTGGTGTTGTGGTTTTTTCGTGTGTTTTTGCACGGGAATGCCTACTCTGAATCTCATTAGGGTTAGTTGGTTGTGTCCACCGTGGAGATAAATTTTGGGGCTGTTATCACGGGAATACTGGCGATGTCTGCAGTTTGCACCGGCTTGTGAATGGGGTGTTAAATCTATCTCCACTTTTGATGCGTTAAGGTGGAGATAAATCGAAGATAAGTCCTTGTGAATATCCCCATAGAATTGTGGCAGTGGTACGCTTTTTCCATACATTTATGATTGGTTAGGTCATTCAGCCAAGTCTATTATATTTTTGTTTTAACATTCAAGGGAATATAAATACCTGGTATGTACAGTGAAAATCACAATATTTCAGTAACAAATAATATTTATTTATTCTTCTGTTTATTCTTTACAATACTCCCAGTGGTGCAGTTCCTGCTCCTTGCCATGCATGTTTTGCCCTATGCTGGCAGGTCATCCTAGGTCTTCTTCAAGGCTCCCAGTTTCATCAAGATCTCAAAATAAAAGTTGAGGGACATGCGATCTGTTTGGTCAGGTCTAATGCGCACACTGGGATCATGTAGGCAATGCACAATACGTTAAAGTGTGATCATCTTAATGTGACATTGGCACTGGTTTTCTCAGGAATGTAAATGCCCCATCCCTTTCTTCTGTGTAATTTCTTCCCCACATTCTGTCTCCTATTTACTTTTAATAACTGGTGTCGCTGGGACAATGTGTTTCTTGAAGGGTTTCTACATCAAGGACATAACAGCTTTAGTATGTTTGTTCTATTGTGTTATTATGTTGATCAATGTGTTGGACATTAGGGGGTGCCTCTGGAAAAGTATCCCAGGTGGCCTCAGCTATCTTAAGAACTAAACCATACTGTAAACTAGATGCTAAATGTTTCCTTCCTTAAAGTTATGAACTTACCATCAGGCTAAAGATTTCCACTGTATTTGCAGCGTCCTCCCTTACACCATGATACACTGTTGTCTCTGACTGCCTGGTTGAAAATGGGAAATCCACCTAGGGAAACTTCGCAAATTACATGGTGGTGGAATGATAAAGCACCCTCAGTGTTTATTGCGAATGAGATGATGCCAAAGTCTCAAAAATGCTAAATCTAGGCCTCCCAAGATGGGTAGAAAAAGCCACTTACCAAGGCCAACTACTAAGGGTCCGATTCCGATCCGGATCGGAAAGGCACTGAACGCGATCCGGATGGAAAAACTACGAGCCGTACGTGTGTTTTCCGCCTGACTCGTACAGCTGTACGAGTGAGCAAGTACGATGCGAGCTACTTGAAATTCACTGACCGAGTCGTTTATCGGGTCCGGACCGCTCCGTACGGCTCGGTCGGAAGCTAACCGTGGCGTGCAATGGATGCGATTTATGACCGAGCCAGTACGATGCACCCGTCGGACAGCCTGTGCGAGCCGGAGTGTCCGGCTCGCAAAACGTCTGGGTGGTTGCCTTTGGGGGTCCGCGTCGGACCCCCTGTCACCCGCAGCCCTATGACTCGGACACAGGGGGAGACCCAAAGGTCCCCCCAACACAGGCATGTACGGTGCAGATGGCACTGACATGTACCCACTGTAGGGGGCACCCTTGCGCGAGACGTACCCATTCAATCAATGGGAGCCCATGTACGCGTCGTACGACTGGCTCCCATTGACTTCTATGGGAGTCCGACCGAACCGAGTCTGGCAGCATACGGCCACATCGTACTCGCTCAGTCAGACTGCAGGACTCCGGCTCGGTCGGAAAACACTCCGGATCTGGCTGGGTCAGAGTGCTTTCCGACCCAGATCGGAATCGGCCCCTTAGTCTAAGACCAGTTAATATTAAGCTGCAGTTGTGGTATTAACACCCAATGTCTGTTCATTGTGGGCCATCCTTGTCGTAGCTCGGTTTTAATAGGTTCAGTTTCACCCTGCTTCTCTACCCTAAGCAGAGCAACCTAGTGACGTTGTGATGTGGTTCTCTGAAGATTTCCTAGGGTGTAAGAGCACACAGACCTGGAAAACAAATAAGCATTAGGGGGCGGGGGGGCACCATTTTGGTCAAAACTATCCTTCCCATTGTTGACAGTAGAACATTTTTATTAGGAATTCTAAAGAATCGGTGGGGTTAGACATAACTCTCCATAGATTTAAGACTTTCAGAGTTACAAATCAATACGCCTAGCAATTGAATGTTGTCTGTCTCCTGGCAAAGAAAACACCATCATAACTCTTCAAAACACAGTGGGAACAAGGTGGACTTGTCCTAGTTTAAATTTAGCCCTGAGGTAGGAGAGAATGTCTCCATTGCTGCTAGAAGTTGATCCAGTTTGAGTGAGCTTTTGAAGGCAGATAAATATGTCAACTGTACAGACCACTACATGTTCCTGAAACTCATTCCAGAGCATGTCGGTTAGCGACTCCACCACCAATGGAAAGAGAACCAACAATAAAGGCATCCTTGTCTCGTACCATGCTCCAGTGTCCAGCTTTCTGAAATTGTGGATTTAGTTCTGACCATCACTGTTGGTTCTGTATAGAGAGGTCTTATGCAGCCCATAAATAAATATGGGGCTGAAGTTCAAATAGAAGTGATGTTCCCAGACTATCTTGTGGGAGGCTTTTTCAGCATTAGATGAGGATACAGAATATTCCCAGGATTTTTTAAGATTACTTGCATGATGTACACTTGCTTCCATGAGCTAAGTGTCATCCTACCTTGAGGCGTAAAACTGCACTGACCAAAATACACACAATCTTTAATAATAATGAGTGTTTGCCTGTATCTTTCTAAACACCTTTCTGTCCACACTCAGCATACACACATGACAGTACAACCGTAAGCCTCTCCGGTCCCCGTAAGGACTGAGGACCAAGACAATTTTAGCTTTGCTCACTGATTGAGGTAGTAAGTTACTGTTAGATGCCTCTTTGTGTACTACAAATAGTTTATGCACTTATGTGTTGTGGTATGCCACATAGAATTAAGCCGGTAAGCTGCTACCTTCTGGTGTCCCGTCCACATGCAGTTCTCCTGTAGCATCTGTAAATGTTTTCCTATTGAGTGCAGTCTCCAGAGATGTCTTTTGGTCCACTGTGAACTTGGGCAGGTTCCAAGATCTCAGAACGGTCATAATCACCTCCTGTAAGGTTTCCACGGGTAGTGAGCATAACCGTTTTAGACATTCATAAAATATTCTATTTATAGCTATTTGAGTGCGCACCTATACCCATTTTTGTACTTGGTATATGTTATGTGTGTGATGGAGCAGGTAAAACAAAATTTTGTATACCTCCTCTATTTCCATGAAATTAATTACGTAATCATTCTAAGCATTAACTCGTACTAATTAGTTTGAAGTGAGACAACTAACCAACCCTTACACCTTGATAAACACAAGATATACGTGGGACTAAAATGCTAATTGCATGGCAGAACAACTAAATTAATCAACTGTGGTACGCAAACTAACTTTAGAATGTGGTGAAATAGAGAATTGCATGATTCATGTTGCTTTTGTGATGGTTTGTGCTCCCAGTGCTGCAAAATGGTGAGTATTATTGCTTTAAATGTTGCTACAAGCTAGGAAAATACTAATATATATTGGGATTAGCGTGTGATTAAACATTAGAATCTTAATTTCTATATTCTAATTACTGTTATGTCAGTTTTTGCTTAAGTTGGCATTCGGGTCTGCTGGGCCGCAGTACTTAAGATGGAGCTCCGAGGCTGCCGCCATAATGTGAGCGCAATGTCTACTTCGCAGAATCGGATGGCTCTGGAGATCTCCAAGTGACCTTAGCTCTTGTACCGGCATGTCCCTTGTTAAGGATAGCAGCATGGAGGGTTGCCAAGTGATGAACGGTGTGAACTACCAAGGGGACAATGACTTGTTTTACTTTGGAACTTTCGGCTGTGAACCGATGGATACAGGACACATTTTATACTTTGCTATGCCAAGTCTCATGGAAAACCGTGGGACATGTGAAAAATGTAAGAAATTGCTAATTAAATTGGACTGACCAATCCGAACAGTTTCTACCCCTAAAATTGTTGCATATTGATCTGAAGTAAGCGGGAAAAGGGTATAAAGACCCTCATCCGCCCAACGGGGGTGGTTCACTGGGATGATCGCCTATGACGTTGGGTCTACGTTGAGCTGATGAAGATATCCATGGTTTACCCTGGGTTTCTTTAAATTTGAGAGAGCGATTCCATCTGATGGTTTGATTATTGCCGTGGGTTGAACAGTTTATCCTGGAGATTGTCGCAGAGACTTGAATAATCCTCTGTGTGATCGGAGGGTCGCCAATTTCGAGATTTTGGTAAATATAATGCAATGCGAAATCTATGCTTATGTTCTTAAGATTTTATGTCTTCTTGAAATAAATTGAATTATGTTATATTCTGTAGCGCCTAAATGCTAATGCAGAGCAAACTAATATTAGATAAACAAAATTTGGATTAATAAGAAATGAGTTTGTGATTCTTTAACTGAGTACTGAAATTTAAACAAATGTTTCCTAGGCTTTAATTGTGTTTTAGCTGGTTCTAAATCACCATCAACCAGTCCAACTAAATGGTCCATCGACCAAGTGGTGGAGTGCCTTGATGTCAAAGTCAGGATTCTATAGGAGTAGATATATATAATTTATATAATGTAAAGAAATGTACTCCCGACAGATAACAAGGTACCCCACATGTCCAGCGCTTTTTGTCCTGTGTACAGATTTGAGTGAGACGAATGTGTGTTGGTATTATGGGCCCCACCAATGAATGAATGTATGAATGAGGTAGTGTGATGATGAGTCTGTGACAAAGGGAGAATATGTACATTTGCCCTGTCACGCTGGAGCAGTTTTCTTGGTAGCAGAATTGTGGTTTTATTGCATTGGTTTGGTGATTATTGATTTATGTTTAACACTTTATGTTGAGTTGTGTTGCGTTTTATGTTGTCAAATGGTTTAAAGACTTCCGGGAAGTAGGAAGTTGATTGCCCTGTATGCAGGCAGGGGAAATGTGTGGCAAGTGAAGTCGCACAGCGCATTGTCTGGTTTCAAGGTGGTAACATCGGCGTAACAGGCAATGGAGATGTGTTATGTTGTCACTAACAGGTTTTAATTAAAGAAAACGTAAGAAAATGTTTGCCAATAAAATTTTGTAAAGGAGGGGTCAGCAGAAGCAGGAGTAGCCAGAAAGGCTGACGTCAGAAAGACCGCGCTGGGATTGGTCAGCTGTAGGGAGACAAAGCCTTCACTGATTGGTGCGTTAGTGTGAATCGCGCTGGGATTGAAGAATTACCGGTGTGACGTAGGCGCCCAGGATTGGTGCGTTAGTGTGAGTCGTGCTGGGATTGGACAGAATATGGGAAAGCCGCGAAGGGAGTGATTTACAAAGCCTAGTGATTAAGAACTTTGAAATTTAAAAATGATGTACTACGATCCACCTGAGAAAGAGAAAAAAATCATGGTTTGGGAAAATGAAAAACCTATTTAAGAAGGGTAAGCCGATTGTGCCTAGGGAAGGTCAGATACTTCCTCCACCGAAATCACCTGCATTTTTTATGGTAGCGAAATATGGGTATCATACATGTATCTGGTTGGAGAACTGGGCAAAGTATACCAAAGAAGATGGGATACTAGTGTTTCCAGAAAGTGGTTCGTTTAGATTGGCTGTATTACGAAATTTGAGAGAAAGAATGATGAGGTTAGAACCGAAACCCAGACCTACTCAGTTCGAGGCTTTGACGGAGTGGGAAGAAGAGATGTATGAAAGGGAAAGGTATCGGAGTGGAAGAAGGTATAATTACATGTTTGGTAGACATTGTGGTCAAGAAAGTCATGATGACAGAATGAGAAGATGGCGGAATGCGAATATGACTGATGGTATGTTTCCTCTGAGGAATACTGAAGAGACAAGTGGCAGAAAATGTACAGAAAAGAGAAATAACATAGGGTCAAAAGGTTATACATATGGTGTGAGTGAATCAGAGGATGAAGTGCTGGAGGACATGTTTTATAAAAATCCTCCCCCGTATCAACTGAATTCTATGTTACTGACGCCGAGTGCGCTGGTAAAAGAAACTATGATAAATAAAAACTTTGAGCAAACACCACCTAATTTGGGAAAAAATAATCCATTTAAAGATTCTGAAATGCCTCAACCCGTTAGAACGGGGAATGAAAATTCAGCTGAATTAGCTGAACTACACTGGAATTAACTGAGAAAATTAGAGAGTTAACTAGGAATATGGAAGTGGTGACCGTACCTGTAACTATAGGGATGGTGATGCCTGTCTTTGATAAACAGAAAGATAGTGAGCATTGTTTAACAGTTCCTTATAATTGTAGTAGGCAAAAGGAGACAGAAAGAAGCGGTTCCGGTGGGAACGAATGGAAAAATATGGCAGGAACATCAGGTTTGAGTACTCCTAAAAATGTAACTGTAAATCAAAGTCCAGCAAGTAAGACACTTATGACAACCCCAGAGAGAATAACAGAGAAAATAAGAATTGAGACAACCCCTGTAGGACCCACATCTGAGGAATTAAGTGATTGGTTAAGAAGTCTACAGAGGCAAGATACAGAACCACAACCCTTAGATGTAGCAAAATTAAAGATAACGTTAGAAGAATTAATCGTAGGAACCATTCCAACTGAAAAGTTAAAAGCATATCAGGATGAGGAGCTAATGTTCCTCTGCAAAAGTATAACTTGGAGAGCGAGAACTTTGCACGAAAAATTAGAAGAGACAGCGAGGGAAATGGGAATTGATTTTGAGAAAATAAGATCATTACAAAAACCATATAGAGTAGATTTTTCTGAAAAGGATATTGAGAACTTGAATACGACAGGAAGGTTGACCCAAATTAAAGAACTGATTTCCTTGCTGAGGAAATGGGGAGATGTGGATCGGTGGAAAAGTAGATGGTTCCGAAAGAGAGAGGAAACTACAGATAAGGCTTTTTCAGCATTCCTGGAGAGAGAAAAGGAGCCAATGGTAACCGAATGTCCCATGAGGGAAATCCCAGGAGGAGGGTATGTGCATGTCCCTTGGACTAGACAGGATATTTTGTCGTTTAGCGATGATTTCCCAAGGTTAAGAGAAAAACCAGTTGATTGGTACCGACAGGTAGAAAGGTTTGTCAAACTTTCCAAGGTGTTGTGGATAGATCTGAACGGTCTTTTTGATATAATTGTACCTGCAGATTTATGGGCAGAATGTAAAATTACAATAGATTGGCCAACGCAAGAGTATCCTAGGGATCCTAAGATGGGAGCCCCTGATCCAGAAGTAATGAAAAAATATGATCAGGTAATTACTTTTTTGAAAAATAAAGTACCTCCAAAGGAAACTGACTGGGTAAAAAAATTACAGAACTCACCAAGAGGCTAAAGAATCTTTTCATGCATATTATGAAAGGTTGTTGCTAGCTTTTAAGCAATACAGTGGAGATGAGAAATTAAGCAAAAGGGATCTGAGTCATTTTGTGCTCAGATTTGTGTATGGCTTAAAGCCTGAGGTTAGTGAAATGATCAAACAACATACAGTAGATTGGCAGAATAAAAAGATAGATGAGGTATTACGACATGCAAAATATTTTAGTGATGAAATTGAACCTAAACAACATAAACTGAAAGAAAAGGCAATGTGGGCGGAGCAGAGCGACAAGAAGCCCAGCTGATCGAGCAAGCTAATGGCATAGGCCAAGCTAAACAAAAGCCTAATATTGGAAAAGGACAGATCAGCCTAGAGGAAGCTAAAAAGAAGTGGCCATGTCATAACTGCGGAAAATTAGGACATTGGGAATACGAGTGTAAATTGCCACCGAGGGCTAATGGTGATAATTCATCATTGTATCCACAGGTGCAGAATGAGGTGAGTTGCCAACCCCCACGACAGCAGCAGGTTGTTACCCAACAGTGTCAGGTGCCAAAGCCACCTTTTCCATAGCACGTAAATCCTCAAGGATACAGTAATAAGACAGGATTCTACTCCGAGGAACAGGTAACAAAGCTACCGCACGCCAGTGCTGTTTCGCAGTATTGGCTGCAACGCAATGAGAGTGAGTCAGAAGAGAGTTATTGACGTTGCCTAGGAGAGTAAGAGGAGTGCGTACTTGGCGCAACTCTAGAGGTTGACCAGACAGGACCCTTTGTGGATGGAAAGGTAAATGACGAAAACATTACTTTCCTAGTGGATACTGGTGCTACTCGTTCAACTGTTAGATCAGCTGATGTTAAAAATCTTACTCTCTCTGGTGAAACAATCCAAGTAGTTGGAGTCTCAAATAGACAGATAAAAACTTATCCTGCAGATCCTGTAAAGGTTAAAATAGGGAAATTCACCGACATGTATAGATTTGTCGTGTGTGATACTAGTCCCGTAAATCTGTTCGGGAGAGATTTGTTGTGCAAAATGAATTGCACTATTTTCAGTACCCCTGATGGCATAGCTTTTGAAACTCCTGATGAAGATGTACTGTATAGAATGACAATGGCAAACTTAGAACCTGAAATCACTGAGGCATTAGTTTTCTTTGATCTGGAGGGATTGCCTCAAGAGTTGAAGAAACCGTAAAACCCGAAGTATGGGATTTCACGGGAGAAGATATTGGATTGATGAAAAGAGTAGATCCTGTGAAAATAATTGTAAAGGAAGGAGTAAATTACCAGAATATTCCTCAGTATAAACTGACACCAGAAATAATTGCAGGAGTAACGCCTGTAATTGACAGAATGAATGAACAAGGAATTCTGAGAAAAATAATGAGTAGTCCATGTAATTCTCCGATCATGGGTTTGAAGAAACTGAATGGGACTTTTAGGATAGTACAGGATTTGAGAAAAGTGAATAAAATCGTTGTTTCGTGCTGTTCCATTGTACTGAACCCTTCGGTAATCCTATATCAGATTCCCCATGATGCGTAATGGTACACTGTCATTGATTTGTGTCATGCTTTCTTTTCTATCCCATTGCACCCTGATAGCCAACACATTTTTGCGTTCTGGTTCGGCAAGCGTATTTTGGCGTGGTGCCGTATCCCTCAGGGGTATACAGAAAGTCTATCGATATTTAATCAGATTCTAAAGAAGTCCCTGGAAGATTTAAAAATGCCCGAAAGTTCGGTGCTCGTGCAATACATCGATGACCTATTGGTGGCTTCGAAGACACGAGAGGCATGTGTGGTGGACACAGTTGCACTGTTAAATCATTTGGCGGATGGAGGACTCAAAGTATCCCCATCGGAGTTACAGTTTTGTCAGAAAGAAGTACAATACTTAGGTCATAAGATCGAAAAGGGTCTGAGAAAAGTGACTGTGGACAGGGTCAGAATAATAAAAGGAATGAGAGCACCAATGACACAAAGAGAAGTTAGAATGTTTCTTGGGATGGTAGGATATTGTCGCCAGTGGATCAGCAATTTTTCGCTGATTTCGAAACCATTGGTACGCTTGACAAAAAGTGATGTGAAAGATCCCCTTGAGCTGAATAAAGAAGAGATGAAGGCTTTTAGACAATTGAGAGACAGCTTGTGTGAAGCACCGGCTCTTGGAATGCCTGATTACGAAAAGGAATTCAAGCTCTATTGTAATGATACAGATGGATGTGCGCTTTCTGTGTTGGTACAAAGGCATGGAAGACTAAGACGATCGATTGCATATTTTTCGGCTGTACTAGATCCCGTAGCCGTAGCTTTTCCTGGTTGTTTAAAAGCTGTGGCTGCCACGTGTAAGAGTTTGGAACAGAGTGAAGGAATCGTGATGGGATATCCTTTGAGAGTGTTTGTGCCCCATGATGTTGCGATCCTTTTGACAAGGAGCCGAACACAATTTATGATGCATATGTCGTCTAACGAAATATGAAAAGGTCATTTTGGGTACCACTAATGTGAGCCTCATAAGGTGCCTTAATGGGAACCCATCGACATTACTACCTGATGCTGTGAATGTGGAAGTGAAGGACGATGTTGATCATGACTGCTTGGAAGTGCTTGATTTCTGCACCAAACCACGTCCGGACATAAAAGATGTGACCCTGAAAGAGAGTGACTATGTGATGTTTGTGGATGGGTCATGTCTGAGAACTGGAGAAGGGATTTTGAGTGCTGCATATGCTGTATGTACTGTAGCGGCTGTGTTGGAAGCATCCTGTTTGAAAGGAGTACGATCTGCTCAAGTTGCTGAGTTGTTTGCACTGATTAGAGCATGCAAGTTAGGAAAGAATCTGCGAGTCACTGTGGTTACTGACAGTCAGTATGGGTTTGGAGTGGTCACAAAGAGGTTTCTTGACGTTGAGTGGAACTCCAATCAGAAATGCTGAAATGGTTGGAAAATTACTTGAGGCGATACAGCTGCCTAAACAAATTGCAGTTATAAAATGCGCAGCGCATACAAAGGGAATGGACTACGTGTCAGCTAGCAATGAGTTTGCAAATGACATAGCGCAATACTGTGCGCGGAATCAAAATTCTCTAAATAGAAATCGGGAGAGAGAAATGGAGTCATGTCCCTTGCTTTTTACTAACACTGTGAGTACAACGGATGAGGTGAGGCAGTTACAGGAAGAGGCAGGAGAAGAGGAAAAGAAACAGTGGATAAAATCAGGGTGCGCACCACGAGAAGTAGACAGAGTTTGGGTTTATCGCGATGGAATACCAGTAATGCCTGATAGCATGATCTCTACCATGGCACGGATGTACCATGAGCAGGCTCACATAGGTAGGGATGCCATGATAAGACTTTTCAAACAGACCTAGTATAATGCAAAGTTTCGGCTTATAGCTGAGAGCCTTTGTCAGAGATGCCTTATATGCCAGCAATATAATCCAGGAAGAAAAACAGCGGTGATTTTGTGAACCATAGGATGGGAGGGAGGTCCTTTTACTAGAATGCAGATTGATTTCATTGAGATGCCCCCATGTAACCGGCTAAGATATGTACTAGTGATTGTCTACCTGTTTTCACGTTGGGTGGAGGCTTACCCGACCAGAAGGAGTGTTGGAGTTACTGTAGCGAAACTTCTATTGAGAGAGTTCAATCCTAGGTTTGGTTTCCCAGTAACGATTGAATCAGATAGAGGAAAGCATTTCCAAAATGAGATTATAAAATTGATTTGTGAAGCATTGAATGTACAACAGAAACTGCATTGTGCCTATCGACCAGAGGCTTCTGGAGAGGTGGAGCAAAGGAATGGCACCATAAAGAACAGATTGGGGAAAATGTGTTTGGCCACAGGTCTAAAATGGCCAGGTGTCTTGCCTCTTATGCTTATGACTATTAGGTCAATTCCTGATAGGAGCACTGGTCTGAGCCCTCATGAAACTATCATAGGTAGAGCAATGAGACATGTTTTCATTCCTGTCGACAAACTACTGCCTATATCTGATGACTTTGTCTTGGATTATTGCAAGGAGTTGGCTGATACAGTTCATTCTGTGTTTCATCAGGTTGGACCAGATGCTACTACTTTCAAAAAGAAGCCAGCTCATGACTTGAGTCCTGGAGATTGGGTACGCATCAAAGTACACAGAAGGAGAAATTGTCTGGTTCCACGCTGGGGGAAACCACGTCAAGTGATTCTGACCACAATGACTGCTGTGAAGCGTGCAAAGGTAAAGAATTGGATTCATGCCAGTCACACTCTTCGAGTCCCTGGTCCTGAAAATTGGTCTGAAGAAGAGCATCTGGAAGTGTCAGATACCAGCTCTGAATCAGAATCAGAAGAAACAAGAACAAGACAAACCCCAAGAGCAGGAGAAGCGGATTTGAGCCAAATTGTGGGGCAGGAGAATATACCGCTAGGGAGACGGATTGAAATTTCGGATACCAGCTGTAAATCAGAGACAGAACAAGTGGGAATTCAAGAAAGAATAAATGAGAATACTGGAGAAACTGAACAAGAAATCTTTGGTAAAGAAGTCCTGAGTAAAAGTATAAGAGAAATTCCACCCGAAATCATAGAAGTAGAAGGTGAGGAATTAGATACAGAGAGTGAGGGTAAGATTATTGCGGAAGACCCCCGAGGAGGTGTAGGGACTCAGGTAGAAGAAGGGACAGTTAGTCAGCAGGAAGATTGCTTGGAAGAAACACTAGGAGGGATAGAGGTAGATAGTGATCCTGAAGTCCTGAGAATAAAATCCAAAGACAGTAAAAGCCAGACCGATACAGAATCTGAAGAGAGTGAAGAAGAAGATAAAGGAGGAAGAACTTTAAGGAAAAGAGCTTGGAAAACGGAGTGAGACGGGAAAGGAACAAAATTAAAGAGGCCGTCAAAAGAAGAAATTTGGCCCAACAAACTTAAAAGAATGAGATATCGATTAACGAGAGTAAAATCTTCTAATGCTGAATAAGTGAATGAAGTATCTAGTCAGGAAAAATCAGAAGACACTGATCAGAGACGCCTGCAAGGAGAAAAGAGGATAAAGAAACCGAACCAGAAGTGCAAGTCACCGGAATGGACATATGTGGCACTTCCTGATATACAAGAGGAAGCGGATAGCCAAGAAAGTCTAGGTGTGACTGTGCAGGGAGTGGTTGAAGAAGACGAAGATTCGGAAATCCTGAGAATTATATTGTCTGACCTCACAGAAGAAACGGTTGATCAGGAAGTTCTGAACAAAGATTGTGAACATAAAGACAAAGACGATTCATGCATGGATTGAAATGACAAAGAAAATCGCAAGGAATTAAACCTCTGGACGAGACACATGACCAGAAAAGAACCAAATAGGCAATCAGAGCCTTAGGTTTAGACAAAGGCAAATTGTTTATGAACAGAGGCTAAGTCAAAAGACACTGATCATTACAGAAATGGCAAACAGAGAAGGTAGAAAACCTACATGTGGGTTTCTCCGAAAATGGTGTAAAATGTGTTTTTGTTGTACAAGATTACTAATGCTTGTCTGGATCATATTGGCAATAATAATTTCATTTAGAATAACATTTGAAGATATAGAAAAACACACCGAGAATAGGACTAACAAGGGAAAGATTGATGACAGTCATGTTACGAAACTGGTAGATAGAACAGAATTTCATAAAGATAAGTCCATAAGTGATTTTTCTAACAATGTTTTTTCAAAGTTACTGTACGAGTATGTAAAACCCATGGAGGTTAGGGACTGCTACGTTTGCATGCAGTTACCTGCATCTGTATCCGAAGATGTCACTTATCATCATCTTCCTCTGACATATGGGATAACTTATCGGGCCCGATTCACAGAACTAACTTAAGACAAAATCCTAAACTTACTACCAATTTCGTATTCACAGAAGGCACTTACTCATTTTGGTATTCACAGAAGGCACTTACTCATTTCGGTATTCACAGAAGTTAGGAGTCCTAACTTTAGGACTCCTAAATGCCTTCTGTGAATACCGAAAGTCTTAAAATTAGGATTTTTCTCAGTTTAGTAGTAGTATAGTTAGTACTCCTAACTTTAGGACTCCTAAATGCCTTCTGTGAATACCGAAAGTCTTAAAATAAGGATTTTTCTCAATTTAGTAGTCCTAAAGTTAGGACTCCTAACTTTAGGACTCCTAAATGCCTTCTGTGACTCCTGAAAGCCTTAAAATTAGTATTTTTCTCAGTTTAGTAGTAGTATAGTTAGGACTCCTAACTTTAGGACTCCTAAATGCCTTCTGTGAATACCGAAAGTCTTAAAATAAGGATTTTTCTCAATTTAGTAGTCCTACAGTTAGGACTCCTAACTTTAGGACTCCTAAATGCCTTCTGTGACTCCCGAAAGCCTTAAAATTAGTATTTTTCTCAGTTTAGTAGTAGTATAGTTAGGACTCCTAAATTTAGGACTCCTAAATGCCTTCTGTGAATACCGAAAGTCTTAAAATAGGATTTTTCTAAATTTAGTAGTCCTAAAGTTAGGACTCCTAACTTTAGGATTCCTAAATGTCTTCTGTGACTCCCGAAAGCCTTAAAATTAGGATTTTTCTCAGTTTAGTAGTAGTAAAGTTAGGAGTCCTAACTTTAGGACTCCTAAACTGAGAAAAATCCTAATTTTAAGACTTTCGGTATTCACAGAAGGCATTTAGGAGTCCTAAAGTTAGGACTCCTAACTTCTGTGAATACTGAAGTGAGTAAGTGTCTTCTGTGAATACCAAAATGAGTAAGTGCCTTCTGTGAATACGAAAATGGTAGTAAGTTTAGGATTTTGTCTTAAGTTAGTTCTGTGAATCGGGCCCGTAGTGTTTTACCTAGTTTGTTTTATAGAACTGGGAAAGTAGAATACTATTACACTGATGTTGATAATGTTTTCTCACAAATACCTGTAGTTCCTAAACTAAGGAAGGTGATTCCTGGAAGAATCTCAGGTGATTTTTTCTTGGAAACGAGGGAATTAACTTTAGAAGAAGTGTTTAAGAATAATCTCACTTGTAGTCTGAGAAAAGAAGAGAAAACATTCCTGAACATGGTAGAGGAGAGGAGAGTTAAGATGCAAAGAAATGTGTCTGGGGAAAAGATGGAAACAACATTTTGGGATGCTGGAAAGGAAAACCATTTAAGGGAAATTGTGCATCAGTAGAGATAACACTGTTTATGATAATTACTTTGTAGGTGCAAGTGAATGCCATGACTTATATAAAATCATGGGGGGATGGGGATTTAAAGGAGGAAATGATCCGGTATTCCCTGGAATATATTACATCTGTGGGAACAGGGCTTATTATAGGTTACTGGACCACTGGTATGGAACCTGCTACCTAGGCCTGGTCTTCCCAAAAATATTTAATGTGGAAAGGGGAGAGGATGGTTGGTACAAAATAGGTAGACAAGTAACACGTAGAAGGAGGGAGAGTTGGTCAGAGATTATAGGGGATATTTTTGGAGCACTGATACCAGCAGTTGGAATATCTCTGAATGCACATAATATTAGAAAATTGTCCACAGTTGTAGATCGGTTATCAGCAAGCACAGCTGGAGGGTTCTTAATGGTAAATACCGAAATGGTTGCCATGAGAGCTATGATTATGCAAAATGGACTTGCCCTTGATATTATATTGGCCAAAGAGGGAGGAGTCTGTGGAATGCTGAAGGTACAACATTGTTGTACTTACATTCCTGACGAAAGTCAAAACTTAAAGAAATACATTAAGAATATAACTGATTTGCATGAAGAAATTGTTCCACTGGAGGTTGAAAGTGTTTGGGAGAAACTTGGTAAAAGTTTTTCTACTATTAAGAGTATAATAACAAAATGAGGTAGTTCTTTTGTGGGTAAAATACTGATACCTGTGACATTTGTGATTATATTAGTGTTATTATTGAGACTAGGGTGTGTGTGTATAAACAGAAGAAAATTACAAAATAAGATAAAAAGAGAAATTAAGAAAAGAAAAGAGAAGGAAATAAGAGAAAGAGAGGTAGAAGATATAGAACTAGAAGAATTGAAAGAAAAATGTACAAGAAAACAAGAGAGAATTATATGGGAAACACTATGATGTAACCTAACAAATGCAAGGGAACTGAGTAACCATTTCCATAGAAAGATTTTGAATTTTTTTGGTGATTAGTGCTGATGTTAAAAATCACCAAAGGGGGGATTGATGGAGCAGGTAAAACAAAATTTTGTATACCTCCTCTATTTGCATGAAATGAATTCCATAATCATTCTAAGCATTAACTCGTACTAATTAGTTTGAATTGAGGCAACTAACCAACCCTTACACCTTGATAAACACAAGATATACGTGGGACTAAAATGCTAATTGCATGGCAGAACAACTAAATTAATTAAGTGTGGTACGCAAACTAACTTTAGAATGTGGTGAAATAGAGAATTGCATGATTCATGTTGCTTTTGTGATGGTTTGTGCTTCCAGTGCTGCAAAATGGTGAGTATTATTGCTTTAAATATTGCTACAAGCTAGGAAAATACTAATATATATTGGGATTAGCGTGGGATTCAACATTAGAATCTTCATTTCTATATTCTAATTACTGTTATGTCTGTTTTTCTTCGGAACTTTCACCTGTGAACCGAAGGATACAGGACACATTTTATACTTTGCTATGCCAAGTCTCATGGAAAACCGTGGGACATGTGAAAAATATAAGAAATTGCAAATTGAATTGGACTGACCAATCCGAACAGTTTCTACCCCTAAAATTGTTGCATATTGATCTGAAGTAAGCTGGAAAAGGGTATAAAGACCCTCGTCCGCCCAAGGGGGGTGGTTCACTCGGATGATCGTCTATGACGTTGGCTCTACGTTGAGCTGATGAAGATTTCCATGGTTTACCTTAGGTTTCTTTAAATGTGAGAGAGCGATTCCATCTGATGGTTTGATTATTGCCGTGGGTTGAAGAGTTTATCCTGGAGATTGTTGCAGAGACTTGAATAATCCTCTGTGTGATTGGAGGGTCGCCAATTCCGAGATTTTGGTAAATATAATGCAATGCAAAATCTATGCTTATGTTCTAAAGATTTGATGTCTTCTTGAAATAAATCGAATTATGTTATATTCTGTAGCGCCTAAATGCTAATGCAGAGCAAACTAATATTGGATAAACAAAATTTGGATTAATAAGAAATGAGTTTGTGATTCTTTAACTGAGTACTGGAAATTAAACAAATGTTTCCTAGGCTTTAATTGTGTTTTAACTGGTTCTAAATCACCATCAACCAGTCCAACTAATTGGTCCATCGACCAAGTGGTGGAGTGCCTTGATGTCAAAGTCAGGATTCTATAGGTGCAGATGTATATAATGTAAAGAAATGTACTCCCGACAGGTAACAAGGTACCCCACATGTCCAACACTTTTTCTCCTGTGTACAGATTCGAGTGAGACGAATGTGTGTTGGTGTTATGGGCCCCACCAATGAATGAATGTATGAATGAGGTAGTGTGATGACGAGTCTGTGACAAAGGGAGAATATGTAAATTTGCCCTGACGCGCTGGAGCATGTGCTTGAGGCTGTATACTTCCAAGCCATAACCCACCTCAAGTACATCTACAATTGTGGCCAAGATTGACTATCTATGAACCTGCCCATTACCAAAAGCCTAGCAATTGGTCAGCCCGCCACAAGCCCTCAAACCAATGTGAATGCTCCTTATTTTATGTGTCATGCAACAAATAACATTGAGCCACTACAATTCACCTCAAAGAACATCACTAGGGATTAACCCATTATATGCAGAGCCACACCTGCCACCTGGTCAGCAAGACAAGGACCTTTGTGTTACCCCCATTCTTCCAAGCCTAGGAACAGGGTAGCTCAGGGGAGGGGAGCAGCAGGAAGCAGCAGTGTTCTCAGCAAATAGAAACTGTAACCTCAACTGGATTACCGTTCTTCCTCCGCCACACCCCAGCTTCTATGTTAATAAACTGTAAACAATTGTCCTTCTCATATGTCATGAAAGCAGCTGGAGTGCTTGGCCACGTGGGGAACATACAGAGTCCCTGGAGATAGTTTAACATAGTACCGGCCAGAGTGATGGATTATAGACTTTGTGTAGTTAGACAATAAAATTAGACACTCTCAGGACATTGGTTTGTTAATGTTGACCGATCAAATCTCATTCTGCCTAATGTGAAAGTGCCATACTCAAGCACTTTAACGTGTCTAGTCAGTTACTAAAGGTGTTCATGAGAATTTCAAGAGGCAAGCCTGGGCAACTCTCCAACTCAATTAGGAGAGCATTTTTAGGGCCGGCTCAAGGGCGGTGCGATCGGTGACACGGCACCGGGCTCTGACTTGGGGTGGGGGGCGCCATGTTCACCCTTTTAAAAGCACCTGATGCTGAGTACATTGTCCCAGCAATTTTCATGCATGAAAAAAAATGACAACTCCGGTGATTAATGTTCTTCCTAGAGAGAGACCAGAGCATTGTCTAGTGAAAGTTTTGACTCATCATAGCACAGAGGGTTAATATGCCTGCTGCAAAGAACGTGTCCCATTTTCATCACAAAGTGCATTTAATATAAATAGGTCAATGGGTTACTGCTTTTGTCAGAGATCCTTTTGTTACCTGCAGTTTATAAGTTAAAATCCTAATATAGAGCAGTGAGCTATTAACTGCCATCAAAGAGCTGCATGAAAACTGCAAGGAACATATTAGACCTATATATTTTGTGCACAGTTTTTCGTTGTCCTAATATTGCAAAAGGGGTCCATTTGTGTAGAAATCAATTCTTATTATTAAAGAAAACCCTTAATAATGGCGTTACAATTCCAAATTTGTGCTTCGCCAGTCCAAGGACTCTTAAACTATACTGCCTACCAGTATGGATGAAATTTGACTCCTACTCCTTATATGCCTCTGTCTTATGTAACATTTCCTATACATTGATTTACACACGGATGATTGATTGTCTCTGCAATGCGTGTGTGATGTAAAGTGTTCTGACATCTTAAACTGATATGAGTGACGCTATAAAACTGAATGAATCTAAAAGACAGTGGTTATGGAAACTTGAGGGGCACTGTCAAATGGTGGTAGTGAGGGAATCCGTGGCATTGGGGGGGCGCCAACAAACATTGTCGCACAGGGTGCCACCAGTGCTAAAGTCGGCCCTGAGCATTTTGCTAAAAGGCTGAGCTCCCCATGTCTCCACTGTTGCAGCTAAATCTCTCAGCCCAATCACATACTCACTCAGGGACCATGTAAAAGTATGAGTGGTTACATTTATAGACCAAGAGTTTTGAAAGAAATAGAAGCATGCACTTCCTAATCTCTTCTTCATCATGTTGTAGCTCCTCCTCCATCTCTGCTCAACTGGTGTAATCTAGGAACAGGAAGATTTCTGCAGTTTTGGAATCTTTTATGCTCTTGGGGTGGGCCGTCCAATAACTTAACAACCAGTGTAACACGACCCTTATAAGTGATCTGGGAGTGGATGGAACCTGGAATAAACGCTGCCCTTGTAATCCAGCTGGCTTGTGACTAGGGTGTGCCGTTTTCCAAGGGCTGATTTGGAGCCATTTGAAAATCGTCCACAGCAAATTCAGGGAATGAAAGAATGAAGTGGTGGCAGCAGTGACTTGGACAGTCATATAGAGTTTGCTCTCGATTACAATCCAGGGTCCTTTGCCTGGGTGGTGGGGGTGTGTGTCAGACTTAGCTTTTTTGGCCACTGAGGGGAGTCTCAGCTTCAGACAGTTAGTCTACATCCAATCGACAATTTTAGTCATGCAGGCATTGAACTTGATCCAGGGATTGACCATCTTGTCCGTGAGAGAGAGAATCAGTTGTGTCGGCGTAGAAGAGGACGTTAATGTTGAGAGAGTGGATGAGGCTGTCTAGAGGGATAATTAATGCGTTGAAGAGAGTTGAACTCAGTGAGGAACTTTGTGCAACTCTGAAAATGAGGTGGCGGGCATCCCAGGTGTATGTGCCAGGCTCCCTAATTCGGTCCTTCCTGACAGAAAGGAGATCAATTGGAGTTTGTGTTCTTGGATTCTGATGTTGTGTAGGATTTGAATCAGGATGGGGTGAGAGACCATATCAAACAGTGCGGAGAGCTTCAGGAGGATGAGGGACGCCGTGTCTCTACTGTCCAGAGTCATGCAGATGTCATACGTGGCGGTGATGAGGGCAGTTTTAGAGCTGTGGTTGGGTCTGAAACAAGACTGAATGGGTTCGAGGAGTTGGTGGTCATTGAGGTATTCAGTGAGGCATCTGGTGAGAATATTCTCTAAGGCTTTGCTTGTGAATGGGAGATCAGCCTGAAGTTGGCGAGTGTTAAAGGGCCTGCGGAGGGTTTCTTCAGCAGTGGGAGGACAGTTGCGTGTTTCCAAGTTTCTGGGAAGGTTACAGAAGAGGTGAAAACATTAAAAAAAAGGGTGTGAACATCGTATTGATGGGTTGCAGCCCTCTGGGGTACGCGTGGTACAGACAGAGGTCGGCCGGGCCCCTGAGTGGATGGAGTTCATGGTGGCAGTGGCTTATTCTGGGGTGATGATGGGCCATCAGGTTAGCATTGTTTCTCAGGATTAGATCGGGATGTTTTTGTCAAGGTTTGTCAGATCAGGTTGCCGGTTGAATAACAGTAATTTTGTTGCTGGAGAATTGCGAGAGATTGTTGCAGAGATCCTGCGAGTGGGTGATTGAGTTTGAGGCGGCCATTGGTGAGGTGAAAACCTTCAAAATCCTTTCCATAGGCTCTGGTCAGGAGAACTGCAGTACCAGTCCCTGCTTGTATTATGTGGTGTGCATGACCCCTTAAGCCCCGTTACAAAAGTGGGAGTCACAAGGCAGGACGTGGCAGCATTTGATCCAAAAACAGGCCACAGTTGTCAGTCCTATTACCTACGATGGCAATCTCAGTTTCTTTGTAGTCATCCATGTTACAGGCACTGTTGATCCCTGTCTTCATGCGATTAATCAGATGAGGAATATGATCTGCCATTTCTCACTCCAATTGGTCTAATGCTGGCAAGATGCAAAATGGTAGGCTAGTTGTCACTTCAGGCCCCAGCGTCGGGCCCAGACTGCCAACCTTTACAGTGCCATACTCATTCAAGTGAGTTCTGCAAGAATCACATATTTGGAAGTATCTCAAAAGTCAAGACAGCGTGACAAGGCTGCAGTGCCACCACAAGCAGCCTGCCATATTCCCCCAGGACTTCAGTCTGGGAGCAAACAATGTAGAGGACAGATTTGTCATCCCCATCAGCCAGATACCTCAAGGGTTTGAACGCCAGACAGAACATCTAGAAAGGCCTTGTCCAATTCAGGATGCCCCATTTGCCTAACTACTTGTCATCAAATGCCAGCCAACACACAGTAGGGGCTAGTGGGTCCCAGACAAAAGATATCAAATGTACTATTCTCATACGCTGGTAGGTGAAACCACCAGTGCATCTCAACATTCCCTTGTGCAACACTGGTGCCCCACATTTGGGCCAACCTCCATCCTTGAGTTTTGCAAGCACTGCAGAGACTGCACTACTCTCGTTCTCACCTGCTAGTCTTTGCCTCGCCGTGTTACTGTCCCCCTCAAGGTCAATACCTTGTTTCTCCGGATCACTGATCCCTGGACATAGGGTTAGCTGCAACACTCCAGATCTAGATACTTCCTTTGGTGGGGCTGGCAACAATTCCCTCCAGTCTCCTCGAAAGCCCTTTGGACCATGCTGCCTTTTTTTCACTGTGGCGCACACCAGAGAAGCCGGTAAAATGCGGGCATCTCCCTCTGCCACACAGCCACAGCAGGTCACGTACAACAGAATGAGTGGGCCCATGGTCAGGGTCGAATTGCAGCCATTACTTTTGGGTCATCACATAGTTTTCTGTTGACCTCTGGTCCACCATCGCAAAAGGTACAGGAACTTGTGGGAACTGGGCAAGTTGTGTGCAAATTAAGCAAAATATTAGCAGGACTGATCAGGGTGTGCGGTGAGGTGAGGTGAAACATGTCTTTACTGCATCCCACTTGGACATGCGACTTGTATTTTTCTTATCCTTTAGTGCATTGGCATAAATAATTCTCCACTACATCTGAATCTCACCAATTCTGAGTTTTGTAATCATGACTGTTGGCAGACATACTGTCTTCTCAAGTATCTACAAATTAGTATAAATTGGGAAATAATTAAACAGGAAGGTAACTGCGGAATTATAGTCAATGCTCATTTCAGTGGCCATCCACCAGTGATATGCTCATATGCAGGGCCAGATTTAAACATGTTGTGGCCCTATGGTTAAATATGAATGAGGTCATTCCCCCTCCACCAAATAATATTGAATATAAAACATTTATATTGAAAATAAATTATATGGGAGGTACAACTAAACAGCCTTCAACAATCATAAATGTAAATTCTTTATTAACTCATATTAAATAAATGGGAAAATTAAATAATAATATCACAATAATTATTCTTTGCACATATTCATTGTTTTTTGTAAAAAGAAAAACAAGCTAATCAAACGAAATATAAAAAGAAATTCCCTAGTGAACTATAAATTGAAAAGAAAACATTCAGAAAATGTTATGCAACTGCAGCATAGCAAAATCCAAAATTATACAATACAATAACCTTCGGAGTATGTCGCACTCGACGCACAAAATGTTCAGGAAATGAGTTTGGCTTGCAGCATTGCTGCACGATATTAATTTGCTATCCTCTTTAGCCTGCTAAAGTATATCTTCTATTAGCAATTTATTAACATCCGTCCCAGAACCATACAGCTTTGACAGTAGGAAATGCTGACTGTATTTTGTCCTCAACTATTTTATTGTATATATATCTTGGTAGGTAAAAAAAAATCATGGATTCTTTTTCTTCATCTATAGATGAAAGTGCTTTATTTCCCTATAATAAATGTCATTTATATCTTCAGGGTAGATATTTTTTAGACATTTACATTTTGTTCAAGATCTTTGCCTGTTTGGTAGAAATGTAAAAAAATCGGTATGTCTGTGAAATATTCTCATACGCTTCTGTTTTGCTTCGTAAAATATTTTGTAAGGAATCCATGGCAGGAAAGAACGATTTTATTTTAAATTTAGCTTTAGAGAAAAGTTTATCAATGATGTCAGATATAATTATGTCATTAATTCGTTTTTTTCTGATCCTTTGTCTCCTATTTCCACATGTATATTTGGCAAAATATTTGTGGCCTTTTTTCAATATTATTAATATTATTTCTGGTTTCTCTAAATAAATAGGAAGAAACAGGTCTAAAGCAAAAATATCTCACACTAGAAAAACTGAACAAACAAGAACTATGTAGATCATGGGTGCTTGCAAACATTTCCCCAGATGCCACAAACTATGGTATGTGGTGTGCCTTTGGAACGCATTAATGGCAGCACGTTGGGAATAGGGGTTTGTGGGAGGGTTAAGGTGTGCGTAGGGGAAGCAAATCACATATACGGTGTGGTCAGGGAGTCATGGAGCATGACAACATTGTGATAATCTGTATCTGAATCACTATATCTCTACCGTACCTTGCGGTAAGCCTTCTTTGCTTGCTGTCGCTACCTTGGGAGAGGCAAGTGAAAAAAGAAGTAACTTGATTATTGAATTGAATTGAAACAAAATTTAATTGCATAACATGAAAACAGAAAACCTAGGATCAATCCCGGCTTCCCCACTTAACCCAAATGTTCGATCCTAGGCAATTTCCTAATTTCACTTTGCCCCCTTTTTCTTCATTATGACATATAAGAGAAACCTTGAAATGCATGAGTCAGGATATTTGCTGTAGAAACATCTTGTGTTTGATTTATTAAACTATAATGCTGTCCATGTATGATAACTATGCTGACCACCCAGAGGGTTCCATGTAACAACTGACTTGCCTCTTAGTTCATTTTTGGCATTGTTGTCAGGGTGTAAGGAAGCATGAATATTTCAACACTAATTTTTTTTAAACGATCAGTTTTAAATAAAATACTTCTGAATGGACTTATCTATTCTGATGTACTAAGGTGTAAAGCTTCTTACTGTTAATGAAGCACACTTTTTGAATTTTGACGAAACATTAGTATATTTTTACACATTTGTTGCAAGATGCATTTAAAAATGAATGTGCTCCTAAATTAGGTTTTGTGGGACATCTTATTTGCTTCTTTTCTTTTAATGCAGTTAGTCTGTAAATAAACCATTTTCCGTTTATTTACCATATTTTTGAATGTTTAGTGCTTTCTGAGGCAAACAGCAGCCCTTTGCAGTCATTCAGTGGGTGCCACATGTAAAGGTCAGAAGGGCCACATACGGTCCCCATGCCATACTTTGAGTACCACGGATCTAGATATTAAATACTGGGATACCATTACTTTCTGAGAACAAATGTTTCCTGAGGGGATTACAAATTTTGATTTTCCCTGCTTTCTCTAAACTGTCAGTTTGTGTTGTTTCCCTAATTGTTCAGAGAATAACTTCAATTAAATTTTAAGCACACCTGCTGTTATTAACAACTTGAGGAATATGAATGATTTGGATTATATCAACAATAGCATGGGATAATCATTTATGGAGTCCCCCTACTTGGATTTATGGGCTATGATTATTAAGACTATAATAATGAACCCTAAATGATTTCATACTAAATGACGGATTTTATAACCCATTTCATTTAATGTGTTTTCTGTTGCCTCATCAAATATATTTACATTTCTGAATTGTACGTGGGTCAAGATTGAACTTTAAAAAAATATTTCATGCTCAGAGTGTCACCACATGTATCATCATTTCTCTTCATAAAAGTGAAGCTTGTTCTTTGGAGTTCTTCACAAATTGGGATCTTCCAACTTTCCCGGCGAAGGAGAAGTTAGTGGTTTTAGTACCCTCCTAATGACAACTATCTTTTAAATTTGTGTTATATTTGTAATAGTTGTTGAAGATGATGTGGATATGTGAGCCAGGTGTTCATCGCGTTGATAAGCATTGTCCTTAGCGGGTGAAGCTTCTTTTACTACAGAGAAATAACATCAACTTCAGACAAACTGCATTTCTTTTTCTTTCTCTCTTGGTGTCCACTTTCAATTGCTCCCTTCATTGTTAACCTAATTAAAAGTTGTTTTAAGTGTAAAGAATCTAATGTGGCCAACATATGCCGTTGTTATGTATGGCGCTCACAGAGATGCTGCGTCGTTTATTTCAGTTTCTGAATCTCCTAACCCGCTGCCGTGACATAGCAACGGCTGATGACTAACCTGGGTACCCGCTGTTGTGATCTCACTGTGGCCTCCCAGGCCCGGCTGACAGGCATCCCTGAGAGCCTGTCAGTGCAGCTCTGCTTGTCTGCTTTGACTGAAAGCAGAAAGCGCAGCTGCAGGAGGTGGAAGGAAGGCAGGGGTCGCTCAAGGATGGCAGGTAAGTTTTTTTTAACCTTTGGGACAGAGATACATCACAGAGACCATGTTATTTTTGCCCCCTGCCCCCACACTCCTCTGCCACTGCACAGCAGGTGAAAGCAGGGACAGATGATTTTAGGGTCTTCACTCTCTTTGTCTATTTGATGTCACTCAGAACTCCACTTCGCTATTATCCAACTATAATTCTATGTGTTGTACGCGATAAAAAAGAAATGAGAAACAAAAGTCGGATTCATTTGTATAATATTAATATAACACTAATACTACTTAAAAGAAACAGGAAGATAAGGAATTTCCTTTTTTACTTTTATTGCAAGATTCAAACCTTTTTTAAACTTGTCAGTATTTTACAATGAGGAACCGTGGTTTATTTTTACATCATCTCACTGGGGTGGTCTATTTGAGATTCTCTCTTCACCCTTAGTTTGCACCATCCTCAAAGCCGCTGTTACACACTCACTCCACTGACATGTGCAGAAGCACATCACAGCCCAAAAGGCTGCACAAAACACAGTTCTACTATTGCCTGCTGTTGGCAAGCGAGCCGCTTGAAGTGGCAACCTATTAGCAATTAACAATAATAGTCAAAACCAGAACAAAATTATCACAATATAATTTTGTGTGGTGTTTGTTTACCTGTGACTATATAAAAAAGTATTTGAGGCCTTAAGCTGTGTACTGTTTTGTTTATATGGAAATCAGGCCCTTCCCACATGTGCCAACAATTGGAAACAGTTAAGGTGAACATTTTAAAAACTTTGTGGGAAATTATTTGCCAATTGACTTCCAGTCAAGTACTGGCAATTTTAGCAAGGAGAGAGCCAAAATAAAGTATTTTTCCTTTAAAAAACATTAGCTTCGCACCTGGATCGTGTGTGTTGGCATGTATGTATGATGCCTAATAAATCAGGGGTGTCGTGAACCCCCTTGCCCCCCCCACCCGTGCTTTGCCAGCTACAGCGGGGTGGGGCACTTTATGGGCCTCTTCTGTCCGCAACTTTACATACAAAATCTCATAATTAACAGGATGGAGGAATCCAGAGTCAATAGAAGAACATGCAAGAGCAAGGATGACGGAATATAGAATAGAAGGAAGAATGGAGGGATGAGTAGGCGGATGAATCTGTGGATAGATGGATTCATGGGTGAAATAAGTGAATGGATAGGCGGATAGGCAGGTGTCAAGATGGCCCAGTGGCTGTATGGCTGGATGAGTGAATCAATGGATAGATGGATGGACAGGTGAAAGATTGCAAACTAAAGGTAGGGATGGATGGATGAGTGGGTGAAAAAATGAACAAATGGATGGCTGAAATGACGGATGAGCGGGAGAATGGTAGCGTGACTGGATAGATGGATGGCAGAGTGAATGGAAGGATTATGTTGGATGGCAGGGTGAATGGATAAATGGCAGAGTGGGTGGTTGGATTGCAAGATGGAAGGATGGCAGAGTTGATGGATGAGTGGAAGAATGGCAGCGTGAATGGATAGATGTCAGAGTAAATGGAAGGATCATAATGGATGGCAGGGTGAATGGAAACATGGCAGAGTGGATGGCAAGATAGAAGGATGGCAAAGTGAATGGATAGCAGAGTGGCTGGATGGATCAGTGGATAGATGTATTGATGGAATGGGAAAGATTGACGGATGGATGAAAAAATGAATGGATGTAAGAATGTAAAGGTGAAATTATGGCTATCAGTGGGTGGATGGAAGGGTTAAAGGATGAATGGATAGATGTCTGGATGGAAGAGACAGGGGAGCTTTTCTAGGGAGGGTTCAGCTCACTTGCTTTGTTTACTTTTAGTCATCCTATCTTTTATTTAAAAGTAGGGGGTACTTTTCTGGCTACATCCTTGTAAATGTTATCCAACGTAAACCATTCACCAAGACATCTGCTGCACCAAAGGGGCGAAGGGAAGCAGAATCCATCTAGCTTTGTTTCATTTAAACTGGATTGTGTTGTAAAACATTGCCTTGGTAAGGTACATAAAAGCACCATGAATATCACTGTTCTTTTGATTTCAAGAACTAAAAAGCACCCAACAAAATCCCATTTCAATTGCTGAAATAAATTGAGATATTGAATTCTACAGCTCCTGCTTGGGAACAAGAGAGAAAACCGCGAGGCAGTGGAATTAAGAAGGGAAACAGAAGACATAAACTCCCCTCTGATCATCAATTATTAACAGCTCCTGGTCCACGTGGGGCGCAGGACACGTCCAGGCCTGCGGGTAATCTCCCAGCCGCTCCCGGCGTCGAGCCGGAGATGGAACGAAACGGCTTGCGTAGTGCGAAATGGAATTAGACATTTTTGCATTATTGCGTGCCACGAAGAGTCTGATATTGTGTTCCTCGGGTTGCGAACTCTTCAATCTATTCTTCCATTCCTCGATGGAAGCCGGCCGCTGGGGTGAGCAAGTTGTGTACTTCAATTCTACTTTTTGTACTTTTCAAAGAAAAAAATCATAATTTAAGAAGAGAATGGAGTCCAGAAAAAAATCGTAGTTTCAACATGCACAAATTATGAAATGGAATTTACATTCAAAATGTGTGCTGAATGTGCAGATGAGGTGTGCCTAACGCACACGCACAGGACATCCCGAGGCATCCCAGAGTTCCAAAATGTGAAAACGCAAATATATAATTAAAATCTGCTTTGCACCCACAAGCGTAGATTCGGGACATTCACGTTCATCTACTAATGTACTTGGAGCATCTATCCAAGCTCCTGTGTTCATACAAAGTGCCCTAGCATAGGCTACTTAGAAAGTATAACGTTTTCCAGATGGGTGTCTAAAGGGGTGGGTTGGGTAGAACCAGTGCTTAAATTGTAAAATATTAAGTGCCAGGGCTCTGACCAGGAGGCCCCTGCACCTTGCACCACCCATCGCCCGTCATCGCTGCCAAAACAACTACTAAACCTGCTCTCTTGCATGTAAATGTGACAGTAAAGATTATTCCAGGTCCCCAAAGCTACAGGAATGCCTGGGAAGGCAGGTATTAGTAAAAAAATTTATGGATATTGTTCCCCTAAACAGCTGTAATACTGCTCCTCTCTAAATTACATGAGCAGCGCCACCTTGTGGCAGACTGCCCTAAGTGTAGTGTTGACAATTAGGTGCCGGTGCCAGCACCGGAAACCAATTAAGTGCCGGTGCTCAGCACCGGAAAGCTCTGGCTCAAATTAAGCACTGGGTAGAACAATAATTATTTGTAAAGTAAAAAATATGAAAGCCCAGAAAATATATCAATTGCAGGAGTCTCATAAAATTACAACAGAGGGCCCCCGCATGAAAGAGGAACAGAAGAGATCAGCTCAAATTGAAGGGCGGCGGACACGCTGGGAGAACATCGGCGTGCAGCGAGGGATACGCGACAGGACCCAATTAATTATCCGAGGCCTGGGGTCTGTTGGCGGAGGACCGGCGGTCGGAAAGGGCATAGGCTGCAGGCTGACTCCGGGCCCCACTGAAGCCGGTAGGGCACAGACAACCATCAAGCCTAAGCAGGGGCTCGGCGGGAGTGCCCCAGAGCGCCAGACCGGAATCTTTGAGTAACGCGAGGGGGCCCCGGACGAAGCCTGGACCTCGGTGCAGCAGCCGTCCTCCCCTGCCTACAAGGCTTTGCCGGATGCTGCAGCTGCGGCCTGCCCTTGAGCCGGTTCCCTCGGCCGCGAGACTGCGGAATACAGCATGTCACCTCCCTGAGGCCTAGCGGACTGTAGGGTGACATTTGGTGTTCTTTTACCCTGCAGAAGCGCCGGTGGAGGCGCCGTGAAAACACTGGCACCCGCTGCGCTTTGAAAACTTCCGGACCTCCTCTAGTGGACAGGCTGCAAGAGTATTAAACCTCTACATACTGAGAATCCAAACCAGCTCAAGAGACACCAGAGATTCCTACGCACACTCTGTGGAATTATAAGGGTTCCAAACACTGCGACTGGGGAGAGATTTTCAAATCCACAGCCCTCAGAGCCTCACAGTCCAACGCAGCACCTCTTACCTGGCTCTTGGGGTCAGGGGCAGAGCACCTTCCACCTCCCTGCACTGTCGCTGACAGTCCGCTACGCCGCCTCCAGTTCAATCGAGGCCGCCTGCGAGGAGGACTACAGCCCCCAGCGTCCACTCGGCGTCCCGCCCACATCCGCCGGAGAAGCGCGCCCGGAGGCGCTACATCAACAGACGCTTCCCCCGCGTCGCGGGACGCGCGCGGGCGTCGCCGGGCAGAGCCCGGGCAGAGGGCGGGCCGTCTGTGGCCGTCAGAGGCAGGAGGAGGCTGGGCTGGGCCACGTCCCTTGTTTCTGCTAGACCTGTGAGTACATATTCCGGTTTCGTACCTACTAAACTATGTCTACCCGTTCTGGTAAACTGTTAAGGAATGAAGGCGTAAGGGGGCCAAATACAGCAAGCCCCATTATTGGATCTATGGACCGCTTCATTACCAGGGTGGCGGCGGTGATTGATAAGGAGATTGCAATGTCTGAGCGGCGTTTATCTGAGGTCTACCTCCCTTCGAGACGTTCATCCCTGGGGGGCGATGCTCAATCATCACTTATAACTGCAAGTACCCAGTCCCAGGACGATATTGCGCCTAGTGTTTTTGGTACTTCCTTAAACCCACCCCAGTTGGTCGACATTGAACAAAATATAGGAAGGCTAGAAAGTTTGGCTGCTCTTTTTCCAATAGTCACCATGGAGCCAGATGGTCTTGGTAAACAGATTGCATCATCATCCATCAATGTCCCAAGTGAACCCACTACTGTTGTGGATCCTCTATTTTCGTCCACCTCGCTCTTGGGATTACCAGTAGGGGAGATAGATAGGTCCCCCAATAATTCCCAAACAACCATCATTAGACAGGAGAATAGGCCCTTAAGCAAAAAGGTTCGTAAACGTAAAAGGGGCTGCCCAGTTAGACAGGCCGCGCTTTATCAAAATTCAAGAAAGCCTTTTGGAGTGGGTATGAGAACTTCAAGGGCCAAAGCTGTAGCGAATAAACTGGCCATACCCGGGGATGTTGTAAACTCTCCTGAGGAGCCACACTCTGGCCCAAATAGCGCGAAACTTTTAAAGTTTACGGACTTAGCAACGGTAGGAAATATTCTTGAGAAGGTTTATAGACTCTTGAATCCGTTGCTAACTCAAGTCAAAGGCCTTGGGGATAGGATCGACAAACTCGAGCAATCAACCCTTGACGGCTTTCACGCACTTAAAGTAGCAGTTAAACAAACAAGTAGAGTGACCGAAGCTAAGAACCTGGTCGCAACCGGAAACGTGCCTTCATCTCAGGGAGCCTCTAAGCATCCACTATGTTGTGAGAAGGGAGCTTCTAATAGCCCATCTACTACAGCTTCCACATCCATTCCAAGTCCCAAAGCAGGACTTTTGCAAAAGGGTCCTCAATCCCAGATAGTGCCCGATAAAAATAAACCTAAGTCTCCCCGACAGAAGCAACCACAGGTAGTGAGTCGTATAATGGAAACTTCTAAAAAACAAGGGGCTTGCACCAACTCTAGCAGGTTAGCCTTAGAGAAATCCCTTAGGTCCGTCCCCCATCCTATCACCAGATCGAACCTTACACCTGCCCCAAGCAAACAAGTGAGTCAAATTCCCCCAGTAAATCTTCCACCAGACTGTCAACCCTTTGCGGCAGTCATGGTTAATGTGCCTCCTTTAAAAGACGGCCAGTGGGAAAATCATCAATCACTTAAGAATAAGTGTATCCACTGGCTAAAGGCAAATAAGCCAATCCCGCTAGGTGTGGATGGCATTATACTGAGTGTTCGTAGAGTGGACTGGGTTGGACACGGAGAAAAAACACAGGAGGGGGACTGTATAATTGTAAATTTCCAAGATCCAAGAGTGGTACCATCAATTTGTACCCCTGTTCCTAATATGGGGGTCCCGGGGGTTAAAGTGGTAGACCTTTCCTTCTTTTACCCCAGGCAAATCATTGACTCTACCGGTCGAGGCTTAAGTCCCCCTGTTCTTGATCAGAATAGGAATGGGTTTTCAGGGGACTCCAGGGAGAAACATTTGTGTTCAGCGGGACCCATTTGACTGGAAGTTGGGCAGAGAGTAGATTCAGTGGAAATATTATCACTTAGCAAAAGTAAGCCTGCAAGTGGGATAGGTGACCTTACACCCACCTTGCAAGACCCTTGCTGTCCTCACGTTTTCCCGAGGAGCTCTACAGGCGGGGACATTCCGGTGCCCTGCAGCACTCCGGCTGTGACGGACCTTGTCTTTAAGGTTTTCAGCTGGAATGTCGCGGGGATTGCTGGAAAGCTGCCCCTGGCTGACTTTACTACGCAGGTTGACGAGCACTCTCTGTGCCTCTTTCAAGAGACATGGAGTTGTGTGCCGGTCCACAGGGTGGGTTTTTCCTCCTATTTCTCCTCTGCGCATGTCTCAACTTCAGGGAGGGGGCGCCCAGCCGGTGGCCTCCTTATCTGGGTTGCGGCATCTCTCGATTGCAGAATTATGGATTTCCCCACAGGTTCTCCTGACATTCAAAACATAACTTTAATAGACCGAAGGGGGAGAGTTGTTTTAAACGTTTATAATGTTTATGCCCGGGGAACCGTGGGCGGGAGAAAGTCTCCTATAATATCATTACTCGAGACTTTGTTAAACAACACCCCACATAAGTCTTGTACACTGGTTGCAGGTGACATGAACTGTACGTTCGAGCCTTTGGGTTCGGACATCTCCCTCGACCAAGAAGAGGAGGACACTAGGTGGGGGATTCCGGCTCTGGAAATCCCACCGATCAAGAGGTGGTCAGAAGTGGCGCTTCAGTTATACTCCCTGAGCCTTGAATTCAATCTAAGGGCTGTTAATGGGAGGACACCCTCGGATAGGCTGGGTGCTCACACGTATAATAGGCCCGGACATACCTCTAGGTTAGATTATCTTTTAGTAGACGTGTGTCTTTGGCCCTATGTAAGGGACATGCAGGTGGTCCCCTCGGTGGAAAGCGACCATAACCTGCTTTCTTTAAGTATGGCTCAGTGGTGGCGTCACTCAAGTAAGGTCCCTATAAACCAAGTAGCAGCACCACCTGAGGTATCGGAAGTCTCCCCTTGTGGCAGGCGAATTAAATGGGCCAAACTGGTTTTATCAGAGGGGAAGGTAGAAGAAATAAAATCTCTCCTAAACCATACAGTACTAAACCTTGGAACATCGTCGGAAGGTGTGGGTAGAGTGAGTGGGCTCTTTGTCTCCCTGACTGATGCCTTGACTAATGTCTTTACCCTTCATCATAATAAATTGGGTAATAAACTCTCTAAAAAACCCCCTGAGGGTTGGTATTCCCAACCATGTAGGGTTCTTAAGGCTAAGTTAGTTGAGGCGATTAAAGCTAAGTCCCGTCTTGAGATACAGGAAGCAAGGAGGGCCTACAATAACTCTCTTAAACTAGCCAGGAGGGAGTGGGAAGATAAATATTGGGATGACCTGCTCCAGGCCAGCAAAAGTAGAGACCCAAGGGCATTTTGGAAACTTATAAGTGCACGGAAAAACCCCGATGCACTTATGAGACCCTGTAACATCCCGCCACAAAGCTGGGTAAAGCACTTTGGGTCTTTATACCTCCCTCCAGAAGGGGATTGTAATGCGGGGATGGCTCTTACGCATATAATTGAACCTCATGCCTACGACCTCTTTACTCCGCTAGAACTTGAGGGGGTTATAGGGTGGGTAGCCCCACGCAAGGCTGCGGGTCCCGATGGCCTCCCGGGAGACCTTATGAGGGCATACCCAGCTGAATGGGAACGGGTCATAGCAGCGCTACTTAACGACATCATGATGGGAGGGGCAGTACCTGAATCCTGGAAAGGGGCGGTGGTGGTCCCAGTTTATAAAAAAGGGTGCAGGGAAGCTCCAGGTAATTACCGACCCATAAGTCTGATCGACTCCACCCAAAAGATAGCAGGTAAAGCTATCCTCGGAAGGATCCTCCATTGGGTGGAGGAGAATAAAATTCTTTCAGACTTTCAGGCAGGTTTTCGGGTCGGAATGGGGACAATTGAGCAGGTGTTTAGGCTGATATTACTGGGGTGGAAGGTGGTGGAACTGGGCAAGGGCAGCCTTTATTTGGCCTTTATAGACCTGAAGACTGCCTTTGACCTAGTCCCCCGAGAGGATCTTTGGAGGGTACTTCTCGAGCTGGGCTTACCCCCTTACATCTTGTCACTTCTTATCAACCTTCACGCCCATACCTTTGCCCAGGTCCGCTGGGGTAAAAACGGTGAACTTACTGAGAAGATTCCAGTCTCTAGGGGCGTAAGGCAGGGCTGCGTTTTGGCTCCAACCCTATTTTCACTTTATGTGAATGGGGTGGTAAAACATCTCCAGCAAGAACCAGCCGACGCCCCCTGTCTCGGTGGAGTCCGGATCCCCACCCTGCTATTTGCGGACGACACGCTCCTGATTTCGAAGACCCCTCAAGGTCTCCAGAAATTACTAACACGATTTCAGGAGTTCTGTGATGCAAGAGGATTAACAATAAACGTGGATAAAACAAAATATCTAGTCCTAAATCCTCCTAAGAAACTGGGCCGCCCCCCGACTCTAAATTCGACACCCCTAGAGAAAGTAGCCGAATTTGACTACCTGGGTATCCGGATTACGGATAGGATGTCCTGGGCTAGTCATATTGATAAAATGGTCCTCAGCCATAGGAGAGTGGGAGGTGCCCTTATGAGGGAGTTCAGGGCCTCTCCAAGAAGATCACTCACCCCAGTAGTTGACATTTACAAGGCTAAAGTAGTGTCATCAGCCTTGTATGGGGCAGAACTGTGGGGCCATTGCTGTTTGAAAGATCTAGAGACAGCGGAGAGTAAGTTATTGAAATCTCTTATCTCCGTTCCCCTGAGTACTCCATCCGTACCTGTCCGGTTGGACATGGGCTGCAAAAATATTAAAGACCAGGCCCAGCTTCGCCCGCTTTTGTTATGGACAAGAATCTGGAGGGGTGAAGAATTGAAATCTTATGCTGATGCCTTGGGAGAAATTATGAGTCTGGGGGGCTGGGCCAAAATAAAGTGGCTTAGAGATACCAAAAAGCTCTTGGAGAATGTCGGTCTAGGAGGCTGCTGGTCATCACGTTCAGCCCCTACAAAAGAAGTTGTCAAGGCGCATTATTGGAACTGGTGTGCGGAGCGGCTAAATACAACCTCCAACCACTGCAAGTCGACTGTCGCCTTTTTGCAAATTAAAGACACTGTGGCTTTTGAACCCTACCTGGACTTGATAACTCTCCCTTATGACCGAGCCCTTTATTTCAAATTCAGAGTTGGATGCCTCCCCCTAGGTGCATTGGTATCGAGTTGGTCACCTGTGCCCCGCATTTCTCCCAATTGTGCATGTTGCCCTAGCAAGGTTGAGACTATTGTACACGTTTTATTTGCTTGCCCGGATTATGCAAGGCCCAGGGGTGTCTGGTTGAAACCCCTCTGTCGCAATATGGGCACACGTAGTCACCTTGAGGCCCTGCGCATTTTAACGACGGACACTTCCCCCCTTTTTGTGTGTGGAATTGCGAAATTTTTAAAGTGGTCCTGGCTCATTCGCTGCAAGAGATTGTCAGTAGCTGTTTAATTCTTTTTTAGATAATTTATTATGGGAAATTTATGCCCTTTTTTATATTCTTATGTTTTTCATACTGGCTTCTTGTAACTGTGATTTTTATGTGTCTATTGTATTTTTTATGTGCTTACAAGATATCTTGCATATCGAATAAAAGCTTATGACTGACTGACAACTGATGCATCATTTGTGCAATGCACATGGAGGAATATAGGGTGAGACTGCTGTCTATAAAACTCAAAAAGAAAATTAGCCACACCCCTTTCTGGTGCAAGCAGAATCCAGTGACAGACGCCATGCATTCCATGAGCACATCTTTTTAAATCATGCCCCTTTGACATGCCCCGCCCCTTCTGGACCAATCTCTGCTCATGGGTCAGAAAGACAGCACTAATCTGGGATTTTCATCCGACACAATTTTGGAGGATTCTGCACCCTAGACAAATTTGACTTTTTTGTGGGACGTCTTAATCCTGTAAAATACACAGTTTTGGGGAGTTTGTTGGATGCTCTAGCTCCCCTGAAGCCGAAAATCAGGAAGATGAGCAAGATGTCCGAGTGTGAACTCGGTGACGAAGATCTGGGTTGAGAGGTGCTGGCCGACGCACCGCTCAGGCTGGACCCTTCGGCCCTGGGGAAAGTGACCATGCATGCCATGCTGGGCGGGTGGGAGGCACACCTTCACAACTGTGCAGCCACTAACATTCTGCGATAACCAGGATAGGAATAAGCAAAATCCGTTTTATTTCGTGTGCAGGATGGAATCAAGGTGATTTGCATGAGGAAAAACACAAAACAGCAGCCCAGCAAGTTGCTGTCCTCAATGGCAATTGCATGAAGGTATTTACGTTGTCCAGCCCACACCAGGACTGCATGGACTTCAAGATCAGTTTGCCGGCAGTTTGCTTTTCTTGAGCCATGGCAAGTGGATGAGGGTCCTCTGGAATTGGCGAATTTTCCTCAGGATTTGCATCCGCTTAACCAGGATGAAAAAAAATACGCTACTAGGAACCACATTCCACTTAGTAAGGAAGGTACTGAGGCGGGAAGAACATTTGTCGCCGGTATTTTGAAGTGTGGCTTTTAGGTGGCCTGCTTGAACTTTCTATGGTTCGTATATCAATGGTTGTGGAAAGAGCAATTGAGAACAGAGGGTGGAGCTGGGAAATGTCTACTGCGATCTGGACACCGGGCGATATGTTTCTGAAGACTGTGACACTGTAAGGCAGCAAAAGCCAGGGAAAGCTTAAATATTACTCATGCTCCCCTGATGATAGTGCACATTGAAGGTAAGAGGGGACCTGCTAAGAAAGGCGCAAATAATACGAAGCGGGGGAGCTTGCAGCTAACATCTGCCTACAGCAAGAGACACATCTGGTTAGTAGAGACTAGGGCGGTCTGAGGTCCAGTGGTTTCTCCAACAATTCCTAGCCTTGGATAAAAGCAAAAAGGGATTGGTGGCCTTTCTGCAAGCAAGGAACTTCTCATGAAATTGGTGAAAGTAGAAGATGATCCCAAGAGTTGATATGTTTTGCTGATTCTGGAGGTGACATGCAGAATTATACTGGAGCATCGATCTACGCACCTCATTTGGGGCAGTAACTGTCGCTGTGGGGTACAATCTTGCAATTCCTTAGGACCATAGAGGAAGGGTGATCAGAGGGGAAGACTTTAACATCATCATATATGGTAAAACAAAAATGTATAGGACAAGCTGGAGTGGGAGGGACAGGCTCTGTATTGCAGGCTGGGAAAGTGTTACTAGACATTTGAAGGAATACATGCAAAGACGTGATGGACCACACCTTTATTCAGTGAGGCACACATTGTATGGCTACCGGGACTACTTTCCCATGAGCATTTCATTTCTGAATATGGTGGAAGAGGCTTCCCTGGGTCAACTCACACTAACAGTCTCAGCTCCGTAAATCAAAAGCTTAAATGTGGGGTGCAACAATTCAGACATAGGGCTAGAAGGATGAGCATTAACCTGTTGAGCGAAGTGATGACAGTAGCGGAGATAGGAGAAGGGATTAAATGTTTCTTCCTGGAAAATGGCACAGACAGCATGCACCAAACTCTCCGATGGGACTCCTTGGAGGTGACCATTAGAAGTGGATTCCTGGAGGAAGTAGTCCAGCTGAACAGAATGCAAACAGCAATTCAGTCTGACTTGGACAAGTCTTGGGGGCACACAATAAAGCCACTTCATCCCAGAAGACATGTAGGAGTATCTTGGTACTAATGATTCAGACGAGAGCCTTCAGCCTGGGCAAGGAAGGATGTCTGGAGCTCTAACTGAAACACAAATGGAAGTGAAGGGGAAGACAAAGCTGTGAGACTCTTATCTTGCAAGTTATTGGCACAGGCCACCCACTTTAGGACCAGGAGACCTATGAAAGGGAATATGATGGCGACCAGGGCAAGTGAGTAGCTTAGAGAACTTTTGCCAAGAGCTTTATACCAGTGGACAGTGCTGGGGCTATAATGGTTCAAAGGAGTTTAGAACTCCACAATGACCAGGGACCTCAAGTCTGCATGGGCTTATATCCTTCCCATCGTCCTCTACCCCATTGTGGGGTAACTCAACTTAGACTTTAGACTACCATAGCTAAAGTTTTTAATATAGGGGAAAGTCCAGGCCAGGACGAAAATAGTGATCTGTTAAAATATTGACCTATTAAAGCTCTTGAAGAGATGAAGAGGGACTTTGGCCCGCCAAAGACTGGAAGGTGTAGATACAGTGAACTCTGTCACTGAGATATATAAGCATTCATTAAACCTTCTGTCACAGAACAATTAGGTGAGTTTGAGAAATAGATCCAAACAAATGACGGTGACAAACTGACGATATTAGACTGACACTGCCAAATACCTACTACCAACACATTAAAGAAAGCCCTTTTCAAAGTGTATGGGAGAGTAAGCTCCAAGAAGAACTCACGAAAACCGGAAACATGGTCAGCAAAGATTCTACTTATAAACTCCTCCTCCTCTGCTGGTACTACATTATTGTAGTAGGATTTTTATCTTTAAATCTCCCTAGCCTACATCTCTTAAGAGTTCCCTGAAATACGGTCGAGCCCACCCTGACCTTTAGGAGTCAGGGTGAACCCGATGATGAAGCATGACACCAATAGGGTGCCTGAGGGTTAAATAAAAAAATGGATTTGCATCCTTTCTGCATTTTGCGGTACACGCCACGTAAGGATTTAAGTAGTTTATAGAGCCTCTTTGAGTCTGGATCCAATATTGTGAGTATAGTTTAAGTTGGGAGGAGGTATCCACACCCTCACCTCTCTCACCTCTTCTTTTGGACAGTGTATGGCTCTCCACTGCCATCTGTGGGTAACAGTGCTTGCTCAGCATACGGCATGGGGTACAGGATAATTGCCTAATTTCTTGAAGTGTGCTTTTCTCCCCAAAATTGCCCATATCCTTGTTCTAACACTCACTCGACAATCAACCTTTAGTAAGAATAATACGACACCATTACGCCAGTGCTTTACAACATCAATATAACGGAATAACTAGGGATTGGATACTCTGATGACATGGCATCAGCAATCCTGGCAGCACCATCACTAATACCCAACACGAATATCACCCAGTGCCTGGGCCAATATCAGAATTGGGACGAATTGAAAGAGATGAAAAGAAACCAAATGAAGATCTTACTCCACGGTGCTATTATGACCGAGTATTTAAGAGGCAACGCAGCCCCAATGGGCTTAATAGTTACGAATGAACCCCAATTTTTTTTAGATGACCCAATCTTTGAAAAAGAGTGGTCACTTATCGCATGGCGTTGCACACGCGACTGGTTGATTTTAATAACCAATACGCCAAATGCTTATCAGAGGCACTCTTTATGTACATAAAAACACGTGAAGACGCGCTGAGCATGCAAATAAAAATCACAGTTTCAAAAAGAAACTGGATGAGGTGAATAAGGAGATTGGGGAACACAAGGTTTTTTTGATGCAGAGCAAAATCAACAAGCTCCAAAAGGATCTAAAGACATTTTCACCGGGAGGATTACAATAAACAACTCGACAGTGATACTGGGTCTTCAAACAGGAGTGATTCAGGAACTGCTTATTCAGACCAAGATGAGTGGTCTAGTGACAATTCCAACAAAAGCTGGAGGGGCAGACCACAGCGACCAAGAAGAGGAGGATACAACCAAGGGTATCCTCCACAAGTTTTCCCATGGCCAAATCCATACAACCAGCAGCCATGCCAAGGCCCACCACAGTTCTACGGAATGCCCTTCAACCAAAACCAACAATATTTTTTAGAACGGGGCAAGAGGAGAGGCAGACAAGGAAAACAAACAAACAGAAGGGTCCAATGGGAAGAGGACACACAAATGAATACAAGAAGCCAAACAAAGGACCAAGTGACAGGTCCGAGCTCAAAGTAGATCTGGTGGTCAACCTCACTGAAGAAATTCTGACCATAGTGGAAAATGAGGTACTCAATAAATGCTTGGAGACACTCCACACTCGCATTTGCTAGGGCAGAGGGCATCGCGATTCGCCGTGATGAAATAACAGGCCTTAGGAAAGTACCAATAGCTGCACACTGGGAGGCGATCCTTGTGGCACTGTAACAACATGCCGACCTGCCAGTCCAACCAGGACTGGCACCCGTCCCGGAGGGGCAAAGCCGCACACGTGACTAGTATTCCTGGGGCTCCCATCGGCGCTAACCCTACAGCTAAGACAGGCACTGGCGTGTTCAGGGGGGCTTATGGCTGCAGTAATGGGCATAAACATAGCAGACGACATTCCCCCACCCACGCGTAGGCTAGGGGAGGTACTCCAACTCGGTTCCAAGTTCTAAATGCCTCTCCACGGTGTGGTTAAAAAATACTGTTTATCGTGGTTCCCTACATCACTTCAGCAACTCAAGGTTACTGCGTATACATGGCAAGTTGTAGGCTCTCTCACAAGATCAGACCCAGAACGATGATTACCGCCCTGATGTAATGTAATTGGTACTGTCATACATGCATGCTCAACGTATAATCACTTGAGAAGATTTTGTAGTTAAAAGAACTGCTGTAAGTGACCTAAAGACATACACTGCTAACCATGTAACACTGTTTATAAATGTTACTGCCGTTTAAAAATCAAAATCAATAAAAACATTTAATAAAAAAAAAATGAGGTACTCAATAAAGGCCTGGGTTTTGTCCCCACTGCACACATAGACAAATTCAAAATACGCTGTGATCTTGGGGAATTCTTCCGCAAAATCCACGTGAAAACCTTTTTTGAGGGACAACCAGCACAAGAGAAAGATACTGGATACACAACACTACGTGAGAAACCCACCTTCAGCCCTCCTCCTTCCATGATGCCGCCCGAGGTGCTGGCATTTGAGGAAGCAGTCAGTAAAGAAATCGAGTCACTCCAACCCAACTACAAATCCTACAACAATCTCAGCAGAGTTGAATGAACTGCTTTGGAGTCATTATCTAAACGGAAAAATCTTGTCATTAAACCAGCCGACAAAGGGGGAGCAATGGTGCTACAAGAGATCAATGCATATAGATTGGCATGCATCTCCCTCCTCTCTGATGGACGAAACTACAGGAAGATACAGCGGGATCCAACACCGCATTTACAGAAGACTGTCACTGACATTACCAGCAAAGCGCTGGACAGGGAATGGATCACAAAGAATGAGAGAGACTTCCTCAACAACAAAGAACCCAGAACATCCGTATTTTATACCATCCACAAGATACACAAAGGAAAGGTTCCGCCTCTTGGGAGACCGATTGTGTCTGGGATAGGTTTGGTTCTTCAACCTCTTTCACAATACACCGATTTCTTTTTACGACCATTGGTTCCCAAAATTAAATCTTACGTTAGGGATACCAAACATCTTCTTAACATACTTTTAGATATTGAATATGATCCATCAAAGGAAACAATGCTGTGCTTGGATGTTGAAGCTCTATATACGAGCATTCCGCAAGTGGAAAGCATCCAAGTCATACAGACTGTACTGAGAAGAGAAGAGTGGCCCTGGGAGGCTCCAGTGGGATTCATCGTTGATCTCATGGGGATCGCCTCATGGAAAACTTATTCAGATTTGAGGACCAACTGTATCTGCAAGTCCATGGGACTTCGATGGGCAGTACTTTTGCCCCAAGTATTGCCTGTCTCTACATGGGATACATAGAAAATTAACACATCTGGTCCACCAACTCTTACTCTGACAAGATATACGGAAATGGTTGAGGTACATAGATGACATCTTTGTCATCTGGCATGGAGATCAGGATAGCACCACTGACTTCATGACTTGGATTAACAGCATCAACCCCTTTCTTAATGTTCACCAGTTCCTGCAATAACAGGATTGTCTCATTCCCAGACATTAATATCATGGCCAGAGATGGAAGATTGGAAAGCTCTTTATATATGAAGCCTACAGACCGCAACAGTTTACTGCACTTTAATAATGCCCATCCTCGGTCTTTGAGAGAGAACCTCCCTATAGGGCAATATCTAAGGATACAGAGAAACTGCTCAAATTTGGAAGATTATAATGAAGAAGCAAAAAATCTCACAAAAATCTGGAAGAGAAGTGCTACCCCAGGAATGTGATTGAGCAAGCCAAAAAAAGATCACGAAATGCACCACGTGAGGCATTGCTGGAAACCAGTACGAAGAGAGAAAACACGGCACTCATTTGTGTAACCACTCACAATCCATCTTCCAATACCATTAAAAAAAATCATAAAGAACAACTGGCGCATCCTTACATCGAACAGATTAACATTCGCGAAACCCATGTTCTCGTTCAGGAGAAACAGAAGCATAAGGAACACGCTGGTCCATACGGACAGTTGGGAACCCACACAGGAAGCACAACTGACATTATGGAACCAACCGCCTGTAAAGGGCCACTTCCCCTGCGGCAACTGTGCGGTATGCCCCTTCACCAAACACACCACGAGCATTGACTTGGGCATGAAATCTGACTGGGAACAAAGAGACCACACCAACTGCAACACCTCCAATGTGGTCTACATGATCGTCTGTCCAAGCGGAACAAAATATGTCGGAATGTCAACCCAAAAAGTGAAGCTCCGCATAGGTGAACATAGAAGCACATTCAGAAGAGCAATCAACGCTACAAAATTAACGGCCCATTGCTTGGAGAAAAAACACAATGATAAAGACCTAGTATGGACAATAATCGAAAAAGTGAAAGAGGGTCCCAACATAACCAAGAGACTCCTGGAGCGAGAACAACATTTGGTGTACAGATTGGGAACTGATAATCAAGGATTAAATGACGCAATTCCATTGAATGCCCTTAATAGGAATTAAAATGTTTGCAATAGCCATTACAATCTGCACTTCATATAATCCTTCATCATTTAACAAGCATCATCTCATTAGAATCCATCACTCCTTGTGACTGGACTGATCATCACAGCATCCTCTTCCCCATAAATATCGAGGTTATACCAAAAAGGAGTCAACCATCAAAAATAAAACAATGGAAAAGTAACTTACAGAATATCAACCCCATCACCCTGGTAAACCGATGTAACTCCGCCCATACCCCTACAACTGACATGGAGGATGTCAATGACCTCACAACTTTTAAAAATTCCACGATGATGGAAATCTTGGACTCTACAGCACCTCTCCAAGAAAAAAATGTTTCCTCCAAAATTTCCAAACCTTGGTTCAATGACTCCCTGAACTCGGAGCGACGCAAGCTAAGAGCTGCTGAACGATTATGGGAATCAGCACCCACCGACGTTCACCCACATCACCTTAGAACCTTAAGGAACTCATACAACAGGAAGATTTTAAAGGCCAAGGCAGACTTTTTCAGAACCCAGCTGAACCAAGAAATCAAGCAATCAACCGTCCAAAAAAACTCTTCGAAATCGTCAAGCAACAAACTCTACGGATCTAAACGACCTGGCTACACCTTCCTGCGATGAGCTTGCCAACTTCTTCCATGAAAAGATAAAGGCCATTGAGCTCGATATCCAATCTAAGAAGGCCATCCCACAACCGGTGGCCCTTGATGCTAACGGATATTCACAACTCAAGGTTCTGTTCTGCTCTCCAGGGGAAGTCACAAAAAACAATGCCTCCTGGAACACCTTCGCGCCAATCTCTGAACAAAAAATCTATAACACACCTCTAGCAATCAATCCCTCCAATCACTTCTCTGACCTCCTTCCTCCTGCCCTATTCAAAATGATAAAAACATCCCTCCTACCATTATGGTTAAAAATAGTAAACGCCTCTCTGAGACAAGGTTCCATACCAGACTGTCTTAAAATAGGGCAGGTCACACCTATACTAAAGAAATCCGACGCCATCCCACCAGAGCTCAACAATTACCGCTCTATATCCAACATCCCCACTTTGGCGAAACTGTTGGAGAAATGTGTACAAATACAATTATGCAATCAGATTGAGAATTACAACCTCCTAGACAATCACCAATCTGGTTTCCGTCAAGGTCACAGCACAGAATCTGCACTCACCCGCATATTGGATGACATACTAAAAATGCTTGACCACAACGAATCATGCCTAATGATACTGCTTGACCTATCCTCCGCCTTCGACACGGTTAAACATGACAACCTACTGTCCCTATTGGAAGGAAGGATGGGCCTCTCGGGCACAGTGTTACATTGGTTCTCCTCCTTCCTTAATAACAGAACACAAAGAATCAATTCACTCTCTCAGCCTTCCATGGTCAACATAGGCGTTCCCCAGGGCTCAGCCCTATCACCTATTCTTTTCAACCTACTAATGGAACCCCTGGCGAACGCATTGAAATCAGCGAATATCCTATATCACCTGTATGCGGACGACACCCAACTGTATTTGAAAATCTCTACTCCAGAAGACTTCATTTCCCTCAACGCTATTCTTCAGAACACGCAAAGTTGGCTCACGAACAACCACCTCATGCTTAACACAAAAAAACTGAATTCATTCTCATCTCCCCACCCAATCACACACCAAAGATAGAGCAATGGTTGAAACACCTAACCTCCATTGACTGTGCTCCCCTCATTATTGACTCTGCGAAATCCCTGGGAGTCACCATAGACAAACACCTGAATATGCAGGCGCACATCACTAATGCCACCAAGGGAGCCAATCACCAGATGAGTTTACTAAGGAAACTTAAACCCTTTCTCCCTCAGACCGACCTAAAAATGGCAGTACAAGCTTTAGTACTACCAAGATTAGACTATGGAAGTACCACTCTTTGCGGTCTCCCCAAATACAAGCTGGCTCCGCTGAGGGCTTCACTTAACGCTGCGGCAAGATTGGTATCAGGATCTAAAAGAAATAGCCACATTTCTTCGACCTTGAAAGCGCTGAACTGGCTGCCCTATAAGGCTAGAATACAACTAAAGGTTGCCTGCATGACCCATAAAGCACTACATAACAATACACCCAGTTACCTTGCTCTAAAGCTAGAACGATCCGGAGGATCCAGACAACTACGAAGCGTGAGCTCATTATTTCTGAAACCACAATCCTTTCATAAAAAGAGATCTGGTTGCAGAGCGTTTTCAGGGATCGCTCCACCAAAGATTTGGAACTCCTCACCTCCAGTGATATGGGGAATCTCCTCCTTTACCGCCTTCAAAAAAGAGGTAAAAAAACTCCTAATGAACAAATTCACATCCTAAGTCTTGTTTCTATGCTGACTTCGATTCATCGATACGATCCTGATATCACTGGCTACCTCTTGTGGATTGAAAGAGACCAGTATATGTTTGTTTATTTCCACAATACTGACCTAAGGCTCAATAACTGTATATAATATAATGTTCTGTTGCCCTCTGGGATCATCATATGTTATCCACCGTTCACCTATGTTATCTTATACTATTGACCTCTTTTGTAAGTAATGACGAATATCGAATGCGTGTATACTACCACATTTCTTATGTCTTTATAACTATATACTGTAAAGTGCTCTGATACCCTCGTGGGTCAAGTTTGCACTGTATAAAACCTTATAAATAAATGTATCTGCAGAGTATAGGCATTTAACCATCTCCATGGAGGAACTGGTGTTGTAATCACGGCATTTAATATAAATTCCGGTCTGTCATAAATATGTTCTAGGATATATACGAATGGGGCCAATCCTCATAGCACTATAATTGTGTTATTATTGAGGAAAACTAGATCTTTAATATTACTGCTTTGTGACTGGCAATCCTCATAGCACTATAATTGAGTTATCAGTGAGGAATACTAGATCTTTAATATTACGGCTTTGTGACTGCCAAATACAGTAGGAAGACGACTATCCCCATTTGGCCCTTCTGGCTTAGTCACTCGATTTGTATTCACTGGAAATCCTTTAGATCTAACCGGGCCGGTCAGAGTACAGTGTCAATCGACGTGAGAACTACAAGCATGAGACTCGAGACTACGTTTCCCATGAACCCTTGGGATTCATACACTCCTTTCCGGTACGCGCACCAGAAGTGACGCGTCTTGCGAGCTCTCCGCCCCTTTCCCCACACCCACAGTCCGGCGGCAAAACAAATTGACCGGCTTACTTATACAGGCACGCAAAGTTTACAAAGATACATGAAACAATTTTTTCATAAACTAAAGACATTCATTGTAGTGGCATTTTATCAACATCACCCCCGGTCCTATAGAATAAGATCGCGAGGCGTCACCCGCTACGCCTGCAAGTCCGCCTTCATTACAGAAATATGACCTTCTATGTCACCATCTACCTGGTATACAACATCCAGTGACAATTATAAACTGTGTGAGTCTGCACGTACCTAGAGTCATTAGACCACAATCCCATGACCACGATCGAGCTACATGCCACCACACACAACTCTCCAGCATAGCACACACCAATAGTGCCCTTCTCATGGTATTATAGACCCAAATACCTTTTCTATATTTTTTTATATATATTTTTCGCATCTCTCTGAGATTTTTAAAGAGTGTGTCAAATACATAGCGCATTCTTTAACAACGGTTCCCAATCCAAAATGGCGACCATTTTCTGCCGCCGAACAGACTTACGGGTGAATGCCCCGATCCCCGGAGAGACACGCCCCCCTGTGTTCCAAAACACTTCCGCTATTCTCCTGCACAAATACCGGAGCAACTCCAACACCATTACTCCAGAGTCCCGTATTCGGCAGGGCAGGTGAATAGGCTTGAATGAGGGTGTATATACGTGAGTATTACTCCGCTGCTTCCACCACGAGAGACTTCTGCTGAAAGGTATGTCAATGGCATAGTAACCTTGTCCCACTATTATCTTTATTCGCAGTGATTACCCCCACCACAGGCAGGACTCACAAGGGGGTACTTCTCCTTCTCGCCAGGGGTACACTCTCATTGTATTTTGTTTGTGTGTTTATCCCTTTCCAAATTCCCCGACCCCTGTGCACGAATATACTGCATTGTTTCTTTAAAAACAACGTACTATCACCAGAAATACCACTACATGGTTTTTCATACGCTGTATTACAGATCACCCCACAGGCAGCATCCACCATCATATCTGCGCTGTGTGGGCACGTCACTCAGGTGGCCACCTTGGTAGAATACGAGAGCCCTCTGCTCGAACTGCACCTTTTAAAGATTTTTATACACTTTTGTTTGTTTGACCAATGTTCACTAATTACCGCATGGTGCTATATGGTTAATAGCACCTGCATATTTGAGCGCATGCTAATGTCTGTAATTATTTGGATTGGTACCTCCACCAACCAGCATGCACTCAATAGCACTAGGAGGTCTTTCTCTTTCAGATGCTTTGTGAACGTCGAGCAACTTTTTAAGTCTCTATTTGTATGTTCCTTGTCTTTTGTCTCCCTTTCATCTCCACAGGTACTAGGCTGGGACACGTGAATAGTGTCCCCCAGAGCGCAATGCGCATAATCTAACCTGAATAAGAGGTATTTTAGGAACAAAGAGTGTCTGACTCTTTTCCTTTCATTTGTCACATTTTTTGGTCCTGACAAGGCATGAGGGGATCCATTAGGGACCCAACGACGGCGCGAAACATGTTGACCAGTGCACATTCTTTCACACACGGGCACTAGGAGCAGCGGAGTAATACCCCGTCCTCTATGCCATCTATTAATAGAGGATTGCCCTTTGCCTCTGTACATATATAAATTTTTAATCCTACCCCCGGACCAACTAATAAAATTATCCCCACGGCACCAGAGGGTAATTTTAAGACACTACACACACCCCCTTTTCTCTAGGCCCATACACCCGCATGCACAACTGCGGCGTCTCCACAAAAGATCTCTGACAAAGAGCCCTCTCGCGGGGCCCGTGGGGGACTGCAGCGCCACCCCCACGAGGAGCAACGCCGGATGATGAAGCATGACACTCGCAAGGGTGTGTGAGGGCACTAATGTCAAAAGGAGAGATTCCCCACCTCACACTGATAAGGTACATTTCCTTTATCTTATTTCAGCGACCTAGTTGGCCTCTGAGCCTTTCTCCTTTCTGAGGAACAGTTACCACAACGTGATATAACGATATTTCTTGGGAGTATTGGTACTGGACCCAGCTTTTCCTAACCCACTCCCAGTACCCCCCTCTCTTAGTTTCATTAGACCATGGCTAATGCCAGGATACACAGTTACCGAATAGGTGTACTACGGGGCAGGACCTTTGAAGTAGTAAGTCGATACCGCTGAGGCAGCAACAGACAGAGGTCATGGTTTTTTTGATCACTCGTGAGATCAGGAGCCCTAATGCTGCAGTTCTCTACCTTTACTTCCCACAACAGCGTTTGACAACAAGGCTCGCATCCCGTGATCCATGAGAAATAGTTGTTCCCCTCTAATTAGGTAAGGGGATGATAATGCGCTTTGGGCATTAATATTGGCACAAATGGTATGTAGATAGACACCAACACTGTTTGTGATGTACTATATATACGTGTGACCACTGTCGATAAGCATGTGTACATGTCATCTATACACGGGTTGTTTGAGAGTGTGTATGTTTTACTTGGACAAGTCAATCTGCACTTGAAAGCACTAATTGTATGCAAAGAGTTACGCACACTGCCAAGTGGGCAGGTTGAGATCAGTAGATCCGCTTTGGCTCTGCCTTATGGTCACTTAATCACTGATCGTGGAAACAAAAGAATTTAAGCACCTATGCATGATGGGTGCTATCGTACATCTGGACTGTGATTATAGTAATGCATAATTGTTTGTCCTCTACTCTTTTGTTCTCCTTACAGGTGGAATGTTTTCATTTACAAAAGAAGGGGGATAAGTATTCTCCCCATTGTTGTAGTTATTATTATTATTGTCACGAAGGTTACAGCTTTCTGTACCTTCAGCACTAATATATAGGTCAAATTTTGGTCAACACCAGGGAGGGAATATTTGTTGTGCCCTGGCGAAAGCCCAGGACCTTTTTTGGCCATTCATTTTTGGGCTGAAACATGTTGGCAGTCCATTAGGGTCATAGGACCATAACCTCCAAGAAGACCCTTTTTTACCTTTTTTAACGTCCACTAAATCCCCGTGAATAAAAGGGATACCTGGGGTTTGTAGTAGGATTTTTATCTTTAAATCCCCCTGGCCTACATCTCATGAGAGCTCCGTGAAATACGGTCGAGCCCACCCTGACCTTTAGGAGTCAGGGTGAACCCGATGATGAAGCATGACACCAATAGGGTGTGTGAGCGTTAAATTAAAAAAAAGGATTTGCTTCCTTTCCTCATTTTGCGGTACATAAGGATTTAAGTAGTTTATAGAGCCTCTTTGAGTCTGGATACAATATTATGAGTATAGTTTAAGTTGGGAGGAGGTATCCACACCTTCACCTCTCTCACCCATTCTTTTGGACAGTGGAGGGCTCTCCACTACCATCTGTGGGTAACACTACATTATTTTCAGATGACAGTAATGGGAAGAAAGGAAATCAACTGATGCACAAAAATAGGGAAGGGGAACTAAGAAAAAAAAGGTCCCGTATCCGTGCTCCCAAGGTAAAAATATGTCAATAATTGGAGAGTAACTGTTCCTATCAATGATAGCTTGCCCATTCAGCAGCGTGAAGTAAAGGGACAGAAGAGCCTATCTTTGTTTATGTCTAAACGTTGGATAGAGGGAATTCCTCCTAATTGGAGAGTTGCCCTCACACACTCATCAGGATGTCATGCTTCATCATTGGGTGTTTTGCTCCTCTTTGGGGTGGCGCTACAGTCCCCCACAGGCCCCACAAGAGGGCTCTTTGGTGGAGATCTTTTTCAAAGAACGCCACAGTGCAGGTGTGTGGGGATTTTGTGCGAGTGGGTTTTAAAAGTACCGAGCTGGTACCCTCAAAGGTATTTATTCTTAGGTCTGCATGGTATATTAAAAGCAGGCAAAAAAGGAACTCGTATCTTTACCTTCAATGAGGAGAGTTTGTTGGTTTTTGCAAATTCGAGAGAATGCTGGTGATGAATGTGTAATCAGGTCTAATCAGGTCGACATGTTTCACGCCTAATCAGTCCCTAGTGGATCCTGTGGTGTTTTGTCAGGACCAGTGGAGTAGTTAAAGAGGTTAAAATATGTGGCACAGGGGTTCGGGACAGAAACACACAATACACCCTGTGTTATTACCCTGATTCAGGTACATGTTCTAGGCAGCTCTGCACCCAATCGGTAGCGACTACCTTATCGTGTATATCCAACCTAAACAAAGATAGAAATAGAGAGCATAATTAATAGAGTTATATGCTGATGTTGCTCCAGAACGTGAGTCATATCATAAGTTATGCGGTGAGCAACATATCTGCCTAAACATTCCATGCTCGAATGTAGCAGTGACTTGTAGTATATCAATAAATACTTAGGGGCGTGCTATTGCGACAGGATTCATCACCAGCATTCACTCGAATTTGCAAAAATGAACCAACTCTCCTCATTGATGGTAGAGATACGAGTTCCTTTTTTGCCTGCTTTTAATATACCATGCAGACCCAAGAATAAATACCTTTGAGGGTACCAGCTCGGTACTTTTAAAACCCACTCTCACAAAATCCCCACACACCCGCACACACCACTGCGGCATTCCTCGAAAACAATCTCCGCCAAAGAGCTCTTTTGCGGGGCCCATGGGGGACTGCAGCCCACCCCATGAGGGGCAAAATGCCCAATGATGAAGCATGACACCCTGATGGGTGTGTGAGGGCAACTCTCCAATTAGGAGCAATTCCCCTTTATCCAACCTTTAGACATAAAGGAAAATAGGCACTTCTCTACCTATACTTCACACTGCCGAATGGGCAAGCTATCATTGATAGGAACAGTTGCCCTCCAGTGATTGACACGTTTTACCTTGGGAGCACGGGTACTGGACCTTTTTTTCCCTTAGCTCCCGGTCCTATCTTTGTGCATTAGTTCGTTAGTACGGCAGCCAGCCGTGGGACATTGTGTATCTATCTTCTCCCTTTTTTTACCTTTTTTTGGTTGAGTCACTCACCCCATACAGGACACAACACAGGAGACCTTACTACCCATCGCCTCAGATAGGCATTTTGTATAGAGCTTCAATCACCCCACACCCCCTTTTCCTCCTCCCCCCACCTCTGATATTCTCCAATATCTTGATTCCGACATGACGGACAACTTTGGCCTTAGCTTTGACGATAACACCAAAGCAGAAATCCTGAGACACCATCATTACTTATGGCAGAGGGTAAGATGGCATCAGGTAGCAAAGCTGAGGACTGGAAAGCTTTAGCAGCCCTTAGAAAACAACACATTAAGACGGCCCTCCACGGGTCAATTATGACTGAATATCTCACGGCTAACATAGCCCCTAACGGCCTACTTGTTACCCTGACCCCCCAGGATCTTCCTTGAAGATATCACCTTCCGCCGGTAATGGTCAAAAATCGCATGGAAGTCTACACACGGTTGGCCTGTCATTATTAATACGGCTAAACGCCTCTCCAATGCCCTGCTCATTCAGATCACAACAGCAGCGAACGCACTCAAAACAAGCATAACAATCACAGCCTTTAAACCCCGTCTAGCAGAAATTAATGAAGAAATTAATGAACGCAAAGAATATCTCGCTCAGCAGAAAATCAACAAACTACAAAAAGATGTTAAGCGCTTCGACCGAGAAAAGGTTTACCCTTACACAAAAGAAGACTATCAATTCTCTACCGATGATACATCATCTGATGAGAGCTCAACCAGCTTCTCCAGAAGATCTGGGTCAGTCAGCAGTGACTCCAGCTATGAGGGCAGGAACAACTCGAATAGACAGAGGGGTAATTTCACTAACCTCCGGCACACCAGTACCAGACGAGGATGTTCCCGGGACAATGGATGGGACCATCTTACCCAATGTGGAGCATGCCACCTGGCCACCCACCCCAGCACTTTCCAATGTACCAACAATTCCCAAACCCTCCTTTTTTCCACAGAGGGAGGGGCAGAGGAAGAGTAAGAAGAAGAAGAGATACCACCAAGAACGTTTACTGGCAGGAACCAGAAGCCCAGATGCTACTGAGGAGCAAGACAACGAGGACCAAACACTCGTAGTAAACCTCTCTTCACGACAACTAGATGTAAGTGAAGCAACCCTTTTGAAGAAGGGTCTAGGATTTGTCCCTACCCCACGAGAAGACGCGTTTCGCCTCCACCAGGAACTACATCAATTCTTCCACAAAATCAGATTACGGCCCTATTTTCAAAACAGACCTTACATCCCAGAAGGCGGTACAGGTTTACGGAAAAGGTCCATCTTTATGCCCCCGGCCGCCACTACCCCTAATGAAATACTCACTTTTGAGCAGGCTGTCCTCAAAGAGGTAGCTCTTACAAGTGGACCACCTCTATTAAAAAATGTGTCCAAATCAAAAAGAGATCTACTGAAGGGGATCACGGACGACACAACCATTGTGCTGAAACCACCTGATAAATGCGGTGCCATCGTTCTACAGGATGTGACCACCTATAATGACGAATGCCTACGCCAACTGGCTGACACACGTTACTACCTTCCGATTGACACGGATCCCACTGCATGACTTTCAATCAAGATCAAAGGACTCATCACAGAGGCCAAGACGGAGGGCTGGATCACCAAACAAGAGTCCACCTTCTTGAACAACGAATAACCTTGGACACCATACTTCTATACCATCCCCAAAATTCATAAGGGAGTCAATCCTCCACCGGGACGCTCCAGTGTTTCAGGCATCAACATGCTCCTGGAACTTCTCAGTAAATTCTGTGATTTCTTCTTGAGATCTATTGTAATGAAGACTCCAACATTCCTAAAAGACACAATGGATGTCCTCAACTTTATACAAACCTTCCGAACACCCGAGAGGGTAAACCTCTTGGTAACGCTGGATGTCGAAGCCTTGTATACTAATATTCCCTAGGACACCATTCCAGAAGTCCTGGAGAACATCCTTCACCAGGAGAACCCTTGGCCATTCAAGACTTCGATCACATTCATTGTAGAGTGGGCCTCTCTCGCCCTCAAAGAAAGTTTCTTTGAATTCTGAGGCCAACTCCACCACCAAATACAAGGCACGTTAATGGGCAGCACCTTTGCCCCAAGCCTGGCGTGTCTCTAAATGGCCGCTTTCCAGAGCAACTAGATTGAGCATGAGACCAACCCCTTTTGCAATAACATACTACTATGGCATCGCTATTTAGATGACATTCTATTGTTTTAGAGTGGTAACTCAGAAACATGTGAGGCATTCTGCGATTGGGTCAAAACATTGGACCCCTGCCTAAATTTCACTAACACCAGATCAGAGAACTCCATACCCTTCCTCGACCTGTCAATTTCCATGCAAGAGGGTCAATTACTTACAACAAACTACAAGAAGTCAACTGATAGAAACAGCCTGTTACTCTACGAGAGCCACCACCCAAAGTACCTTAGGGATAATCTACAAGGAGAGCAGTTTCTGCGTTTACGCAGGAACAGTAACACTATTAGAGAATATGAAAGCCAGGCATCCTCCCTCAGATCCAATTTATTGGACCGACACTACCCACACAAGGTGATACACCAGGCCTACAAGAGGGCAAAAAACAATCACAGGGAGAGTTTACTGGAGAGCAGAGAAAAAGCCCCAACTAATACACTTACATGAGTAACCACCTTTACTCCTACCTCCAACAAAATACAGAAGGTTATCAAAAAACACTGGGCGGCAATCCATCACACAGGAAATTTCATCCCTGGACCGACCCCCCTTTTCGCATACAAACGCACTCAAAATTTGAAGGACCTTCTTGTACACACACACCCCCAAATCCAACAAACTAGGCAACCACCCTATGGGCCCTTCCACCAGTTGAGGGTCATTTCCCCTGTAGATTCTGCTCAGTATGCCCCCAAACCACCACAACAAAGAGCATACACCTGGGCTTACAGAAACCGTTGCAACAAAAACAGCACACCAATTGTAATACTAAAAACTGTGTCTACCTGATTACATGCCCCTGCGAACTTCGTTATGTGTGAATGAGAACTAGACCTGCAAAAACACGGATCAGCGAGCACCGCGGCACGATCAGTTTCAAAATAACAAATACCAAAATATGCTCACACTTCCTTCAGGCACACCACACACCAGGCATTTTACGCTGTACCATTATTGACTCCAACCTTAGCAGGCCAGCGAGAACTCTGTTCACACAGGAACAACGCTGGGTGTTTATTTTGAGATCCAACACTCAGGGATTGAATGACGACATACCCTGGGCTGAATTCATTAATTAATTCCTCTCCTTAAGTCCCTCCTCCTCAATGTCAACGCCCTTGAACCACACCTACCAGGGCTTTTCCAAACACTCATAGAGTGAGTTTGACCTTGTAGGTACCGTCACCTCCTCTTTCTCTTCAAACGGCGCCTACACAGATACTGGATTAAGTAGGACATTTTTGACCCCCCTTTCTCCACCATGAACCTCCTAACCACTCCAACCTGCATCCCTTGTCTTGTGTTCACTCTGTTAACCATATCTTGGTGCAGAGGATTAAGAGGACATCAGTCACTACGTTTATCGTACTCACTGCTAGACTCGGGCGTCTGCCCCCTCATGTCTATTATGGGCATGTTTTTCTATACTCATGACAAGCTGCCACATCTGACTGGCCATAACCATGACAAGATCACGCCCACCGACTACTCCGGTTAAGAGAGACTGTGTTCCCACACACCCCCAACAGATTGTTGTAATGTCTTTTATTGCAAACACTCCAATCCTGACCTTCTGGCCACACTCCTGGTATTAAGTAAGAAAACCTTGTTCTTGTAATAACAATCTGGGCAATAAGATCTACGGCCATGCGCCCCAACCAAAACCAAGATGGCGGCTCCACTCAGCCATTCCGGTCTCCGGTGACCGTTTTAGTTCTTTTTATGCTATTCACACTTCCGCTTCCGGCTCGTAGTCTGACCTTCCTCGCGTTCACCACAATCACCTCCCATACATATACCGGCTTCTAAAAGCCGACAGATCACCAGTGAGGATGAGATTAAGAGCAAGTATCAATCCTATCTACCAGGAGGTCAATATAAGTACATTTTGCTTCACTAGACTAAGGAGTGTGGGATCGAGCAATTATTCCCCACAGCTCAGTCTCCAGGAGCATTGATGGCTAAAAACCTGACTCACACTTGCATTTTCAATCCCCCCTTATCTCCCCCCCGGTTTCTCTTTCCTAGGTTACCTCTTGAACTGAGTCTCCTGCCGATGAGGCCTCCCTGGATAATTTTTGGGGTACGGTTTTGTGGGGTTTGTTTTTATATCATGTACAGTGTGCTAGTGTCTACGCACCCCCTCTTTGACAGGGGTCACGATCGAATCACAATAGCACGCTCCAAAGTATTTATTGTTATACTACAAGTCACTGCTTTGTTCGTGCATCGAATGTTTATGCAGATATGTTGCTTACCACATAACTTATGATATGACTCACCTGGAGCAACATGAGCATATAACCCTATGAATTATGCTCTCTGTTTATATCTTTGTTTAGGTTGGATATACACTATAAGGTAGTCGCTACCGATTGGGTGCAGAGCCGCCTAGACCACATACCTTAATCAGGGTAATAACACAGAGTGTATTGTGTGTATCTGTCCCGAACCCCTGTGCCACGTATTTTCACCTCTTTAATGACTCCACTGGTCCTGACGAAATGCCATAGGATCCACTAGGGACCAATTAGGCGTGAAACATGTCGACCTGCTTAGACCAGATTAAACATTCATCCCCAGCATTCACTCGAATTTGCAAAAACCAAGAAACTTTCCTCATTGATGGTAGAGTTACGAGTTCCCTTTTTGCCTGCTTTTAATATACAGTGCAGACCCAAGAATAAATACCTTTGAGGGTACCAGCTCGGTCCTTTTAAAACCCACTCACACAAATTCCCCACACACCAGCACTCACCACTGCAGCGTTCCTCGAAAAAGATTTCCGCCAAAGAGTCCTCTCACAGGGCCCGTTGGGGACTGCAGCGCCACCCCCATGAGGAGAAAAATGCCCAAAGATGAAGCATGACACCTTGATGGGTGTTTGAGGGCAACTCTCCAATTAGGAGGAATTCCCCTCTATCCAACCTTTAGACATAAAGGAAGATAGGCACTTTTCTACCTATACTTCACGCTGCCGAATGGGCAAGCTATCATTGATAGGAACAGTTACCCTCTAGTGATTGACAAGAAAGGAAATCAGACAGGTGCTGGCGAGGAGCGTTGCTTAATATATTCTCAAGTATCCCAAACTGGCAAGTTACTGGGGAGAAGTGCTTGCATCCCTTGGCTGGACATATGAAATCTCCCTATGTAAAAGTCCGGAGTAACCCTATAGTTAATTTGCCAGGTGTTCCTGCTTTACTCCAATGTGTGGCACACCATAGCACAGGTGATGTTGATGGCATGGTAAGCTGTAGCAGCTCATTGGGGGAAAGAGGAGGTACTGTCATTGCAGGACTGGCTACACAAAACACAACAGTGCTGAAACTTCAGAGCAGGGGTGCTGCCATCAGTGTTACATCACCGAAAGTCATAGTGTTATGCTTCATATAATATAGCCAATATAGGCTCAGGTAGTCACCTAACCTTTCACCTATATTCTCCCCTACCATTACACTACATAACGGTTCTTGGGACTGACCTTTTGCCTAGTTATGGTAATGCATACAGGACGTGGGGTTTTCACTAAAAACTAGCCTCATCCATTATGCAAGAGGATTCTTGGAAACTCAGCACGACTACCATCTCCTTCATTGTAACTATGTACAAGTCCGACATGACACAGCAAGGTAGAACCCCTGAGGGTACCACTTTGGGTATATAAACACCATATCTTGCTGAGGTAGTCAGAGGAGAAAAAGACTTGCATTTCGACACGTAGACGCGAAACGCTGAGGATCCTGCACGCAGACACTCCAGCTCGCAGTGGTCTGACATCACTTGCAGGGTGTCCATCTCGAGACCAAGACGGGCTCCCACAGTCTCTCACATCAGGTAATGGGGTTGACTTTATCCTAGAGGGATTCTTGGCTTTACACCCACATACATGCTAGGTACACTTAGATACACCTAGTTAAGGTTGCATCGTAGGAGTATGCATTCTACTGTCATGTATTTTATATACTTGCCTGTATTCATTGTTTTAGTGCACAATGGTAGAAATCTAACATCCTTTTACTCTGTTAGTACCCATAATCATTTATATCTGTTACTGTCTAATGGTTGTTTAAGCACAACTATTCTACACTAGAATGACGCTGGTTCAATAAATGCTCATTGAAAAACATCCCCACCATTTATTCTGTGTATATCTCTGAGACAAAGTGAGCACAAGTGACTGAGCGAAAAGTATTGCACTGTTTCCACGATTCTAAGGGATCAGGGTTGTAATGTTCGATAGTTTCCAAGAACTATTCTCTCCTTGGTAAGAGGGGTTTCTAGGAGCACTGTGAGCTAGCTGGTATACAGGCTAACATACCCGGTGGCGGTGTCTAGAATGAGTCTGACACCAATCCTACAGTCTATGTTGTCTAAACGTGCAGATACTATAAAGGTTTATAGGAACTACACGACAATAGGGATTGTAAAAAATCCAAGCGTGACACAAAGAAGAAATGTAGCAAATGAGCTACGCCCACTCAGCAGGGAAGTAGTAAGGGTGTGGTGGTATGTAGCCGGTGGTGCATTTTTTAAATAAACGAGCAGCAACTTGTCAGAAGACAAATCCTGATGTTTGACCTCTTGTTTGAACGCACAGGAGATGTAACGGGATAAAGATCAAATTTCATATACCTTCCGAACTCTGCCATGATTAGTTCTGGGTGTGCTGCAGCACCTCCGCACTCCTACTTCCAGCACCTATGACAAAACCTGTCACTTCGGAGCCAAGGGAAAGATGATATGGGAGGCTTGGGTTGTCAAACAGTTTTCACACAAAACGGGACCAGATGCTATCTATCATACTACACCATTACCCTGAAACAGCACATTATATTCCACCAGAAATAAGTCACCTATTCCCACTGACCAATGAGGAGAGGACTAAACGAGAATCAAATAGTGGATCAGGGATCACATCTGCAAGCAGGGGAGCATGCATTGGTCGCCATCAAGTAGAACTGCAAATGCGCAACATAAGCATTGAGTATGCTTTAGACAGGATCTTTGGAGGGTATGTAAAGTGAAGGATTATTGATTTGGGCAATATGAGGGAGTTAGGAGGGGATTTCAGTGGTGGGATCAGAAGATGTATTGATTGTTATTTTTTTCTTTTTTTTAATGGATTTATTGAATTTGCATGATAACTCAAATCATACAAAAAAGAAAAAGAAATAATGAAACAGCACAACAAATTAAAAAAAGGGAAAAGCAAATCAGCAGGTAGCAGACGTTGTTGGCAATATTATTAACAAAGGTAAAGGTCAGTAACACTGCAGCCCAAACCTCCTAGAGATAGGAACACCAGCCCACATAAGACTTTCACCTTCCAGAACAGACACCCAAGCGCCCAACCACTCCGAGATACCCTACAGCACACCCATACATTCCACAACTTAACCCACCTCAGAAGCCACCATTCCAAATCAGTGATTGCCCCGCTTCTGTTCCATGACCAACATATCTATAGCAGGCAAAGAACCTACCGAGTCCGAATCATCCACAAAAATTCGTCCCTCACGATTCACCCGAGGACAAATCTAGATAGAGCAGCAAATCTATTATTATATGGAAAACACAGCTGCAGAATCGCATAATTTCAATGCCGCTGTATAACATTTATAAGAATATAGCAGCAGCATGCGCATCCAAACATTTCTTGGGAGACCTCACGGTGCATTCAAGTTTCAAAACAGTCTTCTGATCCTTATGTGAAGGAATGAATGAATACATGAAAAATATTGATGATTCATTTAATTCTATTCCCATAAGCCTTGGAAGATTTGGGAGGGTGTTTACTTTTGTTACATGTGAGGTCAATAGGCCACAGCCTAGCCTTGAAAAGCCTTGTATTAACACTTTCACTGCTAGGCCTCCCCCCAACCCCGTGCTAAGCCTTTTTTTTGCTTTTTGGGGTAGTTTGCACTTAGGTCCCTGTAACATTTTGTCCACATAAGGTATCCACGCCAAATCTGCGCCCTTTTATTCCAACATCATGGGGATTTTAAAGGTACCCAGGGTTTGTAGATTCCCCTGGAGAGACCCAGAAATTAGCCAAAATACAGCTAAAAATATTTTTGGGGGGGAATGGGGAAAACGTGCTGCGCAAGAAAGCATCTGTTTTTTCCCCTGCAAATGGTATCAACAAAGGGTTTGTGGTGCTGAAATCATCATCTTCCCAGATTTCAGGGGCAAGCAGACATTTGTCACAAAACCAACATTTTTTACACAGTTTTGGCATTTTACTGGGAACTATTTTTGCAACTTTTTGTGCTTCCAACCTGCTTCCAGTTAGTGGTAGAAATGGATATGACAGCAATAATGGATCCCAGAAAGCTACACATTTCTGAAAAGTAGGCAAAATTCAAAATTCAGCAAGGGGTCATCTGTATAGAACCTTTAAGGTTTTTTTTATAGAAACTAACAGTTGAAAATAAGAAAAATTGAAAATGAGTTTAAAACAACAGCCATTGTGCCAACGTTTTCACCTGTAACTTCTTCTAAGTATGACAGATGTTTAAAAGCTATATACCGTCACATCTGCTGGACCCTTCTGGTTGTGGGGATATACAGGACTGGTAGGTTCACCAAGAACCCGAGGAACCGAGAACCAATAACTGAGCAGCGTATTGCAGTGGTTTTTCACTGTGTACCGGGTCTATAGCAATTAATTTGGGAAAATATAAAGAGTGAAAAATAGGTATCAAAGACACCTATGTATTTTCAAAATGGGAACATAATATAGAGTGACTTCTCTTTTAAACATTGTCTTACATTAGGAAGGCAGAAATGCATAGAATGTCAATAGGTAATAACAGTTATTCTACAATTCTCAGTTTCCCTAAGTCTCCCGATAAAAATGGTACCTCACTTGTGTGGGTAGGCCTAGTGCCCGCGAAAGGAAACAGCCCAAAACGCAAGGTGGACACACCACATTTTTACAGTGAAAACAGACTAGGTCACAGGCCCTTGCTCCACCCACACAAGTGAGGTACCATTTTTATCGGGAGACCTGGAGGAACGCTGGGTGGTAGGAAATTTGTGTCAGCCCAGTGATCCCACAACTTTTGCACACAGAAATTGGAGAAAAATATGACTTTTTTCTGCTAAATTTGTGGTTTGCAGGGGATTCTGGGTAGGAAAACTTTGGGGGATCCATGCAAGCCATACCTCCCTGTACTCCCCAGGGTGTCTAGTTTTCAGAAATGTGGGGTTTGATAGGTTTCTGTAGGTGGCCGCGGAGCCCGAGGCCAAAAACCCAGGTGTCCACCTTTTCAAAACCTGGTTGTTTTGTGATAGGCAATTTTGATGCCTCCACGATACGTTTTGTGCCCTTGTCTGTGTCGCGGGTACTTGGCCCACCCACATGGGTGAGGTATCATTTTTATTGGGAGACCTGGAGGAACACTGGGTGGGAGGAAATATGTGTAAGCCCAGTGATCCCACAACTTTCCCACACAGAAATTTGAGAAAAATGTGATTTGTTCAGCTAAATTTGAGGTTTGCAGGGGATTCTGGGTAGAAAAACGTTGGGGGATCCACGTAAGCCATACCTCCCTGGACTCCCCAGGGTGTCTATATTTCAGAAATGTGTGGTTTGGTAGGTTTCCCTAGAGAGCCGCTGAGGCCGGGGCCAAAAATCCAGGTGTCTCCCTTTGCAAAACCAGGTCCTTTTGTGATAGGTAATTTTGATGTCTCCACAATACGTTTTGGGCCTTTGCATGTCGTGGATACTTGGTCCACCCACACGAGTGAGGTACCATTTTTATTGGGGGACCTGGGGGAACGCTAGGTGGTAGGAAATTTGTGTCAGCCCAGTAATCCCACAACTTTCCCACACAGAAATTTGAGAAAAATGTGATTGTCGCAGCTAAATTTGAGGTTTGCAAGGGATTCTGGGTAGGAAAACGTTGGGAAGTCCATTCAACCCATACCTCCCTGGACTCCCCAGGGTGTCAAGTTTTCAGAAATGTGTGGGTTTGGTATGTTTCTCCCCTTTCCAACGATACCTCTCCTGCCTTTCTACATGCCCAGGGGGCTGAGGTAGCCCCCTGAGCACGTAGAAAGTGAAACTGAAATGAGCCTATCGCTCATTTCAGTTTCTGTTTCTACGAAATGACATCAGCGCGACGTGCGCGCTGATTGTCATTTCATAGAAACCAAAACTACAGCCTCAGGAGCTGAGGAAGCTCTTCCCCACCTCCCGAGGCTGTAGGGGGGAAAAGGGAATCCTTCTGGTGCCCGCACCAGATGGATTCCCTGTGCCATGGCGTCGGAATGGCGGGAGCCATCCAACGCACATGAGCCCTTACATGTCGGACGGCTCCCACGCGTACGAAGCATGGAACTGGTTAATGTTATAATTTGTACTGATGCAACTTTAAACATTATTTGTATACAACTCTAAAGACCTTAAATTTACTTTTTCTTAATGTTAGCCTCACACACTTTGCATACATGAATTTCAAAGGCCCTTTATTAGAGAAATCTTGGGTTCTGCTGTGGAGGTACATAGTAAACATCTGGAAAACCATTGTATGCCTCTCTAAAAGAGAACTCTCACTTTAGATTAGATAAATAATACAGATGAGGTACAGGTGAGACATATGATACAGAAAACCAGCATCTTGAAGACCTACATCTCATGTTTAAGGTGTATGAGGAGAGGATGTAGCCCAACGGTTAGGGCGGTCGATCTTAAATCTCGGAAACAGGGTTCGAGTCTCAGGTATGACGCTCAACATCCTGTGATTCTGGGCAAATCACTTAATCTCCGCGTGGAATATATCCTTGTGTAACGCTACTGGTGCTCATGTAAAGCGCTCTGATACCTTCGGGTCAAGTCGCGCTATATAAACTCCGGAAAAAAATTATATATATGTAGGTAATTCATGCCCTACACATTTAGCAAACTCTATCTCAGTAGACTGGTACATTCTGAGTCCTGGGAACAGCAAGACATAAGCGTAGATTACTCAACTGACTCTTTTTAAGATCCACAGTGTGTGAATATTTTTTTGAGGACCTGTACTCTGTACACAGCAAGCAAGGGAAGCCCAAAGCTTGGCAGTTTGGGCTGGACTGTTACCATGAGGAGCAGGGTCAAGACTGTTTTGCACATGGCTGGGTTCAAACTGGGGTGGCATAGTGAGCAAAAGAACAATGGGTTTAACCCAGATGTCTTGACTGGGAGTGAGTGTTTGAGAGGTTTCAGCACTTTGTTTATCATCTTGTTGTGTTTGCTATGTTCGCCCTAAGTGTCGAAGGGTATGCCCAGACGTGGGTCCCTTGCTTACTGTGCCACTGGATTCAAGCTAGCCTGGCTGATGAGGGGTGATACCCTGAAACTGGTCCCAGGATGTTTGTTTCCGGTTCAGGGAGGACCTGGCTTGGCACTTCGGGCTGGACTGTTCTCATTAAGAGCAGGGTCAAGACTGATTTGCATCTGGCTGGTGTGGCGTCCCACTCGCCGGCTGAACGGTTAAGGCCCAGCCGTAAGCACTGTGGAGATGGGGGAAGAAGCAATAAGGGAGACCTACACAGTATAACAGTCTCGGGAGATAACCCACGTGCGGGCTCTCCCCTTTTATTATATCCCGCAGGCCACGCCTGGCCTGTGGATGACATGCACACAGTATCTGGCTTACTGGCCGGAACACAGGACCGCTAACCATTACATCCCTTCCCAACTTGGATCTTGAAACTCAGCTCCAGAAAAGTCCGGCAAACACATGAAATGCCCTGGCCTCAGTCTTGGATGTTTAACACGCCAAGTCCTGAAGGTGCTGGTTGAGTCAGGGATTAGGTCGTAGGCTGTAACAATGTTGTTGATCTCGGATGGATGGTCTACCTTGCGACAGCGGGTTTGGCTGCGAATTGGGAGGCAGAGCACCTGACGAAGTAGAGGTCGGGGTGTTGATCTCCTCTTCTGTTCGGCACAGGGTCTCTCTGTCCGGGTTCGGTGGGTTCTGAAGGTCTGATTCTAGGGACACGGATGGAACCTCTTTGAACCAAGAGTTGTTTTGAGATATTTCCTCGCTCACTTTTTGGGCTGCCACCATTGTGCCATTGCTTGTAACGACTGTCCAGGTGGCCAGTTCTTGGGCGGTCCGGAACTTGCCTCCAGGCCGGCGATCTTTGAGTAGTACTATTGCAGTTGGCCAGAGTGACCGGTGCGCAGCGTGGTGTTGAATGCTTGCTCAGTGAATTTGCTTTTCTCGCCTTGCCTGGGTTTCCTGGACATCATGGGGTGGGGCGTCCACCCTGGACACATAGGGATCAGGGCTCCCCATAAGGGTCCATGGACTCCGCAGCGTGGTTCAGTGTGGGGTGCTCCTGTATTCTCTGAGGAACTCGTGGAGGCGTCGCTCGGGGTCGGCTTGTTCCACGGTGGCAATGCGTAGCATTTTATTTGATTTCATCATGAACCGCTTTGAGTCTCCGTTGGCTTGAGGCCATTGGGGCGTAATGTGGCAGTGATGGATCCCTCCCTGATTAAGGAAGGTGGCAAAGTCAGTCCCTTGAAATGGTGGCCCATTGTCGCTTCGGATCTCGGTGGCGAACCCAAATGTAGCAAACACTTTCTCCATTACATGTGCCACATGAGCGAAGGCGGTCAGCATGGCCGGTTCCACCGTGGGATACTTGGAGTATGCATCTTTGAGGACAAGCGTGTGTTTCCCTCCAGGGAAGCTTCCAAAGTCTATGTTCATCTTCGACCACAGGACGGTGCAGGCCTCCTCTGTAATTTTCGGGGTTGGCCACTCAGGTGCGCTCGTCAGCTGGCAGGCTGGGCAGCAGCATACTAGGTCCACAACCATTGTTTCGAGTTCTGGAAACCAGACCTTTTCTCTCATTCTTGCCTTCATTTTGGTCACTCCTTGTGACCCCCATGGGCCAGTTGAGTTGCTCATTGGCTCAGAGCTTGCGGTATTACCAGTCTCGATCCTCGCAGGAGTATTCCGCCTGATGTGGCACTCAGTTCGCTCCACACCCTCCATATTTTTGTCATCTCTCCACGGTCCTCCGGTGCCCACATGTTGGTTTGTTGGAGGTATGTCTTCCATGACCCTTCTTGGACTGCTTGAAGAGTCCAGGTGTATATGGGGTCTTGCTCAGTGTTTTTCTTAATGTCTTCAAGCGTCATCGCCTGGGGGAATGCTGCAACAGATATCATTTTTATGTACTGTTCCGACCCCTCAAGGTCATCCGTCTCTTTCCTGGGGCTGGGTGTCGGGACAGGAAATCAGCGGGATTCTTTGCCCCGGGTCGGTAGACTACCTCCATTTGGTAGGGCTGGAGTTGTACGGCCCATTGCTCAATTCGGGGAGGTGGATGAGGGGCTGACCCTTTGAAGAGGGGGACCAGAGGCTGGTGGTCCATTACCACGGTGAATGGCTGGCCCATCAGGTACATATGGAAATGGTTGCAGGCCTATTTTATCATGAGCGCCTCCCGCTCGATTTGGGCATATCTTGTTTCAGTGGGGGTCAGAGACTTGTTGGCAAAGGACAAAGCCGCCCATCGGCCTGGCTCCTGTTTCTGGGCGAGCACTGCTCCCAGCCCTACCAGACTGGTGTCTACCAGTAGTTCTTTTCGCTTCTCCAGATCAAAATAGACGAGGGTGGCTTCTCCCAGTAGTGCGTCTTAGATGCTCTGGAATGCCTCCTCTTCTTGCGGTCCCCAGTTCCATTTAATGTCCGCTTTTGTGAGAGCCCTCAGCGGCTCAGCGCGGGTTGCGAGATCGGGATGAACCTCCCGCAATATGTAGCCATGCCAAGGAAACGCCTCACTTCGCTGGGCGTGGTTGGAGCTGGGGCGCTTCGGATGGCTTGCGACTTCTTCGGATCCACCTGGATGCCCTCCTGGTTGAACATGTATCCGAAGAATTCTAGAGATGGTTGAAAGAACAGACACTTTTCCCGGTGGATTGTCACGCCATGTTCACTGAGGTGGCGTAGGGTGCTCCTCAGAGGTCTGTGATGGTCAGTGGCAGTGGCAGAGTGGATCAGGATGTCGTCGCTGACGTTTATCACCCCGGGCAAACCAATAACATCTCCCGGATAGTGTTCTGGAACACCTCTGTGGTTTGTAATGACGCAACCCCAGGTGGGTACTGAAAGTTGTAATGTAGCGGCTTTCTTTTGCCAAGGGCAGTTGGTGATACCCAATATTCAGGTCTATGTTTGAAAACCACCTTGATCCGTTGACATTTGTAATTATATCATCCATAGTTGGCGCTATGTGGCGCTCCCTCTTGATCGCCTGGTTGGGTAATCTCACATTGATGAAGAGATGTATGGCCCCCGTCTGTTTGGGCTTCTCCGCGATGACCATCAGAGACACCCATGGCATCGGTCCTGAGACATTTTCGATCACCCCTTGCTTTTCAAGTTTTTCAAGTTCTTTTTCCACCAGGGGCCTCAGATGAAAAGGGACTCGCCGATGTCTTAGTGCCACAGGGGGGATGTTCTTGTCAATGTGCAGCTTGATAGGGTCGCACTTGATGTGTCTGAGTCCTTGGAAGAGTTCCTGGAACTGGTCCAGTATCTCGTCGCCTTGATGCACCTGGACACTCCTGGCGAACAATACTAAACCCAGGTCTTCCGCAGTGTGACTGCTGATTAGGGTGTCCGCTTCACGGTCTATGACATGGATGACGGTGATGACGTCGTGGCTTTCTGACCTGACCGGGACGGATATTTTTCCTCTCAGTGGTAGCGGGGTTTGGCTCCCATAGGCAAATATGTTGGTCCGGGACAGGGTGTTCGGTGTTCGAGGTTGGAGATGCCGGTATTGCTGTAGGCCCATCACATTTACGTACGCCCCTGTATCAGTGAGTGCTCTCACCTCCGATCCTGCGGGCCTGACTACACATGTGGGTTGCGGCCTTCTGCGACGCTTGAGTTCTCGGGTGAATGAGACTAGGTATGTTTCCACTTCATCTTCTTCCGTGGACGAGTCCTCCGACCCTTGGTACAGTCGGCTGGTTCTTTGTGATTCCTCTTTCTGCGTGGAGTCCGCTATGGACAGCTGTTGCACTGTTCGTGAGGGTGGCCTTTGTCCTCGGGTGTCTCGGCCTCTATTCCGTCTTCTGCCCACTGCTGCAAAGTGGTTGGGAATCCTGCAATTCGCACAGGTTTTTCCTTGTGCGGGGCAGTCTTTTGCTGCATGTGGCTCATGCCAACAGTACCCACACTGCGTCTTAGACGTTTTTGGCTTTGTCTTCTTGGGTGTATCACTCCATGTTCTTGCTCGGAGAGCGTCAGCACAATCCGTTTTGACAGCCTCTGGTTTTCCCTGAGCCTAAATGAGGGCCTGGTCCATCTCTTTTTCTCTTGCCACGGATAGATCGTGGGTCCTTGCTAATATGAGGATGTCTTCCGGGGCAATTTTTGGCTGGCGCAAAATGAGGCCTCCCAGCGGCATGTCTGGGCCCTTATTTTCTTTGGCTGATCATCCTCCGTGCACGTGCTGGCCAGTTCATGCAGAGGAGCGTAGAATGCGTCAATCAACTCTCCTTCTCGTTGGCCTGCCTGGCGCAGCTTGAATCGTTCGAAATCGGGATTAAGCTGGGGGTCGAAATGCGCATCTAACGCCACAACCGCGGCTTCGTAGTCCGTGGCGATGCCTGTATTTGGCAAGTGTTTGAGTAACTTTAATATTTTATCTCCGGCATAGTGGAGAAGTAATGACCTTTTCACTGCCCCATTAGTCTCCCTTGTGGCTACAAAATAGTTATTCAGACATTCTATCCAAATCTTCCACCTCAGGCGCTGTCGATGGGTCTTCCAGTTCACTGAAGGGTGGCAGCACCCCGGGGGCTCTTTGTTGGGCCTGTGCCTGGTTCTCATAAGCCTGGTGGATGGTGTCCTTATTCTTTATGTGCCTCTCTCTCTGTGGCTTACTGTGTCTATGTTCCCCAGTTGGGGTGCGTGTATTCCTTCTCTAGTTATCTTTCCTTTTATTTTTTCCTTTTTTCCAACTTGTCTGGGCGGATGCTCTCTTGTCATTGCTTAATGTTCTGCTTGGTGTCTCCTTCCTTTTCTCTCCTTTGTGTAGTTTCTTCTTGTCTTTTCCCTTTTTTTTCTTCCTCACTCTTCAGGCTGTAGGTGTGGTCGGTATCCTCTCGCACCCCAGGGGGCCCACGTGCGCAGTGTGCACACTTCAGTGGCACCCTTCTTCACCTCAGGCACTCACACTGGGCCTGGGCCCGTGTCTACCCTCCTCCAGGCGAGGACCGACCGTCGCACTGAGTTGCAGGCGGGGCATGGTAGGGATCTTCCAGCAGGTGGCGCGGGAGCCCGCGCGTGCAGACCTGGATGCACAACTATGGGGGAAAGCGCAGGGCGACACCGGGCGTCTTCCCGTAGCAGCCAGGTTCTGTGGGGCAGCACTCACCCGTAATGGCTGTCCGGGACACGGCTCTTCTCTGCAGGTAATGCGGCGGGCCCCTGCCGAACCACGCGGTGGCCGTTGAGTGCACTGGTCGGGGATCACGGGCAGAGGCAGTGGAGCGAAGCGAGGGTCACGGCCCTCCTCGTTGCCAGTGTGGCGTCCCACTCACCAGACGAACGGATAAGGCCTAATCGTAAGCACTGTGGGGATAGGGGTAGAAGCAATAAGGGAGATCTACACAGTATGACAGTCTCTCCCCTTTTGTTATACCCCACAGGCCACGCCTAGCCTGCGGATGATGTGTACACAGGACCGCTAACCATTACATCTGGGTCCAAATTAGGGTGGCATAGTGATCTAAAGAACGATGAACTCAACCTCGATCTCTTGACCGGAGGGGAGTGTTTGAAAACTTTCAGCACTCCATCCATCATCTTGTTGTGTTTGCTATGTTCGCCCTATGTAGCCAAGGGGAAGCCCAGACGTGGGTCCCTTGCTCGCTGTGCCCCTAGATTCAAGCTAGCCTCTTGGATGAGGGGTGATACCCTGAAATCGGCCCCAGGATGATTGTTTCTGGTCCAGGGAGTACCTGGCTTGGCAGTTCGGGCTGGACTGTTCCCACGAGGAGCAGGGTCAAGACTGTTTTGCATATGGCTGGGTCCAAACTGGAGTGGCATAGTGAGCAAAAGAATGACAGATTCAACCCAGATCTCTTGAATGGGGGTGAGTGTTTGAAAAGTTTTAGAACTCAGTCCATCATCATGTTGTGTTTGCTATGTTAACCAGGAGTAGAGCAGTACAAGCATGGTGGTGGCAACATGCCGCGTAGTGAAAAGGTCCTTTGTACTGTGTGTCACTGAAGTGAGGCTTATAGGCTCACTCACCTTTTTAAAAGTTCTGCTGCTGTGTTCTTAACTCACCCTGGCCTATATCAGGAAGATGTGGAATGCTGTGTAGTGTTACGGTACAAAAATAGAGCAGTACTGTGTAAGGCATGTGGATTATTGCATGTACCAAGTATATGTGTGCCTGAGAGGAATACATGACATGAAAGATGTAGTGCTGTGCACTGCATGCGCAGTAAGCATAAGCTGGCCATATGTGTTCTTGCATGAAGTATAATACCTGAAAGTTGAAGTGTTGTGCAGCGCGCACATGGTGAGTATGTATGCTGGCAGTGTGGGGTTTGCCAATAGCATACCCAGATCGAATACAGAAAAGCTACAGTACTGAGCAGCGTGCACAGAATGAATGCATGTGTGTTGGTAGTGGCACAAAGCATGGAGGTAACAATATTGAAGAGCAAGTGTGTTGTGAATGTACATTGAGTACAAGTGTGCCTGCAATGGTATATTTTATGGAGGGCCCTCAGTTCCATTTTAGGAAGCCCAGGCCTGCCTGGTGAAGACATGAGGGTGAGATGATTCCCCCAGACAGATCTGTGTATTGCTGCATTCCTGTGAGTTGGGTGTGACATACCCTGGCGGAAAGGAGGGAGAGACCGCCCCATTACACTTTACTCGATTGCTCTTTGGTTCAGTGATAGATCACAAGGAAGGGGCCTGGACACATCTGTGGAAGGAGATGGGGCTGATAAGGGAATCATAAAGGGGAGCCCGAGATTAACCTTTTGATGCACATTTCACCAGCGGTCTGCTAGGCTCCAAATCTAACAGCTCTGAGGGCAGTGACATCATCAGCCTGGCAAACACTTGTAAGGATCTCTCCCAATGATGAAGGGGGCTGTCACTAACAGAGTCAGTCCTGGGTGCCTTAGTTTTAATTCCTGAAGAGGCCTGGGGTGATTGTCTATATGATGCCTCAAGCCACCCGTTCGAAACGCATCAGTAAGTTGGATAGGGTTAGTGTAGTATCCTTGTTTCCTGTTCATGTTTATTTATACCATTTTCCACCACATGCTTAACCAGTGGACTGTTACTGTGATGATGTATTACAGAAAGTTGGGAGTCTGTGAAGAAAAGCGACAGTTGAGATGGGGCTGAGCAGCTTGCTGGCTGCTCCTGGTGGGGCTCACCTACATATCTACAATAAATCATCCTGAACTACATCAACCTGTGTGGACTTGATTACTATCATTTTATGGCGACGATTTGAGGAAAAGAACCTGCGTGTGGCACCTGAAAAGACTTTAATTATCAAGCTTGTCTGAGGGCTTGTACTTGAAGAAGCTGGCAACCCATGGTTAAGGTAAAGGAACCCTTTTTGTAGTTTAAGCTGCGTATCTAAAGCAAACTGGCACCCCTAAGACCCACCAGTGACCTTGTCATCGGTCGCCCCAACCCAAGTGTGCCAGCTCCTGCTGTGTCTGTGTTTGTGGACGGATGATGTACTGTTTCAAGCTGTCCATCAGTTGACCTTTCGGCGGCTGCCCACAACTCGTGCTCGTGCCTCTAATACTTTTATGTAAGTTGGATTGCCCTGCTACTGTTGTTACGGAGAAGACCCGTTCTTTCTGCTTTGTTCCCCTGGTGAGCTAATACACGTATTTGTGATGGGGAAGACTGATGCAGACGTTTTGAACATTTACTGTAAGTATTTTCTCATTTTGCGCATCACCACAGTGTGTCTTTTCATCATGGCAGTTGAACCACTGCTTGTCATTTTAAAATTGGCATGAACTGTGCACAGCGCACACACAGAGCGCGCGCTGCCTTACCTTCCTCCAGCTGTCCAGCGATGCCTCCTTTCGGTCCTCTGTGATGTTTGCTTGTCCACGAAGCTTCATGCTGTTTGGCACGTTTGGGAGCGCGGTGATGCCGGGAGCCATCCGGTGCGGCGTCACCGGTGCGTGCCACTATTTAGGGATTGAAGCAGCATCACATTTTCGTTTATTACGTGGTTTCCTGCAAATTCCAAATTGCCAACCACGTTGTTCTTTTCAATAAAGTTCAACCCAGACTGGAACATGACTAGGACCACCGCATTGCTCCGTTTGTCTGCAATTCTTAAAGCATTTGGTATGTTTTCAAATACAAAACACGTTCTATAACTCTTACCGCGAATTCCTGGAACCTAGAAGACTTGATCTCTGGCGTTCCTTCTTCTGGAATCTTCATTCTTCTATGCTTCACTCCTGACTCACGTCACACATTCTGCACGTCGGCGATGCTTCACGTCAAGCATTCTACACGCTCAGACTGTGTTTGCGCTCTGTTCCCTAGCAACGCCATGATCAGATCTTCTCTTCAATTTCACAAGTTGCTCGTGATGCGCACTCCCTTCAAATTTACATACCAATGAGACGTAATACGAAGAAAAATGTTTTATTTTCTCTGTACTCTGCACGGTGACACCTCTTCAGGCTTTGCGTTCTTCAATACTCATCCTGCATTGAGAAGAAACTTCTCAGAACAAACTGCATTTTCTTGAGTATTATTCAGCGCGGTGACGCGCACACCCGATTTCTATTTTGACTTCATTTACAAGTAATTTAGCGCGGTGATGCGCACACCTTGATTTTAGTACATTTTTTCCCAAATTTTCTTTTTCTTAAGCAATACAGTTATTGGCTACATATTTTTACAGAACAGTTTCTTCAGTTGTCTACTGCTTATTTTCTTTGCATCTTATTGTTACTATATGGTGTGTTCAACCTTTCCTTTTCAGGCATGGCTCTCCAAACAGCTATTCTTCAGGCTCCTTTCCTTTCTGAGCCTGGAACTCCAAAAATTTAAATGGACACAGTAGTACAAGTCTTTTAACAGTTATTTAGTAGCCATTGCTGGGGTAACATTTTCAGCTGTTAGGAAAAATGCTGTTATACAATTGTCTAGGATCCGAGGGTCAAAGAATTTTCAATCATCAACCCCCTATTGTTCGTCCTCCTTCTGATGACTGGAATGAATTTACAGAAGCCATTAGTAGATTAGAAAAACATTTTAAAGATGAACCCAGTATAAGTGTAGAGAGACATACATTTTACACTAGTAAACAACATGAACATGAGAACATTGACAATTTTGTAGCTGAATTTAGAGTTCTTGCCTCCTCTTGTGAATTTGTAGGTCCCCTAGAACAATATTTAAGGGATTAAGTTGTTGTAAACAGTTTTGACCCCAAGTTTCAAGAAAGAATTATGTGTGGTAGAAACCCATCTTTAGCAGAAACCTTAGAAATAGCCAGAGGGATTGAACGTTCAGTGTTAGCTTCTAAAGAACTAGGTAATGTTAAAAATGTTGTCACTGAAACTGTAAACAAAATTTCACATTAACCTTTTCCAAACGTTTCTCGACAAAACAACCCTTCTTTCAATAAGTCTGAAATAAAAAAATCAGACAGAACTACTCAGTGCTATAGATGTGGTTCTAAATCTCATTTAGCCAATGCTCCTATGTGTCCAGCTATTGGAAAAATGTGTACTAATTGCAAAAAGTCTGGACATTTTACAATAGTCTGCAAAAATAAGGCTAAGGTGATAAGGTTGGATACTCTAGATTTGAATGTTTCCTCAAATATACATACTGACAATTTTCAAGTTAACAAAATTCTGTTGTCGGTAGACATGTTACACTCTCCTACTGATTGTGGAAAAGGTGATCCGGTTTGTGACATCAAAATTGGCAATGTTCTCACCAAAGTGACAGTAGACTATGGTTCTCCAGTTACCATCCTTTCTGATTTATTTTTCTTAAAAGAATGGAAAGGCATTAAATGACTTCCTTATGTTCACTTCTCAAATTCCATATTCCACTATACTGATTCACCACTACTACTTTATGGGTTACAGAGTAGCGTGCTACTCGCCAATAAAGCGTTTCAACACCCCATCAGGGTTACAAGCGCTATATAAATGCAAACCTTTATCCCTTTTCTAGCCCCCAACCCTTCTCAATCCAAATAACTGACTAACATATCCACTACGCAAATTAATTTCATATTTCACCATACTAATTCAACAATAAACCTTATGGGTTCCAGAGTAGCGTGCTACTCACCAAAAAAGCGCTTTAAAACCCCATCAGAGGTAGCAAGCACTATATAAATACAAACCTCGTTCCCTCTTATATCCCGCCACCTACCCTTCTCTATCCAAATACCTGAATAACATATCCACCACTCAAATTACTTCATATTTCACTATGCTAATTTTCAACACTAATCCTTTATGGGTTCCCGAGTAGCGTGCTACTCGCCAGAAAAGCGCTTCAACACCCATCAAGGCTAACAAGCGCTATATAAATACAAACCTTTTTTCCTCTTCTATCCTTCTGCTATCCTTCCGAATACAAATAACTGACTAACCTATCCACCACTTAAGATTTACTCGCATGTTTCACTATACTAATTCAACACTAATCCTCTATGGGTCCCGGAGTAGCGTGCTACTCGCCGAAAAAGCGCTTTGACGCCTCGTCAGGGGTAGTAAGCGCTATACAAATGCAATTACAGTACAATACAATTCATCCCTGTGCTTTTAAAATGACACAGCTCGGTGCAGTAAAATGGCTTGCAGCACCGTGCTGTGTCGTTTTATTGTAAATGGGGCCCCTGGTGTTTAAGTGCTTTCAAATGTTGTCATTTTAGTAATACACACTCAGGCAGTACATAGTGCAAGTCTGTTTTTTCATAGATTTTCATGTAAGGAAGTAGTTTCAGAACTGGTGATAACCCCTTCACAGTACCCCTAAAAAATATAACACTTTGTCACCAAGAAGCTTCAGATTATTCTATACATTAAAGTCTGTGCTGGATCCCAGGCACTTTCAAATTTGCTGATTAACCAATTGCACACGTTTACATTTATCCAGGTAGCGGGCACTCTGGAGAGGGTTCTTTCTTCTTCAGCCCTCTGTCCCTCCATTTGCTTCACAGTACAGGAGACTCTCTGATTCTCTTTCAACCTGAAGCAACTCAAGGTCTGCATTAATTGTTCAGAAATGGTTGGTATTTTATTTACAAAAAAGTAAGAACACTGTTTAGATCAAATTAAAAAAGCTTGGGAACATTGCTTCCAATGGATCCCGCCCACTTTCACCTCCTGGCTCTGTCACAACGCAGCAGCACTCTTTATTCTATCCCAGGGGTCGTTTTGGGATCTGTCAAGGCAGTACTCAACTTATGCAGGGGTTACAAGTTGTTGGTACAAACGCTCTTATGTTTTATCATCAGACTTTGACCGAAAACAATAGAAAGAAAGGCAGAAAATGGAGATAGAAGGAGAAGAAAGATAGGAAAACAGTGACAAAGGAAAAAAGTATGTCTGAAAAAGAACCTGAAAGAGTGCGACAAAGATGCATGAGTGTATGGTGGTGGAATCATGGCCAGGCAGCTTATCATTTTTCAGCCCCCAAATAAACAGCCCTGGCAAAGGGCTCCTCGGAGAAACCTTTTTCCCATACACGTATGTTTTTTTTTTTTTATACCAATTAGGCGCTGAGTTCTGGAGACGTTATGCTCAGTGACCGGTAATCACCATATTAGGTCAATCACCAATCCATAGTTTACCTATAGAAGAGGTGTGCCTAATTGCCACTAATCCCCAAGTTACAACCTAGGGCACAGGTCATAGATGGCCTCTCAGCACATCCAGATAAAACACACATACACTGAATCTAAATGGAAATCATTCACGCGGCCAGTGGTTATCCTGAAACTCTGGCGCGGATGCCCTCTGCCGGACACCCGCGGCCCAGCCTCTGGCCCCTCTAGGAGGCGCCTTCCAGTAGAGGGCCGGGTCTGTTCTGCAAACTGTCCCCTGCCATCCTCACCCCCCAGCCTCCACTGCCGCCATCCTCGCAAACCGCGTACAACTCTGCTGATTTCTAATAATTAGACCAGCTCATTTTTCCTGATGGGTTTATTACCAAGGCTGACACCATGTATGCGACAGGCCCGCGGCTGCGAGGCAGGATAGCCTGTATTAATGAGAACTAACTCTGGCAGATGAGACGGGCTCTAATGAGTTCTGGACGTAAATGAGAAGGGCGGAAGCCTAGGGGCTGGGAGGAGGTGGGGGGGGGGGGGTGAACATGGTCTATTGTTCACGTAAAGGAATGAGCCGCTCTCACTTCCGGTTGGCACCTCATGCCACCTCTAACGACACCCACTGAGAGGATACATCTAATGTTACTGGTTCTGTCCCGCCCAGGGGTCTCGATTTATTTAGGGCACATATTCCTATCACTTGATGATATGTTCATAAAGTATACGAGTAGAACCACCTTTCTGTGAGGGGCGCTGGTTTCTTACTGATGTTCTTTTGATTAATCCCATTTTCTTTTCCCTTTAAAATGCGCTACTTTAATAATTCGGTGAATGGTGCACAATTGAATTGTTCCCAAAATCATTAGGGTGCTGCACGGATATAAAACCCTAATGCCCCATAACGTCAAGTCTTTCACAGGTGAGGCGTCACTAATGTTGGCATGACAGGCTAGGTATCTTCTGTTGAGAATAGAGATCTGTGTGTAACATGCAATTCGCTAGTATGAATCCTGTGGTCAACTCAGCCATTCATTCTTTTTATTTAAGTGCTGAAAGAGATGTAGACTATTTACAGTGCTTCTAAGGTAGCATTATAAGACTAAAGCAGAAAGCGCTATAAAAGGAGTGTCCAACATAGGAGCGGAATGGCAAGATTCATCTCAATTTTGAGCAAATTCAAGTACAGTAAATTTACACATAAGTGGTCTAGGTAGAGATCAGTTAACTAAGCAATGATTAACCTGAAAATTCGGCATGGGCCTTCCCCTGATCCTAGTCTGGATCCTATGAACTATCCATGTGTATTCTATTTACTTTCGAAATTTTAGAGCACCAATTTAAAACAAGCATTTACAATGCAATGGTCTCGGCAATATTATAGGTAGAGCTATTGGTATTGCTCATTATTTTTTTATCATTTTTGTATCCCTAAATAAATGGCATTGTTATTTCTATTGGCATTAGTTTTTTTTTTGCATATGTGATACCTATTGCATTAGCAGAGAGAGAGTGAGGTAGTGAGATAGAGAGAGCGTGAGGTATTGAGAGAGAGAGTGAGGTAGTGAGAGAGTGAGATAGATAGAGAGTGAGGTAGTGAAAGAGTGAGTTAGTGAGTGAGGTATTTTCTGACGTAGTGAGATAGAAACAGTGAGTGATGTTGTGAGATGGCGAAAGATTGAGGTAGTGAAAGAGAGAGTGAGGTAGTGAGGGATGTTGTGAGGTATTAAGATAGAAACAGAGTGATGTAGTGAAGTAGTGAGATAGAGTGATGTAGTGAAAGAGTGAGTGTAAGTGACTTAGTGTATTTGAGAGAGAGAGAGAGTGAGGTAGTGAGATAGAGTGAATTAGTGAGTTAGAAAGAGAGAGTGAATTTGCGAGGTAGTGAGAGAGTGATGTAGTGAAGTTTTGAGAGAGTGTGTTGTGATGTAGTGAGAGTGAGATAGAAATAGATAGTGATGTAGTGATAGAGTGAGGTAGTGAGATAGAGAGAGAGTGAAGTTTCTAAGTAGTGTGTTAGAGTGAGAGATAGTTACTGTGGTAGTGATATTGTGTTGCTGTGAGAAAGAGAGAGTTGAGTAGTGAGAGTGAGGTAGAGAGTTAGTGAGAGAGAGTGTAGTATAGTGCGAAAGTCGGTTTAAATGGAAAACTTTGAGCCAATGTACAAATCAGATAGTGACGCTATTACCATATGCATGTTCAAATACAGACTAATGCGGGGATAAGTCTTGTTTTAGAAAATCCATGCGTGTTTTGTAACCAGGTTGCGGTGTGGCATTCTCGGAGAGGAGCAGCGGTGCTACCCACAAGACATGACCATGTTCAGTATAGGTCTGTTTCAAAGCCACATTTGGGTGCTGGTTGACTAATGCCATCCACTCCTACCTGTGTCGGAGACTCCTGGGGACTGATGGTGAGCGGCGAGACCCACAGATTTGAGCGGGTGCTCCGAAATTTGCATATTAAGCCGTGGTGTGCAGCGGGCCTTTCAACAAGATGGCGCCTTGCCCGGCTTGATCGACTCGCTTCCTGCTGACAGTGAGGCGCTTAGGCCTATAGCGGAGGCTACCAAAGGAGGTATGGCGGGTACTTCCTGCCGACAGCGATGTGCGCGAGCCTAGAGCGGAGGCGGAGGAGCGGCGGCTATCAGAGGAGGTACAGCGGGCGCTCCCTGACACTGGTGAAGGCATAGGTGGGCTAATTCAACCTCCTCGCCCCGGGGCTCCTTCCGCGGGAGACAACCGAGGGCAGCTGCGGATTTAGAGCGACCCAGGGGACACGAGAATGCCATCTCCGCTGCCCAAACGCCGATAGTAACAGAGCTGCGAGGCGCCTTCCAGCGGGCTAAATAGCCACTCTAGAAAACATTAAATCTCCGACTTCCGGTTCTGCCTTCGGCAGACCGGTAGTCCTCGACCTAAAAAAAGGTGCCCAGAAAGGGGGAATGAAGGAAGTGACCTTGCCTCGAGTCTCGCCTTCAGGGCAGAAGTGGGCGTGGCTGACACTTGAGGGTCACATTCACCACTCTACTTCCGGTCTAGCATATATGGGAAGGCACAGCTCTCCCAGAAATTGTCCAAGAGGCTTGTTTACTATTCTAATAGTCTGGGGGAAAATGTAAAATTAAACAAGTTTTCTTTTTTATCAACGGCTTCAAAGTAGTTTGGAATTGTGGAAACTGTGACCAGATGCGCCTCTCAGGGCAAAAAAGTCGAAACACACAATGCATCCAAGAATGACGAAGCAAGTGCCTGAGGTGTGCGTAAAAGCGTTCTACCCTGTGATTCGATTAATCACAAAAGTCAGGTTAAAGGATGACGTGATTGCACCACAACCTGCGCACGCGCAGTTCTCAGGGATCAGTACAATCCCTTGAATTTATTGTGCCAGTGGTGAGCGCAGTGGAGAAAAATATTGTATTTCCCGTTGCTCTGGTTAAAAAAAAAGTAGAGAATGAACTGCCTTAGCCCTCTCTTAGGAAGTGGAAAACATTATTGAGATGTAGGGGGAGGGGGGGGGTGGAGTCCTTGGCCTCGGTCGGTACCCCTGTACGTGGTGCACCATTGATAGCTACGCCCCTGTATAAAATTGGCAGCAAAAAATCAGATTATCACGGATATATAGGCGGTGAATTTTTTTCACTCCGCTGTGAAGCCTTTAAACGGGAAGCGTCTTCAATATTTTTGTATTTATAGTTTAGGTACAGAATAAAGAATTTCGGGCTTCGTTTGTTGAACGTACTTTCCGCGTTATATAATAGTCTATATTTTTCATAGTTTGAAATAATGCAAATAATGTAATAAATGTAATGCATACATTTTATATGGTATTTAAGATGCTCTCTCAATTAAACAAGAAAAAACACCATATCGGGGAAATTAGAAGAGACAAATGTTGCATAATGGCTGAATTAGTCGACGCCACCTAACACATCTCATCTCGTGATACAGCGCTACAGCGCCGGTAACTGTGGTAAGGAGCGCCATAAAAACCTAATCGTTATCAAGCTACCACCCCACCCCCCCCCTCATTCCATACGTAGGCAGAGCCTCCTTCCCTCAGAAGTTCTCGAAACTTCCACTCCTGTACTTTTCAAACTACATGGGACAAACATAACTCCGCAAAGGCGCTCCGGAATCCAAGTAAAATCGGACACTACGGAAGGTTTGTCTGACGAGTGTAGGAAGGGACATGACGCAAAGTTACAATGTATCGACATCATCATGTCTAAAAAACACAATGATGTACTTTGTAATCCCCTCGTGTACCCAGTACCTGTAATAATAAATTATAATTAAATCAATACATATTATGAGCCAACTCGGGGGTATTCATTCCTTTTATCGACCGTGGAAAGATGAAAGGCGGAGTAAACCCGGTTAATCTACTCACATATTCTGATAGAGGTAAGAAAGCGTGCATGCATTCTTAGAGTAAAATTTAAGACATTGCATCTGAATGAGTTGATCTATACACGCTGGGAACGCTGGACACGCTGGGACCACAGGAATAAGGCGGAGCAAAAGGCAAGCACACCACTGCCTTTCTCCGAGGCAAAGCAGAAATGCCTCGGAGAAACGCAGCGGCGGTTTCAGATTCGGGGGCATGTTTCTTTTTCTCTCGTCTTGCCATTGGCAGGAGGAGAGAAAAACACGCCTAAAAAGGGCGTTGCTAAAAAGTGGAAAGAACACCAAAAAACACGCCCCCGAATCTGAAAAAGACGGAGCCTATTTGGAAGGACGGCTCTCTCATCCAATGGCTGGCCTCCGTTTAGGAAGCCAGCCAATGGAGGAGAAGCAAAAAGAGAGGCGGGCTAAATAGCCACTCTAGAAAACATTAAATCTCCGCTTCCGGTTCTGCCTTCGGCATACCGGTAGTCCTCGACCTAAACATGCTAAAAACCAACCATGGACATGTGAGAAACTGAAGCAAAGGGAAATAGATGGAAAGACCTTCCCAAGATCACAGATTGATTGCAGACCCAGGATGTAAATCTGAAAGTGTGATGCTAAGAGCCAAAGTCACCAGGCTCAGTATGTCCAATGTAGGCCCAGGACGGTTGGCTCAATGTCACTGACTATGTATATGAACTCGCTTTAGATTTATTGGGGCCTATTCAAGAACTGCATTTTGTAATAAGTTTAGCAGTTCTAAATAATTAGTACTAATAAATGTACTACAAAATACTGTTCACGTACACTATTCAGCTCTGCACGTCTGCCTCTCCTATCTTTTTATGTGCAAAATCTTCCCCCGAAACACTAAACAGATAATTAAACATTTTAGTGGTAAATGTGAGAGGGACTGATGGAAGTGGCTGTAAAATAGAGAATACTTACTACTAACGAGGAGGGGTTAAAGGAGGACTTAGGAGGATTTTAGACAGGCTAGGGAAAAATTTAGGGAGGACCAGACATCCACCCACAAAAGAGTAAGCCCATTGCCATTCATAAACTGCCCTTTTATAGTAACTGCAGACAATAAGGGCCCAAAACAGTTGTAAAACTGTAAGCCCAACAGAACACATAGCCAACCACTGGTACGGCAAGAACCTCCAATAGAAAACAATAGAGATAAGGACTTAAGATAAAACCCCATGGGAAGTAATGTTAAAATAAATGTCATTATGGAAAGTATTCAAAAATATAAATAAATTAAACTTGGCATTCAAATAATTATCCATAAATAAAACATATTTATTGTTTTATTCTTAAATATTTTAACAACCTTTTTTATTTAAAAAAATAATCTAACATTAATTTATATTAGAAAAACATATAATTACTTATAATTAATTCTATAACTCACTTTTAATACATTTTACTCCATAATAAAAAATAATTTTACGTGTGATGTTTCTCTTCATTTAAACTTCAGAATTTTTTTAATTTTAATTTAATCTACATTTTTATTTAAAATTAAGTTATTCATGAAGTAAAATTGTATTATATTATTCTATAGTTTAAATAAATGTATAAAATTATTAACATTAACATTTAGTATAAAAATGTTTTTTCTATTTTAAAAAAAAGTTTACTAAACTTTTAAACTTTTCCCCATACTTTATCATTAGGAGATCTCCACCCTAAAGCAGAGATCTGTTTGGCCAGGTACTCCCTACACCCCCTCCTCCCCACACAAGACCCGTGACAGGGGAGAAGTTTTTGGAGGCAGGGGGTGTAACACCCCCGGCCGTATTTATTATACGAAATTAATAAACATTAATCAAAATTTCAACTTTTACAAAATATAGCAGAAAATATACTTTACACAGATTACAATTGATAAGTACAGATATCAAATGGCTAACCTTAACATGACTCTAATACAAAGGTTTCCTGTCAATATCTAAACATATCTTTAACAATCTTTACAAACTTTATTTTCTGCGTCCTAAATGAGCCTACGGCAAGGTCACTAACTGGTGTCAGATCCTTATCAATTTCTAAACACGCCCTCCAGCCGGAGTGCGCATGCGCAGAGGGCCCGTTCACCGTGAGGGAATTCCCCCCCCCCCCGGTTACCCCTGTACGCTCTGTACCTGATCTCCATAAAGGGGCTCTTGCAGCCGTTGTGCACGTGCGGGATGGCCAATCAGCCTAGTGACTCCCTACTCCCCCGCACCCAACTGCCCCTGGAGTTCTAGGAGAGACCACTTGTCCCTCCCACTTGGGCGACACCATTCGGGAATGGCGCCGCCCTCTAAGGACCTTCAATTTACTGCTCACGAATCATGACCTTACCGCCACAGGCTAGCATAGTTGACCGACTATCTAGCTTCCCCCCTGTGCTCGCTAGGAAGGTCATCCCCTGCGACTAAGCCCTCCCAACCATGCCAACATATTCTCCAGGAAAACTTCAATGCCTACCTTGGACAAGTGCACGCCGTCTTTTAAGAAGCACGGTTCACCCCTAATGCATCCATGGGCGATGGTCTGTAAGTGTGGAGCCCTGAAAAGTTTCTCAATTTTGTTATTAATTCTCCTCGCGGAGTGGTTCAAAGCCTTTACAGAGTCCCCCCCTCTCCATTGGAGACGGGGTATCATCTGTGACCACCCGATAGTGCAGCCCTGGCAAGTCTTGGCTAATCAGCCTAGTTCAGTGACTATGGTTTCCACCAACCCTCTTCTTCCCAATCTCGTTAGGTCATTCCCCCCCAAGTGTAGTATGATTATCTTGGGGGGCGGACCACCTATCCTTAACAAGTCCAGTATGATACCCCTGAACTGACTGAAACATAGCCCCCTCCTTTCCATGGCATGATATTTCAAAACCTGCCTGCCGTGCTCTGTCCCTATAATCACCTGTAGAGAAAAAGTTAGACAGACGCCTTACATAGGAATGGCCTACAATCCAAACTGTCAATGGTCTTTCCTGTGGTGGTGGTGATATTTGCGTTGTCGAATGTTGCTGACGATGTGTCCTCAGTTTCCCCCCTGCGTGACAGGCTTGAGAAACTGTAATGGAAGCAGAAAAGACATGCATCAGTGTATCGTGAACTTGCTCAATCACAGCATGCTTAAGCGCACATATCGCTTGAAACAATTGGAAGCCCATCTCCCATTCCTCTGTACCTCACAGGTTGGCAGACCCCTGGCTGTTGCCTCAGTGGCAGCCCCGATCCTAAAGGAGTGGGTGCTAAAACCTCCTGGATTCCGCCCTGTTTTGAGAATTGTCCTGTCCAATATCCGTTTGAATTGGAAGCGTGTCAGTGGGACCCCATCCGCATGTATGAGGAAAGGCCCCCCTTCGCTATGTGGTCTAACCTGCAGGTAGTTCTCTACATGTGATACAGGACAGCACGGGTTACCCTGTGCCCGATGGAGGACTAACCCATCACCCGGGCCTCTTGGTCGGTCTTGGACCTCTTGATTGATTTTAGTACGGTGTCGGCCTTGACCTTAATACATTCGAACTGTAGACCGCCCTGCATGTCCAGTTTGTTTTGGGCCACTAGATCCCCAATTCTAAATGCGCCGTAGAAGGCCAATGAAAATGCCACTGTAAATAATCGTACCTCCCCTGGTGTGCTACAAATTGCGGGGAGGGCCGCTAGCAAAGACGTCAGGAGCTCCACCCCAATTGGCTGCCTTGTGTCAGGAGCCGACCCCTGGAGGCGTTGCCAACCTTTCAGAGCCTTCCTCACTGTAAAGCTACTAGTGGGGTCCCCCCTGTTGTTGACCTGAGCGAAGAAAGAGATCGCCACCACATGCCGCTTAGCTGCTGCAGCCAACCGCCCCTCGGTTTTTAACCAACCCAGGTGCTGAATGAGCGCCCCAGTCTTGGGCCACCGCTCCACCCACCCCTCACCCAAGAAAGAACAATATTGCCAAAACGCCCCTTTGTATGCTTTCCTGGTCCTGGGTGCTAGGCTCGCTGCTACGAGGTCTGGTAAGTGGGGGCACCAATCTGCCAAAGTTGTTCTGGGAAGGGGGTGGCACACTCTGCCGCTGCTGGGAGGTGAGCCCTGAACACCTGCATCTTAAAGCGAGAAAGTGCGTCAGCCGCATGATTAAGTACTCCAGGCACGTGTTTCGCTCTAAATTGTACATTCAATTTCATGCATGTGAGAACAATCTCCTTCAAGAGGCGGAGAATCATCTTACACCGCGCTGCTTGCTGGTTGATGCATTCAACAACGGTCATGTTATCAGACCAGAAAACCACTGACTGATTACACAATTGTTCCGGCCATACAATCAATGCTACCCAGATGGGGAATAGCTCCAGGAAGCCAATGTTCCCTGTCAGGCCGCTCTCCACCCACCACGCCGGCCAACGTTGCGCCACCCACGCGGTACCGAGTATGGCGCCAAATCCCGCACTGCCCGCGGCGTCAGTCATTAAACCCAACTCCGCAGAAGCAGTGGGCGGACCGGGCCACACTACCCTGCCATTGAAATCCTGTAGGAATGCCATCCAAATCTGCATGTCCTGCCGAACCTCAGCTGACAGCCTTGTGTGGTGATGTTTTTCCTTGAGGCCAGTCATGGCTTGGGAGATGGATCTGGAGAAAGGTCTAGCCATAGGAATGACCCGTAGAGCAAAATTGAGTTGCCCTACTGTCTGCTGCAACTGGTGTAGTGTGACCTTCTGCTTGCCCAAGCATAGCTGTAAAGAAGCCCTGAATTTCTTGACCTTGTCCATGGGTAACCTAAAACACCTCTGAATAGAATCCAGCTCAATGCCCATGAACTCTATTGTAGATGCCGGGCCTACTGTCTTTCCCGGCACCAAAGGAACCCCCAAAGCCTGCATGAGCGCGCAAAAGTCCTGCAGCGCCCACCCACATTCCGGGGAGCCCCGTGGCCCCAGGATAAGAAAGTCATCCAGGTAATGCATGACCCACTGGTGCCCTGTACCCTGTACTTGAAAACCCATTCCAAGAATGAATTGAATTTTTCAAAGTATGCGCATGAAACAGAGCAGCCCATTGGCATACACATATCCATATAAAAATGTCCTTGAAATTTAAAACCAAGCAGATGATAATCGGCCGGATGTACAGGGAGTAACCGAAAGGCCGATTCTATGTCAGATTTTGCCATCAATGCTCCCGGGCCCAAACCCCTGAGGATCTCCACTGCTTGGTCAAAGGATGCGTATTTAACGCTGCAGAACTCATCATTAATTGCATCATTCAGAGAATTACCCTTTGGAGCTGACAAGTTGTGTATTAGTCTGAATTCCCCTTCTACCTTTTTGGGGACGACACCCAAAGGGGAGCAGACAAAGTTCTCAACTGGCACAGACTTGAAAGGGCCCGCCACCCTACCCAGGCACAACTCCTTGGCAATCTTTGTGGAGACTATACCTGGGTTGGTCCGGGCAGAGAGTTGGTTCTGGCACTCAGATGACTCCTCATAATTTGGAGCTGGTATCCTAAAACCATCCCTGAAACCCTTCAACAGAGTTCTTGCCGTTAATTGACATGGGTATTTGTTGAGCCATGGAGTCAGCGCCGTCACATCAATGGGAGAGCGCGCTTTGAGCGGGGACCCCATCTCACTCCTTTTTCTTCCTGCCCTTATCTTTTGATCTTTTAAGACATTTGGATTCGGAGTGGGATGGGTTGGCGCAAATGGAACACGCGTGCTTGAACCTGCACTGACCCTGTGGTCTGGTACAAGTCCGCCTGTTGAAGTCCCAGCACGTCCCTTTCCTTCCACTATTGTTGCTTGAACTAGAGGTGTAGCTTGTGTTACCCTGTGACCGAAAGGGCTGAAAAGGTTGAGCTGGCTGAAGGGACTGACTCTTTGCGTTACCATGCCCCTCGCCCCCAAAGAGATCGAACCAAGATACTGTGTAAATTCGGTCCCATGACAGAGTTGGGTCGGATGCTTCAAAAAAGGGAGGAACCAAGAGCTTTTTAATGAGGTCCTGCACAGTGCTCCAAGGTATCGAGAACAAAACCAGGAGTGCAGTTCCTCTGGGAGAGGGGGGGGTTAAGATAGGGGGGAGAGCGATTAGTCTCTATAGAATGCCCTCACACACCTAGCAAGGTGTCATGCTTCATCATAGGGCTGTGCTCCTCGTCGGGCCGGCGCTGCAATGCCCGACGGGCTCCCGCAAAGGGGCTCTTTATCGGAGATCTTTTTAGAGACAGCCGTATAGGTGCGTGGGGGTAGGTGCAACAAGTGTAGTGAGTGATAGTGAGGTGAGTTAAAATAGGTATGGTATTGCATACTTTTCAAATTGTCGGTCCTTTTGAACGCAAAGCGGGGCTTGGGGACTTCCCAGCCTCCTACCGATAACAGATTCCAATGCATTGCAGCGCCGGCCCGACGAGGAGCACAGCCCTATGATGAAGCATGATGGAAGAGATGATGCGGAAGGTGACAGAGATGGGGCAAGATCTTGCTAACCTCAGGGAGAAAGTGGAGGAATAACCAAAAGTCGTAAATGAGATACTCTTTTTAAATGGACACATTTTATGTGGGTAGTGGGAGGCACTCTTCACAGGAGTAAAGTACTGCGTAGAAAGTGAGTCCCAGACCCCTTCTCAGGGTGTGTGGGCCGAGAGATGCATCATACCCAGAGGAATACTGTTCGCAGGAAGTGAGAACCTACACAGCCAATAGGGACTAAGAATCTGTTTGGTGGAAAGAAACACTCTTTGTGAGGAGTAACACGCTTGTCATTCGAATCGAAGTGTGGCCCTCTTCCCGGTCTAGTCTTTCTTCGTAGGAGTAAGGCGCAATTTCAAGGCAGTGACAGACTTTTCACAAAAAATGAAAGGGCTACATATTATAGCGCTCAGTTTTTATTTTATATACAGCGCGTATTACTGGTGTTCAACCTGTTTCTGAGACCTCCACATTTTGAAATATAAGTGAGCTGAGGCTTAGGGAGATCAAGTCTCCTTTCCAGGAACACAAAATCTGGTCAAATCCCGGAGCCAGATAAGTGGGAGTGGCGCACTGCTTGAAATGGGCCGGTACTGAGTACAGGCACTTTTAGGGAGGGTACCGGCACTTCTCAGGAGAAATGTAATACTTTTAATTGGAGAGCAACGGTACTTCTGAGACCATTTTCCATTACCAGCACGGGGAGGGAGGGAGGGAGGATGCATGGCCTAATGGTAACATTACTGTGCCAAGTGACGCGGCCGTTAAAATGAATCTATGACGATAACGAGATGCACCGCTGCCATCAAAATATTGCAACATCTGGAGAGAGGATGTGGTCTGACGGCTAGAGCTGCCCACTTTGGTGCTGGAAACCAAGGTTCGAGCCTCGGGGTCGCGTCCACATCCTGTGAATCCACATGCCTACACAAAATGAAAAAAAATATGAACGTGTCCTTATGTAACGTGACCGGTGCTCTTGTTAAGAGCTCCAATACCTTCGGGTCGAGTTCGCGCTATATAAATCTGCAAAAAAAAAAACCCATCTGGGCTAGGCCATTGCCCTCTGTAAAGTACCACAACCCACGAGCAGTCAGCGCATGCGCGTTCCCAAGAGCTGTGGGTTGGGGTAGCTGCATTCATTATGCGCCATTGCTCGCATATTCAACATATTCCGCCGACATCTGACTCCGTGGGCAAGGCTTATAAATACATATCGATTTCCCGTCCCATAACACGCAGCATTACACGGAGAGCGAGCGGCAGCGACCGCGACTCGTCTTTTCATTGCTCTGTCCCGGCAGCACGCGGGAGGCACGCGGGTGCAGCCAGTGACCCACATACGGCCACCGGGCCCGGGGCAGTGTTTTAAATTCCATCGTTCGATACCGCGACGAGACGCGCTGCAACTAGAACAAAGCGCTGTAAATCGATTCGAGGCGCACAATTATCAGCGTCTAATTGACACTTTGAGGCCCGTCATGGCTGTGACAGGAGGTCTCTGCTGCTGACCGCAGGTCCGGTGTTTCTGCACAGGCCCGTCAGAGCCTCACAAGGGCAGGGCCCTAGCAAGGGCTAGAGGCAGACATGTACGGTGGGTATATTGGTCTCACTATTCCAAAAAGGTAGTAAAAGACAGCCATAAATATGGTGCAGTCAGTGGTCATCCCACTTCCCAGAGCCTCTGTGCCACTGCGCCTGCTGCACTATTGATAGCAAAGCCTCAGCACCGGGGGCATCTGGGGACACACAGTCTACTCTAAACTGATCCTCATGCTCGTCCTCACTTTTGTCTTCTGACCTTGTCTGTGACCTTTATTCCACATCATCATTTTGAAGCAAATGCTCTTAACGAATCTTCGGTCCTAATGGGACAGGTGCTTTTTAGGGCCGAGCAAACATTTATTAGCACCTGAACACATCATCTGCAGTGACTAAATGGTGCCGGTGGTTGCAGCTGGTGGGCACCAACACTTTAATTTGGAACCGGAGACTTACTTATCTTACATCTTCAAACTTTGACCCAGAGCGAGTGAGAGAAAGGCAAAAAAGAGAGAGAGGATGAAGAGAAAGAGATGAAAACAGCGACAAAGGGAGAAAGCAGGAATGAAAGAGATCCTGCAACAGCGAGAAAGAGGCGGGTAATGTTTGGTGGTGGAAGACAGAGGGCGGCCTGAGGTGGAATTAAGAGGAGGCAGGCTTTGCATTCTGCAGCATCCCCAACATTCAGCAGTGCTGAGTTCCTATGGACATCTTTGCATCCCTACACCTTTTTTCTTGCACTCACTAGACCTGTGTCCATATGGCGCAAAGATATCTTTAAATGACCCTAAAACATGGTCTCACCTTGAACTCAAATGCATTTGAATGGGGAATAATTGGAAAGGGCATGGCAGAAAGATAGTCATGCTTAACTAAAGTAGAAGTGAAAAACGCTGGCTGGTTAGATTGTATCATTGCATGACCGCAGTGTTTATCTTGGCTCATATTTTCCAAATTGTTTTTTTTAGGTCTTGCCTAGTCAGCGCTTGCGCTGTCTCTTCAAGACATTCTGTATTCAGGATATGGGGGTTAGGCCCCGCCTGTGTTCCCCCCATGCATTTTATTGGCTCCTTTCAGTGCCTTTGAGAACTGTTTGTATTTCATTGGTTTATTTCTTTAATAGTCCCGCCTTCTCCCTTTGTAGTACTTCCTTCTGTTCAGTTGTAACCTCGCATAAGTACAGCCCCTTTCATATCTGACTTTACTTGGAACGTGTTATTTTCACTTTCTCAGCACTCTTTTGTTAATGGCTTCTTCAGCTTCCCCGCCCACACTCTCTTCGGGCTGCAACAGCCTTCTCCTCCTCACTCCTGCTTGTTAATAATTATTTATTGATATGGGCTTCAAGTTTTTATTTTATATATTTATTTTAATCATCAATATGGGCTTTAAGTTTAATTCTCTTTTTTACTTATTTACTTTATGCGGCCCCAGGGGGAAGCAAGGTCGGCAGACCAGTCTTCCCCCGGGGCATTCGCGCGAGACCACTAGGACAGGGTTTAGATAGGGGGTTAGGGGGTGGGGTTAGCGTTAGGGTTTATAGAGGGCAGGAGAGGAAGTTCCAGCCTCTTCCTGTCCTCAGCGCCATTAGGGAAGGGTCAAGTTAGTTTTGAGTTTCGGCAGGCTAGATCAGGGATTTTGCAGTAGGCCTGATTGGCCGATCAGTGCTGGTGTGTTACATGTGTGCATCCGGGGGCACGTACGCTGTCCATTGGCCCATTATTTCCCCTCACGAAGCTTCCTTTTCCCCCCACCCATTTTCCGCCCCCCACCTCTCGGCAGGCTGTGGAGCGTGGAGGACGGCATCCGTGCAGCCGCGATGGCGGAGCCTGATGTGGCGGCGGTTCGCACGGCCCTGCATGTGTGGGGTAAGGCCGGGAGAGCGGATCCCCTGCGGCCTGGTGTACTGGAGGAGGCGTGGGTCAGGATGACCCGCACGCCTCGTTACGCCTCTGCAGGAGTCGCCATGGCGGTGGTGGCATGTCAAGAGGAGCCACCACCGCCCAGAAAATGTACGTCCGGCGAGGCCGGGGAATGCAGATATCGGAGCCAGTGAAGCGCGGGGGACGGTGTAAGAGCCCCCCCGCGCCTATTATAGTGCAAGAGACCACCAATGTCGCGACGGCAGGGCCGATGGTAGTGGGTGGGGGCACGCTCCTTTCACAGTCAGGTCTGGGGGTGGAAGTTGTAGGCCAAACACTGGGGGGGCATAGCCTGGGACCTGGAGGCAGGGAGTGAGGAGGGGGAGGAGGGAGAGGGCACATGGGGTGAGCCAGTTCAGGATGATTTCATGCTCATCCTGTCAGGCAGTGAGTTGGTGGAGGGGGAGGAGGGGGAGTGGAGTGACCTACCTGCAGATCCTGCGGCCGGGGTGGGGAAGGGGTTTGCGCACAAAGCGATTGGGGGTCATGGGCCCGGGAAGGCGGTAGCGATGCTACGTCCCATTGAGCCAGAAGGTGGCAGCCCCCCCGGCCGGAGGATAGGGACGGCCGCGACGGCTACGAGACCTGATGGTGCTGGGGCCTCCTCAGGCTTAGTCGGTCTGGGGGGGCGCAAGCCAGCGGTGGATGCTGGTAGAGGCATGGGTGGGCCAGCAGGGCGCAAGACGGCCCTTAGAGGCCGGGCGGAAGCAGCAGGGGGGTCCGCGGCGGCCTGCCCTCCATCGAGTGTATGCCTGGTATGCAAGGGAAACGTCTGAAGAGAGCGGTGCGTGAGATTTTGGGGGTGCCTGCTGGGGATGTGCACGAGGAGCAATTGGACTATGACGATGACAGTGAGGAGCTGGAAGAGGGGGAAGTGCAGGACAGTGCGGATTGGGGAAGGGCTAAGGTGACAACTGGACAGCTTGGTGTTTTGCAGGCGCCACAGGCCAGCACCGGTGGGAGCAAGAAGGCGAGCCAGAAGACGGCTGACGCCAGGAGGAAGGAGCAAGAGGTGCCTTCGACCTTGTCTGGTGAGGGTGCCTGGTGGGCGGTTTGGGACGAGGGTCACTCGGGGGGGCGCAAGAAAGCTTGGCGGTCGGTAGGTGTTGGGGAGGGGTCTGTGTGGAACCCGGGGGGGCCGGCAAAGGTGGCGGTGGTACCCGTGGGGGGGGGAAGCAACTGGTTGGGGCAAGTGTGCAGACGGGCAAGACAAACGACCAGGATGGCAAAGACGATAAGGGTGATGACAAACATAGGAAAAAGTTACCTTATATGGGTTTGGTAATGCCGCTAGGCTCGCATCTGCCTGAAAAGACTAGGTCTCGGATTTGGAAGCACAAGTATGTTGATGTATTCAAGTTGTTGCATAGGGAGATTCAGGCCAAGGAGGGTTCCATGGAGGAAGAGTGGGAGCTGACTAGGCGGCCGAGGGTGCCGATTAATATGGAGAATTGGACGTCCGCGTTTCTGATTTACGCGAGTATATATTGCGAGAAACATTTGGACCGGGCTACCGCTCAGCTTAAGTATATGGACATTATCCGGAAGGCTCAGGTGCATTTCGGTGGTTTCGCTTGGCTCAGTTATGACGAGGAGTTCAGGGCTAGGATTAGCGTCAACCCAGACAAGCCGTGGGGTGAGGTAGATCAGGAACTCTGGGTGCAGTGGATGTCCTCCACGCAGTCCTCGGCATCTACACATACTGCCAGTAGCCTCCCGGTCACGTACTGGCCTTTTCAGGCGCGCCCCACCCAATCTGGGGCGGGAGGACAGAGCTCGTACACCGGGACAGGAGGTCAGAGAAGCTATGCTGGGGCAACGGGACAGTCGCCCAAGCCCCCGGGGGTAGTACAGGCGCATGCTGGAACTTCAACAAGGGTTTCTGCACCGACACCCCTGCAAATTCAAGCACAAGTGCTCCAAGTGCGGAGGACCTCACCCTCTCACGCAATGTTTCTCGTTGGCCACCCCATCTGAACAATGGTGGGTCACTGAAGGGCTGGGGCAAGCTGGGCCAAAGGGCTCCTACAAAGATTGACGTTGAGGCCATTGGTCCGTGGCTCTCTATGTACCCCGATAGAGAGGCCGCATTGAGGATTCATTGGGGTTTCACGGAAGGTTTTCGGGTGGGATACCAGGGCCCCCGGGAGCAGAGATGGGCAGAGAATCTGAAATCGGCAAGAGAATTGCCACTAGTGGTCACAACTAAATTGCAGAAGGAGGTTTTGGAAGGCAGGATTGTAGGCCCATTTGACCATTGGCCGGTTGCGGATCTCATTATATCTCCGTTGGAGGTGGTGCCTAAGAAAGAGCGCGGGGAATTCAGGCTGATTCATCATTTGTCCTGGCCGGAAGGGAGATCTGTCAATGCTTTTATTGTGAAGGAGGATTCTAGGGTCTTGTATGCGTCCGTTGACGATGCAATCACTTTGGTGAGGGTGTGTGGGCAGGGGGCAGAGTTGGCTAAGTGTGACATAAAGTCGGCCTTTCGCATCCTTCCCATTCACCCTGCTGATTTCTCCCTGTTGGGGATGCAGTTCAAGGGGTCCATCTTTGTTGACAAGGTCTTGCCCATGGGTTGCACGATCTCCTGTGCTTTGTTTGAAGCTTTCAGCTCCTTTCTGCAGTGGGCATTTACGTGTAGGAGCGGTCATCGTGAGGTGTCGCACTACTTGGACGACTTCCTGTTTGTTGGGAGGGCACGGTCCAGTGAATGCGGGAGGGCGCTTGGGCAGTTTCAAGTTCTAGCACAAGAGTTTGGGGTTCCCTTAGCCCCGGAGAAAACAGCTGGGCCCAGCTGCTGTTTGATATTCCTAGGCATTGAATTGGATTTGGTTGACTGGATGGCCCGGCTGCCTGAGCAGAAGGTGATGGAGAGGCAGGTTTTTCTGCTGCACGTGATTGGGGAGAAGAAGATTGATCTGCGGTCAGTGCGGAGACTCCAGGGGTTCTTGAATTTTGTGTGCGGGCCGGGAGGACAGTCTACAGACGGCTCGGCATGGCCATGTCGGGTGTTGTGCTCCCCCATCACAGAGTCAGGATCTCGATGAGAGTCAGGGCGGACCTTCGTGGGTGGCAGAGTTTCTTGTCCGATTTCAATGGTGTGTCACTGGAGTTTGTGGATGATAAAATGGTTTGGCAGGTGCAGATTTTCTCCGACGCTGCGGGGGCTTCTGGTTTTGGGATCTTCTGGGAAGGGAGGTGGTGTGCGGAGCAGTGGCCCGAGCATTGGTTGAAACAAGGCAGGAGTATTGCGTTCTTAGAATTCTTCCCACTGTTGGTTGTGCTAGAGATGTGGGGCCTGGAGTTTCAGAACAGGTCTGTATTGTTCCATGTGGACAACAGGACAGTAGTGGACTTGGTGAACAATCATAAGGCACGAGATCTGCGCGTGCTGCGTCTGCTGCAAAGTTTTATGCTGCAATGCCTGCTTTTTAATGTGCTGTTTCGCGCGCAACATGTACCATGTGTAAGCAATGACATTGCGGATGCGTTGTCTCGCTCGCAGTGGCAGCGTTTCAGACGTCTGACGCCGGGAGCGGAGGCTTGCAAGACCAAGGTGCCGGCCGGTATCTGGGCCTGGGGAGATTGAGAGTAGTGGGCCTGGTCGAAAAATCCATAGCTGACTCTACAAGGCGCTCTTACAGGTTGGCGTGGTCTGAATTCGGCACGTTTCTGGGATGTACCAGTAAGACGTGGCGTATGTCCAGTCAAGAATGTGAACAGGGAGCCATTCATTTTTTGGGGGATTTCATTGATAAAGGGTTGTCTCAGACTACGATTGCAGGAAAGTTGGCGGGGATTTCTTTTTACAGCATGTTGTACATGGTGTTTGATTCTGCAAAGAGTGATTTGTTGAGCTGGGTGTTGAAAGGTTGGGGGCGTGAACGGGGTGAGGGAGGGGGGAGGCGCCAAGAGAGGCGATTACTTTTGACTTGTTGCGGGGATTGTTAGACGAGTTGTCACATTGTTGTTATGATGAGTATGAGGTGGCAGTGTTTCATTTGTGTATGATTTGGATGTTCTCCGGGGCTTTCCGGGTTTTCGAATTGGTAGGGGCAATGGGCAAGGCTGGTAGGGAGTACGAGGATGTGTGTTTGGATGGTGCGCAGCTGGGGATTTGGTTGGGTCGTTCTAAGATGGACCAGCTAGGGAGGGGAAAGTGGGTGTGGCTGGGCGAAAGCAGATGTGTGGAGGCATGCTCGGTGCGAGAGTGGGGTAACTTTTGTCGCAGGACACAGCAGGTGACTGGGGAACATTTTTGTCATGCCTCCAAGAAGCGGGTGACGGCTTTTCAGTTGCTGGGGGTGTTGCGAATGGCTTTGAGGCGCTTGGGCAGGGACCCTGCCAGGTATGGGATGCATTCTTTTCGCATTGTCATGGCGATGGCTGCAGCGCGCTTGGGTTGGTCTTGGGACAAGATCAGGAGCATTGGGCGATGGCGATTGCGCTGCTGCGAGCACTATGTGCGCAAATGAGTCAGATTTGAGTTGGGGGGTAGGCTGAAGGGGTGAGGGAGGTGTTGTGGGGGTTTTGGTTCAATGGTATAAATTTTGTTTTTCTTCGTAGGTTGCATCAGGGGTCCAGGAGCCAAGACGGTTACCTGGATTGTAGGACACTCGTTTGTGCACTGGGTATATAAATATGCCGACAGGCAGGTGTATGGTCATAACTTGGGCCTGCGAAGCAGCCACCATGAGATGCAACGGTGGGGTAAGAGCGGGATGCGCTGGGGAGCGTTGTTGCCCTGGCTGACGAAAAAGGTGGCTCAGAGAGGCTGCTCGGACATGTTGATTATCCACCTGGGGGAGAACGACTTAATCAAACAATCCGGTGTGTCCTTGCCACATTTGATGCAACAGGATCTCGAAGCCATGAGGAGCAATATGGCAGGTGCCTGTATTGTTTGGACTGAGTTTGTGCCACGCAGGACTTGGCGAGGGGCACTGAAGCCCGCGGCAGTTGAGAGGGCACGGCGCAAATTGAATCGCGCAATGAGAGTTTTTTGTGGGAACAAAGGTATTAAAGTGATTGCTCATGAGGGATTGCGGCTCGAGGACCCACTGCTTTTTCGAGATGACGGAGTACACCTTTCGCACATGGGTAACGCATACTACATGATGGAGTTGAGGGATGTCGTTAGTCACCTTCGGAATGAGTCTATTTGGTGCAGCCGGGTTTGAAAGCGAAAGGTGCAATGACGAAAGGCGGGGCAGGTAACAGCCCTTCGTGGGTTCCCTGGTTGGCAGTACTTGGGAGGGGTGGGGAGTCTATGATGGGCATACTCACCCCTCCGGGGAGGGGGATGCAGGTGCACGATGGGGGTGTGGCATGCAAGAGTGCGATGGGTGGAGATGCTGGAGGAGGATGAAAGATATCCGAGGAAGCGAATGGAGGAGGAGAAGAGGTTGCGGAGTGAATTGGGAGAGAGTAACTGGAGTGGGTGAATGGCGGATGGATGAAAGATTTGAGTTGGGGGATTGGTATATGTTATTGATGTTTGGTTTAAATTGTTGTTGTCAATCCTGCCCTAATAAAATGGCCTTTTACGCTAACATACAGCGTGGAGTGGTTATTGCGCGATGCGGTCCCCGGGGCAAGCAAGGTCGGCAGACCAGTCTTCCCCCGGGGTATTCGCGCGAGACCACTAGGACAGGGTGTAGATAGGAGATTAGGGGGTCAGGAGGTGGGTTTAGGGGTGGGGTTAGCGTTAGGGTTTATAGAGGGCAGGAGAGGAAGTTCCAGCCTCTTCCTGCCCTTAGCGCCATTAGGGAAGGGTCAAGTTAGGTTTAACCTCCCTCCCACCCTACACATTGCAGGAGTGGGAACGGGTATGTACCCAGTTAAGCGTGCCAGTTTAGGACGGGGTGAGTGCGAGGCGAACAGTACCTTGGATGGGTGGGGAGTCTATGACGGGCATACTCACCTCTCCAGGTGCACGATGGGAGTGCGGCATGCAAGAGTGCAATGGCTGGAGATGCTGGAGGAGGTTGAAAGATAACTGAGGAAGTAAATGGAGGAGAGGAAGAGGTTGCGGACTGAATTGGGAGAGAGTAACTGGAGTGGGCGAATGGCGGATGGATGAAAGATTTGAGTTGGGGGATTGGTATATGTTATTGATGTTTGGTTTAAATTGTTGCTGTCAGCCCTGTCCTAATAAAATGGACTTTTACGCTAACATACAGCGTGGAGTGTTTATTGCTCGATTAGCATTAGCAGCACGCTGCGTTTTAGCTCTACTCGTTTAAGCTAAAGCACGGTGTGCCGCGATTGCTACAAAAGTAAGTAAATAGAAAATAAGGTAGTCGGCCACCACCTTTATTTTCTATTTATTTACTTTTGTAGCAATCGCTGCACGTCGCGCTTTTGCTTTAAATGTGTGAAGCTTAAAGCGCAGCTTTCAGCGAATGCTACAGACGTAAATAAATAGAAAAGAAAGGCGCACTGCCCATTGTCAGCTTCCCTTTCAACATGGAGGCCGCCCAACTTTACTTTCTATTTATAACACGTTGATAGCGTTGATGGCATGGCGCGCTTTAGCTTTAAACATATAAAGTTAAAGCACGCCATACCACAAAGGTTTAAAAAAAATTACGCTCACTCTCGGGCTTATGTTGTCATCTGTCATCGGCTCTGGCCCAGAGCTTAGCAATCTGTGATTGGCTCCATTACATCTATTTGCTAATGGTAACCACTTAGTCAGCACCGCTCGTGCATCCTTGTTCATTCGCCGCTGAAAGACAAACAGCCGCCACTGCCCACATTCCTAAAATAGAATTTGCATCTCTTAAAACTGTAGCTGGGGACTGGGAATACCAATGTACAGGACTTGATGGAGGGAGGGGTTCGGGGGCCCAGGATGGTGAAGCATTGATAATCGGCAACTTCTCTTCAAGGCCTGGGGAAGCATTGATAATCGGCAACTTCTCTTCAAACAAAGCGACTCAAACCTAAAAGCATGATTTCTTTCTTTCTTTTTTTTACAAAATCTTTAAAGTAATTTCTTTCAAATTAAGTTTAATGTTGAGTGGGAATGTCTGTCTTCCCGACTTCACATCTTTGAGCAATTCTATTTCCACATTAGGTCTGAAGGAAAGGGTGCAGTACCATAGGTTGTTACTAGGTGTCCCTGTGGAGTTGTAAAGTACTGCATGCTTAATGCACATATAAACAAATAAATTACAGCTGAGCATACGTTTCCATATGTTTTTATTAGGAGTTATATTTTTGTGTGATTGCATTTGAAAAGAGCGCCATTGTTGTAACAAAAATTGCACTGCCAATACAAACAAATAAATGCGTATGCTCACCAGCAAGGTTCTTAGCAAAGGCCTCTGTTTTGTACTGACTAAGCATCCCAATCGATTCAACATCAAAACTGAACTGCATCGGTTCTTCCGAAAGGCCAGATTGAGACATTATTTTAAACATGCCCAACCCATATCCTCTACATCTTACACCGGTTTGCGGGCACCATCCATTTTTATGCCCCCCTCCCACATAATGTCACACAAAATCCTTGCGTTTGAAAGTGTGGTACTTCGGGATGTCCTTAATGTATGTTCCAAAAGGCAGTACACTAAGCATAACGTCTCTAAGGGAGAGCGAGAAGCACTTGATACACTTAAAAACAACAAGATGATTGTGATTAAGCCGGCACACACGGGAGTAGCCTTCGTAGTACACTCCAGACTACAAAACTGAGATTGACTCGCAACTGTGGGATGGTGTGAGCTACTCACTACTCAACTTGGATGCCACTAAGGCGATCAGGAAATTAATGTTGAATATCACCGAAAAAGGCAAAAAAGCAGGAATTTGAGTACCTTAACATGAAACAACCACGGCTCCCTACCATCTACACGCTACCTAAGGTACATAAGAATCTGGATCATCCACCTGGATGCCCCATCATCTCTGGATGCGGATCCCTTCTGGAACCGTTGAATAAGTACCTTGACTTCTTCCTAAAACCACTAGCTGAATCAACAAGGGCATACTTGCGTGACACGATGGAAGTAATCAACTTGATTATCGATATGCTATTTAACCCTGAACACCAATTTCTGGTGCTACTTGATATAGTATCATTATACACCAGCATCCCACAACGACCAGCTCTGGAATCAATGACAAAAGCATTGGATAAGAGACCACATCCTTCTCCCGTCCCTACTACAGGCCACCTATGTCATATACTCCATACCTCTTTTGTACGTAATGACGAATACCAAATGCTTGTATACTACCTCATCTTTTTATGTTTTATACTGTATACTGTAAAGCGCTCTGATACCCTCGTGGGTCACGTTCGCGCTATACAAAACCTTATAAATAAATGAAATAAATAAACTGATTTCATAGTGCAGCTGTTAGAGGTGGCAATGATGAAGAACTTCTTTTTTCAAGGTGAGTTTTATCTTCAGACCAAGGGCGTGGAGATGGGTGCTGGCTTCGCCTCCAATTTACCTATCCTGTACATGGATGATTTTGAGGATCAATTCATCTTTAGCCAGACCAACCCCAATAAGGATAATGTGTCACATTCGAAAAGGTATATAGACGATGTGCTACTTATTTGGACAGGCGGCGCAACGGATTTACAAAAATTCTTCGAATGGTTGAACCCAAGATCAGATGACATCAAGTTTACTATCTACTGGAACCAGAATACTATTGACTTCTTGGACATCTCCATAAAAACTGAGAACGATCACCTTTATACCACCCTATATAGGAAACCAGCAGAACGCAATACACTATTGAGATATTCTAGCCACCATACGAGGGGTCTATGTGACAACCTGCCCTTCGGTCAATTCCTGAGAATCTGGAGAAATTGCTCCCGGAAGGATGATTACTTTGCAGAGTTAGACAATCTCATCAACCACCTTGTTGAACAAGGCTATCCCAAAAGAATGGTCACGCGAGCGAGGAAGAGGGCCTGGTTCAACGACAGGGACTCGCTGCTATCAACCAAACAACGACCCACAGACCTGAACAGGATGATCTGTGTGACTACGTATTGCACTCGAAGTAATGAGATCAAAAAGATCAGAAGCGACATTGGAAACTGATCTCAGATGGTCTAGAAATACCAGATCCACCGATGCACTCCTTTAAAAAGGCTAAGAAATAAAAGATCATGTGGTAAAATCTCTTCTTGAAACACCCTCCCAACCTACCATTCAGACATTGTGGCAATTACTGGAGATAATTGGCCATTTTAAATGCGGTCAATGCAAAGCATGCAAGCTAACAATAGAAACCAAACAGTTCTGTTGCAAACACCACACAATAGACCTCCAGGTACACACTAATTGTAATACAACAGACATGATCTGCGCCATTCTATGCCCCTGTAATGAGATGTATATAGGTCAAACCAGACAAAAAGTCAAGACCCGGATCCTGCAACATTGTAGCAGGATATGTTGTGGCACGGTGGGTGCACCCTCGGTAGACCATTTCCTAAAACAGGGACATCAATCAGACTCCATTAGGTGGATGATCCTTGAAAAGGTGTCCTTGGGAGTAAGGGGTGGTGACATCAACTCAATCCTCAACATCTGTGAATGTAAATGGATGTATACCATGGACACAGTCAACAATGGCCTAAATGAATAAGATGCTACCAATGCTCAACTCTTCTTTCTTAATATTGAATAGAGCCCTATTAGTGACTCTTCCAGGGCCTTTATATTGTGCGAGTCTTGAACAAAATAAAGGGATTTTATCTGAGGGTTACTGATGTCCATACTTAATCCTGTACCATATTTCAGGTGACCGACCTCATTTTTTCAATTATATAGTATGTATTTAATGTATAACAAGACATCTAGAATGTACACTGCTACTAAAGTTTATCTTTATGTATGTGGTTAGCTTACTTACAATGATAATATCTGTGCTTTCTCATTTCCATCAGCTGTATATATCCTGCTGAACTATGTACTACCATATGGGGGTTTTCTCTGGTCCTATGACATATCGCTGACACTCTTTTACCACCTTGTTTGGGTGTCGTAATAGGCACCTATTTGTGGCTTAAATATAATTGTGTGGCAATAACCACTGATGCATGCCATCTACAAGATTTCACAGAGTCACTTTTACGTCCATGCTGCGTCAAAACCCTGCACCTGCTTGAAGTAGGCGTAAGGAGTGACGCAGCATGTGAGGCATAGGGCGCCCCTGAGCATTGCTGGAGTTGCGTCGTGCTTGCGACACGACTCCAGCAATGCGTGACTTTTCCATCAACAGATGCGTCAGAATTTCTGACGCATTTGTCAATCCATGCGCCATGGTGCGCCATATTGTAAATACGGCGCATCCATGGTGACGCAAGGATTTGGCATGTTGGCGCTGGGAAAGTGACGCATCTCTACAGATGCGTCACTTTCTTGTAAATCTGCCCCTTTGTTTTTAGGAGCTTCTCAGGAGCCCATCAACCACACTCTCCAGCTTGATTTCTCTCGCTGATGTTAGATTTGGTAATTAACATCTTTTTCATTGTGCATTTACATTTAGCCATGAGGTTTCACATATTTAATACAGAGTATTCAATTCCTTTTAGGTGCTCCCTTTCTCTCTCCTGATGAAGACCCCATGCTAAGGACTTAACCTTGATTATTGAAGGGGTCAAAACTTTGACTTTTGCTCTCTTTAAGAGAACCTTTGACGACTGAGATTTTTTATCAGCGTCCTCACATTGCTATATGTCTGTGCTGTAGTAATTTGCCTGGCATAGGCTGGATAGCTTTCATCATGTAAATATAATGTATATATGGAACATTACCTTTCCCTCGTTTCCAACCCTCACAAACGCACATTTATCCTGAGCACTTTATTCGCCCCCTCATCCTGAGCACCATTTTTTCAAATGTATAGACAATTATGATGTCTTTAACAATCCATTGATGTTTGGAGAATAAATTGCATCAATTACATACTTGTGAATATGATTCTGTGAATGCTTTCATTTTTTCATTTTGAAATTTCCCCTATTGTGACCATTTTTTCTAATGTACTGCACCGCAATTTTGCTCTTTATAATTCCATTAAGAGTGCAGTACCTTATTTGACAAATATAGGTCCCTTTACAACTACACAGGGACACCTAGTAACAGCCTCTGGTACTTAGCCCTTTCTTTCATTCCTGGACTTTCATTTACAATTAGTTATGCTACTACCGGGATATTTAAAAATATATATATTTATTAGCATTTGCAAAGCCAAGAGCTCAAACTTTTCACTAATGCGAGGCCCATTGCATTGCAAATGCTTGTCTCAGGTGTGTTGGTGCATGTGGTTCACTTGTAGGGAAGATGCGAACCACTCCTGAATGGATGGAATTGTTTAACATTAGCATTACTACGTAGCAGTTCATGATTTTGCTACACACCTTTAGCTTTTTATGAACATATTTATTGGCTGACAGTGGTTAGGTAACATTTAACTATGGAAGTGATTATATTGGATATGCTGGCAGAAGTTAAAGATCTGTCAGCAGCTGTCTAAAGTGTAGCCTGTAAAACATAGAGGTCGGTAGCCCTAGTGCCAGTTGTGACACTTTAAAGTGGTGGGGCATAAAAGTTGGGGGACGAGGGTCGTGAAGTGAGCAAGCCTGACTGTCAAATGGGAGGTTTGAAAGGTTCTCCCCACTAAAAAAGTTGGGGGAAAAAGAGTGAGCAAATGGTGCATTCTAAAGAAAATTTAAGAATGCACAAAGGTTTATAAAGCAATTGTGAAAGTGTGGACTTGAAATATTTAAACATGAAGAAATTATCTGTTCTGACTGAATTAAAATTGTTCAGCAGTTACTATAGTTTGCAAATTGTACAGTAGGCAAGGTTTTTGATTATCTTACCTGCGCATAGGGTTGTCTCTCCACTGCATCTGGTTGGTAAAGCTAAAAATCTTCTTGCCATATTGATTATCTTATAATAACTAATGCTAATATTATAAAATCGATGCCAATGTTTATAATGAAACACTCGAACATAAGAACGAAATCGCATCACTATTGTCAAATTCGATCATCTTGAACTCTCCTATAATCCCGACCCAAATACATAGTCAGCCTGGCTCTGTGACCTAGGCCTGAGGTTACTGATTGGCAGGTCACATGTGGGGTGGCACATAGACGGCAGACAAACACGCGAACAGGAAACTTAGGTCAATCATCCAGATAAGTGCAGCAACACCACAATGGTCCATGGAGATTGGCCCCAATAAAGCACACATGGCCAGAGGGGTGCGCACATTCCCAAAACAACATGAAGTCGAATGCTACATGAAGTTAGGAACTCACAACGAATCAGGACACAGCACACACAGTACATGCAGTGATCACTCGCCCCTCATGCCAGACATCTGGACACGTTACCCACAGACCCCCATTATGTCCACGCAAGGTCGAGGCCCATCTGCATTTGTTATCAGCCTTATTTATGATTCCACAGACAAGGCCCACATTCTTTTACCAAAAAATGATCATCAGAAGTACATTATGATACCCAAAGAAATGTATAAAACCATGTCCAGATTGAGTGTACTCTGAGAAAGTCCTCAGACCCGCTTCTGTAAGTTTGCTCCCGGCTGAAGTGTTTAATTAAAACAAACTGCTCCTGTTTTGCCAAACACCTCTTGTCTTTTGTTTTTTCAAGGTAAATTCATATTCGAGCAAAAACAAGCATAGTTATGTATGTAAAGATGTTTTTTTTTATTTTAAATTCTTTTTATTTTAAAGACCAAACATGACATTTCAGTGACAACAAAGAGTCTGTTACTCATCGGTAGAACACAGTGCAACAAACTATTCCCATTAGCTACCAAACCCTCTACATATTCCCAAATGTAAATTATGTTTTGATCAAAAATGGCAACATGCTGCACTTAACATTCCCATGATGCCATGCCAAAATCTGTCATCAACAGCTATGCGGTTCTTGCCATGCAGAGTCTGACGTGAGTTGCACTCGCAGAGCCTTGTGCGCAGCCTTCTAAGCGCCAGAGCAGACATTCATTTTCATTGTAAATATAATGGTTAGTCCATCGCGATAATCAGTTTGAATCACGGCTGATTTTTTAAATTCGGGTAATACAGTGCTTACGAGTAACTAGCAAAAATAAAACAGCCACTTTTCAAATTTCATGCCAGGGTTTGAGGTTCTTTGTTAAATTAGACTGCCAAGCAACGTTGAAAACTGAACCAAACTTATGTTTCAACCAGGCATGTCTTAAAATGAGGAAGAAATCATTGAGAGCAGTGTGCTTGTGCCAGTGCCTTAGCCACATGGTTCTTGCCGCCGACATGCGTAGTGTGAAGCATGTGACTGAGACGCAGAAGACGCAGAGCTCTGATATTTATGCACCGTGCACGTGGCCTTCAAAGCCCGGTGAGAAGACATTCTTTTTCATTGAAATAATAGTTAACTCCCATTGATTCGAGATAATTTGTTTGAGACCCAGTAGATGATTTTTAAACAATTCGGGCAGCACCGCGCTTACGGGTAGCTAACAAAGATAACACAGCCACTTTTCATGTTAGCTTGTGAGGTAAGCACAATTCGAACTTTTAAAATATGAATGAAGACACTCTAAAGTAACAAGCATTGGCATAGCCAATAGGTCTCGCCTTTGGGACCTTATAAGTGTTTAGCCATGCATTACATTTTCCTGGGTGTTGTGCAGCCAGGAATTGAAGAGCTATACAACTGTACAATAGTGTGTGAGACCAGGAATTGAAGAGATATACAACTGTACAATAGTGTGTGAGACCAGGAACTGAAGAGCTATACAACTGTACAATAGTGTGTGAGGCCAGAAATTGAAGAGCTTTACAACTGTACAATAGTGTGTGAGACCAGGAATTGAAGAGCTATACAAATGTACAATTGTGTGTGAGAAAGAGATAGAAGGAGAGAGAATGATATAGATGAATAAAGAGGCTGTGGTTGTGTACGTGGAAGATAGTGAAATAAGAGGATAATATTGTGTGTTTGTTGTTATTCTGTGAATGTTACGACATTGAAAGTGTGTAGTAAGATATAGCGTGTATGTTAGAAATGGGATTTCTAGTTGGCTAGGGCTTGCGCCAAAGCCAGGCAGAAACCACCACTCTAAGTCAGGGCTGGGGAGTTACACGCCACAGATAACCTCTGCTCACCCCCTTGGTAGCTTGGCACGAGCAGTCAGGCTTATCCCGGAGGCAATGTGTAAAGCGTTTGCGCGCGCACACAGCAACAACACCCAAGGACCACCACAAAAGAAACTCCACACAAGGTTATATATAAAAATAGCCTTTGTATTATACCAAAACACATTAGATAATATTCACACAATTTACACTGTGCCAACTGGCACTGGGTGGAATTTACAGGGGACTATTTGCACAAGACAGGGCCACATGGACCACTGTCAGAATTAGCACAAATCACCAATTATAACTGTAGAAATGTAGAACAAATAATAAATGTAGCGCACAACCAGTAACCACTGGTAAAAGGTAAGTACACCCTACGCAATCCTAACCACCTTAGGCATATATCACGCGGGGAATCTTGAACTCACTAGCATAATTTCTACTAGAAAAACAATCTCCTATGCATAGACACAGTTAGGAATAAAAATTGCATAAAGGCAATGCACATTGCGCAAACGTACACAGGTAAAAATAACCATGTACCCTAGGTGAGAGCACAACACAGGAAAACTGTCCCCAGGCCAACTTGGCCTCTCACAGGGGCTCAAAAAGGCCCTATGTCCCGCAAATGTCAGGGCTGGCTGCGCACGCAGCGAAAGTAGAGTGTGCAGAAGTTCAGGCCTAAACTTGGCAGCTGCCCACTAATTGCTGGGCAGCTGTGGACATGAGCATGGGCACCAGCGTGCCCCCTGAGCCCCTCTCTGGGACTCTAACTGAAAGACAAAATGCCCCAAAGCGTTGCAGCTGCCTGCGCTCTCGCAGGACAGCTGGAAGAATGCGCAAATACAGCCTGGCACTCCTGGTGCCTCCTGGGCCCCCACTGGGGCTTTTCAACACAATCTGCCCCCACGTTGCAGTGGCCCACTACGGCGGCGCCACTGAGGGGAAACTTGACCCCAGCACTGGGGACAGACTAGTCCTCACGGTGGAGTCCCGCTCGGGGGACTCGGAAAACAAAGGCCCCCAACATTGCAGCTGCCCAGCGCTCTTGCCGGGCAGCTGTAGAACTACTACGGGCCCTACGGTGACTTTAGAAGGAGCACATGGGGTGGACGGGCACCGACTATGTGCCCCGGTGCAGCCCCCAACAACCAGTTTCCATATGAGCCCCACTCACCGGGCTCTCTGCTGGTGGGAAGTCACCGCTCTCTCCTCAACTCTGGGCAGGACTCTGTTCTTCACCCGGTCCCTCTCCTACTACCGGGACTTCGGCGAGGAGCCTGCAAGGCTCCGGACATCCGGAGCTGCCCACGGGGCTCCTCCAAACAACACGGGAGCCCCGCTGGGCCTGCAGCCACTTGTCTTCCCTCCGGCCGGGGCAGCACACGCGGGGCTCTCTCTCCACCATGGGAGCCCCGCTATTCAGCTGCAGCCCCTCCTCTCGCTTCCGGCGGCCGGCACGGTGCCTTCGCTTCTTTGGACCCCAGGAGCGCAGGGTAGGCTCCCGTCCGCTTCCTTCTTCTCCCTAGGGGCACAGGAGCGCGGGGTAGGCTCCCGTCTGCTTCCTGCTTTTTCGGAGCGCCCCGCCCACCACACGGCCGCTCTGCCTGGCTTCCGGGTCGCGGCGGTAATTCCTTCGTAGATCTTCGTAGATCTCGGCACCCGACGGTTAACGCAAATCGGCACAACCATGCGGGGTGGGCACCCGCTTTCACGAATTGGCAAATGCGGGGGAATCCCTACGCTCAGGAACCCCTGCCCGCAACGTGCAACTCCGAGCTGCACAGCCCCCGCGCTCCTCAGGGTAACAGAGTGCTCCCCATAAATTAAAAATAAAGCGCTCCCACGGCGCTAGAATCACAGTCCAGGGTCAAAGATGGAGCGCTCTTTCAAGTAGGCAAAGTAAAACGCTCTTCCAGGCGCTAGGTCCTGGGTTTCCAAAGCAAGGTTTAGGGGGCACAAGGCTGGGCTTGGGCAGGCCAGCACACAGGGCCCTCCAGCAGGGAGGCAGTCCCTTGTGGCGGTTCCTCCTGGAGCCCAGCAGCAGCAGCCCCCAGCGTCAGGTCAAGCACAACAGAGCGTTTTACATGGGGTCACAGCCCCTTTTTATATACACATTTCCTTTGTTACCAAGGTGCAGGGAAGGGGCGAACCAGATGCAACTGGTTCCTGAGCACTTTGTTTTGCTCAGCCCCTCTCCCTATTCACAGAACAGGCCAGGGACATCAGTCGCACCACAGGGGCGGAGCCAGCATTGTGTGGGGTCCCAGGTGTACTCCTCCCATTCATCAACATGCAGATCTCTCCACTCACCACTGGGGCAGACCCATCCTGACTCCTGGAGCTAGGCACACCAGCCAATCACAAGCCAGACAGTCCCTTCACATTTACTACACAGACATGCCAGCTTCTAGAAGTGGCACTTCTACACTAGACACACTAACGCCGCACACATCATCGCGCAGCCTTCAATCTCTTCGCACATACCAAACTCGACCCTGCACTCCCCACGTGCCACGAACTACCATGGACACATACATTCCCCATGCATTCCTATGGGAGGGCAGGTCAGTCTCACTAACTGTAACACAGAGCGCATGCACTTTCCACTGGGACACAGTGGTAAAGCACCTAGAGGCCTAAAACCACTTACACGACATAGGGAAAGGCTAGGATAATTGCAAAAGTTTAGGGGTGAACCTGCCAGAAGGGCCAAGTCCAACAGTGTAGTAAAATTATAAATGTTGTATTAGTGTGTGAGAGAGCAAAATAGTGTTGTGATAAAGAATGAGAGAGAGAGCGGGACTTGTGGGATAGTTACATGGGGAGGTGTGAGATGTAGTTTTAATCATTATGAGGTTGTAAAGGGAGTTAGTATGTGTTAGTAGGTAGTTTAGATAGGTTATAGGTAGTGTGAGGGAGAATGTGAGGGGATAGTTTTCGGCTTGGGGCACAAAAGAGAGAAACAAATTCAGCACTCAGGGGGCCCCATTCTCAAGAATTCAGGGTCAGCATTTTGTTAAACAATCTGAGACCCAAGAGTACCCAGGACAATTAATGACGGTGATTTATGTCGGTCTTTGTCAGTTTTTCCACTGAGGTTTGCCTTCTTAAAGAGCCTAGTGGGGATTCAATTAAACACGGTTTCTTGCAAACATCTAAAATAATCATTCGCACTGAACAAAGCTGTCCAGTTCTACAAAAATAATAATCAAAAAACACCCATACACATGGTACTCTTTGTTGTTCTTCTTAGATCCGGAGAATATATTTTGTGCTGTACATTGCTTTAAAGGTCAGCGAACATTGATTGCAAAACCCAGATTGATTCATTTACATGTTTGGCCGCAATCAAGTTTGGAGAGGAGTGAATGACTACCACGTCAGCTTCACAGCTGGCACCTACCTCCAAGCTGACTTCAGACCACAGAAGTCAGCCCCTTCTGTCATACAGAGGGAGTGCCTACAGGGCGGGCCGTGCTGCTGGCGAAGGCCTGCAGCTTCGACAATATTTACAGATGTGAGATGGAGTGTTTAAGAGATTATTACCACATGCTGTCAGTGCCACACACACAGGAGTGGTGTGAGGCAGGCTGTGCTGCCCGAGAAAGGTGCTAGGAGGCGGCAGGCACCCCGTAAGCAAGTCCAGGAAATGTGTCCATATGAATGTCGGGCGCCTATGCCTAACACGAAGGAGAGTGTGAGGCAAGCAGCTCTTTCTGCATTTGGTTTGCAAGGGAAACCAAACGATCCTAGGATGAAAAACATCTTTTCCCAAAAAGGTTTGCACCCATTATAATAAAACTCACATTTATTTTATATTATGAATATACTTTCTTAGCGAATGCAACCTGCTCCCTTCACACAAAACAAACACGTCAGCAGAACTGTGTCCTTCGGCCTAGATTTCATCTCCAGAATTGGAATCCCCACCCCGACAGCCCCCACTCAAAATCCTACGAAACTGAGGCTGGCACGTGGATGACTCGCCCCCAGCCGTAATTACGTACGCTTCTCAACCGTAGGCATACACGGAAACCTCCTCAGTTCGCTCACATCCTGTCCATATCTGGACAGTGCCCGTTTCAGCTGAAGGTCCCTGGTCTTGTCTCCAGCAATAGTCGGTTAGGTTATGAGAAACGTCCATATCCACAGCTGCCCCTCTAATGGCTGCCAGGCGGCCTCATGCCAGGTATAAAGAGCGAGTTATGGAATTTTAGGCAACAGCGCTTTGCACGCTGGGATTTATAAGCCCAATCGACCTATGAGAAAATCAGAACCACAAGTCCCTGAATAGAAGATACTGTGGCTAAAGGCTTGGGTGGTTGAAGGCAAGCATATCACATGACATCACCTGGCAGGACTGCTAACTAAATGATATTCCAATAGTGATATGCCGTGAAGTTATGTAATTGTCGAAGTGCCATCACTCGACCGATTGTCACCTCCTTGTTATGCATGAGAACTAGTCATGTTCATCTCAGACCCATATCAGCTGAGCCATCCACCCCCGAAAATAATTTATACCTCATGCATGTATTTCTAATATCCTCCATGCATACACCAACGCCCACTTATTTCTGTATGCAGACCCTGGTCATAGGTGCCAAATGCAATAGCCCAATTATCCACTGTTCTTCTGGTTTAGCCATCACCCCATTACAGAGGGAATTTGTGAGCTCGTATTCTAAATGTTTAAAAAACTGAACTGCAACTATGACATAATGTATTCTCTGTGTTGGGTTAAAAAACACACAAACAAAAAAAAAGGCCAAGGACTGGCTACGTGTGATCAGGGGCCTTAAGGCAACTGTAGTTTACTACTTACCACCCCATTTTAATAAAAAAAAAGCCTAGTTCTGACAAATGTTGTGGTTATGTTGTGTGACTGCACTAGGTGAGGAAAACCACATGAAAGAGGGCCCGGCGCTGTACGCACGGGTACCTCACAGCGGTTTCTTGTAGCAGCGAGTAGGAAGGAGCAACCTCTCTCGCTTCCTCGTCTCAAAACAATTACATCACTGGCACACCTAGGCAACCTGACCGCGGAGCAAAGACCGGAAGTAAATAAAGTGACAGAGGGCAGCTCCCCAGGGCATGGAAGCTGGGCAGGGCATCGAATGTTCAACAGGTTTATCGCAGGAAACGTCAGTCTCTTCAAACGTGTTCTTCAGAAGTATTTTTGTTTGGCCCAAAACAAAGTGTATATATACGTATTGGTATCAGTGTGAGCGCTTCTGTTTGACTTGTATGTCACGGTGAGGCGAATTCAGATAGTCTCCTCATGGATTCTAAGCAAGATAGGTTAAAATGTTAAAACAGGACATCTCCCCTTATTTACCATTTCTCACTTCCTACGTGTGCTGTTCTCCAGAATCGAGAGAATGCGCACGTTTTGGTCCTTGAAATGGACATTTTGCTTGTGTGAAGTTTGTAAGTGCAACCCTGTCTCGCAAAGGAACGCTTTGTAAGCGCTGATCTCCACCAAGCGACAGTTGATAACGTAAGGAATAAGCGCGAGCACGTGGCCTCGAAAGGAATGTGAGGTATGCAGCTGGCACCCGGACGTGCTGCTGCTTGCTCCCGAGGCCAGGGGAGAGAGAAGGCAGGACATGCACCCGCCTTTGGCCAATTGCGTGCTGTCTTTCTTAGAAAGATGCACGCAAAGGCCAATAGCGTGGGAGCAAGAAAAAAAGCACACGCACAAGCGTGTGGTCCGAGTTGGAAGTGCTTACTAGAAGCATTGCAGAGCAGCGCATGCACGCTGGCTCAGGCGAGACCTAAAAACGGGTTATTACTGAAGAGCCATAACTTGACCCTACATTCACCTTCACTCATGGTTGCAAAGGAGGATGAAATAGCGAACATGGACTTTCTCAACTTTCGGCATGGGCTAGATGCATCCGTTTTAAAAAGTGACATACTATACGAAGGCTTTTCCTTTGTCAAGAAAAAAGTTATGAATGTATTTTTTGATCCGATTCTTCAAATGCTTGTTGATCAATAAACTGACTTGTAATTTATATTTAGTCTACGACAGCACAGTTCAACATTAAGCCTTATCCACATAGTTCAACATGAGTTTTCCTGAACCCATCCTCTGCTAATTTAGACTGCCAGGCAAGCAACACTGCAAACTCACAGGGCTTCGCATTTCAAATTGCCATTGGCACTTTTAAAATTGAGAAATCGGACGGGTCAGGAAAGGCAATGTGGCAGTGCCTTAGCCACACATATGTTCAACACACGCACAGCCGGTGCACCATTGGTAAGGTCAACACTAAATTGCACCATAAACACTAATTTTACCTCTTATTTTTTTTTTTTACTGCGGCATGGATGGCCGCTTTTTCGACTGTGAGAGTTAGGGCTGCCTTTAGTTTTGGCCGGGCCCAGTTCACAGGATACACAAGTGAGAGGTTACTGCAGCTGCTGAGCTGGGTGCGGCTGCTCTCCCACTCTTTGTCGTGCACAAACAAGGCTGTTAATGGCGTTGCGCCCACAGGAGGAGGAGAGCAAAGAACAGAAATGGCCAATCACTACAAACACTTCATATATAAAGCCATACAGTGATTGGCAACATGCATGGCCCACCTGATTCTCCCCATCCCGCGCTGCTTGTAGGACCACTAGACAAGAGTCCTCGGCCAATCCAGGTGCTGCTCTCTTGCTTTTAAAACATGAGAGCAGCGCCAGGATTGGCTTGGTCAGGCGAAACCAGCAGGAGTGTTCTTCACACTAGTGCTCATTAAGAGTCTGGGTGGCTGCAGCTATAACCTCCCCCCTCCATCCCCTCCCCCCCCCCCCTCCCCCCCGCTCACTAATTACGCAGGGTGAGAGGCTTCTAGACTCCAGTGTGCATGTCAGGCTGGTCGCCGAAAGGCAGCCGGCCAACCTGACGTGCGGTTGTGTGCAGTGTGCATAGCATTCATATTCCTGGTGTGCTGCCGATGTCAATGTTAAGCCCCACCCTGCACGCCTCATAACCCCACTCTCCTGCTGCACTGCAACCAGGCCTGGCAGAAGTTAAAAATAAAATGCTGTGGCCTGAAACGCCATTTTTCCTTATTTCACCTTTCATTAAGGGGAGCACTAGGGAAGCGTGTGGAGGGGGGGGGGGGGGGGTAATACATATGGTGGCAACGCCCTGAAGCCCCAATAAAGAAACAGCCACTGCCTAGTGTCTACATTATCATTGCAGCAAGATTTTGCAGAGTCTCTTAAAGTGCCATATCAGAGAGCCTTCCTCCTCTTCAGCCTTGAATTGTGGTTTGTATGAAATATTTTTAACAAGCAGAATAAAAGTGTTTGATTGTGCCACATTATGGAGAGACAACACACACAACCACACACAGAGACGTACACACATACGTGTTGGCCTTCGGATTGTCGTGTGTGGCTCGCTTCTTTAAGCTCACTTTAAACTCATAACATCACCCTGCAACTCTTCTACTGTCAACTATGGCAGAACACCTTCAGATCTCGAGGCACACAATGTATTAGCTAAGCCGTCCCATTCTGTGCAGTGAAGTGTAGTCTATGGGCCACAACCACGTAATGTATACACCCTTTCTTCCATTGTCCTCAGAGCAGCACTCGACTCCCTGTTCCAGGGAAGAAAACAAAGGAACCGTAACATTTTCATGGCTATCCACTGCTGTGGTGAGGTGGTCGCCGGGGAAGATTGAGGCACTGTACAGTGCAGGCTGCAAACCTGGAGAGAGAGTTTGTTTGCTGCACGCTGCACTTTTCCTTTGCCTTTTCATTCCTAAGATTGGCAGACCATTCCAGATCCGAATATGCTCGTCGGCCCTGGCACATAATTGGATGGGCCGCTACTTTATATTCTTGGTGTTGAAACCATCAGTTGAGTAGGAGTGGAGGCGAGATTAACTACTTCCAACAAGACATGCGGATATACTTTGTTCTCTTTTTAAGCACCAGTGACTTTGTTTAGGAGACCGCTTGGAGCCCTATAAGAAAGACTTCTTTACTTCCTGATCCAGCTGATTTTGGGAATTCCTGCAGGAGTTGCCTGGGGCATATCTCTAAACCCTTATATATTTTACCATTCCTCTTTGCTGGGATGGAGGAGAGGAAGCACTGCCATGAATCACACAGCATTCCAATCTTATGGTCTTCTGATGAGAGGAGCTCATGCTCTCAACAAAAGAGATACACAAAGTGCAGCAATGAGCATTCTGCATCTCATCCTTGCTCCCTAGACGCATTTCCTCACCCTGCATCCCTCAAGCATGCAATAATTCCTCCTCAAGTTCCTGACTCCACAATGGTACCACTCATGAAAGAGCATTAGTTATAGGCTATGATTGAAGAGACGATTAATGCTGGACTTGGAAGTAGACTGCCAGCTCTCCAGCTCCTAAAGTTCCATGTCTTGAAGGTGTTTCTGTTTCTGATCTTGTGGATGAGAATGGAGCAGTCCCTGAGGGTTATCTGAAATTCGACTGTATGGGTAAATATATGAAGGGGAGTTGTTTCAGGACATTGTGTCCCATATTACAGTTGTACTGGGATTCAGTAAATATGTAAGTGGACATGTCGAGTCGCTCCTCCCAAGTCCAAAGAGCCCAAATCCAGCACCACGTGACCCTAACCAGAGTTTCCCCCAAATTAACCCAGCCTGAGACCTTACTTGGTTTGGTTAGAGATTGTAAACATCTCAGGCCATATTTATTTACACTCCTTACACAAAATGTGATAGTCCGATAACCCCGAACAGTTCAACATTCAACATGAGTTTTCACTCAGTCCAAAACAGAGTCAGCTATACATTGAGCCACCTATTCCCTCTACCACACCTGCAATTAGTTTTCAGTGAGCTTGTGGTTGACTCATCTCTGGATCCCTCTTGCACATTCCAGTGTCTTCCTGTTGTGAGTAAATCCCATAAGTCTCTCTTAAATGAGGCTCCTGTGCACTAGTGGATCTTAAGTCACGTGCAGAAGGCCTACTAACCCCAGAGCGCTTGTGCCCCGGGTGCCCCCACAACCATCAAAGAGCCAGCCTGTGCAACTGGACCATGCCTTGGTCCCCTGGCAGGGACTGCACTCTCCAACCCCGAAGGCCAGTATCCCAAAAGTGCCACCAGGCACTGGTTGAGCTAGACCGGGGCCAGGGACACAACCATCCCAACTGTTACGCTGACAGCTTCTGTAGCGAATGCTGAAAGCACACTCCTTTGAGGTCCCTCAGACAAAGTTGTTGTGAATGTATTACTTAGAGACCTGCAAGGGTGACCTGACAATTCCTGCCAACCATGAACTCACCCCGACACAGGCCAACATGGTTTACTGACCATCTGGGCCCTCTCCTCCCCCAAGAGAGCAATTGACACGCCAAAGCGAACAGATTACCAATGAACATGGCATTGCTCTTTGGAGATTGATGCAACCCATCTGGGAGAAACCCCCACACCCTTAATGCAGCTGTGGGGGATACAGTCCATCCTAGACAATCTCAGCAACTGAGAAAGCCATCTGTTCAGGTGCTTGGCAGACTCATTCAGCACCCGCACAGAATCCCTCCATGCCAGGACTGACTAGGAACTCCGGAAAATGCTTGGCGAGCCAGATAACTTCCACAACGATGGCCTCAAACAAGCCTCTGCGTCCCAACTGCGCCAAATCGTTGTCTCCCAGATGCAAAATCTACAAAACTGGAAGCGGTAGCCCCGATGGAACTAGCTTCTCCCTCGTCAACCTTAGGTCCCTTCCCTTGAGCCCCCCCTTGACCAAACCTCCTAATTTTGAAGCCGGCAGCCTTAGCACGTGCCCATAAATCACCAGACCAAAATGCCACTTGGAGCCTCCGAATGATAGAGTGACTAAAGACCCACACCTCTTTGGTGGGCACAGCACTGCATACACAAAGGAAGGAAGAGAAGCAACATTACCAGTCAATGCATATGCAATTGAACATATCGCCTATAGCACTCAGAACGACACATCCCAATCTTCTGCACGTGTTTTCTGTCCAGACCCGCCCCACTGCAAAGGTTTCTGCCCTATATGGATAGAGTGTGAGCTGAAAAGAGAATGGTCGCTCCCGGTTGGCGAAATGGCAATCCTTAACACCCTAGAGAACTGAGATATGCATAGAGGGGATCTATCGCCGTGGAGGAACAGTGGCTTGGCAAGACATAGAGCACGCAGTTGTAGGTAAACTAACAGAGACTGGACCGGTCAACAGTGGGAGCCTTGGGTCTTATTCATTACTATATGCTCCCCGCTGCCCAACTGGTCAGTTTTAGAAGACAACATAGCTACGGCCAACGACTAATCAGGCCAACTCAAATGTCCCAGCTGAATGCCTCCATGAATGTCCTTCTTAGACTTTGCTACCAGTTACTCTACCCTCAAAGCCCTATACAAGGCCAGGCAAAAAGCTGCCTTAAACAGCAGACCTCGGGTAACTTCGAAACCAGGGCACCTAGTCTCTGAAAGTCATTTGGCCTTCTCTTGTCTTTATGTACCCCGTCCAACCTCTGCCAGTCCAACACAGCTTTTTTGATGGAAAATGAAGAGAACTTGTGTTCCACACCCCAACTTTGCATGGAAAGAGAGAGCTTCTGTATGCCTCTTTGTGCAACATGTTGACCGTCCCTACTCTTTTAGTTTAGCCAAGGTTCAGGAAATGAAGGTATCTCTAAAAATACTCCGTCATAGGCTCTCCTTGACTTAGTAGCTCAGCTTGCTGCCACAAGGTCTGATAGAATGGGGTATCAAGCACCTAAAGATGCTGTGGGAATGGTGTAGGGTGTGCTGCTGCCTCTGGATGGTAGCACCTGAAGTTCTGTAGCTTTGGACGAGACGAAGCATCAGCAGCATTATTGAGTACCCCGTGGACATGCTTCACCCTAAAAGTAATGTTATTCAGCAGGCATAACAAAATGAGCTCTTCTAGCAATCTGAAGACCATGCATCAGCTCGCTTTCTGTTGATTTATCACCTCCACCGCTGCCATGTTGTCTGACCAAAACACTCCTGAGCAATTGCTGTGCTGGGTAGACCAGACAGTCAGTGTAACAACAATCGGGAACAGCTCTAGAAATGCCAAGTTTTGCCCCAATGATTCCTGGCACCACTTGACCGGTCGTGACTGCACACACCACTGGTCACCAAGCATAGCGCCAAACCCAATGTTCCCTGCTCCATCTGTGAAAAGACCCAAGTCAGGGCTAGCCTGCAGCTGGGATACCCAAGGCACAATCCTATTAAAGCTATGACGGAAAGACTCCCAAATTCTCAAGTCCTGCCTAACTTCCTGTGAGAGACCCGCCCGGTGGTGCCTCTGTCTCCAGACAGCCATGGTTTTTGCAATGGATCTAGAAAAAGGCCTTCGCATAGGGATAACGCATGAGGCAAAGTTCAGATGACCAACCAAGACTTGGAACTGATGATTCGTAACCATTCTGGCCACCAAGCACTCCCTCAGGGTACATCTAAACTGGGCTACCTTATACCTAAGGAGCCTGCATACCCCTGCCAGAGTTTCCAGTCCAATGCCCAAAAAGGTAATCACTGTGAATGGGCCGTTAGTCTTGTCCCGAGCCAGAGGTATCCTGACTGCCCCATCAGGTGAACAAAACCCTCCAATACCTCTGCACAGTGTGATGAGTTGGTGGGGCCCAGAAAGAGAAAATCATCCAGCTAAAGCAGAACCCACTTGGCACCAGTCACTTTCTTACAAATACACTCAAAGAATGAGCTGAAGGTCTCAAAGTATGTGCAAGATACAGAGCAGTATATTGGCATACCCCTGTCAAAATAAAAGGAGCCTTCAAACTGAAACCCCAACAAGTGGATATTATCTGGGTGCACAGGCAGCAAGTGGAAAGTGGATTCAGTGTCTGCTTTTGCCTACAGGGCTCCCTTACTCAACTGTTGCAGCATAGCAAGGGCCTGGTCAAAGAAGACGTACCTTACAGAACACAGCTTCGGATCAATAGCCTCATTTACAGAACTCCTTTTAGGAGCAATGAGATTGTATATATGGCACAACTGGCCCGGTTCTTTTTTGGGCACTATGCCCCAAAGTAGAATAGATAAAATCTGCAAAAGGGGGGCAATCAAAGGGACCAGCCTCTCTGCCCAGGGCACACTCTTGGCCGGCATCTTCCCAGGTGACTGGAAGCAGGCGGAGATTAAACCCCTCCTCAAGAAACCAACGACCGACCCAACAGACCTGAAAAACGACAGGCCCATCTCTCTCCTCCCCTTCGCGGCCAAAGTCACAGAGAGACTCGTAAACACCCAACTGACTGCCTTCATGGATTCCGCAGCAACCACAGCACCGAGACTGCCCTCCTCACCGCTACTGACGACATCCACATACTACTCGACCAGGGACACACTGCGGCCCTCATCCTTCTGGACCTCTCCGCAGCCTTCAACACCGTTTCACATTGCACACTTGCAGCCAGACTTCATGACACGGGGATACAAGGAACTGCCCTCGACTGGATCCAATCCTTTCTCTCCGGCCGAACCCAGAGGATCAGACTACCTCCCTTCCTCTCCGAACCCACCGATATCAACTGCAGAGTACCCCAAGGATCATCGCTCAACCCCACGCTCTTCAACGTCTACATGGCCCCACCTCGCCGTCATCGTTAGACAGCATGGGCTCAGCATTGTATCCTACGCCGACGACACCCAGCTCATCCTCTCACTCACGAAGAAGCCCGAAGACCCCAGACTCTGTTTCCAGGAAGGAATGAAGAACGTTGCAGCCTGGATGAAAGACAGTTGTTTGAAGCTCAACTCAGAGAACACCGAGGTCCTCCTCCTTGGACCCTGCACCTCCGCCTGGGACAACACCTGGTGGCCCTCGGGAACCCACCCACCCCTACAGACCACGCATGAAACCTCGGCACCATCCTCGACTCCTCCCTCTCCATGAACCGCTAGATCAACGCCGTCGCCTCCACCAGTTTCAACTGCCTACGCATCCTTCGCAAGACCTTCAAATGGATCCCCCCCGACTGCAGAAGAACAGTCATCCATGCACTCAGAACCAACAGACTGGACTATGGCAACGCCCTATACGCCGAAATCAACAGAACCCTTCTACACAAACTCCAAACCATCCAGAACGCCGCAGCCAGACTCATTCTCGGGACAACACATCAAGAACACATGACCCAACACCTACGAGACCTCCACTGGCTCCCCGTCGAGAAGAGGGTAATCTTCAAACTCCTCACCCACGCCTACAAATCCCTCAACAAGAGAGTATCCTTCTACGTACCCAAGAGGAACCTCCGCTCCACCGACCTCGCTCTGGCAGAGGTCCCCCACATCCGCAGGAACAGAAGAGGTGGGAGAGCCTTCTCCTACGTCGCAGCCAAGACCTGGAACAAGATCCCTGTGAACATCAGACGCTCCCCGACCTTGCACACGTTCAGGAAGGACCTCAAGACCTGGCTCTTCGACTGATCCAGAGCTGCTCCCCCCCATCCCCTGCGCCTTGAGACCCTCATGACTGAGTAGTGTGCTCTATAAACCCCTGATTGATTGATTTGGCAATCTTTTGACTGGTCACCGCCCTATTATTATGCATGGACTGCTGATTCTTACACAAGGGAACCGCCTCAACCCCTCCCAACAGGGATCATTGAAGCCATCCAAGAGCATCTGCGCCCCCCTCGGGTTATCAAAAAATGTATATCAACTGTAGAGTGGGCCTTCTGGAAAAGGTAGGGGAATCACTACTTCTGCTGACCCTTTTCCTTCCTTTTTTTGAAGCACTTGAACTCTAGGTGTGAAGGTATCTCACAAATGGAACAATTATGTTTGAACTTACAGGTACCCAGTGGTCTTGTACATGTTTTCCTGTTATAGCCAGTGCAAGCCCCTTTCTTTCCCCCGACCCATGACCAGGCCCACCAGAAAGTGCTGGGGCCCGTTACATTCCAACTTCCAGACCATCATGTGGCGCAACGACAAATTGACATCAGTCCGATCCCAATAGAATGTTTTGCAGGTTACCTTCTTTCTTCTAAAAGCCCTGTCATAATCTTTCGATGAAGTGCCCCTAAACTCATTATGTGCACAGGCAATTTAATTTTGGTAACAAGAGAGCTGAGGCCCTAATTCAAGGAACGTTCTCACCATGACTGAATGAAAGATATTTTAACCTTTTACCCAATTCAACAATGTTTCCTCAACCTTCTGCTTCCTCTGGGCATGAGAGTAATCTCTGGATTGCGAACACTCTTTGCAACGTTTAGTGTCCTCCCTCACTGGATTCTCAATATTCAGATCAACTATGTCCATGAACGCTCCACTCTATATCTTTTCTTTCACCTCCACTAAGAGATGACCCCCCCAACTGATCACACTCGGATCTCACCTACCCTGCAAAGCAGCATCTGTGGCAACATTACCTGCGATTGCTGTCTCTTTGGCACTGTTCGGTGGTCCCGTTACTGAGGGCACAGCCCATGCCCATAGCCGCGCCACACCCGCATAGCCTATTATAACTCAGGGGCCTGTGATAACTCGGCACAGTGGGCCATGCCCACTGACCCGGGGCAACGTTTGGCCCACCGCATTGGAAATGACGTTCACTCCCGCCATGCCCCACATAATGCTCGGCTTTCCACGTTTGGGGGCATGCCTTTGACCAGTACCTCAGTCCTCCAACTCTCTCATTCTGTGGAAGATGCTTTTAATAGGTATCAGACTGCTGTTGCCCAGAGCCTTCCAATCTCTCCCAGCATAAAGGATCAGAATTTTCAGGAATGGGCATAGGCTGTGAAGTTGGTAGAGTCTAAATATTGGCAAAAGTTTGGACAGAGGGAATTTTGGAGGATTTTCCAGAGACTTTAAAAGCAACTCTCTTCTTTCTAACCTGGCAAGACGCACCACTGTTGCTATAGAGAATGCAATATTATCTGATTTGATGGGTAGAAATGTGGTGGCTACCATTAAATGGCATCTACCTTTCATTTGCGATAAAAGACAGGCCAATCATTGGAAAGATTTCTCGCCCTTAGACATGGCCTTGAAGGAGGAAGATTGGGATCCCCTAACTGAAGTATTTCAGAAGCAACGTCAGCTGGCTTTGGATGTTGCAAACGATGGCTTCAAGGCAGTGTCTCTGATGACTGTTTCTGCAGTTGCAGAGAGATGCCACTCAGATGCCACTCTGGGATGTATCCCTGGAAGGGTGATGCTGCACAGAAGGCATAATTATAAAAATTACGCTTCCTAGGCCAGAAACATTTTGGCCAATAGTTGGGGAAGCTTTTAAAGGAGGCAGCTGAGTGTGCTAAATTGAGAGAGTCATTTCTTGCCTTTTCTGCTTTTCAATCCATGGAGACATCCTTTTCAGAAGTTCTCATAGTCACCTCTGTCTACTCTTCCCACCAACTTGCATCTAACTTCAGAGGTCGGTACATAGATTCTATCAACCATAAAGAGTCCATCCAGTCCCTATGACTTTTGGAGGTGACTGCTCCCGAGCCTCAGCTGAAGTGTCTGCCTGTGGGAAAGGTTGTCTCTCTCCATTTGCCAGTGTCTGTGAGGCTTCTATTGCCGACATCTGGGTACTGACAATGGTCTGAGACAGGTATATTCCTGAGATGTGTTCTGTTCATCAGGACACAGGAGTGAAGTTGATGTTATGGCCTATCCAGCCCCCTAAGAAGTGATCTCTCCAGCAGGAAATCCTGGAGCTTTTACAGAAGGCATGGTTTGTTCCAATACCGCAGTAGGGTCTGGGAATGTTCTCAACTCTTTTCCTGATTCCAATATAGGATGGTTCTTTCTTTCCAATCAATAATCAAATTAAAGTGTAAGAACTTTTTCATACAGGACACCAAGTTTCAGAAGATTTCTCTCCAGAATATTATTTGAATGGTGTCTCCAGAAGATATGACTTCCATCGATCTCGAGGACATACATTTAAAATTTCAATAGCCTTGTCTCCTGCCAGGTACCTCTCATTTGCAGGACCTTATGCCCAATACCAATTCCTGCCCCTTGGCTTGAAATCATTCTGAGGGTGTTCACCTAGGAACTGGCTCCCCTGGTGGGTCTTCTGCATGAAAAGGGAATTCTTCTCAACCCTAATCTAGATGACTGGATATTCCACCCTCCATCACTCCAGTTGATTTTGTCATACACAGCTTAAGTGTTGTCCAGGTTTCAGGAGTTTGGGTGGAATTTGTGCCTGGCTCCATCTTGTTGCAGGGTTTCTGCGTACTCACACAGCTATGCTTGGGATCATGGGGCCTTAGTAGGCAGGGACTGAGCTATCCTACCACCTTAGTACACATGAGCCCGGGACCGGCTAGCTATAGTGTTCCACTTGCCCTACTACTCACTCACAGAGGAACAAGTGATTAGACACCTCAGAACACAACACTCCCGAAACTCTCAGGAATCGTGGTTGCAAGACACACCCTTTTGCTTACACTTTTGTAGTTGTCCAAAATAAGATCTGACAGAGACATGAAAAACTGTAAAATGTTTATTTTAACTAATGCGTTCTAGTATGCAGTATACATGCAACAATCAGTAGAAAAAAGCCTAACACAAATACGGTCAGCATAGCAAGTAGTCCGGAAATCATAAAAGGAGCTGTCATGATATACGACATTGTAACATAACCTCCCTCCCCTTGCATAAAAGCAAGATGATTGTATATTATTAGATCTCTGGGTGTTCACAGCAGACCACGTACCTCAGTCTAAAGATGGTGGGTCTACATCACAGGTGCTGCCACGCTCTCTTCACCCTATCTGTGTACCCTCATATGACCAAAGTATGTGTTTCCAAACAACAGCTGCAGCTGCATGTGTTGTCTAGGTGCTAGGGCCTGACCAGAACAGAATGACATGGGGCATTGTCTTTGACCTTGTTCACAATGTTCAGGCAAAATCCCAGGAAAGAGAAAAGTGCAAAAACAACAGCAAGTTCAATGTGAAAGTTTCAGTGTGGCACAAGCAAAATAAATACATGTAGTAACGTGCACAAAGCAGCAGACATTCTGCAACGTGCTCTTGCTAACATCGGGAAGACGACAATACCCATATGGGCCACGTGACAATCTCAATATCTGGTTTCATAGGGGCTCTATTCAACACAAGCTTGTCAAAAGTGTTTTCCCTGGGATAGAGCCCTCTAATTCACAGTTCATCCTACGGATTTTTTGAGGAAGAGAAGAGCCTCTACTTGGCTATGGCTGAGGTCACAGGAAGATATGATGGTGTGCTTCTTTGCAGCATGTAACCCATTGATAGAACCTGCAATCCAAGTATTTGAAAGCCTGATTCCTGCCATTACAGGTGTTTGTCTCTCCCTCCAGTTGGGGTTGGAGGAAGCTCATCTCTCTGAAGGAACTCTTCTTTGCCCTCTCCATCTGTTTACTCTTAACAGATGCTAGCAGCTCGAGTGGTGGTAGGGGGTTGACTCTGGGATCCTTGTCCACTCATGGGCTTTGGACAAGTGAGGACTAGAGAGGTTTCCCAGATTGGAAGGAGCTAATGGCAATTTGGAAGGCAGTATAGATAAACAACAGGAGAGAGAGGGAAGGAAAAATTGAACCACTCTTGGTCCCCCTGGACAATATCAATTCAACAACAAAAGAGTGCAACCAGCAAACGAAGAGCTGGCAAAAGAAATCACTCTTGTTTTGATAAAAGAACCCTCACTCACCAACCTAGTTGGTGACATGCTTCATCATCGGGTTCCCACAAGAGAGGCAGGATGCCTCTCTGGTGTGCTACGATGCCTGACCAGAGCGGAGCAGGATTTTTGCTGTATGGAGTAAGTGCAATACGTGAGTGAAAAAAGTGATTGCAAATGCGTTTGTTTTATTCCCCAAAAGTTTTAATGGTGGAAAAACTAGGCACGGGTAAAAACAAGTGCGTTGGATATTTTTGATAACTGGTTAAATTGACCAGGTACATCCTAATGTGAAAAGAAGAATCGGTCAACATGTTTCTGCTTCAAATTACTCTTAGCGAAGCATTCATCAGGACCAGCACACCACGGCGGTATGCGCACGCTAAGGTGCACCCTAACCTGTGGTGGGAAAAAAACAAATGGACTCACGGTTATAGTTGAGCCTTCAGGATTTCTGAAAGCCGCAAGTATCAGTGGAAATAAAGAGACATACAGATAGACGGAACAAATCACATGGCACAAAATACATGATAGCTCAAATGCATTGGGAATGTTCATAAGTGACAAAACTCATGCCACTGTATAGTGCTCTTCAAAGTACAGCACCTGGTTCTATCGTTAGTAAACTATAGTGCTGTATCAGTGACAGTAATATGTGAATATTTAGTACTATCACGGCGCTTCTGATGGCATGCGAGGCTCTTTGCTTGTATGGTACCAGAATATAAATTAGAAAAGGAGTGCTTAAATTATTGCACGCCTACACGTACATTACTGGTAGATTACTAATAAAAACAGTGAACATGACTACACAACCGAATCACGAGAGGTGGTAGGGCTCGTGATCCCAGTGAATAAGGCAGGCTAAAAGCATTGGTAAAAAACGAGGCTTACGTAAAGTTTTGGATAACCTCACAACATGGGTCCCGGTGGGGGGCGGTGGCTTATAGAGACACTCTGCAGAGGTTCGAAAACAAACAACACCAAGTTACATAAAAAATGGCCAATGAGTTACCGTGACTGTTTTAGTAATCGTAGCCTAACTCACTTCATCAAAGTCACACGCCCGTATGGCACCTGCATACTCCCTTCCGCGGACCCCGAAGATGCCATGGGGTCCGCTTTAGGCGCTTTTGAAGGAAGTGACCGTCCGGTGAAACTGGAATGCTGTGCACGTCACACATCCGTGGCACGTGACGTAGTGGCATTTTGCATGCGTGTAAACGTATTATGAAAGGCTGCAATGCTCACCTTCGAGCTAATGTGAAAGTACTTTGAACATCAATAAAGCTTTATTGGGAAGGTAAAGAGCAGTCGGAAAACTGCATTATTATGTGTTTGAGATCAGTAAAAAAGAGAGAAATTAAAAAACGGGGGCAGACACTACTCTGTAGGCTAGAGGACAAAAATAAGCTGACACTAAAAAAGTGTTTTAAAGCGTGAAACCAATATTTAGGAACAGATTCTCAAGTAGATCCTTACAGTATGACACAGAATAGAAAGATCTATCTGCTAAATGTCACTCTGTCAATTAATGGATATATATAGACTTAACCCACTATGATAGGTGAGTAGTGTAATGGAATTCTAGATCCTGAGTTAAGAAAGGCCTGTAAACATTGGGGAAGAGCTCGAATTTCCAGAGACTTAGTGTCTCATCACTGTACCCCACTGAATGTTATCATTGAGTCCATGCACATGTGTGGAAAGTTGATAGACCCACCGTTATTCCTTCTCGAACAACATTGAAGATGACTTGTTCCCTGGTTTAATTTGCTCAATAACAGTTCAACGCAGATCGTTGGTAGTGTGGTTGAACTGTAAGAAATGTTCAGCCAACTTGGTGGTATTCTTTTTACACCAGATGTTACTTCGGTGTTCGCACACCCTTTGTTATATTTTTTGTGTGGTCATGCCCACGTATCTTAATCCGCATGGGCAAGTGATCAAGTACACCACATTCATCGAATCACAGTTCGTGTGCGAGCATTGTGTCCATGTCTTGCCACTCTCCAGATTTAGTGTTTTTGTTGGTGTGGTCAGGTGGCAAACACTGCATGATCCACAGGGAAAGTGGCCTGTGACTCTTGGTAGACCCCAAGCGTTAAGTACCGAAGGATCTTCATCAGTGTTAGTTTTCCTGGGGCTTGTATGCACTAGGGCGTCCTTAATACTTCTTGCCTTCTTAAAAGAAAACAAAGGATTTCCCCACTTTATGTTGTTACTTTCTAGGATGCGCCAGTGTTTTTTGATGGATTCAGTATCCACGTTAGATGCAACACTATATGTAGTGACACTGGTTAGTGGATCTTCTTCAGTATGTCTGGGTATGTCTTCCAGGAGGGCCTCTCTGGGTTGATTTCTTGCTCTTTTGCAGCTCCTGTTCAGGATCCTCTCAGGGTAACCTCACTTGCAGAGTTTTTTTGTAAGTTCCCCAGATTGAGAACGATAGTCCTCCACCATACTGCAGTTACGCTTTATGTGAAGGTATTGTCCATAAGGGAGATTTTCCCGCAGAGGCCTTGGGTGGAAACTGGAAAAACACATTATTTTTGGCTGTTTGTTTATAATGTGTTTTCGTGAGCAGTTTTCATTCTGACTTTGATATCACAACATCCAAGAAGATAATTTCTTCTCTATGGAAGGTATACGTGAACCTGAGGTTGGGGTCACGGGTATTGATCCAGTCAAAGAATTCCAACAGTGAGCATTCAGGTCCTTGCCAGACAACATAAACGTCATCTATATATCTCTTCCAGAATGAAATAAATGACGTATATGGGTTGTCTGTAGTCAGAATGTGCTTGCACTCAAAGTCGTGGACATAGAGTCCAGCCACGCTCGGAGCGAAGGTACTGCCAATTGAAGTCCCTGTGGACTGTAGATACAGGTACCCCCTGTATTCAAAGAAGTTTTGTTTGAGTGCTAAAGTAGCACACTCGATGACAAACTGTTTAGGTGTCTGAAAGTCCCAGGGAGCTGCCTTTAGAGCCTCTCTGAGGACCCGGATAGTATCATCCTGGTGAATGCTGGTATATAGACTCTCGATATCGAGAGTGACCAGAATAGTAGAATCGTTGTCCACTATGAGATCTCGCAGAAGAGTCAAAAGGCTCTTAGTATCCTTTAGATAAGTGGAGGTCTTTTGAATGAGAGGTTTCAAGAAAAAGTCACAGTAGCGTGACAAAGGCTCCAACAGAGAGCCAATGCCCAACACGATAGGAGGTCCAGGTGGTGATGTCCTATTCTTGTGGGTTTTAGGCAGAGTATAAAAGTATGGAATAATCCCATCGCCTGTTAGAAAGTCTAGCTCCTGTTTAGTAATGTACCCATTAGCTTCAGCGCAGCTGACCAATTTGGTGATCGTGGCCTTGAGTTGTGTAGATGGATCTATGGGTAGCGGGGTGTAGTTTCTGCGGTCATCTAAGAGGCGCCTACACTCTTTATCAGAATCCGTGGTGTCCTGGATAACCACTCCCCCACCCTTGTCTGCTGATTTTATGACAATGGAGGTGTTGGCCTGTGGGATTGTAAAGCTTGAAATTCCACCGCACTCATGTTTTTGAACACTCCTGTTTCTTGAAATGCCTCAACATCATTGAACACTGCCTGTTCAAAGGCAGTTATTTCTGCTGGAACAGTGTGTGGTGGAGGGTAAATTTAGTTTGTAAACCTGTGTCACTAGAGGAGTCAGAAGCCTCAAGAGGGCTTTGCTTCTCAGAAAAAGATTTCAGTTTTAATTTCCTGAAAAACTCTGCTAGCTCGCAGTGCAAACGAAACCGATCCAGGCGTGCAGTTGGTACAAAACCAAGCCCTTTCTCTAGGACCATGCACTCTGTTGGTGTGAGGTTCACAGAAGAGAGGTTTGTAATTAAACTCTGTGATTGCTGGTTCCCGCTTGTTGGCCCCGAGATTTGCTGTGTGTGTTGTTCCCCACAGCCTCCTCCTGTTCCCAATGGACTTGGTTCGTCCCTCTTCTTTTCCAACGGCCTCTCCGGCCTCTTTCTAAAAAAGGCGGTCAGTAAGTGTTTTTTTGCAGGGGTGGAAAATGTTCAGACGAATCCTCTCAGCAGAGTGTTCACCTCATCCCCAGACTTCATGCTTCATTCATTCAAAGAACAGATGCAACAGTGGGGCATTCCTCTTGAGTTGAAAGTCCCATCATCCTGGCTTTTGCTCCAGGCGTAGGTCAAAGGATGCTTGGGAGGTGGATGCTGTGTCCCTCCCTTGCCAAGATGTCTTTATCATGCCTTTTCTTCTTTTGCTCTACTAATGAGGGTTGTTGTGAAGATCCAACATGAAGAGACCTCCATGATGTAAAAAAAAATGTAATTTATCATTTTATCATGACAGTGACAAAACAAACAATAACCACAAATTCTGAGGAGCATTACAGTGGGGACAACACATTCATGTAGCATAGAGGACACAGTTAATGGCTGGTGCTGTAGTATTGACAGAAGGATCTGGTACATGGGAGGGAAGAACAAGCAGTGGGGATTGGACGGGGTCAGGATCAGAGTGGCATTTAGGACAGCTAGAGGATCTTGCGGGCTCTAGACATGCCAGGGTGCTATGTGTGACATAGGGTCTATGTAGGAATTTGTAATGGATGATCTTGTGATGGTGGTTAGGCGAAACAAAATGTTGTCAGTTAAGGGGCACTCTAATCAGCCACCCATGTGTTCCTAAATTTCCCATTGCATGGGGATAGGAGGACAATACATGCACGGTACAGCTTGGATACCAACCAAACCCCATCGCCATCGGTGACCACGAGTGTCAAGGAGGCAAACTCCTCTGGGGCCAATGGATCTGATGGTAGCAGGGTCCGGAGGGCGCAATAGAGGAGTTGTAAAACAAAGTGGTTCAAATAGGTGGTATTGGTGAAATGCACATCATCAGAATGGGAAAGAATGTGACTGTCTAGAAAGAGGTCACCAAAAGTGTGCATGGCGTGTTATGTCAATGTGCGCTGGACCAATTTCTTCTGTGTTATAGGAAGCCAATGATTATCTACCAGAGGTAACGCAGGGGAGTAAAGGAACCCTACCCCCAATAATGGGAGAAGCTTCCTCCAGGCCCAGCTGGTGGTGGAGAGCGTTTGGATATCAGTGGGATCCAATAGAAGCCCCGCAGGCAGTATCCAGCATAAGGACAATGGCTCAGCATGATCTTTTTCGAGTTTAGAATAGGAGAGAAATGCATCTGGATCGTACCAGCAATGGGCGAATCAACACTGTGCAGCTAGGTAATAAAAAGGAAAATGTGGAACACCAAACCCACCATGCCTATATGGGAGGACGAGAGAGTCCCAGCCAATGCGTAGTAGGTTGCGCGCCCAAATTACGTTACTCTGTAGCAAGGTGAAAAACAAATTAGAGGAATGGGTATATTTAAAAAAAGCAATAAAAACCAGGGGAGGACCACCATTTTTATGATCGCGATGTGACTCGCAATTGAGAGGGGACGACGGAGCCACCATTCCACCTGGGTGGTTAGTTGCTCTATAGCCAGGCCATAATTCAATCGAATGACTTGCTCCTTGTCGCAATGTAAGTAAACGTCCAGATATTTAACCGGTCCATCGCACCAGGTCAGAGGGAATTCACATTGCATGGCTGCAGTGGCTTCTGTAAGGCGGAACAGCTCTGATGTGGTCCAATTGATGTGTAGACTGGAGAGGCCTCTAAATCTAACTATCTTGCGGAGGATCAGAGGTAGGTTGTCAGTGGGATGGCATACAAATAGTAAAATATTGTCCACGTACAGAGAAAGGAGCAGGGGTCCAGTATTAAACTGCAGACAGCGATGCAAATGGTTTTCCTGAAGGTTCCGCACTAGTGGGTCCATAGCGATAATGAAAAGAAGCGGGGACATGGGCCAACCCTGCCGTGTTCCCCTGGTGACAACGAAAGGAGACATGAGCAAGCCGATGACCTGAATTTGTGCCACCGGTTGGGAATATAAAAGCATGACCAATGAGATGAAACTGTGCGATATACCCAGCTTGAGTAGTGTGGCATTCAATAAGGGGCACTCCAGAGGATCAAAGGCCTTTTCAGGGTCAAATAGGGCCATGGCGTCTGGGGCCTCTGGAGAGATTCTGTTAGGCACTGAGAAGGCTGTACGCAGGTTCAAGGATGTGGAGTGGTGAGGGACGAAACCAATTGAATAGGGAAAATAATCTGATCCAATAGAAGTGTGAGGTGAGTGGCAAGGATCTTTGCCGGTATTTTATTATCAAAATTGAGGCACGACAAGGGCTTATACAAACCACACTGCTGCAAGTCCTTACCAGGTTTCAGGAGCAAAGTGGTTACCGCTTTCCGCAGTGTTGGTGGGAATACCCCAACTTAAAGAGATTCCACATGCATGGTGAGTAAGTGGGGAGCCAAAAGGTGCTTAACGTTTTTATAAAAGACCCCAGTAAGTGCATCCAGGACGGGAGCCTTGGACCTGTTGATTGAATCTATTGCTTGCACTATCCCTTCACTTGAAATCGGCTTGCTGAGAAACTGTTGCTGGGCGCTCGTAGGCCAAACCATAGCCATCTCAGCAAGGCATGGTGTTAGGTTAGCAGTGTCCCCAGCCAGATGGGAGCTGTAAAAGTTTGTGTAATAGCTGAGCAATGGGGTTAGAACCCCATTGTTGTTGGTCACCCGCGTTCCAACTGCTAGTTGCCTTTCTGGGATGTAAGAGGTACCCCTAGTTGGGAAAGCAATCTAGCCAACGTGTGGCCATGTCATTCTCCCTCTCCGTAGCGGCAAGCTGTGGCATACTTCCCCCTAAAATGTGCCTCCTGATCAGCAGGATCGCGATATTCATCTAACAGAGTTGTTCACCTAACCAATTGAGGCTTGTGATGCTGCTGGGCATCAGCCGGGTCCAGTTCTACCAACTCACTTTCTTAGTGAACCAGGCTTCTACGTATGTCGCGAAACACCCCAGAGTGCTTAGAAATACAGATACCACAAATATAGGCCCTAAATGCCTCCCAAAGGGTAGCCTGCATAGTGACTGAACAAACGTTAAGCTCAAAGTATTCTACAACTGCGGAACAAAGCTCAGAGTGGAACACCCCGTACAGCAACACCATGCGTGGGAATCACCACTGCAGCTCCAAGCCCCCTAGTAAGAATGTGTATGGTCATTTGGCCTAGGGAGTGTTCAAAGAGTGCCTGGATGAGGTCCGAGACAGCGCCCAGCCACGGGGTAAGGGAAGTGGATATGAGCCAATAGTGAATACGGGTCTACATATCATGGGGTGTAGAGTAAAACATGTACGCAGGGGCAGAGGAGTGCAGTAGGTCCCAGGGATCACGGAGCATGTAAGTGTTGCCGAGGTCATGGAGGATGCGCAGTGAACGGGTTTTCCTCGGCATCACTGCATCAGTAGTGTCTAGCCAGTGGTGTAACGAAACATGAGAGGGCCCCCCTGCAAGTTCCGTGGAGGGGCCCCCTCCAGACTCAAACAGAGCTCTCCGGCCAGGGCACTGTGCTGAGGGGCCCCCCTGGAGCTTTGGGGCCCCCGCACTGCGGGGGCTGCGGGGACCTGTGTTACGCCACTGTGTCTAGCTGAAGATATAGGAGCATGTTAAAATCACTGCCCAGTATGATGTGATCAGCGTCTATGCGTCCTATCAGGGACATAAGTGACTGAAAAAAGTCAGGAGTGTCAATGTTGGGGGCGTAAATGTTAACTAGCAGTACGCGCTGCCCTGCCTGGATGTCAGCTACTAGGACATATCTACCATCCTCATCGAGGAAGTTGGCTGTGGGGTGGAAGGGAGGTTTTTATGTATTAATGTACAGACTTCACACACGCATAGCACGAAAAGTGTCAGTGTGGGCCACGATGAGGAGGCAAAGGTGGTAGAGCTCTCTGGGGTGAGGTGTGTCTTGTGTAAAAAGGCTATCTGTGGGCAGAGTACTACAGCACTTGTTTCCCCTTGCAAGGACTGTTGAGGCCTCTGATATTCCACGAGAGGAACAAGATTTCCGCTAGTGACTTCCCAGTGTTACTTGTCACCGCCATGTGACTGTGGTCTCTACATGTGTCAGCAGTGTGGTCGCACAGTGTCCTCTATGACTGAAGGATGTAGATTCACAAAAACAATCAACCAGTAACCCCCCCCCCTTCACCCCTCAGCACCCTCCACCCACACAAGGCACAAACAAGCCTGGCGAACCCCAATAGAAATACCCAAAAAGAACATAACCCCACAAGGTCGCCAGAGTGGTATTCACCTCAGAGGAAAGCAACGCTGCAGCAGGCAGACCCTGCTTGTAGGATGAGTTAGCAGGAGCTGAAGTAAAGAAGGGTCAATCTTTGTCACCAGTGGAGTGCAATCCAGGGTACAGCAGAGCAGATAGCCACAGGACATCTCAAATCGTTGGTTCTTGAGGTCGATCTGGGGGGACCCTAAACTGGGAGTCGGTACCAGCTGGGTGCCTTAGTCCAAGGGGAACGCTTGCTATTGAGTGAAGGTCGGGGGCGAGCGCTCAGGTGTGCCGCATCCTACAGGCAAATGTTCTTTGGCATATTGTTTACAGAAAGCAAAGGTGTCCGCCGGGTTGTCAAAAATAAGTAGTTTACCATTAACATCCACCCAGAAGCTGGCCGGGTAGAGCAGTCCGAACCACAGGCCAGGCTTCCATTCCATTGCGCTGATTTAGTATTGACAAACTTACGTTGCGCCTCCTGCACCACCATCGTGAAGTCAGTAAAGAGGGAGAATGCAGATCCCTGATACTGGAGTGGACCCTGTTCATGTGCAAGTATCAGGGCAGTGTCGCAGTCCAGAAGTTCAGAAGCCAAGCTAGTATTGGCCGTGGTGGTACACCAGGGGAAGAGCGCTGGCCAATGGATCTGTGGGCTTTTTCCACGACAAAAGTGGATGTGAAAGTCTGCCGACCAAAGAGTTCGTAGAGTAAGCGTTCCACAAACAGGTCTAGGCGGCCAGTGTCAGTGGGCTACGCAATACCCAGTATGCAAAGATCATTGTGCCGCCTGCGGGTCTCCAGGTCATTCTTGATGGCTACTGTCCTAAGGCGAAGTTCCAGCTTCTCTAGCCTCTTAGTTGTCATATTGGCCCTATCCTCTAGACCAGAAATGTGTGAGAGTGTCAAATCTGGTATCTATGGCACAGAATCCAGCTCAGAGCTTCACAATAATAGAATCGGTGCTGAGCAGTTGTCTGATGTCTCGATCTCAGGCGCATCAGTGGTTTTGGACTTTTCAAACCATAACTTGCGCTGTTTTGGGTCACCGCACACTATGTCTAAAGGGGCTTCCAGTGGGGCGGATCGATAGCCAGGTGGGGCAGATCAGAGGGGGCGATAGCAGCGCACCGGGAAGCTCCACTTATCATTCCAGGTCTGCTGTGGGTCTATGATTAGCAAACAACCAGCAGAATAGCGGCCATAGGAAGGAGCTAGCTTAGAGTCACATCAGCCCAATGGGTCCTGTAGGGCTATGCGGTTGCCACTTGTCCGAGGACAGCCAGGAGCAGTGAGGACAGTGAGCCAGGCTGCAGAAGTGTGGCTGGGTCAAGAACCCCCAGGAGCGGCTTAGGACAGCAATCATGTGGATAAGCAGCATCCTATGCACAGGGGCAGGAGGCCCAGCACAGTAGAGGAAGGCAAGCGGGGGACTGCAGCAAGAAGGAGAGTATACTAGGTCCTGGAGGAGGCCCTTGGCCTTGCTCACAGGGCAGCTGCCGTCCAGCACGCAACTGGAGCAGCTGTGGTCGTAGTTCCCTACCGCAGTGGAACAGGCGCAGGTCTTCTAGGTGCCCCGAGTCCTCTATGGGTGGATGGAGGCGCCGGGGGGAGGATCCTTGCAAGTCGCAGAAGGCAGCTAGGGCAGTTGATACGGCTCCCCCAGGAACTGATAAACTTTCTTTAAAATTACTACTGATAATCAAGGATGGGTTAAGCCTAGCAACGCCGATGGAAGCATCAGGGTTATCTTCATCCTGAAAAACTCTGGATCTCTAGGAGGCGACACATCAAGAATCCACATTGAAGCCTAAAGAAGCTATTTGAAGAGAGGAAACCATGACTGCCAAACTTCTGGGAACATCTCAAAGAGTTGTGATGATGGAAATCTGAACTTAGTGGGTCCACCTCCTGCTTATCCTGTCCCTTGGCATGTACTGCCTTTGTGGGAGAGGTGTGGCACAGCAGCCAGAGCAGCTGACTCCGGGGTGTGGGGCTCACGGTTCAATCCCCAACGCCAGTGGCAGCTCAGCCCAGCATCAAGTGACTCTGGGCAATAGCTCACTTAATATCCCTGACAGCCCCCAGTGCCTGGATACCCTTAGGGGGTGATAGTTCATAATTTACAGATCTGGAATTAAATTACTCTCTGTTCATTCTATGATCTAAGGCGAAAAATCAAACAGAGCCTAAACCCTGGCATTCCCACTTGTTTGGATGCACCTGTGTTACCATGCCATCTGTGACGGTCAGCAGAGGTGAACCTTTACCTCCATGGCAAAGGCTTGTGGTGCTGAGAACACTATCAACGCCCTCCAGTTGGAGGATCTCCTTTCCATCAATGACTTGGGCTCCGCGTTAGACTTCCAAAGTCGCCTCCCATCTAATGCTGCTGGCCGTTTTCTAGAGATTCTAGATCATCATGCTAACTTGCCTTCTTTGATGACAGACTATCTGGAATATGCCATTTGCACATCCTCCTCTTGCTGGAGTGCCTTGACACCAATAATGAAAACTTGTGTTTTTCCAAAGCAACAGACAGAAGAACTGGATAAAGCATATCCCGTTCAAAAGTGTAATCAAAATATGGCTCAAATGGGGTCATATAGGATTAGCCATGCATAAAAGATGGATATCTGTGGTTTGTCCGTGAATAGAAAACTGAGGAGGTCTCTCCTTTTTATCATACTGGAACAAGGTAGGAGCTTTCAAGGAAGGGGAAGAAATAAAAAAGAACTTTAAACAAAGAAGAACTGGAAGGGGTCTGGAAGGGAATCTGTCCTGGAGCCAGCAGGACCTCCAAAGTAAACATTACAATGGAGACAGAAACAATGGGGTAATAAATGAATGAAGTTGTCATCTGTTTATGACTTTTTTGAATAAGGAAGATATGAATTATTTTTTCCTGGCTTTTGAAAGAGAACATATTTTGTGTTAGATCCTTAATGTAAGAGGATAGTGCATGATGCAGTAGCCCCACTCCCTCTCTAAACCGTGACCCCTGTCTTACATCTCCACATTATAATCCAAACTCCTTATCTGCCCCCTTCATGGGATCCTAAACACTGCCTGAACTTTGATACCCTCTTGTTTTCCCGCCATTTTCGCATTCATCATTTCACCTCACTCCCTGTCACTGTGCATTCCCTCTCTCTAGTCTTCACACTGCTTTGCACGTTCCTTGTAAACTATGACCCTGCACAACACCCTCTTGCTTTGTGGCAAGGCTTTCCCCACATAAATCAAATTTATTGGTACAGGAATGTCCCCTGCATTGCTAATGGGTGTGTGCCCCTGTCCTGAGTGGCAGATTTTATGTGAAATGGGTATCCTGAATTTTATTTGGTTACTGGAATCACATTAATCTAGAGTGTGTACAGAGGCCCAGGCCTATCCTTGACAATGCACAGTCAACACAAGCTCTTGCAGCCCCTGTGGTGCAAGGGGACCCCACCCCTCCAGTGGCGCCCTCAACTCTTCTGGGGGCCCCCATTCAGGCAAAGGTCTGTGAATATCTCTGAGATATGGGAAACTCAGGGGCGCCCCATTAAATTCTGTAGGGAGCCCATTATTTTGTGTGATGCCACTTGCTGTGCGGTGACTTGAAGGGGTGCACTAAATGGATTAATGTCCCTGCCTGGATATATCATGTAAAGTGTATAATGTATTTTGAATTTGTATTGTGACTAGACGTTTTTCTCTATGTTGGTGTGAGCATGGTCTATTGACTCCTCTTGTGTAAAGTTCTGTGGTGAAGTGAAAGCCAGAACCATGCACTGACATTCTGAGTGAATGCTGAATGTGTGTGTGTGTATGTGCAGTATGTGTGCAGCACATGTATGGTAGAAGGACACTGTGTGGTGTGTGATTCTGAGCACTGGGGCTAGTGGGATCCATTTTGTATTCCCCTAGTTTGGCACGGCACAAGATGGAGGATGAGGACAGCATGCTCAGAGTGTGGAAGTGCATTGCCTGCATTCCTGTGGCTGAAGGATGTAGACCCAGACCCTGAAGTGTGGAGGGTGGATACAGGGCCACCTTTAAAAAATCCATGAAGTCTTTGTTAGCAAAGCGGATTAGTTCTTCTTGAGCAGATCTGAGGGTGCAGAGCAGGGCTGCAGTTTCTGTTGTTCAAGATAAGGAAGTTTCTAGGCAGGGCCTGCCTTTTTTCTGTCTCTGATTTGTGCTTCAGGAAGGATAAGGACAGCCAGGTGTAAAGAACTCCCACTTCATTGTGCCCATGCTTTGTGCACTCCTGCTTGGATCCAGCGCCTTTACTGCCTGCTGTGTGAGCCATCACTTTAATCAAGGCTGTTAATTGAAAGCAGCCTGAAAATGACATTTGATAAAGAACTAACAGAAATCGGTTCTAAAACGTTAGGCAGTGGATTCATATCCCCTGTCTGGAAAATGTGTAGAAAAGTTTGATCCAAACCATCCCCTTCATTCCAGTGCCAAGTTCTTCTTGACCAAGGAAGGGAGTGCGCCACAGAAAACTCAAAGAACTGCTGTGCAACCATGGTATCTGCAGGACAGCCAGTCTCCCAGGGGTGAGGGGACATCACCAAACACCACCACTCTCTGCTGAAAAAGCTGAGGATGTGTCTAAAGAGTCTAGTGGCCTGCCTGCATGCTGAGAGTGTAGGAGTGCACCCGTCCCTGCTGGAGGAGAGAGCGTATAGAAGGAGAGGCCCAACATGTCCCAGGCGTAATGAGCACCAAGAGCAAACTGATGCCACAAGAGACTTATGTAGTAGTGACCTGTGCTGTGAAATGGCCCACTGGTCTCTCTGGGCAGTTCCTGAGTGAGTTGTAACAAGACTGTACCAGAGTGTGAATTGCCACGCCACCTGGCAGCTTGCTCTGGCTTGATATACATGTATTGCTGCTGCTTATGCAGAGAAGATTGAGTTGGAGTCACAGAGGGAAGCCATGAGCAACCTGGAGGCCGCAACTCCCTCAAAGACACCCCAGTGAGAGACTTGGTGTAGAGATACAAGTGGCACAGCATGCTGCCAGTCTGCAGCCTACCTGTAGGTCCACCGCCATTGAATACTGGTGCTGCCACACCTCTCAGAAAGACTGTCCCATGAAGAGCATTCACAGCGAGCAGGACGCTGTGGTTTCCTGTGAAAGAAGAGTCAACTCCTTGAGGGCAGGAACGGATCCAACAACTGCTGCAACTAGCAGGTAACCAGCAGGGCTTGGTCTGGGACTGAGGCGTGCAAGCATGCCTGCTACGCTGATTTGAGACTTATTGCAAAACTACCACAAAAGACATTTAACTGAGTTGCTCATTTAACTCATGAGAACCTTTAGAGCTATCTACACTGGAGCCTATTCCTGGGCTATGCTGATAGTGTAGTGAGAACAGTAACAGCAGATTTTAACTGTAGCAAAGACGAGTATGATTATTGGAAGGAAGGGGATGAGTAGTGCCTCACTGTGAAAGTACAATTTATGACAAACCTGAACTGATATGGCCATTGGATTGAGTGGTATTAAATCCTGCTGTGATATTTTTTTCTTTTTCTTTTTCAATAAAGATAAGCACTGGGCTGGACATTATGTTATTGTGTCTGGTGGCTGCCTGTTGAGTTCTGAACTCATGCCACCCACATTACCTCCTGAAGATTCCTTTGACTGTTCGCCCGCGCCTACCTGAGAATTAAGTGTCAAAAGGGTTTACTTGGCCACGTTTACAAAGCCAAAGTAGGACAGACCTCAGTCCACTGTTATCGTTGTATGTCTTGCGAGTGCGCATGCGCAAGACGTACCACGTAGGAGTTATTAGTGAAGAAGGACGACAACGAGGAGGCAGGAGAGCGGCGATGTCAAGGAGGAGGCAGCAACGTGGCAGGTAAGTGCCTTCTAATTACATTTAATGGTTTTGGGAGGGGGGAGGGCGCGGAGCGGAGCAAAGTTCCACGGAGTTGCTTTCCAACTCAAATCCTGACTCAATTCAGCACTTTTCGCAGAAAAATGACTACTCCTTAAGTAACTCCATTGAAGAGAGGGACAATTCCTGGCTACACTCATTTTCATTAACAAATAGTATGGATCTAATACAGGCAATGGAGGTTAAGACCATTGATCTTGCTGATGATCTTGAAAGGCGTGCGCTATTGCCAATCAAGATTTCAAGTCTATCCGAACAATTAACCCAATATGACCCAAGCAACACCACAAGCCATCGAGAAGTGACTCAGCAATTTCAGCCCTCGCCCAATTAGATAATATAGACCAAAATGCACTCGAGGCCTCTGCATTAAAGGCAACTATGAAAACAAAAGACTCACCTACTGTCACAGATATCTATGAGAATCGTGATATTGTAGATGTAAAAATTGAGAATATTTCAAACTTACACACTTCTCTATTAAATGTTTTACAAACATCAATCATAGCACTTAAGATGTAGTGAGATGCGTTGGACATCCAGATTGACCTCATGAATGTAATAGCTTCTCAAATCACCGGTATAAATGCGAAACTTGAAAAATTGACAGACTTGATAATAAGGGTGGTAGAAACGAGAACTCCTGTTCGAACAGATTGTATGTGTGGTCCAATTATTGATAAGTTAAGCACTATACCAGCCATTTTAACAAATATTTTAAACAAAAGGAAAAATGACAAGTTAGAAACTATGACACGTAGGCATGCCCTAGAGCTGAGTAACTGCCCCAAGTTCTGAGCGCAGATAAACACCATTGGTCAGATACAAGCAAGCCGCTCAGCATCCCAGGAGAAACTCCCACCAATCCGGAGCTGGTAGAATGCGCACTGCAGTCCACTGACCAGTCATCAGCGAATGATGCTGAACAAAAAAAAAACATGATCCCTGTTCGAACCAAGAGACAGAAAAAATGTTCTGGGAAGGCAAGAAAGAACCTTCAGTGTATAGTGAAAAAAGCCCCCTGCAGTAACAGACTATATCCCATCTTTCAGGCTAAACCCGGAGCAACAAAGCATGGCAAGTATACACATCTTATCTCAACAAACCCTGACAAGGACAAGGTAATCGAGGAGAAGCTGTCAGTTTTGGAATCATTAGATACATCGCCTACAACAGATGGAATGGAAGAGAATCGACCGAAGGCATCTGAAAGTGCCCTGACTCAAGCTGACCAGGCAAGATAATGCAGTACGTAAATAAGGTCAAGCACGCCCGACAGCACACATAGGGTTTAGGAGCAGATAGGATTGTCTCCCTTGAAACACGGGAAAAATCGCAACGTGAATCTAATTCTACATGCGACTATCTTTCTCCTAACATCTAATATTATAAGTGATAATAGCAAAGAACTCACCCAAGGACCTGGTGCTCGAGTTATTACACTAACAAACAATAATCATGATAAGACACCACATGAAACTGTCCGGTGGGGCTGCAACCCATACAATAACTTCCAAAAGTGGAAGCACAGTAGTTAACATGAAAACGCAAAGAAAAGATGTGCCCAGAGGCGGAGCAGTCCAAAAAACACTCCAGGAAAATACTGACCCGGAGATGCTCCTCCACTCCCCATTACCTATAAGATATTCCTCGCAAAAGGAGAGTCCAAATCAGGAAATTCTCCTAATATGTTTCGCAAGGCCGGCAGGATATCCTCAATAGACGGCATATAATGAGATTGTTCTCTGAAATTCCCATTCGGAAGCATCTTAAATCATCAGGCTTGTCATCAGTCAAATTTCTTCCTAACAAGGACTACAAGCAGCCTGAACAAACCCTCACCACCTGGAGAACAGAGAAATTGCACTCTCCATCAGCCGCGGTCCGTGCAGGTAAGGGGGGATTTCGAGGGATGATGCAGAGGGAAAATTAGTTATTTATTTAATTTTGCCTCTGTATCGTCCCTCAAAATCCCCCTTAACCCGGCCCCACCGTCCCACAGCTGTTACCCGCGCGGACTGCGGCTGTCCTCCATCATGAATGCCAGCCAACCATTTGAAACATGGGGTATAACACTTTTAAACCCCATAAAACCAGGTCACCCTCTACCCCTGCTAATGCCGGCCAGGAGACTAAGGACTGAATTGGGACCAACCTCTTTGTATTCAGTTCTACAAAGTGCCCATTACACAATGGGAATAACTGAACAAACAAAAAGCAAACAGCCAAATGACCTGAACCAGGATCAGCCTTTAACGCCCCAAGAAAAGAGTGACCCCCTAAACAAGGGATTAGGAAGTCCCAAGAGGTCTCACGAAACCTCCTCTCCTAAAACATTGCAGGGGCAAAACATGAACTTCAGAGCGGTGTACCCCCACTGAACTAGGGGAAATACGAGATCATAGCTCTTCTAGAGGCCTGGCTAATTGAGCCAATGCCATTGGTAGGCTATACACTCCATCACATTAAGGCTATAAGATCACACCAATTTGGAAGACCAAAGGGAGGTCTTGCAGTATATGTTTCAAAAGCATTAAACAGCACCTCAAAGCAGCTATTTTCTTCAGCCCCGGGTCTACAAATAATTAAGTTAAGCACTTAGCACAAACACCCAATAACAATGGTAATACTGATTAATGTATGCACACCCCAATGTACAGGAAAAGATTGCTCTGTTAAAAAAACCATTGTCCATGATAACTGAAGTAAGGTTTGCAAACCCATTCTGGGAGATAATTGTGACAGGTGATTACAACACCATCTTAATTTACACCCCAGCCCAAGTCGAACATCTAGCATCAAAAAACACAAATTTGGGTGGTGCAGCCACAGTGTGGTCCTCCATCAGAGCATCCTGATCCTAATGGGCAAAGAGAGAAGAGTAAATGGCAGATCTCAGGATGGCACACCTCCGAGGTGCACATATCATGGTGGGAAACTCAGGGTCAATAATACACTATACAATCCTCTCTTTACCACTACTACCGTACTTGAGAAAATATGTAGTCAAATACACCACGCAAAGTGACAATTCATTTTAGCAACTGAAGTTCAGTGTAAACAATCCAAGGCACATGAGTGCCCCAGTAGAAATTGGCTCATTAAAAACAAACACATTGAAATGCTTGAGGTGGACACACAATTCAATCCCTGACCTGGCCAGCATGGCGAAAGAGACTCTGGAGTCCGGCAACAGGCCCAGTTGCAGCCAAATGGATGTTTAGACGGAGTTCACAATGAGACTGCTACTTCAGTCTCGCACAGTAGAACAAACTAGGAGGCAAGTCAACAAGCAGTCTGAAGGCTTTACAAACAAATGCCAAGCCTTTAAAAAGGAACTAAGAAGAGTAGTAAGAAGTTTAGAAAAAGCCCAATGCACGAATGGGAGAAAATAAAAAAAACCCGAGGAAGCAATATAAAAAACAACTTTAGGAAGATTGGAAAATGAAAACATGCATTTTGGACAAAGCTCTTTTTTAATGCTAAGCAAACCAACACTAGAGCATTGTGGGGAACCATAAATTGTATTAGTAGATCCACAAGCCTAATAAGCAACTCAAGTGTGCCAGAGAAAGTGTGGGCCGACCATCTAACCAAGATTTTTCCCACATGTATATTGTTAGAGAATACAGAGCAGGACAGTAGCTAAAACACTGGGAATAATGAAATAAAATATATCACTATCTCCACAAAAAAGGGTATTGGTAAATTATGTATTACTCCGCACTGTCCATTTGGGCAGGAGATCCAGCACTATCCATCAAATAAAGTTGCAAAAGTAATAATGGCATGGCAAAGAGAGGGTCAAACGGCATTCTGCAGGCTATTTTCAAACTTGATCCTGAATACTGGACAATCCCCCTGTTGTCACTATACAAGGAGGAGGAACCAACAGCCTCAATTCCCATTAGCTGGAGAGAGTCAATAATAAACCCGGTCTTTAAGGGTGGAGACCGGACCAACCTGGCCAACTTTAAGCTAATAGCGCTTATAGACTCTGAAGCAAAATACTACTCATCACTAATCTTTGAGGAGCAGGTTGAATGGTCCAACATGAACAACTTGGTCCCATTCAATCAGATAGGGTTCCGAAGATGGTTTGGAACCGCTACAAACATCCTAGCCGTTACCCTAATAGCAGATAAGTGTAAGCGCCTGCAGAAAAAGCACTTTACCAATTCGATCGTGACCTTTTGTGGAGAAAACTTAGGAAATGGGGCCTTCCAGACAGAATACTACGAGCCATCGAACAGTTGTACACAAGTACCTGAATTCAAGTTAAAATAGCTGATGGCACAAGATTGTCAAGGACAATTCCTACGGAAGTAGGTCTCAAACCTGGCTGTTTGTAAGCCCGACATCTGTTCAATTTGTTTAGGGCAGATCTGTCTCCTTGACTTTACCACATAAATGCTCACCCCAGTATGTGGGCACTTTAAGCTTGACACATCTTTCCTCTGCGTATGATATAGTCTTGCTCAGCCTAACAAGGGTGGGACTCCAAAGATCACTTATCAAACTAGCAGAATATGTCAAGGTGAACAAATTTGAAATTAATATAACAAAAATTACAATAATGACTTTTGGGAATTGGTCTGGGCCACCGCTCAAGCTCGGAGATGAAATCCTAGAGAAGGTTAGCAGTTGCAAGTACTTGGGATTGTACATAGACAAGAGATTAAAATTCCAAACACACAAACAGTAAGTCGCCAAGAAAGGAAATGTCCTGATTTATGCACTCTGTGTTCTTGCTAAGAAGCTGGACGGACCCTCTTTTAAGCCACTATTGATGGTCATAGCGGCTAAATTGTTACCAACAGTGGCTTAAGCAAGTGTTGTCATGCACGGTAAAGATGCATCACTTTTGGAGAGATTACAAGTCAATGCATCTAATCGGGTGTTTGCCCCCCCCCCCCCCCCCACACAATGCTTTACCTGCTCTAATTCGTTTGGAATTGGTCTTATGCAACAAGCCCTAAGGAGAAGCTACTCCACAATAAAAACATGGTGTAAAATCTGGTCAAATCAAGGAAGTTTATTAAATAATGTCCTATGGCTGGCATTGGAAACAGATCCTCAGTCGTCCCATAGCGAAGATCTGCAGTCATCGTTGAAAGTAACAATTACAACAGACCTTTGGAATAAGAACTTGCCCTTTCCATCATTTTGCCAATTAGTAAATTAAGCCGCTAAAATGCGCTCTCATTTAGAAGATAAAAACAAACTAACCAGCCGCACACATGCTTGGTTCGTCCCACAAACTTATGAAAAACTGTAACTGGCCTCATACCTAAGTATGACATACTCAGCGCATATAATGAGAAAACTGATGGCAACTCATTTTGGCATTCTGCCATCCATGGCCGACCAACCATTCTTGGACAGCGATAATAAAAGGACTTGATCCAGCTGACCCCCAGCTCAACTGCAAATTGAAGAAATACTTGATTTTATTTGAAAAAGCTACTTGGTCCGAATCCACGTGACTTGCAGAACCATACGAACTTAGGGCCAGATGCATCAAAAAAGCAATCTGCGATTCCCAAACAGCGATTTTAACTGAATCGCTATTTGAGAATCGCAAAACACTATGCAGGTAAAAAAATCACTACAAAATTGCGATTCAGTAATATTCGCAATTGCAATTACCGATTCCCAAAATAGCGAATTGGTAATTGCGATTACGCAAAATAAGAAATTGCAATTGAGCAAATCTGCTATTCGGATGCAGTCTGATGACATCACAACCAGGAAGCGTGACTGCCCATGAAGTTTCTGGGTGCCCGAGGCTGGGAGCAGGAGCACACTACTCAGGAGCCCATCAGGAGTGCAAAGACAGGCACTGAAACACAATGGACACACAGGAGAAGGCAAAGGAGGCTGCAGGACACAAAAGAAAACAAAAATGCAGTGAAAAAGAATTGGAGATCCTCATTGAGGTAATGGTGAAAAGCCATGAACAGCTTTGTAGTAAAAAATATCCCTGCACATCCCTGAGTCGGAGAAGAGGAAAATCTGTCTGGACATACAAGCAAAAGTAAATGCCATAGGTGTCACACACCGCTTCATAGAGGATCTACGGAAGAGCTGGTACGACTTGCGCTCAAGGCCAAAAGAGAAGGTTGCAAGCAGGCTTGCGGACGCAAAGAAAACCGGTGGAGTACCATCTACAGAGCCGGGGTCCACACCCCTTGAGGACTAGGTGGAGTCCACCCTACAGCCAGAATTAATCAGTGGCATAGAAGACATTGACAGCTCAGCCACGCCCAACAACAGACAAGGTAGGATGCATGCTAAATCACCCTTGACACATTACTCACTAAACACCCCACTTAAAAACGACTCAATTATCAAGTATGATTGCCACTCCATGCCACAATTTTGTTACCACCCAGCAATGCATCATAGGAGATGCAGTCCCACACATAAGATAGTAAAGCATTGATACAGAGAAACATATCCGCAGCTGAGACACACCAGTAAAAGACCAAGTGAAGCACAGCATTTAGGTATACCAACTAAAGCACATTTAATTTGAAAATAACAGAAAGTAGGACACCACAGATACAGGAACAGGCAGGGGAAGAGAAGTCAGACCACACAACACAAACAACACCTGCGTGTGTTATTTCATCACGTCTATGTCTGCCATCTGCTGCACCTACAACACCTGCTGCTCTGGGACGTGGACCTGGTTCCTCCTCATCATCAGAATCAGAATCTGTGAGGTCCAATGGTATGCCATTGGTTGTTGCTACGTTGTGCAGCATGGCACAGTGGCCACAATGTTGCACCAGATCTCTGGCCTATACTGCAGTACTCCTCTACTTTTGTGTAGACAGCGGAGCCTACCCTTCAGTAGTCCGAATGTCCGCTCTATGATATTGCGTGTAGACCTGTGTGCAGCATTGTGTTTCCTTTCACTCTGAGTTGCAGGATTGAGGTATGGTGTGAGTATGAAGGAGTTCGCAGCATATGCACTGTCACCTACAGGAAGAAAGGCATATGGTTAATCACTGTCCTATTTCTACAGATTTAATGAGTCCATCGGAGTGTGTCACATGCTTTTACCTATCAGGTTTCCTTCGCCAAATTCACCCCCAGTGAGACGTGTGTATATTCCACTGTGTCTGAATATGAATGAATTGTGCGTACTACCAGGATATTTGGCCACTATGTCAGTTAATATGTGTGAGGCGTTACATATGACTTGGATGTTGAGTGAATGAAAGGATTTCCTGCTCCTGAACACATACCCTTTATTTGAGGGGGGGGCATGTGTCCTATCAATGCACTCAATTACAAGTGGGAATTATGCTATCTGTTCGAAAACCAATTTGGTCTGCTGCAATGCCTGTTGTGTAGTGGAGAGTCTGATGTAATGGTGTTCCTCTCATTCAAGAAGCGTGAAACACAACTCTGGGACACCCTTCCCGCTGCAGCTATCGCCCCCTAGTAGCTCCCTGATGCTAGTAGGTACAGTGAACATTGGACCTGCACATGTGTGGGAATGGCTTGGGTCCTGCGGGTTGGATGCTCCAGTATTGGTTGTGGATCAGCTATCAGGTCTAGTATTGTTGCTGAGTCTAGTCTATATTTGTCATGGATTTCTTCCTCTGTCTGCTGACACAGGGTTATGCGCACTCTGTAAATGCGTTCCTTTCTCCTTCTCCGTGCTGCAGCTTGAATCTGCATCCTCCTCGCGATGACATACAGCGCTACCATTGTGAAAGACGAACTCTGGGCCTGTTTAAATAGGTTGCACCTGGTTACCACCTGGCCTGAATTGGTGGTAAATTGAAAGTGCAAAATTAAGATTTCTGGCTCATTTGCAATTAGCTAATGTTTCATACATTGTTTTGCGAATTCTCAATTTGCAAGCACCATTTTTGCCTATTAGCAATTTGAGAATCTCAAATTGCGAATTCGCAAATGAAAATTCGCAGATTTGTTGATTTGCAAATTGGAATTTGCAATTTTTTTATACCAATTTTGCGATGGTGAAAATGTTCATACATTGAAACAAGCTATTTTGCGCTCGCAAACGCCCGATTTGCAGCATTAGCAAACGCAAAATACCTTGATACATCTAGCCCTTAGGTTGGTCAAAGAACAAAGGCAGCAATAGACTCAATGTTGTTTACGGGTGAAATGGGTTGTGTGTGATAATATTTTCCTTAAAAGATCGTGGGGCTTTAGGAGCAATACGGCATCTTATTGATCACTATTTGCCAACAAGTCGTGGTGATTTCACAGGTTGTCAATAACAAGGAATTGTGATTTCCTGGTGGTTTTAACCTTTACTGGCGAGATGGCTGTTTATGATGATTTGTATTTACTATTGATTTAGGCACTAATATATATATATATATAATCTTTATTCGGTTATATAAAAACAGTTATAACCATAAAAGCATTTACAAAGAACATATCACCCACAATATACACAAAGTGTAAAATTATTTAGAGTAACAGGGATTCTTTCAACCAAGGTTTGTTCTGTGATTATAAATACACTTTAAAAACGTAACAACACTTTTTGTAATCAGTGTAGTGTTCTAAAATTGTAGGTGCAGCATAGCAGGACAACATCTTCTGAAACCAAGAGTTCTTAACAGTGGAGTCAACCATAAATTGCGGTGATCAGCATAAAACTTGCAAAACAAAACAGTGTGCATTGTTGTTTGTACTGAGATTTCGTCACAGGGGCACGCCACTAGAGTCTCTTTCCAGGAATTACGTTTGGGGAAAGCTACAAGCCTATGGAAGACATTCAGTCTGAAACGCGTCAACAGTAAGCGCTCAAATTGAGACTCAACATAGGTCAAGTATGGTTCAATATTGAGAGTGGCCGCAACCATCAGAGAATGTTGAACCGATATTTTACTTGACTCCTTTGTTAACCGTAATTCTTCCAAATGAGAAAGGGCTCTTATTTTTAGCTCTTTCTTTGAGATCTCAGACATTGATTCGGGGTTAGCATAGTATTTGGTCAGGTCTAAATCATTAGAAAACTTTTTTATGTACAGCAGCCACTCAATTTTTCCTGCATGCTCCAAAGACATGCAGTCTGCTATAATCTCCTTTGTAAGTAAATTTTTTGATGACATCCAGATACGGCGCCACAATAGAAGAGGTTGGATTTTAGCCAAATCTTCGATGTGGGCCATGCCAAGTTCAGCGTGGCAAGAAAAAGTAGATACACGTTTAGGAGTCATCAGGAGAAATCTCATAAAAACATTCTCTGCAACTTGCAGCACATTCGTGCTTTTATGGCCCCACAAGCCTGCCCCATAGAGTGCGATGGAGTGGCACTTCGCTATGTAAATGCGAAGGAGTTCTACGGGTGGTCTCTTTCCTAGTTTCTGGGAAAATTTTATAAGTGCCATTATTGCTCGCAAGAGGTGGTGTTTTCTAGCATTAATGGCCGCTTTCCAATTAAGTTTTTCATCAATCATGACTCCAAGGTACGGGTATTGGTTAGTGAACTCCAGGATCTCTTTGTCTAAGAATATGGACTTTCCCCTTTTCCTGTCCTTTCCTGCCACCATCACATAAGTTTTTTTTATATTTATTTTAAGATCCAAGGTAGCCATGAACTTTGAGTACCTATCAAGGGATTTCTGCAGCTCTCGCGGAGTACGCGCTAAAATTACTGCGCCGTCCGCATAGAGAAGCGCTGGGATGAGGCGATCTTTTATTCGAGGGAGGTCCTGGGCCCCTCTCAACATCGCAACCTCCAGACCATTGGTATAGAGAGAGAAGAGAAAGGGGGCCAGGACACAACCCTGCCTCACACCGCGTTCCACCCTGAAGGACTCAGATACTTCGCCCTGTGTTCCGAAACGGACCCTGGACGAAGCATTGGAGTATAATGCCCGAAGGAGGGTTACCAGGGCTGGATCTATTCCCATGTCAGTGAGGACAGACCAGAGCTTTGAATGGGAAACACAGTCGAATGCCGCAGAAAGATCGACATAGACCATGTACAATCTGCCTTCTTTTGCTGTTACATATTTTCCCATCAATAGGCTTAAGTTCAATGCCTGTTCTATTGTACCAAAGCCCTCCCGGAAGCCAAACTGAATATTAGATAGTATGTTATGATCTTCCGCCCACTCTTGGAGTCGCTGTAAGACCACTCTACCCAAGACTTTGCCAAGAGAGTCCAATAATGATATTGGCCGATAGCAGGAGACCTCATCTCTATTTCCCTTTTTAAAAACCGGAATCATAATTGATTGTGTCCAAGTTTCAATTAACCCATGATTCATTGCAGCATCAAACACCCCCTTTAAGATTGGGGCCCACAGGTCAAGTTTGAATTTAAAAAAATCAACTGGTACTCCATCTGGGCCGGGGGCTTTTCCACCTTTGCTAGCTTTCACAGCATTTATAACTTCGTGTAATTCGAAGTTTAAAGGAATCGGAAATAACATTTCTTGGGGACTATCATCGTTCTTCTCTTCCAGGTCAACTGCTTGTGTTTTACTAAACACTTTAGAGAAGTAGTTTACCCATGTTGGACCGTCAATCGCTACTTCGACTGTTGGCTGATCGCGGCTATCTGTCAGGAAGGGAGTCTTCACTATCCTCCAGAATAGCTCACCATTTCTAGACTGGGAACTCTCGTGTAGTTGGTCCCATAGAGATTTTTTTATTTTCTGCTTCCTTATTCTGCAGGCTAGACGGTATGCCCTCCTTAGCCGGCGAATATCATCTTGATCTCTTACGGGTTTTGACAGGGCTTTTTTTTAAAGTTTGTGGGCTAAGGTGCATTCGTGGCTAAACCACCCTCTTTTCTCGCCTTTTTTCCCTTTATTGGTACGTGTTAAAAGATTTTTTACTTTCTCCAAAATTATGCTAAAATTGTACAACAGTTCTTTTGGATTGGTATCGCTGTCTAGACATTTCACAATTGCGGGATATACCGCTTGAACCACCTTCTTAGTTATAGCTTCTGGTTCTATCTTGCCCCAACCTACGGCATAGCCATTTAGTTTTGTCAAGTGAATATTATTCTGGGCAAGAGCAGTCATCATCGAATATGGTTTGAATTTCCCCACATCGAGAATCAAATTAAAAACCAACGCTGCATGATTACTTAGTGTGTTAATTATTAGTCTAAAACTCTGCGCTCTACTTCCCAGTGCAGCTGTGATCAAAATATAATCGATCGTTGTCTCCCACCCCCTACCCAGATAAGTGGCCTGCAATTGTCCCGATGGAATATTAGATTTATTTAGAATCATTAGACCTAATTCCGACATCATTTCATTGAGTAGGTCTCCTATCTTTGTATGGCTAAAGTGAGTCACATGATTACCAGTTTCTTCCCCTACCCCACAGATACTACTGTTTGTCGCGCCGCAGGGGTGATGATTAAAGTCACCCCCCCAGACGATGCTTGGGACATCTGTCCCTTGTATTTTACTTATCAGGGTGGAAAGTTTATTGCGGATAGCCCTAAGTAATTCTGGTCTCTCACATTCTGGAAGGTTATCATAAGAATTTACTAAGAAAATTACCCCCTTCCCCTTGAATGAGAGTTTCAAGATTTGGTGGTTAGTGTGTAGTCTGAGGGGGGTAACTTTTAGCCCAGGTATGGTATTTTTTATGAATACCGTCAAACCCCCCTTCACCCTGCCATGTGGACCTGCAATAGCAGCTGAGAAATATGTTTTATAGCCCATCAAGTGTTGATCGTTGGTGGACCATGTCTCTTGTAGACAAATTACGTGGTAATCTTGAACAAAGTCTATTAGAGTCCCGTCCGTTATTTTGGCACGTAGACCCGCAATGTTCCACGACATAATCTGTACTGTAGTGTAAGCGTTTCTTAGAACTGAGCTTTTATGTATGTTAAATGCTTTCACTACAGGGGAGATTTCTACAGCTCTTGATTCTATAGCCCCCAGCTGTTTAGGTGATTGACTATGGGGACTCATTGGAGTAGTATCGAGATCCCTATGCTGTGGAGGAATTGGTGCAGAGAGGGGGGTGTCAATTTCTGTTATTTGAATTTCCGCGTTTTCAGTTGCATAATCAGTGTCGTTAAAAGGAGATTGATAAGGTGCGTTGGGTATTCGAGTTTGAGCATCTTTAGCATTAAGTCAATCTACGTCTTCCAAACCATACAAAGCTGCATAGGAATTAGAGGTAGGTATATTAAATCTCTGGTATATCTGGGGATGATTATTCCTGTGTACCTGATTTAAGGCTTGAAATGACTGTTGATTATTATTCATGAACCTACCATTCAACTGTGGATGAAAAGCATGATTACGAGCAGCTTGAAAAGAGAAACGATGATCTATTTCCCTCCAATTCAAAGGAGAATCTTTTATGACATGGGGATTGGAGTAAGAAATCAGTTCTCTAGGGTAGAAGTAGTTGACCAAATGTGTAGCGATGGCATCCTCCCCTCTAGCTTCATACCAATCGCCTATGCATCTGACCGCTCTGTGATCTCTAAAATGTATGATTATCACGTCCCCCTTCTTTTCTTTCGGTCTAGTTCCTACCCAGCATGTACGTCTCACCATGAAAATTTCTCCATTTATGTGTGCAGGGAGGGGTCTATTTTGATTCAACCAATGCATAGTTTTGTTTTTTAACGCATAAAAATCCTCCCTTACACCCTCTGTTAATTCAGGAACCCCTGTCATAATGATCGTGTATGGGGCTGATTCAGGGGGTAGGTCCACTCTTCTGCTTACTGGAATGTGTTGAGGCTGGGTTAACCATTCACACTTCTCGTGATCTTTTATATCCTTTTTTCTTGTGTTAGGTATTGCCGAAGAATTATTTATATTTTTACTTTTTTGTTCTTCGGTTTCTACTAGAATACCAGATTTGGGGCTATTACCCACCTTTTTGTCCCTTTCTAATTCTTTGCTGGTTGTTGCGTGGTGGTTTCTACCTAAATCTGCGGTATTATTAGATATTATTTCCGCAGAATTTTCCCCCGAAATAGTGCGCGGTTTCATCAAATTGTCATTGATGGAAGGTCGCACTATCACGGGAGAAAGAAAGGGGACTTGTTCGTTAATACTGTTTTTAGTCTGGGTATTTAAAAGTTCGGATATAGCTAGATTGTTCCTTTCCATTTGTTTACTTAAGTCCTCTAGATGAAGGGTTATTAATCTAGACCTTTCAAGAAGAGGGAGTAAAAAGGGATTTGACCATGATCTCTAATTTAGCAAGTAGGTCGGTCGTAATATCCGGACTAGATGGTAATCCTGGGGCGTTCATGCTTAGGGGAAGAATGTTTGTTGCTACGGAACCTAAATGATTCGGGTTTTGAGCAAGAGGTTTAGCCTTCTTCTTTTTAGTCAAAAGTGGCCTGGTAAAAATACCTCGTCTCTTTCTTACTGGTTGTCTATTTACCACAGGGGGGGGAGAGATAGCTAGATTCGGTGAATCTGATAGCCCTGATAAAGTTAGGCTGCTTGTATTATCAGTAGGGGGAGCCAAGCCTGGGGAATTAACCTGAAACACTTTTTTAGTCGTTCCAGGCGTCAAGTAGGGTCTAGAAGTTCCTATACCCACATTCGACGCCTCCGGAGAAAGGGCTTTACCAATTGTGCCCAATGAAGAGCGCTTGCCTGTTAACAAGTCTAAAGATAAACGCTTTTCTGTGTCCGCTATCTCCTTCTCCAAAACTGTAGTTACGCGCTTGAAGAATTAATCGATAGTTCCGGACACTGGGCCTTTAGAAGTGTTTACGGTTAAAGTACGCGATTTATCAGCGCTTTGTGACATATTTATATGGTATAGTGAGGCTACAACGAAGAAATACAAAGAAAGTTCAGCTATACACTAAAAATAAATGTCCACAACAGGCGAAAATTTTAGTCAGTGCACAATAGATGTTCTCACCGTGGAAGGAGGGTTAGGGGGGTGGCCCGTCCCGTCCACGATCGTCCTCGGACGGCCTCAGACGGCCCACCCTTTGCCCAGGCTTCGCCCCAGTCTACGCCCCGCACGCGTCCCGCTCACGCGATAAGGGGCGTGAGTTAAATAGCGGGAGAAGGAGAGGCCGGGAAGAGGCACCAGGTGCGTCGTATGACAGCGATGCAAGGCACCCTGGGCCTCGCAGTCCCAGCGGTAGTCGAAAGCAGCCTTCAAGGGTTAGTTCCACCAAAAAGTTCCATCGGCTCCAACCACGTTAAAAGAAGGTTTTAAAACAGTGTCCACAGTCTGCGCCTACGAGCGGCACCCGCGAAGCGGGGGCCGCGATTGATTTAGGCACTAATAGCACTATGGCACTGTATTGATGACAACCCTGATAGTTTTAATGCTCATTAAGCATCTAGGAAGGTTTCGGACCTTGGTGAGGCTGTATATTGTCTATGATATCTTGTTAAATCATGTATTACATGTTATATACTCGTGTAGTTATCGTAACAATGTTACGGTTTTTATTACCCTAAAAAATAAGGATTTTAAATTGAATCAAGCTGTTGGCTATTTGGTGTCCCATAACCCCTTCCAGGAAGTGCTGCCATTGGAATGCATGAAAGACTATTTTAGAACTGAAAAGTACACCCAGTCATCAGGCTGTTTATCACATTCAATACTTTATGTCCTTATTCAGTGATTAATTTGAGCCGGTGGTTTCCAGTGCTCGGCACCGGCACTAAATTGTCAACACCAGCGCTTGTCACAGTTTGCCACAAGGGGGCGCTGTCTGAGATAACTAAATCAACAGCGTAGCAGGGCAATGTGTGTTGCAAGCTTCAGTGGCCTCCTCGCGATAGCCGTGGCACATATTTGTTTTACTGCCTGTATGTGTTCTGTACAGAAAATAATCTTTTTCTGCTACTTTCCCCCTAGCACTGGCAATGCACACAAGGCAGGCTTTAATGTGTTAAACAGTAATTGTCCATGCAACACTTTACTATTGTTTGTGAGTTTAAATGCCTTGGCACATTAAAGCCAGTACTACTGGCTTTGCTAAAACTTGTTTCACAGTGTGGTGCGGGAGAACGTGCGCGTGGCAGTGGACTCCGACTCGGCTCTGGCCTTAATACCCAGGAGGCACCTCGATCTCACTCGGCAAAATGGGGATTACTTCTCCACCACTGAATGATACGGAGAAATTCAATTAGACCCATTTTGACGCGCAATGCATCAGGGGCGCGACACAGCGGCCTAATTGCGCTGCCGCAGTGATGTATAAACTGCCCCTTTTAAAGTCTCAATTAACACTGCGCCGCGTGACGCGTGCACTGCAGCCGGCCAAAATAACAATCTGTAGCCAACATTACCCAGACATTTAGCGAGATTAATTTGTTTCATATCGCTCTAAAATATGATGGGAAGGAAATAAACATTAGAACAGCAAAGACACAGTGCTTCAATTTAGATTTATAAAACAATTGAGCAATTATAGACAACCATGTACCCTTCTTTAGTGGGATATTAATCCTCCAGAGCGCAGATGTTATTTTGCACTATTTCACTGGCCAGATGTCAACCTCTTTAGTGGTATACTGCCAACACCCTACCAGACACTGAGGGCCTGAGTCACAAAGGTAAAGTACACTTTTGTGTAAGTTTACAATTGTTTGCTATTCACAAATTGATTTATGAGTAGTGTCTTTACCAGTGCGGAGTCTCGGCACATGGAAAGGCCTATCTCTTTCAGTGGCGGCTCGCAGAGGGAGTGCTGCAGGGCGGTGCGGCAGGGGTGGTGCAGGGTGGGGGGTAGTGGACACCGACATACGGCGGAACGGAGTAAAGTAAGTAAATAAATAAAACAATTTACCTTGCGCGCGCTGCATTGTCGAGTTGGCCACGCAGCACGTGCAAGGTAAATTGTTTTATTTATTTAATTACGTTCTTTACTCCGTTCCGCTGTATGTCAGAGAGTCCACTACCCCCTCACCCTGCCCCTCCCTCTGTGAGCCGCCCCTGATCTTTTCATGTTTGGAGACTCCACACTCATAAAGATACTACTTGTAAACCGCTTTGTGAATACAAAAGAATTGTAAACTTAAACAAAAGTGTGAGTTTACCTTTGTGAATTACGGCCATAAATTCGGCATTCTACAACCTTTTATAATCCAGCCGTCTGAGGGTCAGAGGGAGATTCCCATTACACAAAGTTCTACCTTTCAAATTCCCATCTGTGCCACCTTAGACTTCAGTTCGAGTGCCTGCCTTAGTGCCTGATTTGTAGCGTGGCAGACAGGTATTTACTTCATCAGGGCAACAGAGGAAAGTGCTCCATTGCCCTGAGGCAGGGCCCACCCACCAAATGTTGTAATGTCCTCCGGCCCCCCGGACATCTCTTGCACTGATAGGAACAGCTGTCATTTGACAGATGGATCTGCCAACCTGCTGGAGCAGTGCGGCAAACTTTCAATGTGTTTTTCCAAAAACAACAAAGCGGGATTATCTTTTTGAAAATTAAAAAAAACACTGAACCCCACACTGCAATTTTTTTCCCATTGCATAGGGATCATTTTGACAGTTTTCACTGTCCCTTACCGCCAGGTTTTACTTGGCAGTTACGGACAGTGGAAACTGGCCATTTGATTGCCCAGTGCCAAGCCTCCGGCAGTCCTCACTCTTTCAGGCCATCGGAGGTGTATGTCAGCGTAGAGGATAGAGTAGTCTCTGCAGTCAACAAACTGAAGGCCCACCTGTCTCTAAATAAGGCAGGCGTCCCTTCAGTTTGGCCGAGAAAGAGTACTCTGTAGCCATTGGAAGAGAGTACCACATCCAGAAAACTATAAATCGGGTTTCCAAAAAGCTGAAGACCCACCTCTTCAAAACAACTTTTGGCACACAAAAAGCTAGAACTGTGACATGCAGCTCTGTTCTCCCCTGCCTTCAGGAGCTCAATGCGTATGGACCTGCAAACAACTGCCAAGATCTCACAAAGTCAGCCATGGTTTGAGTTACAATGCTGTCTCCAGAGTAATAGCATTTTCCTTTAACTACTTTTGTGTTGTGAAAATATACACGAAAGTTCGATTTACTCACACTCACTCATGCCTGAGGAGTTTTTGGCTCTGAGTTTGAAAAAACACAGAATAATACGTATGGCCACAGGTGTTTACAGTGCACATTGATGACGAATGGACTGGGCGCAGGGCACAGCTGGTGCAGGTGGGTTAGCCGCAGAGCCTGGCCTTGGGCTAGTAACTGCACCCTGGGCTGGCTGCACATAGCCGAAGGCTTTGCACAGCTGGTGCAGGTGGGTTAGCCGCAGAGCCTGGCCTTGGGCTAGTAACTGCACCCTGGGCTGGCTGCACATAGCCGAAGGCTTTGCACAGCTGGTGCAGGTGGGTTAGCCGCAGAGCCTGGCCTTGGGCTAGTAACTGCACCCTGGGCTGGCTGCACGTAGCCGAAGGCTTTGCACAGCTGGTGCAGGTGGGTTAGCCGCAGAGCCTGGCCTTGGGCTAGTAACTGCACCCTGGGCTGGCTGCACGTAGCCGAAGGCTTTGCACAGCTGGTGCAGGTGGGTTAGACGCAGAGCCTGGCCTTTTGCTAGTAACTGCACCCTGGGCTGGCTGCACGTAGCCGAAGGCTTTGCACAGCTGGTGCAGGTGGGTTAGCCGCAGAGCCTGGCCTTGGGCTAGTAACTGCACCCTGGGCTGGCTGCACGTAGCCGAAGGCTTTGCACAGCTGGTGCAGGTGGGTTAGCCGCAGAGCCTGGCCTTGGGCTAGTAACTGCACCCTGGCCTGGCTGCACGTAGCCGAAGGCTTTGCACAGCTGGTGCAGGTGGGTTAGCCGCAGAGCCTGGCCTTGGGCTAGTAACTGCACCCTGGGCTGGCTGCACGTAGCCGAAGGCTTTGCACAGCTGGTGCAGGTGGGTTAGCCGCAGAGCCTGGCCTTGGGCTAGTAACTGCACCCTGGGCTGGCTGCACGTAGCCGAAGGCTTTGCACAGCTGGTGCAGGTGGGTTAGCCGCAGGGCCTGGCCTTGGGCTAGTAACTGCACCCTGGGCTGGCTGCACGTAGCCGAAGGCTTTGCACAGTGGTGCAGGTGGGTTAGCCGCAGAGCCTGGCCTTGGGCTAGTAACTGCACCCTGGGCTGGCTGCACGTAGCCGAAGGCTTTGCACAGCTGGTGCAGGTGGGTTAGCCGCAGAGCCTGGCCTTGGGCTAGTAACTGCACCCTGGGCTGGCTGCACGTAGCCGAAGGCTTTGCACAGCTGGTGCAGGTGGGTTAGCCGCAGAGCCTGGCCTTGGGCTAGTAACTGCACCCTGGCCTGGCTGCACGTAGCCGAAGGCTTTGCACAGCTGGTGCAGGTGGGTTAGCCGCAGAGCCTGGCCTTGGGCTAGTAACTGCACCCTGGGCTGGCTGCACGTAGCCGAAGGCTTTGCACAGCTGGTGCAGGTGGGTTAGCCGCAGAGCCTGGCCTTGGGCTAGTAACTGCACCCTGGGCTGGCTGCACGTAGCCGAAGGCTTTGCACAGCTGGTGCAGGTGGGTTAGCCGCAGGGCCTGGCCTTGGGCTAGTAACTGCACCCTGGGCTGGATGCACGTAGCCGAAGGCTTTGCACAGTGGTGCAGGTGGGTTAGCCGCAGAGCCTGGCCTTGGGCTAGTAACTGTACCCTGGGCTGGCTGCACGTAGCCGAAGGCTTTGCACAGCTGGTGCAGGTGGGTTAGCCGCAGAGCCTGGCCTTGGGCTAGTAACTGCACCCTGGGCTGGCTGCACGTAGCCGAAGGCTTTGCACAGCTGGTGCAGGTGGGTTAGCCGCAGAGCCTGGCCTTGGGCTAGTAACTGCACCCTGGGCTGGCTGCACGTAGCCGAAGGCTTTGCACAGCTGGTGCAGGTGGGTTAGCCGCAGAGCCTGGCCTTGGGCTAGTAACTGCACCCTGGGCTGGCTGCACATAGCCGAAGGCTTTGCACAGCTGGTGCAGGTGGGTTAGCCGCAGAGCCTGGCCTTGGGCTAGTAACTGCACCCTGGGCTGGCTGCACGTAGCCGAAGGCTTTGCACAGCTGGTGCAGGTGGGTTAGCCGCAGAGCCTGGCCTTGGGCTAGTAACTGCACCCTGGGCTGGCTGCACATAGCCGAAGGCTTTGCACAGCTGGTGCAGGTGGGTTAGCCGCAGAGCCTGGCCTTGGGCTAGTAACTGCACCCTGGGCTGGCTGCACGTAGCCGAAGGCTTTGCACAGCTGGTTGAGTAACATGGGGCCCGAATCTAGAGGCTTGCTATTGTTTTGCTGTTTGCCCACTGTCAAAGGCCAGACACAGTTTTTTAAAAACATTCTTTATTGGTTTCTTTTGGAATAACAGAAACAAACATGTCAACAATAGCCATCATCAACCACGTCACGGAGAGAACAAGCTGATATAACCTAAGCAAATCTGTACGTCAACATTATACCCAAATCGATCTCCTACATGAACACCGGAAGTGAAGCCCAGTCAGCTCCAGCACTCGCAGCAGAATAAGAACATTCCTTACAACCAACCATTTGTCTTCAACAGTGGTGGCAGAGTGCTCTTCTTCCTTCGAGGAATACATGCGGGAGCTCCCGGAGTCCAGAAAAAGAGCCGGGAGTGCTGCTCACGCCCCCCGGTGTCCCGCACCTTACCACCATGTCTGCACTGCTCCAGGCGCACCTCTTCCGCCGCCGCCCATTCACTCACATTAGCCACCCAGCGCTCCACACCGGGACCGTCTGACGCATCCAGGTGATCGCCACAGGGAGCTTAGCCAATAGTAGCAACACACGCAGGAACTTAAACGCCATTTTCTGGCCTTCCTGTCTACGGGTGTCACCTAACAGGCAAACGGTGGGGTCCCTCACCCGAGCCACCATACTCAACCAGAATGTGTGCACAGGCTGGCAATCCCATGCTTAATGTAACAAGCATTTGCAATGCAATAGGTCTCGCATTTGCGAGATTTTGAGCTATTGGCGTTGTAAGTGACAATGCCTTTTATTTATGTGTTTTGAAAACCTGCAATCGACGACTAGAAGTACAAAGTGCACATAACTAAAAGGCATTGTCATTTACAATGCCAATAGGTCAAAGCTTAGAAAATGCGAGACCTATTGCATTGTGAAATGCTTGTTTATAGCTTCTTGCACTGCAGAACCACAGACAAATCACACTGCTGTCTCTACTGTAAAAGTGCTAGGCCATGTCTTGCTACAACATGATCCATGTGAGGGCCTGCCTGGTCCTCAGGGTTATTTACAATACCATAGGGCACTAACAGGCAACATGGTACGCTGAGGAGAGAGGCCCGGGCTCCCCTTGATTGATGCCCCAGTCACGCTGTGCGTTAAGTTAACTGTATCGCCAAACTAGTCAGATATCATATGATCGTGAGTCTAAACAAGTTTAAGAGAGGACAGGGTGCTTTTATGAGACAGCATGAGGCTCAAGCAGCACAGCACACTACCCACCACCGCGCTCCATGCACAATGCAGCTCCTCACTGAGACGCCTCACAGATGGTCCTTGGGAGCTATAAACGCGTGACCAGTGCACTTAAGTGCGGTAATGCAGACACCACACTAAAATGTATTAGTCTTATCCCTGATGTGTGGTACTTGGCAGTGCTGGTGATAGTCGCAAGACGTGAAGTACCATTGAGTTGGGTAACAATATACATCTGTTATTCAGCGCCTTGAGACTTTCGGGTGATACGTGCGCTATACAAAAGTACATGTTATGTTATGTTTTATTCTCTCTGTCCATGGTTTGAGTGGGTGGAAGTAAACCATCTCCAGTAGAGCCACCCACCCACCCCCGCCAATGACACAAAGAAAGCGTCTTAACTAACGAAGCACAGATACACGAAGCGGCTCATCCTGCCTGATAGCGCCTCAAAGTTCAGATGCGAAATAAAAATAAGTCTCTATCTGAAAAATTCCTATAAGAGAAGGACTTAGGCATGCAGTTGTTGTTCTAGGACTTCTTGCTGACCGGTGGTGGCACCGCCCAGAGGGAAGTGGAGGAATCTGTGAGGATCCACGCTGGTGTACCTCAGAGGCGGCTCTCCGGTTAGGTGAAACCTATGGAGAAACAGAGGGGGGGTTTAAGGCATCACCTTGAGGTGAGAGAGGGGTACAGGAGTACTCCCTGCCCACAGGCTAGCCCAGCTGTTGCCCTGGTGGAGGAGCTGTCCAGAATGAAATACACTAAATAACTTACCAGCATGACTGCACTATGGTGTGGGGGGAGAAGGGGAGGTGTGGGTGGACCTACCTGAGCCCTTGGTGAGCCCTACACCCCTATTCAGAACTTTGCTTTCTAATTAGAAACTCATTTCATGGCACATCACATTATTCACGACAAGGAATTACTTATTCTGCCTCATTTTTGCATGCATATGCATTTTCATGTCGTCTTAATTATAATTTGTGCATATTTTTAAATTTTATTGTACCAATCAAAAACATTAGTTAGTAAACAGACACAAGAGACCACCGCCCTTCTGCCTTGGTTCTATAAATGACTTCACATGCCCTTCATGAGTGAACTTCTCAACATGAGTTGTGACAGAGTAAGTAAAATTCTCCAGACACTTGATTTGTTGTTTCCACGGACAGCTGTGAGACACCCTCTCGCCGTCTTCTGAGCAATCAATTCCTTTGTGCCACCCATTCTCTAAATAAAAATATTTTATTACCATATTTCTTTCTCTAAGAGTCTGAGAATGATCTCATATGTATTTATAAATAAGACCAGAAAAACTATACAGGCAGATGTGCTAGACGCGTGACAAACTCCTTCTGCCTTGGTTGGTTTTTCAGAAACACCACAGGCCTGTTGGGAATTCGACAGATCTTCTGTACTGAGTCAGTCTGTCTTTGAACACAGTCTACCTTTCAAATGCACGTCTGAGAAGATCCGGAGCGTTCAAATTTTTTAAACCCCCTTTGGCTGCAGACAAAATAGGATGCCACAAAGTGACGGATTTTTAGAGGGGATATGCCTTATGACACTGGGCAACATAAGATAATATCCACGGACAGCTGTGAGACACCCTCTCGCCATCTTCCGAGCAATCGATTCCTTTGTGCCATCAAAGAAGAAAACTAGGAAAGTGAAAACGCGCCATGCGCACGTTGTGCTCCACAAGCCGTACACGTGCACATCGCCTGTCCGGGCGCGTGCACATTTCCTGTTCCCCTTCGCAAGCTAAATCGACAACAATAGATCTCACAAGCGAGCAACGCATGCGCTGCGTCGCAGGCGAGACATAACCTGTCCGGGCGCGTGCACATCTCCTGGCCCCCTTCACAAGCGAAATCGACAACAATAGATCTCGCAAGCGTGCAGCGCATGCGCTGCATCGCAGGCGAGACCTAACAAGAGTGCAGGGCATGCGCTGCATCGCAGGCAAGACCTAAAAAAGAGGTCGCTGGGTCCTGGCATCTGGGACAGCTGACTGATCTGAGCAGGTAGGGTCCATTTTATGTAAGAGTACGGGCGTCACATATGTGTGGTGTAGGAAATGAAAATGTGCACGTTTAAATCTGGCATTACTCGAGTTGGAATTCACCAACACACACATTCTCACCCGTTGTGCAATCTCGATATGTCTCCCCAGGCCACTCTCCCACCCGGCATGGGCAGGGAATGGACTGCGCGACTGATAGCTGTTATGGCTTTCTGTAGGAGAGAAACCAGGCGGGGCCCCTCCTAATTCCAGTAATCCCTGAAAAGTAAGCGTTGTGCGCAGGGCTGCAGGGAAGGAGGGTCATTTGTCCCTGATTATACCTGCAATACTAACGTGTTGCCAAAACTGCCCCAGCCCGAGGCAAAAACTGTGTGCTGCTTCAAATGTTATAAACTCTTCATTGGGGTACAGGTCTCCCAGCTTTTCGCAGCCACCCTTTAGGCAGGCAGACACATCCACGGAATCCACAACTACTCGGAATGCTGACAGGTCCGTGAAAACAAATTCCCTGGTGAAAGAAGCCCTCTTCAGAACCATCTTGATGGTCCTTTCCCACAAGGAAGCCGTGTGCTGAATAAGATACGGGATCCGAGCACCGTCCCACTCCCGTCATCAGAAGCTGTGGGAGGGACAAGCCCCTCGTCATATTCTGTAGAAGTGACTTCTCCCGGTTGCCCCCTCCGTAAGCCAATGCAAGTATTGCTGAAATTGAATCTGGGTGGGCAGGTAATAGGGCTCCCGATTGGGAACTGCCAGCCCCCCTCTTCCAGCGGCAGAAATAGAAAGCCCTTTGCCACTCTCTATGTCCTGCTACCCAGATCAGCAAAGTAAGGAGGGAATGCAAGTTCCTAAACACCGCCCGAGGAAGATTATCAAACAAGTGTTGTATGAAGTACAGACATGGCAGCAAAAACACAATATTCGAGATGGCCACCTGATGCATGAGGGTAAGGGGGAGGGAATTCTAGGACTGAACTGATGACTAAAGGCCCTCAGTAACCCAGCCAATATTATATCGTAGGCGTTTTTGCTGTGTGTGGGCCACCATCACTCCCAAGAATCGGAACCTATCAATCTCCTACCGGAGTGTCAATTCTGGCAAAGTCCAGGTCACAGGCAACAAGCATCCCTAAAAAAAACACCCAGGTTTTCTTATGATTAATCTTAAGGCCTGAGAGCTCCCCAAAAATATACAGGTGGTTCAAAAGGAGAGGAAGGGATCTTCTAGGGGCCGAGAGATAGGATATTGTCAGCAGACAATGATACCAGGTGATTAACGCTCCCCACCCTTATCCCCCATCTAGACACATCCTGCCTGATCCAAATGGCCAATGGCTGCAGGGCAATAGCGAAAAGGAGTGTTGACAATGGACAACCCGGGCATGTGTGTCTGCCAACTAACCAAGGATTAGAGCATAGCTTACCTGCTTGCACTCTGGCCATGGGACCATTGTTCAGGAGGTGCACTCAGGCTCGAAAGCGTGGGTCAAACCCCATCGCTTCTAACACCCACAGAAGGTACTGCCAGTCAACCGTGGCAAAGGCCTTCGCAATGTTGTCAATGGATATGATGGCAAGTTCCTCCTCTCAACCTTCCACTTCACGCAAGACAAACATTAGCCGTCGTACGTTCATGATAGTATCACAATCAGGTATGAATCCATATTGGTCCTTAGGATGAGTCTGAGCCATCCAAGCCAGGCTTTAGCATCATAGAAATGCAACCATCCCATATGGACAGAGGGAGCACACCAGAATCTCTAGCCTCCAAGTATACCTCCAGAAAGTATTGAGTAAGAGTGGGGGAAAAAGTCTAGGAAAACTCGTCAGGGAAACCATCACTGCCCGAAGCCTTCCCCCTGGGCAATTGCTTATGTCCCAGCTGGACCTCTTTAAAAGTGAGGTCTGCCTCCAGATGCTGGTCGAATAAAGGCAATCGTCATGAGCTAAGCATTCATCGCAGTCCAAGGTATTGAGTCTCCCCAGGAAGTTCTGAGCTGAGAGGAGCCGCAAACAGGGAGAAACAGCTGAGGAAAGCCTGGGCACTAGTTTGGCCGACTGAGCACCAAGGGTCCATGGCAAAAGCAGCCGGCAAACAGGGGCCAACCACCAAGAGAAGCAGGCAGGGTAACGGCACCCTTCAACGTTATCAGCTACAGAAAAGCCGGTGAAACCTAGCGGCGGCCACAATCGAAAAAGCAGCCCTTAGCCGCAGTGTCAGTATAATGTTTGCCCCCTGTCACTACACGATGGTGCCAGAGCAGTAAGAAGAAATGAAAGAGAGGAGGCCTGGCCAGAGCTCCGCTGCCATCCACTCCGGCCTCTATCCAGCCTTCTCTTCTCCAACTCCCCAGCGGCTCCCAGGTGATCAGGAAACCTGTTCTTGCTCAATCAGATTGAGCCCCACGTCTGGCCCGATGCCTTACACCCCAGGGCACACCCACGCCTGTCACCCTGAGGGGTGACCTACCAGGCATGGGCATCCTCCATGCACTTCGCTTCTGCAGGTGGAGCTATCTCTCCATCCCGTGTGGTCTGCCACTAGGCCCTCAGGGATCCACCTCGAGCCCCACAGCAATCGGGTGAGTGGGCTGGCCCAGCCGCGTCCCTCGCCTTCGTCCTCCTCAGGTCTTGCTTCACGTCGCTTCATCTCCGCAGTCAGGGTTCAATAGCACACCATCGCAGGAATTTGGGGGCCCTTCCTTGCAGCACCTCCAGGCAATCGTGTGTCACCCGCAGTCACAGCACCATCACAGGCCTAACCACCACGTCCAAGGACCTACAATGAGGTCCCATCGTATCCAGGAGCTGACTTGGTAAGGTGCACATTGCCATCCCTTGATCTCAACCCCTCGGGTGTCCCTGCTCACGACGCCACGGAGGGGGAGACTGGGTAAGCGGGTGCAGCCCGCAGGAAAGGAGCTGCGGGCCTGCAATTCAGCCCAGCGGCCGCAGGTGCAGGCTCCTGGCCTCAAGGAGCTCAAAACGCATGCCAGTTGTCGGCTCCGGGTCCTCCGGCCGTGGCCCACCTCAAAAATCAACACTGGCCCTGGGTGGGTCCACCCCAAGGCAATGCGGGCACCTGCCATCAGTCCCCAGTAAAGAGGAGCGCTACAGCACCATCATGCCCTAGCAGGCAAGACTAGCTGCAAAGCTTGCCCCAGCTTCGGCCCCACACAGGGCGCAATTAGGTGCATTAAGAGGCATGATGGTGAAGAATATTGTAGTGGGGAGACAGAGCTCCCTAAATGCACGTCCTGGCAGCCATCTTGGCTGGCCACACCCCTGAGGTCAGACACAGTTAACTTAGGTGGACACATGTCCTGGACATTGGTCATGTCCTGTGTCTATAGTTTTTAACTGTTCTTGGCAGGGTTGGATGAGGATGAGGAATGTGTAGGGTCTGGCCATAAGCCAGGCCATGCACTCAGATATCGCACTGCACAGTCAAATGCATTTTGCAGGTTGCTCATGGGCAGGACCTTGCGCAGAGCTTGGCTATAGGCCAGGCCTTGCACCATTCCCCATCCTTACCAATCCAACTGCGCATGGCCAAAGACTTTGGGTGCAGGGCCTAACCTATGGCCAGACCAGGCTCCAGGGCTTGCTGCAAATGACCAAAGGCCATCTGGTCTAGGAAGGATGTGGCCTGGGTGCAGGACCTGGTCCAAAGCTCTTGTGCACAGGCAAAGCCATTTGAAGTTTTGTTGGGTAGGGTGTGGGTGGACGATGCAGGGCTTGATCATATGCCAGACTCAATGCCTAGCAATCACTGCGCTGTGGTGAAGGCAATGCAAAAATGATTTGGTGGAAAGGGCCTGCATACAGAACCTGCACCCAGGGCCCGTTCAGCAAAGCTGAAATACATAGTTGGCTGGTTTGAGTAGAATGACGAATGGCACAGGGCTGGCCATACACTAGTGTCAAAATATGAGGGAGATACCCTGATCCTCGGAAAAGGGATGGGTATAGATACGGAAACAACACAAAAGTTTCCTTTTCCCAAATTTAAACACAAAGAAACTAGTGCTGTAACCAAACGAGCAGACCAGATCTAATAAATCCGTGATCTAGACAAAATTTACTACATTTCCAGGTTGCTAAATTACAAACCTATATGTGAGAAACATAATATTAAAAAAATATATATAAAAGTAAATCACACAATCTGAAAGGGAATGCTATGTAAAAAAATTATTTTTATTGTTATCAACAAAAATAATTTTTATACAATAGTATTGGACAATTTACCCCAAACAATTAACCAGATCACACTGTTTGTGCACACATTTAAAAACATTAATCAATTTAGAAACATTTTAATAGAATACATTGTTAAAAACAGAAAGAACAAACTGTCGACACAGCATTACGGTGTTAAGATGTTTCGTCACCTTCTTCAGGACAATAGTTCCGTTTAAAAAACTCTTTAGTCATAATACAGAAGCCCTTGAATCGTTTTTTAGGCTTTCAGAGGGGATCAACCTCCCAAGTGTCTTCTTTATTAACCTCGAGGACACTGTAGTTGATTCTGTACGGTCTGTATTTCTTAATTGCAAAGACACGTACCACTGAATTGTCGTTCTCCTTTACAGTATTGGTACTGCATATGGTCCTGCGCTGTCTCTATATCAAGGCGTAATGTTGGAAACTTAATCAGTGTGGCGGCTGCACTTGATTGGAGTTCATGAGAATGCAAAACGCAATGTATGTCGTTTCGCAAAGTCCAGGTGGGTATGCTTTTGGATAGCTTTTTATCTCATAATGCAAACGTATTAGATTTCCCGCCTTTGTTTTGGAACTCTGCTGTCTCCAAATAGTGAGACGGCCGTAAAAATCTATCGGATTCTTTAAAAGCAGAAAAGGATACACCCGTCTGTATCGCTATCCCTCCGTCAAGGTGTGACTAACCTTGAACTATCCAAACTATCTTGAACTTGATGGCGCACAGGCCGGGGGCTTTTTCATTTGCGAAATTGTGATTCGAGACAAGATATTTAGAAAGCAATGTTTATAAAAAATTGTGGGCTGTGGTCACACAGGTGTTCTACATCACTATTGAGAATCCTACCAGCAATTGATACAAGTGACTATCATATGTTGAAACGTATTCATTTTTTAAATATCGAATACAGGCACAATTAATTTTTTAAAGATTTTACTTAGGAGGTAAGAAAGAAAACATATAATGCACACTCTCTATAGTTGTGATACATGTTGTGTTGGTTTAATAGAAATTGTCCTGGGTCTCATATTTCATAATGCCACTTTAAAGATTCAAAAAGTGACTGTGCTCTGTTTATGTTATTCCAGGTATATTATTTGGGAATAAGAGCTTAGGTCGGTAATTGTATTCAGCGACTTTAATCATGGGATAATAATGCTTGGGAGCCACTTGGGACTAGACTATGCAAGCACAGTGTCCACATACATGCCAGCATTTTAGAAGAGAAAAGTGGGAGATTAAAAAAATAAAAAAAATCGGGAGATTGTATTTCCCCTATTGACTACAATTGGGCCCTGAATCAGTTTACTGTCATGTATGGGCTTTGCAAGTGTGTTGTTGCAGGATAGGATTTTAGAAACATAACTGTACGCTTTGTTTTTTCTTACCTGTCAGAAGCACTGAGAAAGCGCTATGGCAGGCAGAAAGAGCGTGATGCAAATGTTGTGGACTGGCCTGCAGGAGCAGGTTACTGGCAGTGCATACCCCAAATTTCACAAAACTAGTCCCTGTCAGCTGAAGCCTGTTTAGGAATCAGGTTTCTCTATGCAGGAATCGGGAGGCAGGAGACTAACTTGAAATCAATAGTCTTCCACCTGAATCGGGAGGGTTGGCCTGTATGGTGTCCATTACTGCAGACGTCCGATCCCCATGCACATGATGGCCACCCCTTTTATCATTAGGATCTATGCTAGCCAAGAAAGCATGATCCGAGCTTTAGATCAGCAAGGAACGCAGTGGGGAAATCAAGTAATTCTTTACCTGGGTGAGGTAAGGGCCATGTACAAAAAAATGAAAGGAATTCTTACACTGATGTTATGCAGCACGGAGCTGGAATTCATCTGAAACCATTTCACTGGACAGTAAGGGCCGGATCGACCATCCCCGCAATGCACATCTACTGCGGTCCATTATAACACTTGTGCTCAGCCTGATATGATGCTGTGAGAGCAGACCATTACTACATCTGGTAAAGAGACTCTTGGGGTCTTTGGATGACACTACTCCTCCTTGCCCAGAAGCGACAGTCGGGATAACGCTGCAAATCGCACTGCGGCTATAGAATATTGAGCTCACTATATAGTGCTCAACTAACTGGTTTAGTGCACCGAATCAATCAATCAATCAATCAATCAATCAATCAATCAATCAATCAATCAAGGGTTTGTAGAGAGTGCTACTCACCCGTGAGGGTCTCAAGGCGCTGGAAGAGGGGGGGGAGCAGTTCCGGATCAGTCGACGAGCCAGGTCTTGAGGTCCTTCCTGAACGTGTGCAGGGTCGGGGAGCATCTGATGTTAACAGGGAGCTCGTTCCAGGTTTGGCTACGATGTAGGAAAAAGCTCTCCCACCGGTTCTGTTTCTGCGGATGCGGGGGATCTCTGCCAGGACGAGGTCGGCGGAACGGAGGCTCCTCTTGGGTATGTGGAAAGATACTCTGTCGTTGAGGTATTTGGGTCCGATGTTGTTGAGGGATTTGTAGGCGTGGGTGAGGAGTTTGAAGGTGATCTTCTTCTCGACGGGGAGCCAGTGGAGGCCTCATAGGTGTTGGGTCATGTGCTCGTGATGCGGTGTCCCGAGGACGAGTCTGGCAGCGGCATTCCGGATGGTTTGGAGTATGTGTAGCAGGGTTCTGTTGAGTCCGGCGTAGAGGGCGTTGCCGTAGTCAAGTCTGCTGGTTATGAGTGAGTGGGTGATAGTCTTTCTGCAGTCAGTGGGGATCCATTTAAATGTCTTACGGAGGATGCGGACACAGTTGAAGCTGGTGGATCCGACGCCGTTGATCTGGTGGTTCATGGAGAGGGAGGAGTCAAGGATGATGCCGAGGTTCCGGGCGTGGTCTGTCAGGGTGGGGTCCAGAGGGCAGAGGGCCACCAGGTGTTGTCCCAGGCAGAGGTGCAGGGTCCGAGGATGAGGACCTCGGTCTTCTCTGAGTTGAGCTTCAGGCAGCTGTCGTTCATCCCGGCTGCCACGTTCTTCATTCCTTCCTGGAAGCAGAGTCTGGTGTCTTTGGGATTCTTCGTGAGTGAGAGGATGAGTTGGGTATCGTCGGCGTAGGATACAATGCTGAGCCCATGCTGTCTGACAATGGTGGCAAGGGGGGCAATGTAGATGTTGATGAGCGTCAGGCTGAGTGATGATCCTTGGGGTACTCTGCAGTTGATGTCAGTGGGTTCGGAGAGGAAGGGGGGGAGTCTGATCCTCTGTGTTCTGCCGGAGAGGAAGGATTGGATGCAGTCGAGGTCGGTTCCTCATATTCTTGCGTCGTGGAGTCTGGTGGCTAGTGTGCGATGTGAGATGGTGTCGAAGGCTGCGGAGAGGTCTAGAAGGATGAGGGCCGCGGTGTGTCCCTGGTCTAGTAGCATGCAGATGTCGTCAGTGGCGGCGAGGAGGGTGGTCTCGGAGCTGTGGTTGCTGCTGAAACCAGACTGGGAGGCGTCTAGGATGGAGTTCTCTTAGATGAAGGCGGTCAGCTGGGTGTTCACGAAGAGTCTATCGGTGACTTTGGCTGCGAAGGGGAGGAGAGAGATGGGACAGTAGTTTTTCAGGTCCATTGGGTCAGCTGTTGGTTTCTTAAGGAGGAGTTGATCATCCGTCCTAGTTCGGGTGCGATGACGGCGGCAGCCCTGAGTGAGCTTTCTTCATGGTCGCGGTGATGTGCTTGACGGTTGCGGGGGCCCAGGACGTGATGGTCGGCTTCTCGGTGGTGGTGGGTAGGGGGGTGTTGTCTGGTGCTGGCTCGCTGAAGTTGTCGTAGAGGGCCTTGATCTTCAGGTGGAAGTAGAAGCTGAACTTATCGCAGAGTTCCTGGGAGGATTTGATGTTCGTGGTTTCGCAGGTGGGTTTTGTGAACTGCTGAATGACGGTGAACAGTTCCTTGGCATTGGTCGCGTTGGTCTTGACTTTGTCTCTTATGAAGGTCCGTTTGGTGTCTCTTATATGCTGGTGGTATTTCTTGAGGGCGCTCTTGTGGTTGTTCCGTGCTTCTGTGGTTTTCTGGTTCCGCCAGGTTTTCTCTAGGCGTCTGCAGAAGCGTCTGGCTTCTTGGAGTTCTGTGGTGAACCAGGCGGCCTTCAGAGGGCGTTGTTTGGCAGGGTGGCGGAGAGGAGACAGCTTGTCGGCGCAGCAGGAGACCCAGCAGTGAAATTCCCTGGCTGCGGAGATGGTGTCGATTGTGGTGCTGGGGGGGTCTTGGAGGAGGGCAGTGTTGAGGAGTTCCTCAGTCACCTTGCCCCAGTTCCGTCGCAGCGGGCGCGGGGTGAGCTTGGGTGCAGTGGGGGTGTTGTAGGTGAAATGTACGCAGTGGTGGTCCGTCCAGATGGGCTGGGTGTTGTGGCTGAAACGGATGTTGGATCCTCCCGCGAAGATGGGGTCGAGGGTGTGACCTGCTCTGTGGGTGGGTGGGTGGGTGTGCTGACGGGCTGCTTCAGTCCTAGATTGGTGAGGCTCTTGAGGAGAGTGGTGGAGTCGGGGTCGTTGCAGCTGTCAAGGTGGAAGTTCAGGTCCCCGAGTAGAATGTAGTCCATGGAGGTGATGGCATGGGGTGCGGCGAGCTCGGCGATGGTGGTTGCAGCCTGGGTGCGAGGTCCTGGTGGTCTGTGGATGAGTGTGCTGCATAGCGTGGTCCTGGGGCTGGTCTGGATCTGGAAGTGGAGGTGGAGGTGTTGGCGTGGAGGTCATTCGTGCTGGATGTGGAGAGTCGGAGGGGGGTCTTGTGTGCGGTGGCGAGTCTCCCTCCCGGGCGGTGAGGGCGGTCCTTTCTCTGGTTTCTGTAGCCGTCCGGGATGGCTGTGGCGATGTCGGGGCTGGAGGTGGTGTTGGTCCAAGTTTCCATGAAGAAGGCGACATCGGGCGAGAGGGTGTCAATTAGGTCCCAGATTTCGATGGCGTGTCGGTGCAGGGAGCGCAAGTTGACCAGGATGCACGTCAGGGTTTCGGTGGTGCGTGCAGCAGGTGGCCCTTCGGTGGCTGCAGGAGCCTTGTTGACGGAGAAGGATCTTCGGCAGGGTCTGCACAAGAACTGCCCATAGGTCGTGGTTGGCGAGGATCTTAAGCAGTTGGCGTGGCCTTCAGGGTTGAGAGTGTGGAGGGTGGCTGAGTTGTAGCAGTGGGCTCCAGAACCAGGGTTCCTGGTGCTAGTCGCAGTCGGGTCGTGGACGGGCGCAGACGGGCTTGCCTTAGGCACGTCCACCGCGCAGGGGCAGCAGCTTCGGGAGAAGTATGCACAAGAGACGCGGGGGGAAAGAGGCACAGTAAATGCAGTAATAGTGAGGAGAAACAATAAAAAACAATAAGCAACAGTCCGGAGCAATTAAGGATCAACAGGGGAAAAATACCACAGAAACGTAACGGTGCCGGCTCCAACCCTGCTGGGGGAGGGCTCTGACTCGAGCAGTCTGTTAGGCAGAGCTGCTAGGGAGAGTGCTACCTTGGACCCAGAGGTCAAGGAATCAGACACCCTTCTTGATTATAGTGCAGCGTGATCTTGAACCGATCCATAAAAATGACACCCTTTGACGTCAACGGCTCTACATTTCCCCACAGAGATCTTTCCTATCATTATTGTGGCATGCTGTTGTACTTTGATCCCCTGATACATCCAGAGAGACAGTGCTAAGCCAGGCATCTTTAAGTTAGATGATTTGAAGGTGGTACGCCACTAGTATTGTCCTACTACAAGATATCTACCTAGCTCAGTGACATTATCTTCTAATAGTGCCTCCACCATAAACTGCTTTAAACAATGGATGACTCGAGGGGAAAAGACAGCAAAAAACAGATAGATAGAGGTCAAAGCAGGTAAAAAAAAAGATCAAAGGAAGACCCACCCAACTCCTGAATCTCTGGTTAAGTCAAAACAGATTCTACTGCAAATATGGAATTCTATGTCAGGACCGGAGGCTTCGGATTATGCTATCTCTCTTCGCTTTATTACTTATCAGAAACGACAGCAGCCAGAGAGATTCGTAAATATCAGAGTAAAAAACCATACAAAAAACTACAACTCCCTACAACCGGGGAGATAACATAGTAATTAGTCCATCAACTATTTCTGTGACACCATCCAAAGTCCTCTGTCAGCTCTCTCTCCTCCTCTTTCTTCGCTGCTGCGCAGCCAGTTAAGTGCTCTTGACCATTCTACTTTAACCAAATAATTGTTTGTGTATTTTGGTGCTAGTTACGTGTTGCATTCACGTTCGTGGGCTCTCAGTGACATTTTTTTCCCTTGTTGGTTGTTTGTTTTCATTTCAGAGCCCCTTCCAGCCGCGGGAGCGTTCTCGCCCCTTACGCGGCCGGCTCCTCTGCTGCTGCGGCTTCGTTATGCGCCGCTAGGGGCGCTTGACCGCCTTGTCACTCTCGCGTCGCGTCTCCTCAGATGAGGAGCGCGAAGCGAGACCAACGGTCATAGCCATCCCCTGCTGCCTTACCTTTGACGTCCGCATCGCGGATTGTATACTCTCCCAGCATTATTAACTCCTACGCCCCGGTGGGGGTCTGTATTGCGGTATAACCCGCGTTGAACGCGCTTTGGTATCCAGCGCTGTAGGCACCTGCCGAACACCACGCATCTCGCGGATGGTGTCCCATTACATTCTGGGCATATTTTCCAAATTGAATTTGGGCTAAAATACTGTTTACAACGCGGTAGGGAGGCAGCCACCCGGTCAGGTTCTATCCTGAGGGTTTTTTCCGCGTTGAGGGCCTGGTGCAGCCCTATTGTAACCCTCTGGGCTACCCTATCTTGCGGCCTTTGGTCTGCTCATAATCCTATTATCCTGCTGGTTGTGTAAGGGTGTCTGTAGGTACTTACCTTGTGAAGATGGCCAGTCAGTCTGAATACTATGAGGAAGAAGTGCAGGAATACTTACCTTATAGCGATGACTTCTTTGACGCGGTTGATGATTCAATCTACCGGGTGGTTAATGAAGTAGTGGGTCCGATGGAACAGCGTCTCTCGGACAGGATAGTGCAGGAATGCAACAGATTGGCGGCGGCACGTGGCAGTGCGGCGCCGGCCCCTGGGCAGCTTCCCGACGGGGCCCCTCCCCCCCGTAAAAAGCAGCGTCCTGATGGAGTGGATGCGGACGCCTTTGCGCGCCTTAAGATGGCGTTTTTGGCGAAGACGGCCCCAAGTGCTCCCCTTCTCCCAACGAGTGACCCACTTCAGGATATTCTAGATTCCCCATCCCCGGCGACAGATAATGATACTCAAGGGGATACTGATGACGAGGCGGGTTCTTCCCGTTCTTGGCGGCCGGCTCCGGCGACCACTTCGGCGGCGCCTGAGGAGGATGCGGATATGCTGAACCCTGATGAGATAATGCATCCCCGGTCTTCTGCTTGGGTCCCAGGGGATAAAGTTGTCAGGTTCCTTGCCAACCGTTTGCGTAAACCTCTGGAAAAAGAGGCACGGAGCTGTTTGAGGGCGGAATGCCCGCGTCCCTCCTTGCCAGACAAAATCGCGCTTACTCCGGAATTAGATTCCAAAATGGCTGCGTTCCTGGCAAAATCTGTAAAGGATCCCCGTAAGGGTATTGATAGATCTTGGCGGTCCTGTCAGGACAAGCTCCTTGACGCCGTCGGCCCTATGTCAAAAATCCTGGACATGGCGGAGGAAGCTAAGGTAACGGGCTCAACTATTTCGCCTGAAGTCTTATCTAATTGGGCCCAACGGGCCATCATTTTTATGGGCAATGCAAATTGTGCTCTTTCAACGGAGCGTCGCCGCTCCTTGTTGATAAAATTGGACCCCAAACTTGGGGATTTAGCTTCTTCTGAGGCAGGAGCTGTTGCTCAAGGGGGCCTGTTTGGAGAACCATTTGTTAAAGAACTGGGGAAGTTTGTCTCTACCTTTACCTCCTTGGACAAGGCCCAGTCGGGTATTAAGAGAGTGTTTACCCAACGGGTTTTCCGCGGGGCCGGTCGAGGCAGGGGCCACTCGTCCGGCCGCGGATTCCAGCAAAACCCTCAAAGGGGACAAGGCTCTGGCCGTGGTCAATATAATTCCACCGCAAACTACACCAATTTCTACCCAACGCGAGGACAGCGTTTCAAGGGCCGTGGAGGATACAAGTCCAATTCTGGAGGCGGAACTTCAAGCGGTAAGTGTCCTCCCCGCATGTCAGTTGAGGATAGGGGGGCAATTGGCATGCTTCAGTCAGGCTTGGGCGGAGCTAACGTCCGATGCATGGATCCTGCAAACGATTCAAGGCTTTCATGTGGAATTTATGGGCAGTCCTCGTCAGGTCACGTGGCCGTGTCCACTACAGTTCAGCCTTCAGGACGCACGGTTGATCGACGAGGAGGTCGCCGAATTGCTTTGCAAAGGTGCAATTTGTCGCACAACTTTGCATCCTCACGGTTTCCTCAGCAATATATTCCTGGTGGACAAAGCGGACGGAGGTCGTCGTCCAGTAATCAACCTCAAGGAGTTCAACGCGTGGTTGGTGTACGCCATTTCAAAATGGAGGGAATTCACCTCTTGCAAGATCTCCTGCGCCCTTCCGATTGGATGGCGCGTCTGGATTTAAAAGACGCCTACCTCGTGGTTCCCGTGCATCCGCCCCATCGACGATTCCTTCAGTTTCGTTGGGGGGGCTTGGTATACGAATTCACGGCCCTTCCATTCGGGCTTTCCTCAGCACCTTGGTGTTTCACCAAACTGCTTCGCCCCGCGGTAGAGTTTCTCCGAGCGCGGGGTATACGCATGATCGTCTATTTGGACGACATTCTTGTGATGGCTCAGTCTCCCCAACTCTTGGTGATGCAACTCCAACAAACCGTTTCTCTGCTCCAGAGCCTAGGGTTTGTTATCAACACGAAAAAATCGATACTTCATCCCTCTCAGTCAGTCACCTTCCTGGGGTTTGTGGTAGACTCCGTTCAAGTGACCCTGAGTCTTCCGTCTCGCAAGATGGCAAAAATTTGTCACGAACTACGCCGCACGGTGTCCAAACCCACCATTTCCTTGCATCAGCTCGCCAGAATCGTAGGCCTCCTGTCGTCCTCGATCCAGGCGATTTTTCTGGGCCCCTTGCACTATCGGGCTCTGCAGCGTCAAAAGGCCAGCACCTCCGACGGGGTCACTCATACGATTACGTGGTGCCCCTATCGGAGGAAGCCAAAGAGGAAATTCTCTGGTGGCTTACTCATATGGAGGCGTGGAACGGTCGGGCGATTTTCGGATCCGTTCCAGACTTGGTCATCGAGTCCGACGCCAGCAAATTGGAATGGGGTGCTCGATGCGGGGATTTTTCCACCGGAGGTGTTTGGTCAGCAGACGAGCGGGATTTTCACATCAATTGCTTGGAACTGCTCGCTGGCTCTTTCGCAGTGCGCTGTTGGACCAAGGACAGGGTGCAGTCTTGTGTCCTTCTGAGGATGGACAACATCTCCGCGGTCCATTATGTCAATCGGTTGGGAGGGCCCCGTTCTCGGGCGCTGGCCAACTTGGCAAAAGATTTTTGGAGCTACTGCCTCGAGCATCATATTTCGGTGACGGCGGAATATCTCCCGGGCCAGCACAATCAGGTAGCGGATTGGCACTCCCGTCATCTTTACGACTCCAGCCTCTGGAAGCTGGATGTTCCGATCTTCCAATGGTTTCACAACCTCTGGGGACCGTTCTCAGCGGATCTTTTTGCCTCCCGTCTGGACAATCAGGTGCCCACATTCTTCAGTTGGAGGCCGGATCCACTGGCTCTAGCCACGGATGCCTTCCTCCAGGATTGGAGACAGGAGAACGGATACGCGTTTCCACCGTTCTCAATGATCATGAGGACGACGGCCCAGATCCGGCGTCAATGCGCGCAGGTGATCCTGATAACCCCCCTTTGGAGATCTCAAGTCTGGTTTCCAGTTCTTCTGGAACTTTCCTGGGATTCTCCAATCCTACTCCCCCTGTATCCTCAGCTTCTTCAGAACCCGGAAGGGGACCTTCATCACCTGATCACTCAGGGGACACTCCGGCTCATGGCGTGGCGTCTTTCAGGCGACGATGGTCGTTGTCGGGACTTTCGGGACAGGTTGAGGCCCTCCTGTCAAAGGCATGGGCAGACAGTACCACGAAACATTATAGATCCTCGTGGTCACGTTGGGTTCGTTGGTGTCTTCGACGGGGTCTGGATCCCGTGGTCGCAGGAATCGTTCCCCTCTTAAATTTTTTCGCCGATTTGGCGTCGGAGGGTTTGGCTTATCGCTCCATTAATGCTATCAGATCGGCGGTTTCCGCCGGCCACGAGCCTCTAAACGGAGCACCTGTCGGAGAACACCCAATGGTCTGCAGACTTCTACGGGGCGTGCGGTTATCGTTACCCCCGGAACCTCGCTATTCCGTCCTTTGGGACGTCAACAGGGTACTGAACCTGTTTCTTTCCTGGCAGCCTAATAGGTACCTTTCTCTGAAGGAATTGTCTTCCAAGCTTGCTATGCTTCTCTGCTTGATCTCCTGTAGGAGAGTTTCCGATGTTCGCGCGCTTGATGTCTCGGCGCGGGTTTTTTCCCCAGAAGGGGTAGTTTTTACGATTGGACGCAGAACTAAGTCCAACTCACGAACAATAACGTATCCGGCTTTCCGGGACTCTCCCAAACTTTGGGCCTCATGTAGGTAAATAAATTTTACCGGTTCTTAAATACCGAGCCGTACCGAATCGTTAAATTAGAATCGTTAAGTTATATGTAGGTAAAAATTCGGTAACAGTTACCGATTCGGTAACATTCGGTAATCACGAATCGGAATTCACCGAATCGGTAAATACCGAGGTGGTATTTACCGAATCGGAAAATACCGAGGTGGTATTTAGCGATTCGGAAAATACCGAGGATACTACCACCTTCCCTTAACTAAGTAGCTAATATCATAATTATGCTATAATAGAAGGTCTCTTAGGCTTGAATAGGGGACCCCATACCTCAAAAATCAGCTCAGTGAAATCACATCACAGGAGCATCAGGAGCCTTCTCGCAGGAAGGCTCGTCTTCGGTCTGAATAAGAAACATGATGTCTGTGATATGAAAAGCACCAACTTTCAGGTATTTGCAGCTGCGCGTGTGTCATGGCTAAATAGTGGGTCGATCAACCTAGAGTGGAAAACATGCATTGTGTAAAATTCCAGACTGTGTGTCACAGCATGTACAGACCAAGGTCGCTGCGCAGAGCTTGGGATGGTAACAACAGATTGCACTCGTCTGAAGGAAGTCTCGAGTCAGCAGTTTATTCAAGAAAGAACACGTAAACGCAGTGTCGTGTGCAAAGGCAAAAAGATGGCTACATAACATTCAACGTGGTTATGCTAACTGAACAATGTATGTACGTATTCAGGGAGAACTCAGTACACGCCCCCTTGAGCGAAGCAATATTTAATAGGCAAGAAAAGAGAGAACGCAGAGTTCAGTTTAGTCAGAGCAGAACAAGGCGTAACCAATGCAGCGCCAAAGTCCTAAAGTCCAATAATTGCAGCATAATATTCCAAAAAACACAATGCAAGTATAGTAAAAAACTCAAGCCGACCATCAGGAAGAGAAAAAAGAGAAATATGAGAAATAAATGTTGCGCCAGGGTGCTGTCCAGTAGCACAGGCGCAATGGACGACAATCCAGTTAATCCATGAATGTATAGGCAGCATATGTGGCCACGGCTTCCAACAAAAAATCGTTTGCAGGGCCACTGAAAGTCTCAGCCATCCAATTCAGTAAAGAAAAGGAACATACGTGTTCTCCAACCAACGGAGCCTCTAGCACAATCAGAGGGCACCCGGAATGTTCCTCCAAATAGCTCATAGACAAGAAGTCGTAGGCTGCCGCTGAGATGTCCCAATTACCCAGGATACCATGCGCCGCACCACACGCCATGATCCGGACACCAGAACAGGCAAACTCGTGAGACACTAAGGGCCTCATCAGTCGATCGAAATCCGGCACCGGAGACACCATGTTGGTCAAGCACAAATCCAGAGGCCATTCAAAGGGACAATCCAGGCAGTGAAATACAGGTTGTACGCAGGTGAAGTAGGAATACCTGAAGGATAATCCATAAGCCAGGCTCAAAGTCGCCAATGGCAAAGTACCATAGAAGTCAAGCATCCTATCACGAAGAAGATGCAGACGGGACAGGTGCTCGTGTGGCACAGAAGGAGCAGCCATTCCGGAGTATGAAAAGGAAAAGCAGCACACCTGCCACTAGCGCCAGGAGCAGCGGGACACCTCCAAAGATGCTCGAGAAAAGTGAATGAACAAATGCCGGAATTACACCAAAAAATAGTTTGGAAAGAGGTCACGAGACCCGAGGCCACATGTTTCAACAAATGAGCCAGGCCGGTCGTGGACGAGGCATTGAAAATAGTTTGGATCAAAGAGCCGAAATGCAGGGGGAGGTCAGTATTCAGAGGCGCCTGTACCTCAGTGCGCGTATTAGCAACGTGAAGGACAAATGTTTCACGAGAGGAAGTCAAAGGCACCTCTTTGTGGGACAATAGCGCTCTATTCTGCTCAACTTGTTGAACTCTGCTTTCAAGGTTGGAATCGAAGGCCAGATGGAAACATCCAGCCGCACATGCGGGGGTGGAAAAAGAACAGTATTGCAGCAGACAACTTTATGCGAGACAGTTATGTACGGGATTCCCACTCACATCCCGCAGCAAGCTTCATTATTCAAAATTAAATAAATACCGTTTGCAAGCAGAGTGACAGAAGGTGTAATCACAGGCACTGGGATACCTCGTAGGACGCACGCAAAATTCGGGGCTTGTACATTGCATGCGCCGTGTACTTGCATGTGCCTATTGTCTCATGTATGAATCCTAGAAGAGAGAGTGCTAAAGCTATTATCTATAACGGCTAAGGCCTTCTCCATGTTTGCTTGGTCAATAGCTCTCAATCTGGAAGCCGCCTCACTGTGCGACAACTTGCAGACTTCGTTGTAAATAGCATACGCCCACCTTTTGGTTCTGCCACCCACAGGACCATTCACAAAATCATTCAATTCGGTATGCACATTGATGGAGTCGGTGGACTTCCTGATCCTGTAGATGTGCTCTGTGTCAGCTGGTGGACAGAGTGGGATGTGTGTACCATCAATGCAGCCAATGAAATGGGGGAACTGTGCCATGTGAGAAATGTCTGATTTTGTTTTCTGCAGTGCAGCCTGTGTGTTGTGGAAGCTGATGTAGTGGTGCTTTCTCTGCATCATGGCATCCAGGAAATTCCTGAAGGAACGGGACAGGCAACTCTGGGATACACCACCCACCGCAGCTGTCACCACCTGATAACTGCCGGATGCCAACAGATGTGGGCTGCAGAGCACCTGCACATGTGGGGGTATGGCGTGCGCCCTTCTTATTGGCTGGTCCAGGAGTGGGTGCAGGTCCCTGATTACGTCCATGATGGTTTCGGGGTGTAGCCTGTACCTCTCATGTATCTCTGCATCAGTCAGCTGGAATAGTGTGATGCGCTGTCTGTGGATGCGTTCCTCCCGTCGCCAAACCCTCAGTCCTGCTGCCTGTAGACGTAGGCGCCTTGCAATGACGTACATAGCGGCCATGTGGTCCACGCTGTTGCATTTTGGGATTGCTTATCTGCACTGTTGATGGTTACCACCTGCTTTCAATCCGTGTTAATTACCGACTCTTATTTACCGATTTTCTTGGATTTCTTCATTACCGAGTGCTCCTACATGTCATTTTAATTTTTACCACTTCATATTTACCACTTCATATTTACCGATTCGTTAATTATGTATTCGGTAAATCTGATTCGGTATTTTGGAATTCGGTAAATATGAATCGGTATTTACCGCCTCATATTTACCGAAAAGTGGTTTTTGGACTCCTACATCTCACTTGTCTGAATACCGGTCGGTAACGGCATATTTACCGAAAATCGGCCGTTACCGACCGGTATTTGGCTACCTACATGAGGCCCTTTGTGTGGTAGACTGTTTGAAGACATATGAAGATTTGACGCAGGAACTCCGCCCGCCAGGCGAACGGCAACTCTTGATAGCTCTCAAGAAGCCACACAAAGCAGTCTCTTCTCCCACCATTGCTAGGTGGGTGCGATGGGTTATGCAAGAGGCTGGCATTGATACTAAACAGTTTGGTGCCCATTCTGCCAGGGGCGCTATGGCCTCGAAGGCTTTCGCGCTCGGAGCGCGTTTGGAGGATTTAATGCGTGCAGCGGACTGGTCGTCCGACTCCACCTTTAAGAGGTTTTATTTTAAGCTGGTTCTTAATGTGGCACAGTTAGTGGTAAGTAAGCTTTGAACTAGCATAATCCGAAGCCTCCGGTCCTGACATAGAATCGGAATTTGCCTAGTGCTATGACGGTAAGTTCCAATTCTATTAAGGACACGGAGGCGAGGATTATCCCGCCCGGGGCACCCTTGGTGCGAACCCCCCCGTATGGGAGTAAGTAAGTTTTTTCTTTGATACTGGTTGACGAAATGCTTGCTTTGCTTGCTGTTATCTGGTTCTGTGACCATTGCATACGCTCCGGATGGTTCGTACAGTTCTCACCTCCCTGTTTGGTGTCTTTCAGGGAATGATGGATCCAAACAAGACCAATAACGAAATGGCGTGACTTGCGTGAAGAAAGAGGAGGAGAGAGAGCTGACAGAGGACTTTGGATGGTGTCACAGAAATAGTTGATGGACTAATTACTATGTTATCTCCCCGGTTGTAGGGAGTTGTACTTTTTTGTATGGTTTTTTTACTCTGATATTTACGAATCTCTCTGGCTGCTGTCGTTTCTGATAAGTAATAAAGCGAAGATAGCATAATCCTCGCCTCCGTGTCCTTAATAGAATTGGAACTTACCGTCATAGTACTAGGCAAATTCCGATTCATCTTTCAATGTCTGGGTACATTATGTTATGTTATGTTAGCTGGTGTTTTATTAAGCGCTCAGCTACTCTAACAGAGTGTCCCGGCGCCATGAGACCCATAACAACAGAGCCCCGGCGAAATAGAGGAGACTTATTGGCCGAACAGCCACGTTTTGAGCTCCTTTCTGAATGACAGTAAGCTCTCATGCTTTCTTAAGGACAGTGGGAGGGCATTCCAGGCCCGGGGTGCAAGATATTTAAAAGACCGGCCACCGATCCGATCACGCCTAATTGCCGGGACCGTGGTCAGAGACAATGACGCCGAACGCAAGGCTCTGGAAGGCAGATGAAAACCAATTCTCTTCCTCAGATAGAGGGCACCAGTGCCATAGAGTGCCTTAAACGCCATGGTGAGAGCCTTAAACTCAATGTGTTTCTGAATTGGCAGCCAGTGAAGAGACACCAACAGTCCTGCAGCATGGGATCGATGGCCGAGGCCAAAGATTGCCCGTGCGGCCGAGTTCTGCACTACCTGCAAGCGTGAAAGAAGGTACTTCGGGAGACCCAGGTAGAGGATGTTAGCGTAGTCCAGCCTTGATCCTATCATAGCTTACACCGTGGTTCTCCTCTGGGCAATGGATAGGAAAGGGAGGAATTTCCTTAGTATTTTCAGTATCCCAAAACACTGACCAACCAGGTTCAGAATCTGTGGTTTAAGAGTAAGACAATTGTCCATCCTAACACCAAGATTCCTAGCCACCGAGGCCACAGCGGAAGGAGGAAACATATCCGCCGGCCACCAGGACTTCCAACAGGGATTCGGAAGACAACCGAAGAAAAGAACCTCAGATTTGTCCGAGTTGCATTTCAACTGGTTAAGTTGAAACCAGGCAAAAACCGCACCCAGACAGCTTTTAATGCGATCCCCGTTAAAGTCCATATTTTTTCCGCATGTGAAGAGAAGCTGAGTGTCATCAGTGTATGAGACAATCTGGGCGCCAAATGACTCAGCCAGCGCCGCCAGAGGGGACATATATATGTTGAAAAGAGTGGGACTTAATATCGACCCTTGGAGTACTCCCACCTCCAGAGGCGGCACTGCCGCCGAGTACAGAGGAGCCCAGACTGTCTGTTGCCGGTTGGAGAGGAAGGACTTAAACCATCTGAACACCGTTCCCCCAACGCCAATCTCCATGAGTCTAAGCAATAGGCGGTCGTGTGGAACGGTGTCAAACGCCGCCGAGAGATCAAGCAACACCAGCAGTGCCTTCCCTCCGGTGTCCTGGACCCCCTTAATGGCCTCCGCCACCTCCAGCAGTGCCGTTTCCGTGCTCATATTCGCACGGAAACCGGATTGGGTATAATGCAGGACACCGTGTGACTCAACAAAGTCTGAGAGAACGGACTGTACATGCTTTTCCGCCACCTTAGCCAGGACCGGGAGCAAAGAGATAGGCCGGTAATTAGCATGGATGGCGGGATCCAGAGAGGGTTTCTTCAAAAGAAGAAGAACCAGTGCCTGTTTCCAGGCAGGCGGCACTATCCCTGTCTCCAATGAACGATTTAAAATCGGATTAACAATAGGGTTGATGACATATGCCACTTTGGCTAGGAGCTTAGCGGGACAGGGGTCCAGCGGAGAGCCAGATCTCATTTTAGAAAGAAATTCCAGTGAGACTTGAGGCTCAATAGGAGGAAAGCTCGACAAACTGGGCCGTCCCAAGTCAAACACAAAGGAATGGGGTTCTGGATTAGACACTCCCCCTATCACAACAGATGGAAAAGTTGCCTAGATGCTTTTGATCTTGTTAGTAAAGAAGCTTGCCAGTTGCGTAACCCAAGGTTCCGAAAAAGAGCGCTTCGGAGTGATGGAGGCTGGCGATGTGAATTCCTTCACAATCAGAAAGATTTCTTTGCTGGTGTTAGTGGCTTTCTTAGCCAGATAGATTTCCTTGTGATAGGCCTTAGTGCAGCACCTATAGGCCTCCCTCAATGGTTCCAGATAGTTTGATCGCCATGCTCTTTCGGCCTTCTTACAGAGCCGTCGACTGGTATTGAGCACTGGCGTGAACCATGGGGCAGTCGCTCGCGTAGAGTTCTTAGGAGTCTGCCCAGGCGCTGCCAATTCCCCCAAACACTGCGTGAGCCACGTTTGAAAGCGGACTAAGTCCTCCTCTATGTCACCCGTCGACGAACAGGGGTGAGTTAACAGATATTGTTCAATCATATCTGGTGTTACTCGATGGAGGGCACGGGACATCCGGGGCTGACACCCATTGTCTCTAATAGTCAGGGTGGTTTTATACTGGATATTAAAGGTCGCCAGTAGGTGGTCAGACCACAACACAGGAAGGGGGGGAGCCACTGTAATAGGCATAGTGGAGAAAATTTGGTCCAATATATGCCCCTTGTTATGAGTAGGAGACACTACATAGGGTGACAAGCCCAGTGGAGTAGTGATGTCTAAGACTTTGATGGTATTCGCAGCATCCGCTACATCAAAATGAATGTTAAAATCGGCCAGAAGAACGAAGTGTTTAAACTGTACACTCAGTGCCAAAATCACTGAGTCCAGCCCCTCGTGAAACGATCCAATAGGACCTGGGGGTCTGTAAACCAGCAGACCCACGCAAGATTGGGCGGGTGAAAGTGTCAGACAAAATCCCAATGCTTCTGCCCCAGGAATGTCTTCCGTAGGTACGATAGAGCACTCATAGCGTCTATCTATCACCAGAGCCACTCCCCCTCCTTTACCTATGCACCAGTCTTTCCTAAACATAAAGTAGTTAGAGGGCAAGGCATTAGCTACATCTGGACTTGAGGCTTCGCCAAGCCAGGTTTCCGTCAGGAAAAGGCAGGCGGGATTAGGTTCTGATAGGTAGTTAAACAGATCGTGAGCATGTTTGCTCACAGACCGAGTGTTAAGAAGGGCGCAGCTGAAAAAGCGTTCAGATGGTCCCCGCCCCATCGTCGGGATGACATGGTGCCCTGACTCCGCGGGGCTCCTCTCAGCCCACACTTCCTTCAATGACCACCCACAGCCAGTGCAGTGGAAATTTCCCTTAAAACAGTGGTCATGGACAATGCAGCCTCTATCAGTAGACTGTCTTAAGCCCAGGAGATGTGCTGCAGAGTAGACTCGGGTTCCTCCCAGGTGCTGCGTCCAAAGGTCGCCCACCCGTCCACACCCGTCTGCCTCCGGGACGCTGACGGGCGCAGACGGGCTTTACTTAGGCGCTCCTTTGGCGCGGGCTAGGCGCCTCCGCTCCTCGTGTCTGCTGCGCGGAGCCATCCCCGTCTAAATTTATACTTCCTGCCCGTGAGGCAGCAAGCCTAGTCCGCAGACTAGCAAGCCTGCCTCACCCAAGATGGGCGCCGTACTTGTGCGCAGCCTCCCCGTCTGTCCCTCAACTCCTAATCGGCTGAGAGGGGGGCACCCAGAAGAGCACGGCAAAAGGGTGGCAGGGGAAGAGCGTCGCGGCCACAAGGGTTGCAGGTAGGTGCGCAACTGCCCCCAAATAGGTAAGAAACCGAGTCCCCCACACGATGAAATAAAAGAGTACAGAGAGAGATCTCCCGGCTTTTCGCCTCAGGAGAGAAGAGCAGTGAACAATTAAAACAGTGGCACGAGTCAAAGACACAGTGCAATGCAATTTCAAACAGCGCGCAAGGAAAGTGCAAAGACAATTTATTAAAAAGCTCAGTATGTATAGCTCACTCAGTCAGGCATCCGCCACGGGAGTCTCGTTAAGACATTACACAACATAACTTAAGGAACCAAAACAAACACAAACATTATGCATAACGACTTTCAGGAACTTGGAAAGGACTTTGAGGATTTGTCTGGAAGGATTACAGAAGCAGAATCCAGAATAAACAAACCGGAGGATGACAGCAAATCTTCAAAGAAACAAACCAATGCCATGTCAACCAAAATTGCTGCATGGACAAGGGAAGTCATTAAACTGGAAGATCACAACCGCAGAGGAGACATGAGGATTTTAGGGCTGCCAAAGGTTGTAGAAAGGGTTGCCAACTCTTGTAAATTATTCCTGGAAATATAGATTTCCAAGACCCTGAGTATCACCTTTGAGAAGAAATCTGAAATTGAGGGTGTCACTCTACTTAGTAGGAGCTATCACTTATGAATGTCACTGCATCCACAAAGCTAACTGTAACCATTTGAGTCAGATTACCTCATGATAAGAACCTATCATGCCCGCTTCATTACCCTTTCTTTTATATCTATGTTCCATAAGGATTACGATACCAAATGCCATCCTAGGTAATCTTACACGACTAAGCACTACACTTCCAAAAGTGGCAAAATGTAGGATCACATCCTTAAAATAATTTCATTAAACACAAAAGGGCTAAATTACCCCATTAAAATGAAAAAAGATTGCTTACTACTGTGACAGGTTGAAATGTGACACAGTTATGTCACAGAAAACTAGATTTGACTGAAAGGCTAACACCAAATTCAAAGCCACATGAATTGCAGACTCTATTATCTTTCCAGCTGATAATAAGAGAAATGGCCTACTTGCGCTTATCTGAAAAATCAGGCATCACTATTGTTTCCCATACTCATGACAGTCAACGTAAATGACATAGCTAAGACAAAAAATCACAAAGAATTTTATATCATAAACATTTATGCCCCTACTGATTACTTCGCACAATTTTGGCAATCCTTACATAAAACCTTGACCGATCTATCTTGCGACTTTTGGTATAGTTTTTGGGGGAGACATCAACCTTCCTATGAAAGGTACCTTAGGCAGAATCTCTAAGAATGAATTCATAAGTAACAAATCCCATACACAAATGAAAAGATTCTGCAATGATCAAAACCTTGCTGATGCCTGGGTATAATACATTCACACAGGTAGTGACTACATATTGAGTCAAACCCTCACACTTTTTTTCATGTAACGTTTACTTACTGGTGGATAAGAGTATGCTGTAACTTTCCTCAAATCCCAGAAACAAGCTAATTGTTGTTTCTTACCATGTCTGCCTTTCCTTGGATGTAGCAATAGGTGATAATACACCATCCTCTAAACCAGGCTTCTCCAACGAGTAGCTCGTGATCTTCTGGTAGCTCTTCAGCTACCTGTGAGTAGCTCTCCTGTGTGCATCCCAGTCTACTAAATTAGAAGCTTTTGCTTGGTTGAAGTAATATGTACACAAAATTGAGAGAGTGTATTTTGAGACAAAAATGTTTGTATTTTCAGAACTCATAGATAATGATTTGATGAAAAATGGCTAAATTTCCAAAATGTATATAAAGGTGATATTTGAATGGTGAATCATGTGGCATTGTGACAACCTAAACCTAATATCATTACAGTGGTGACTGCTGCACTGTAGCTATTGGCGTTATATATTACCCTTTCAGAGGCATTCCAAATAGACAAAGCGTTTTTACATTACTGCTAGCAACCTTGTCTGATGCACTGAAGGGATAATTGCTGGCAGTCTTGCATATGGTGGCCACTATTGTAATCATGTCTAATGTGGTCACTATTACAACACTAATAATGTTAGTTGCTCGGAGTGATTTCAATTGAACATAGTTAGTTAGCTCTGATTACAAAAAAGGTTGGAGACCCCTGCTCTAAACAATGAAGGCTTCATAATTACCTCCTAGAAGACATAGACACCATGAATAAGATACAAGAGGTGATCAACTATTTCTTGAAAGAAAACAATACTTCTGACACTGCACCTAGAGGCAACTGTGAGAGGGATAATGACTATTCTGGTGATAATAAAAAACAAAACCACAAACAGAAAACTTTCAGAATTAGTAATAAAAACCTAGAAATACATTTAAGCCAAACAAAAGGAGCATCAGTCCTAATGTAACTAAAACATTTAAATATGAATACAATAACATTTTAAATAATAAAGCACAACAATGGTTAGACATAAACAAAGCAGAGAAAGCCTGTGAAACTAATAAGGCTGATAAATCACTGAATAATTACTTTCAATATACCAAAAGTAAGCCTGCACATGCAATTAGGAACAAAGATGGAGACACATTTACTTTGACACAAGGTATTCTTAAATCTTTCCAAGAATTCTACTCGGATCTCTACAATTCCAATGAGACAATCACAACTGCTCACTTTATAAGATATTTAGACACTATTCCTGCGCAGAGGATGTATTTATATTTTAAGAAGACACAGATAAGCCATACCAGTTATTATGGAAGACATAAATAAGTATTTTAGATTATGAGGCTATTCTTGAAACAAAGAAAATACTGAAAAATTCCCACAAAACATTCATTGAACATCAACAATTATAGGCTCTTCAGGGTAGAAATGGCAAACAAGCTCACTTAAATACTTAAATATCTGGTTTGGTAATGACTTAAGCTTTGAAAAATTATAAAAATGTAACTAGGCCTGCTGGTCTAGTGACTTAAATAATCTACTAGACCTAATTGTAATGCTCTTGACCCATAAACTGGTTTCAAATGAAGTGATCATGGGCAAATACTTTAATTCACTGAGCTACCATTTTCTTCATGATCACATATGAGAGCACCTTCAAATTTGTGAGTTCAGTATGTCTGCTGTACGAAAAAACATTTTTTCTTTGATTTAATAGACTAAACCTTTGCTCCATCTATAATACAAATCTAGCCACATATAGGATACACATGACCCCTGACTTGCCTCTTTGTTCATTAACAGCATTGTCATCGGGGTGAGGCAGAAATGGTTCTCACATCATGTTTAAAATCTATCACTCTTAATAAATACATAACTAAAGCATAAAGTGGTAGCACACTGTCATTTGCAATCAGCAGATTTTACGCTGAAAAGGCCACAAAATTTCCCACAAACGTGCAGTTTTACTGATAAAAATATATAGTTCATAAACAATAATGTTTGAAAATCAAGTTTCTGCAAATATATGTAATTTACACATCACCAACTAAAGTGTTCTGAATTGTTTTGCTCCTATTTCAATCTTTGTTTGCATCACACTTCTGTTCAATTCCTGACATATTTTGAAATATTAGTACTATCTACTTACAGGCTATTTAAATGTTATGTGTTGGAAAACAAACTGACATCTTCAGACAGCTCATTTGACAAAAGCCTCTAACTGTAGTAAGAGAAAGAAAAATAAACTCAATTTTCCAAGCAGCAATTAGTAAAAAGACAGCCTGACATTTGACCACCTTCCTTGAACAGACAGCAAATTTGTCAAGATAAAAACAAGATTTAATGGCATCTTTATTGCTCATTCACTTAATGAATGAACAGAACACCTGCCCCTTTCCAGGTAGAGTTCACATACCAGACTAGTAGGTTCTAAAAATAGCTGGACCTGATAAAATCTGGCTTGCCATTGTGAGTGGGTGAGTAGATTTTTCGAGACCTGGACTTAAAAGACTTGGCGTGAAGGATCTTTACCACCGATTCCTTTAGGATCATACCATTCACCATCACAAGAGATCTATTTGTGGCTTGGTCCCTACATTCCAGACTTCTCCCTGCTCAATTCTTGAATTTCATTTGATTTCTGCACTCCTCTTTCCATGTATATAGCGCTAGAAACACTATCTGACTATGTATTTTACTTTTATGAACTTGATTCGATTTCTAAAGGATAGATGACTGCACGCAGGTTTTCTTATACCCCACTTAACACCCTAACTATGACATCATTGGCTCTCCAGTTCTTAGAGGCCCTAACCATATTGTCTAGAGGAGGTTAGTGAGCTTTACCTTTCTACTGACTCTGAAGGGGGGATAACTTGGCAATTGGCCATGGCTGTATGGCCTTTTCTTTTTAGCGGCTGGAAGGTATTATTTCCCAGTTTGTCTTTACAAAGGTTTCAGTGGGTTTATTGGCCTCTTTCTAAATGTTGTTTAAGCATCATAATTGTAGGGGCACATAGCAGATCATTAACTGAGGTTTTTAGCCTCCTTCCATTTAGTCTCGATGTTTTGGACCGTAGGTGTGTTAATTTACAACAATGTTTTTATTTGTTCCATTTCCCCTGTGCAATGCTTCAGATAAATCCGGACAGTAGCTGTATTGTTGTGCCTAGTGGGTATTTTGTTGCAGTATGGTTTATCTAATTGAGTACTGTATAGATACATGTTGCTATGCCACTATGCACTTTAGCTTTATGTTATTTGCTCTTAATTCATTTTTACACTTGTGACCTTCAATCATCCTGACATTCTTTGATTAATGTCTGCTGCTAAGTTTGTGTATTTTGTTTTTAATCTGTACTTTTACGGCCATTTTTACCAAGTAAAGTTTTACTACTACCTTATATATAATAAAAATAAATAAAAGAGAGTAACAAATACCAAATAAGGGGTCCAAAAATATGAAACCCTCCATTAATTAAAATACAATCCACTTAACCCCCAAAAAGGAAAACCCAAAACGAATTATATAACAATAATGAAATATTACTTAAAGCTAATTTTAAAAAACAAATTATTAAAAAATAAATTTTAAACATATTTTTAATAAAATACACAATACATTAATACATAATTTAAATAAAAGTCATATTTATATAATAAATAAAAATGTAATTTCATCACATCTAAATTGTTGCCAAAAATGCTTTGGTGCAATCAGATTTGTGCTGTATCATAAAGTGCATGCACCTGATCAATTCTAACCATTTCAATTGGTTACCAATTTTCCCCTATGGAGATAAACATATTTTGAATTTATATATTAAGTAAAAAATGCCGGTTATAGCCCAAACAAATCAGAATGCATCAATATAAAACAGACTTCTAAAAATTGCTTGACTTGAATCCTTGCAAAACCAGAACAAATACGATAGGACTGACCATACTCCTGGCTCTGCCATAGTTGTAAAGAAACACTAGAGTGCTGGGCCTGATAACGAACCAGCCAGACAAAGAGTGAAATTAATGCCACTCCCTGTAGTGGACGGTTTAAAGAGTATTTGCATCATCCTCTTTCCTGCAGATGCGATGAGTGGAGACAAAATCAGAACGTGGCGTCTTCAGGTATTACAACCCTTGCAGTCATATAAGCACTATTCCATGTTGTACATTACCCAAAATAGTGTCTTGCATTCTGAAAAAGTTGGAGGATCAGGTCTTATCCATTCCAAGGCTATGACCATACGGGCTACAGCCATAGCCAGAAATATCAAATAGGATTCCCTCTTTGGGAGTCCGTAACTTTCTATTAACCCTACCTTAGGGGGTAATTATGATCTGCTTTTTAAGAATTGTCCCAATGAAGGTCCCGGTTTCCTGAATATAGCATTTTAAATCTGGGCATGAATATAACATGTGTATGACTTCTGCCTGTTCTGTTTCACACCAGTGGCATTTAGAGTCGGGCTTCCTGCCCCATCTGAATAGCTTAGCCACGGTATAGTATAAATCGAACACCATTTTAAAATGCTGGCTCTTTAGTCCTGCAGTTAAGAGTGTTTCGCTGTCAACCTCTGAAGAACTTAGAAGTATCAGTCCGTCTACTGTTAAACGTCTTTCCCACTTAGCATTCTGGGCCTCTAAGTCATCAAGCAATGCTTGAATTAATAGGTTATAGATATTCCCAATCCTAACTCCACAATCAATAGCTTCTATAATCTAGACTTTACTGACTGGAACCTGATTCTTATCCAGTTTATTAATAAAATCTCTGACCTGCAGATATTTAAGAAAAAATTATTTTGTCAAATAAAACTTTTCTTGTATCCTGCTAAATGAATGTAACTGTACCTTATCAAAAAAATCAGCAATGTTATGTTATGTTAATATAATTTATAAAGCGCATGAATCACCCCGAAAAGGGTATCTCAGCGCACCAAGACTTGTCATACCGTTTAGTTCAAATCTTCTGCCCATGTTATAGTGGAATATAGAAGGTAAGGCATGAGAACCCCAGAAAGGTGTGCCTTGATTAAACCTAGTTTATTTTTATTTATTTTGAAAGTTTATATAGCGCAAACATGACCATTGTGGATATCAGAGAGCTTGACAATTGTTCAGAGAGCAAAGGCAGATAACAATGATATCAAAGTTGATAAAAGTACAGGATAAGACAGCACGAACATAAGGGAGGGTACGACACAATGTTAGGACTACTAAATCGAATGCAATAACATAGCGGGAGAGCAGTAGTCATGGGGGTAATTGACGAGTCAGGAAAGGTAAGAAGTGGGGAGATCCTAGGATCTAAAGCAGAAATTTGTTCATAAGTAGTACTTCAACTTCTTTCTTGAAAGATGCAGTTGGGGGATTTAGTTTCATTTCAGAAGGCAAGGCATTCCAACTTCTCTGGGCATTCCCAGAGAAAGCTCGGTTGTAGGTTTTCTTTTGAGGAATCTCTGAGGTTTCAGCAGTAAGGTGTTCGAGCTTCTGGAGGATCTGCTGCCGCCGGAAAGTTCGAGCTTCTGAGCGAGGTATCTCGGGGTATTGAAGTGAAGGGCTTTATGGGTCATGCAAGCAATTTTTAGCTGAATTCTTGCTTAGCAAGGGAGCCAGTTGAGGGATTTCAAATTGGGGTGATGTGGTTCTTTCTTTTTGATCCTGGGATGAGCCTTGCAGCAGAGTTCAGAGAGGTCCTTAGAGACGCCGTTTTGGATCTAGGCAAGCCGCAGAGGGTTGCACTTTCATTGTCCAACCTCGGAGTCACTAGGGCTTGCACTGCAGGCTTGAAGTCATTGAGGGGATGAAGGGTTTTTAATTGGTGGTTTGCTCCTTTGGTGCAGCACCGATGAACGTGCTTCTGCATGTTAAGGTTCCAGTCGAGAATTAATCCCAGCGATCTTGCTGAATCTATAACTTGCAGCAAGCAGTTGAGGGCTGTTAGATGATTCAACCAGCCTTCAATGACAGGTGACTGGTTGGGTGGGGCGATTAAGAGCAATTCATTTTTTTGAGTAGTTAGTTTGAGGTGGTTGCATGCCAGCCAATTTTAGGTTTTCTGTAGAGTTAAGTAGATAGATCTGATGACTTCAGGGGAGGAGACTTTCAGGTATAATTGTGTGTCGTTGTCGTACGTGTGGTAGTAGATGTTGGAGGATTTCCGTTAGAAGCTCCATGAGCAACTTAAAGAGAGTGAGCGAGAGAGAGGAACCCTGAGGGACCCCTTGTGTAACTGGAGTGGTCTGAGATAGGAATGATTAACCTTGAATCTCTGAGTTCTGTTTTTGAGAAACACGGTGAACTAGTTTAAGACTGCTCCTATTAATCCCATTCTGTGCTCCAAAATGTCTAGTAGGTTGTCGTGCTTAACTGTGTTGAGTGCCAAAGATACGTTAAAGGGGAATTAGAAGGCAAGATTAATTTTGATCCAACATTTTTAGTGCATCATCCACTATGTGAGTAATAACCGATTCGGTGCTATGTCCAGGACGGAAGCCGGATTGGAATTGGTCCAATTGGCAGAATTGTTTGATGAGGTTTGAGAGTTGGATGTGTACACATTTTTCAAGGAGCTTCACCAGAGTAGGAATGTTGGAGATAGGTTGGAAGTTGTTTAAGTCAGTGTGATCAGCTATTTGCTTTATAAAATGGAGAAACCTGCCCGAACGTAAGGCAGTTAGGGATAGTACCTTGAATTAGGGAGGGATTAACAATCTTTTTCCAAAGAGGGAGTATCGCTGGTTAGATCTCATTGAAGAAAGCGAGGGGTACAGGGTCATTGAAGTGGTTTGTGGGTTTCAGCGCTGCTAGAATTTTGAGAATGGCACTTCCATCAAAGGTTTTGACAAAATTCCTTGAGGCACTGTTTTTGGGGATGTTTCCTAGGTGGGCTTGAGGGGACAACAGTCCGGGGAACTGAGAGGCTGGCCGTGGACGATCCTCTAAAGTCATCTGCAAATCAATTCATATATTTTCTGTCTTCTCAAGAAAGAAGGAGGCAAATTGAGCCTATAGTGAAGTTAGAGCGGGTGATGCTCCAAAGCCAATCTCCAAATCAACTCTCAAAGCCTGAGGTGTTCAAGGGACGGTGATGATCTCCACCGACATTCAGCTTGTCTCAGGTTATGTCTTTCTGTATTGAAGCTATAGTTATACCAAAGGTTCGAGCCTTTGGTGGACATTTTTTTTAGCTGTAACGGTGTGACTGTCTCCATGGAATGACTGTAGTATTATGTAAGATCATGAACATCTGACATGTCTCCAGGAGGAGGCAGGAAGTTATTACTAAAAGATGTCAATTCAATGTGGTTGAAGTCTTGCATGCTCCTTTTCCAGAGTTTGGGTTTTGTTAGTTGAGCTGTGTTTGTTCTTACAACTTCAGGGATGAGGAATGTGATGCAGTGGTGGTCAGTCCAATAACAGGGGAGGATAGATTCAAGTTGAATGGTGTTGGCCTTCGCAATAATAAGATCTAAGGTCACTCACTTGCTGTGTGTGGGACTGACATAGATTTGGATCAGGCTGAGGTCAGCAAGAAATGTTTTAAAGCTTTGGACAGAAAAGTCATCATTCAAATCATCCCAGCGGAGGCTGAAGTCTCTGAGGAAGATTTGAGTGCAATGTTGTCCCATGTTTGTTTCGATGATTTCCATAATTTGTTCTATGAAAGCAACGTTATTTCATGCAGGCTGGTAGATCGTGTGTAGTTTGCATAGTGGCCTGTTGTTGCATGCATGTCGAGGCATAAGTATTCACATGAGGCTAAAACCAGGGATTAGGAATGTTTAACTGAAAGGCTGTTGCGGTGTATGCAGGCGATGCCTCCGCCTGGTCTGCTGGGTCCATCTAGTCTAGTGATGCCATGGTTAGGAGGGACAAGTATGCCAAGGATAGCAGCAGAGGAATCATGATGCCTATTCTTCTCTGCACTTGCCACCAAATCATATATCCCCCTTTCACAGTCTCAAATCTAGTTTTTTTGTAATTGCTTAATTGCATATTTCTCAGGAACCATCCCTTAGCCTCATATACCAGTGTTAGCTCACATATAGCAGGTGCTATTTTTAAAATGTAACACAATTAATACTAACAATGCTAGCACCTCAAATTAATATCCTACCTATTGTATATTAACTTAATGTAAAAAACAATGTTTATTACAAGCTATTAAAATAACCAATATTAAATATGATATTCAGAAAAAACAATGTTTTATACAGAAAACAATAATAGTCTTACCTTAGATAGTCTGCTCCATGATGTTTTAGCAGCAACGATATTTCTGACACAATTTTTCTGTCACACAATATTTTTAAATCAATATTTGTTTTGTTCTCCTCCATGTTAGCGACTCTGGCAGCTTCAGTGCCATGGGAATGGCGAAACCCTGACTGAACAAGGTGTAGTGAGTGAGGAGTTCAATGAAGCCTGAGATCTGTCTGTTAACAGACTTTTAAATAATTTTCTTTGGAAATGCAATAATGATAAAAGGCAAAAACAACTCAAGACGGCACAGCAGCTGGCTTTTTCCAGTAAAGGAATAACCAGTGCCCTTTTTCATTCAACTAGCACCAAAGCTTCTAACAAAGAGTTATAACAAATATCCATGTTTGGTGTGGCCAAAGGACCAAACACTTCACTCCAGGTCTAGGAAGGAGTAGATTCAATGGTGCACCTGAAGAGATGGAATGAGCTTTTTCTAGAAAAGAGTCAAGATTTAGCTGATCAAAATCAGTCAGGTTCGGAACATCATTTTAGAGATGCAAAAACTCCTTCTAACTCTGTACTAGGCCTTCAGTTATTAATGATAAAACAGCTGATTACCCCAAAATGCCAAATTGGACACATCACAAAGATGTTGAGAAGGTTCAAATGTCTGTCTCAAACAAGACAGACTAGCTATAGAGCGAACAATGGAAAAATGTGCTTTGCAGCGTTAGAAGCACCTAGAATTTTCTTATCAAAAATTGTGCCTTAATAGTAATACTTAATTGTTCATAGGTTTTCAGTGCTTCTTTTAATTTCAGTTTTGAACTCTGGAGAATAGCACAGCCGTCAGCTTTTTTCTAACCTCTTATAGCATAACTTAGTGTCTCTCAATCCTTCATTGTACCACAAAGCAGATGGTCAAGAGTGCTGCTGTTTCAGTTTCTTTAAAAGAAGAACTTTATTGAGGGCCTGATTATTCAGTTGAGGTAGTTCCAGTATTCGGTAGGTATAGAGTCAGCTGCTATCAACTCCGAGGTGTCAGCGAGCGAATCAGCTAACTCTTCTGAAGACAGTTTTGACCAGTGTCGGACAAGAGAGAACTTGTTCTTCGTACAGCTCCCAGGGCCTGCCCTGCAAGAAATCTTAACCTGAAAATAAATTAGGAAATGGTGTGTCCACACCTGAGGATCGCTTCTAACAGATACTAGTAAAGGGGAGGCACAAGACAAGTCTAACAGTTAGCCATTCTTCTGTGTGAGTCTTGTGAGGAATTGTGGGAGTTCTAGCACTGCAAGAGTGTTAACAAGATTCATAGCTTGGGTATTAGTGGACATGTCCACCAATGCACTAAAATCACCCAGTCGCACAATGCTGAATATGATATTATAGATAGCATTGTAAGATTCAGCACTGAATCAACACAATTCGGGCCAGAACCAGGAGGGCGTTAACATAAGGTACCTCTTATGGATACAGAAGCAGTAATGGAAAAAGAATAGTCCAGTAATTCGGCATGAGGGAACTCACTCAAGGTTTTGTCTTGCAACTTCCAAGTGGCCTTAAAAATTATAGGTGGCCCACTTTTCCTGCGATTGGAATAGGGGAGATGCAGGTTTTTGTATCCTGCTGGGCAAGCAACTGCCAGGTTGGGGTTTGAGTCATCGGGCGTCCACGTCTCCATGGGAAAGAGTAGATCCAGTCCTACTGCGGCAAAAATCTGTTTGATTTCATAGACATGCTATACTATGGCATGCTGGATTCCCTGGGTCCTGAGGACCCATCTGGGTTTAAGGATTTGAAATTCTAGTATTAGAGCACTAATGCCTCACGTGGTGGGGGAGGGCAAGGCCAGGCTATGCAACCCACAATCAGTGGGTGGCCCAGCTCACTGCATATGGCCATCAAACGTCCTGCAGCCAATCCCCACTGCTCTTTCTTCAACCTTAATATTGTTTCAAAAATATTGCTGGTCTTTAATATCGCTGCAATAGTGTTGTGAGACGTCAGGAATATCATTCATGGGACATAATATTTGATGTAAGAATATAATTTTTTGTACTTTCTTAACAATATCTATATAGTTCAAGGGTTAAAAAAAGGGGAGAAAATACAGTTTCAAAATTCAGTTTCAAAATTCAAAATTCAAAGTAGGCTTTCCTTAAATTATACTTACAAGATTCCTCTTCTCAATAGCTGAACATAATTAGACATTTTCAATTTCTCTTTTATTTACACATTAATATAAAACATATCTACCACAACATCAATGGTTCACTTCTCAAAGACTTCCCCATGCTCATCCCACATTTAAATCAGAAAGCAAAATCACTCTAAATCCAGTCATGAATAATTCATTAAATCTTTAAGCTACAGTCCTCAATCATTATAGAGCCCACAATGGATCAGAAAACAACCTATCCATATTTAGTTCAAGAATAGGTCATGCCATAATTGTGCCTGAGCCTTAGCCAACACGTGTTTTGCCGCTTCTTCAGGGCTCTTGTAGGTAGAATCACCTTACATTTCACTACAATAAATATGAAACAAAACCATTAAATTACAGACAAAGATGAAAAAACCTGAAAGAATCAAAAAGGATCACTTTTATGTTAAAGGACAGTAACCTTCTACATATATACTTACAAATTCCAATCCTAACAATTTAAAAACATTCTATATTCCTACCCTAAGTGGCATATTAATTTACTAACACTATTACAAAGTTACAAAGATTCAATTCTGTTTCATCCAATGTTCTTAATTATTGTAATATGTAGGGTGAGCCTAACACCAAAATTCATTTTAATACCCCATGAATCTTGCATAAACAATAGCAAGTCGTAAAATCGATCATTCAACATGAGAGGAGAGAAGAACTTAAATCAACTCAATGTAACATTATTGGCATCACAATCCATATATGTGTAAGAACTGAAAAAGACAAAACCTTTCATGGTCTCATCACTTCTCATTTTTTAACAGAATGATTGCTAAGCACCTTTCAGTCATTTACTTGGAGACTAGGTATGTTAAAAGATAATCATTAACCAATATGTTATTCTACAGTGTGCCTACATTTTGTCAGTTCAAAGATGTTCTTAAAACATATCATATCTTCTACAATGTACCTATATAATTTGTTTGATGCCCAACTACAAATATAGTAGTAAACAACTAATAATAGGAAACTGGACTCAAATAACAATGGAAAAAGAAATCAAAGAGCAAGCCTGGAAATAGTGCAGCAGGATCACAACAGAGAGCAAGGAGACTTAGCAGCAAGGCCAGTTGCGAGAGGCTGCACTCTGGACTCACAGGACTGAAACAGCCGGAGGCTCAGGGGAAGAGCACAGCTACAGAGAGAAAGACAATTGCAAGGAATTAACCAGTTGCAAGGAATCAGGGAATTACAAATGAAGGGAAGGCTGAAGTGTGACTTGTAAAGGAGAAAACTGGGAAAACCTGGAGATGCAAGACAGGAAACAGGAAAGCCAGGAATGGAGTATGGATCTGATCCAAGAGAGAGAAAGGTCCAGAATGCAGATATAAAATGGTTGGAATGGCTGTTTAACCCAGACATCAAGATAAGGAATAGAGTACCACCACCAGGACATGAGCGAGTCAGGGTTTGAAGACAGAAAGGACTAAATGGACTATGATGCATCAGGAAGGTGGTGCGGAAGCCTGGATTGGGATGCTAGAAGCTGAAAATGCAAGGTGTTGGAAAGAGTTCTGTCACAATTTGGTGTCATACCTGGACCCCACAGGGTACTTGTGAGTGCCACCTGATTGATTTCTGGATGATGAGGATGATGATGAAAAATTTATAGAGTGCAACAAATACCCTGGGGTGTCTAGGTGCTGCCTTTGACCCAATCAGTACATACAAGGAAGTAAACCGTGAACAACCAAGTTTTAAGGCCCTTCCTAAATTTAAAGAGACCATGTTCTTTTTTCAACGTGATAGGCAAGGAGTTCCAAAGGCTGGCTGTTATGACTGTAAAGCTCTTACCGCCCCATCTTACCTTGCTAACTCTGGGAACAGTTAGGTTTCTCAGTTCGGCCGAGCTGAGGACTCTGGCAGGAGTGTAAGGCTCAAGGAATTCCGTCAGCTGTAACGGCCCTATGTTGTTAATACTGATTTAAATTGGATCCTCTTAGCTCCAGGTAGCTAGTGAAGTCTGACCAAAGCTGAGGAGACTGAATCAAATTCAGAGATGCCCAACAGTAACCTTGCCCACTGCATTCTGGGTTGTTTGAAGTTTGTTGATGCTACGTTGCTCAGCACTAGAAAAGAGGGCATTACAGTAGTCCAGTCTTGAGGAAATCAGCACTGAAACCACCGTCTTCATTAAATGGCAGAATCTTGACAATGTTGGGCATTGGCACTTCATGCTTTTCAAAAACCTCAAGGTCTTGAGATTAGTCCACACTGTGAGAGTATGTGGTGACTCTTCCAAGTAAGGTCCCCAGTGTGTAAACGTCTCCATGATAGCCAAACGTTTACAATCATAAATAGTATCATTCTTTGTTATGGAGTAAAAAGAGTTCACAAAAAATAGGCTTCAGGATAAATATTCTTTCTCAAATGTTTTGTGATATGATGGCACCAATAGCAAAAGAGAATGTCTCCATCTCTATGATGAAAGGCTGAGTGCAGTATGTGTGTCTTTAAGATACCATTGGAGCAGTTGTAAAGTTTGTCTTTAAGGTCTGGCTGTTTGCTCCATCTGAACAAGTGATTCTTCTTGATCAACTCTGTTATCAGTGTGATGATTTGCAAGAAAATTTCAATGAAATGTAGATAAAATTTGGCAAATTCCAAACATTTTTGGGCCAATGTACGACTGCTTTCACCTTGTCTGGATCCATCTGAATTCCTTGATTATATATGGCAAAACCAAGTAAGGGCAGTTTATTGGTCTCAAAGATGCATTTTTCAGTGTTGGCATATAAAAAGTTTTGTCTTAGAGCCTTATTACGAGTACGGAGGTCCTGGAAATGCCGTACTAATGGAAGTGGACCACCGCCACCACTGTGGGTCCACCTGCAGTATTTTGAATGTGGCGGTAGGATCGCTGCGTCCGCTGGATCCAAGATCCCGCCGTAATGGCGCAGTGGTAAGGGGCAGAAATATGACTGCGGTGCTGTTTGGGCACCGCTGAGCATATTCTGAGTTGCTTTTGTGTCACCCTTTTCATGGCGGGCTCACCAATTAACAGGGCCCCCAGCTGCTTCTGGGCCTAGGGGTGCATACAGAGGGGCACATGGAGTGCGCTCTTGGAATTGTACCCCGGTTCCTGCGCGGGGTGGCATGCATGACATGGTGCATGCCACACCATGCAGGAATGTGCTGCAGGCACTGTTACAGAGGCCGTCTGCTGTTAAGGCTCGCCTATGAGCCTCACACTGCCACCGCCATAAGACCGCCGCAGCACTTTCCACTCAACCTGGATTAAACTCATACTCCGGCGGGCAGGCACATCACAGACTAGGCTGACCTTGTGCAAACGCAGCAGTGGCAGTGCTGCAAGAGGCCCGCCAAACTCATAAGGCCCTTTGTATTTGCAGTACTTTTCAAAGATGTTTTCAATATTACCGTTAACACTGAGAAAAAGTAAGATGTCATCAAAGTAAATTATCACAAAAGCAGTATTCATTTGAGCAGGTAGTTGCAGGTGGGGCTCACTGTCACTCATTTTTGGGGAACAGCACTGGGGCGGCTCTTCCACTAGGGCAGAGGAGCATCACCCCACTGCTTTCTCGCAGTGCGAGAAAGCCAAAACATAAAATGGTAATAACATTTAGCTATTACCATTTTTATGTTCGCTTTGCGCATTGCAGGGGAGGAGCGTTTTTTCCCACTCCAGAGTGCACAAAGACTGTTTTGTCAGCCCTCTCGGGCCATCCAAACCAGTCATGCACACTCTACCCTTCTCCATGCAGGCTGCAGAGAACATGCCCACCCCATTAGCCCCTGGCTGGGCACCGTCCCGACCAATCACAACGTCGCTTGCAGCATTGTGTTTGGCTTATGAGAGGGAGCCTGGTTGCCTGCTTCCTGCTGGAGTCAGGACAGCAGGAGCCGAGAAGACACGGGACCCTGCGAAAAGGTCTGTTTAATTAAATTGTTTTACCACGACACCCCCAATGAATCCCCCCCCCCGCAACCCCTCGCGATCACCCTCCCCCACCCGTGAGAAATACCGGTTGCTACTGGAACAGCACTTATTTATCCTCATCAGACTTCGGCCTAGAACAAGAAAGAGAAAACACACAAAGTGGCAAGGAGGAGTAACCTAAAAACTGAAAAAATGTGACAGAGGAAGAAATCATTGATGAAAAAAACATGCATGAGTGAGATAAATGGGAAGAAAGTGTCTAGTGGAGTGAATTAAAGGGGCATGAGGTGGATTTAAGACTATGCAGCCTTGATTTTGCCACACTGACATTCAGTAGCATCATGTAGATTTCTGAGCAAAACTTTTGGCACTGGCACGTATTCATTTACAAATTAACACTGTACAAAGGTATCAAGGATGTCACTAAATACATCATTTTTAAGATGGTAGAGGGCAGCAGCGGTGCTGCAAAGGCCAAAAGGCATCACCAAAAGTTCGTAGTAGTAGTATCTAGAATTGAATGCTGTCTTCCACTCATTCCCCTTTCTGAAATGGAAAGAGCAGTAGAATGCCTTTAGATCTAATTTATTCTGTTTTTACCATATCTAATAATAAAGATACAAGGGGGAGAAGATATCTATTGCGAATGACAATCACATTTAACTTCCTATAGTCTATGCATGGTCTCTATTCACCATTGGGCTTGGGCATGAAAAATACAGGTGACCCTGCGGGAGAGCCAGAACAGCAAATACATCTTTGGGCAAACTCTCTTCTAACAATTCCTTCAGTACCAAATTTTCTTTGGCCATTAATGGACAAATTCTCCCATTTGGAATCTGGGTACCAGGTTCTAGGTCGATAGCATAGTCATTCACATGATGAGTGGTAAAGTATCCACTACAATCTTGAAATGCCAGAGGTCTATGCACTGGTCCTCCAGAGCAATCACATCAAACTCTGCCTGAAATATATGGTAGGCCGTAGCTAGCATTTTTTCATGTTGTATTAATATATTCTTCTTGCCAATTGATCTTCCAGCTGTGCAATCTTAACCTTGTAATTCTTAATATTATTTCTTTATAGTTTGGTTACTTAAAGCCTTTGCAATCAATAGCAGCATGAACAACATTAAGATTTCATATCAATAGTTTTACAACATTTAAATATATCAATAATGCTGGTGCAGACACCCTGCTCTAGTAAAGCATAAAAACAAAGTGCAATATATGAAACCGTAGTAGACTCTTGTCAGCAGGGGTTAAGGGCAGAGCCTATCAAAATGAAGAGTCCTATGTATGAATTAATAGCAAATTTTTGTCAACAAAAGATAGGTGCCAAAGGTTGCAATTCCCTTTAGGAACTATGCATAGTTAGGTTCAACTTAATTAAAACTATTTTAACATTGACATTAAAACTGTATAACCAAAAATCTTCAATACTTTTTTCATCAATCAATAATGCAAACTACAGCAGTTAATGTAAACTAAAAAGAGTTAGGTGTGAGGGCCTAATGCTCCCTTTAAACACTAACACATAGGGCCTGCTTTAGATCTTGGCGGGACAGCAAAGGAGTGGGCTTTTTTGTCGGTCTTACTGCACGCACCCTGGCGATTCACCTCTCCAATTTAAATGCTGGCTGGTAATGGAAGAGAAGAACACAGTAATCTCGCTGAATCCGCCAGGACTTTGCTCCCCGCCCCTATCGCGGAATTGGCTGTAGCAGCTGGTGGCACGACTCCAGTCAGGATTCCCGCCCTCCAGATTTGGATCTGGGCTATTTCGAAGGGAATTCTGGCGTGAATCCCTCCTACTTAAAGTCAGCGGAATGGGACAGAAAGGGCTGAAAACTCACCTTTCTTTGGGGTACATCCTACAATTTCAGCCTCTACTCATTTGCCCAGGCCCCCCCTTACCTGCTGCACCTTGACCACAACAGACCTGCACCCCGTTTTGACAAACACTGAAGGTAGGTGTTCGTGGTGTGTGCTGGTATACATTGCATGATGTATGTAGGTTGGTGCTGACTGTTCAATAATGCTCACTACACCACCCTACATACACACATGTACACATACACAACATACATGTGTTTTAAGTAAATCATTTTTTTTACTAACCTTTATCTCCACCACGGTCACTTCCCCCCCGTCAGTACTCCGCCAACAGGACCCTGCCAGCCCATGGGGAATATCCAAATCTGCTCGGCGGGACTCCGCTGTTGAGACTGCGATTTCTAGCAGTTCGCCAGCACAGAAGACCGCCGCAGTGATAGTCTTCTGTGCATCACGTATACATCTAAATGCGGGAGGCGGAAGCCCATCAGCTCAGCAAAGTACTCAGTCCCACCACTGCGGCGGGCTGGGAGTTGGACCGCCAGGATCTAAATCAGGCCCATAGATTGACTCAGTGTGTCTTCAATAAATGCATAAAACTCAGAGTGCATTTACAGTGCTTTTCACACAACTCATTAAAACAGAAATGTCATAAACGTGCTCACTTGTAGGCAAAAATCAAATAGATAACACTGATGCAGGAAGCAGACAGAGGACTAAACCTTATTCTTAATATAATTGGGAACATGGAGATGAAATGACATCCAGTGTTAAGAATTCTATATCCCTATTCTCCATAGCCATCAGCAAGGGTTCAGTTTTACACTGTACAGTTTCGGATACCAACAGTTTCTCCCTATTCACCTAGAACATAATTAAATCCATTTCACTTTCCAGGGGGAAAGGGGAAGAGAACACCCCCAAAATTGGTGTGGTTGAAGGGAAAGGGTTTTTTCAAATGGGATAATACTTTCCCAATCGAGAAAACAAATAAACAAAGTCTCATTGCACAAAGGCAAGGGCATGCCACTATATGTAGTTGTGAAAAATGTTAAATTAAAACAATAAATATGTCGTGCATTGTTGGAAACAGGAATTCAAAATTGTTCTTCTTACAAAGGCCTGGAAATCGTTGACTTTCACAGCTTTTCATGTATACCTGGAAAGGTTTAGTGAATGTCTGACAGTCGTAAACCTGTACCAATGCAAGACAGTAAAAACTGCGTGTGCAGATTTATCGTTTGTTGAGGGATCAGGACATAAATATGTATTATACTCAAGTACATGCCTTCGGGTTTCCACATATGTTAGAAAATTAAAACGAATACTCAATATTATTGAGCAGAAAAGTAAAATTAGAATGGCTCTAATTTGAGCGGTAGCTCTTATTTCTGAGCCTGTGAGATCTCTCTTGAAGGATGGCACTCTTATCTGCTGTCTGACATTATGAGACATGAATGACCTTTTATTTTTTCACCCTGTCCCTTCCAAGTAGACTTAGTCATAGACCGAGTGCCATATTTATCAAATTGTAATGCAGCTCAGCATGCCACCTTGCTGCTCTGCGTTACAGGGAAAGGGGAGGAATGCACTGTATTTATCACAATATGGCGCATTCCTGCCTTTTCCTGCCTCTTGCGCACAATGTGCTGCATAGTGCAAATGCAGGCACCCTTGCACCATGGTGAAAGGATGCTTGCATTGTAGGTGGGATTGTTTTTGTGCAGGATCGAGAACCTTCCTGCCTAAAAACGATCCTGAGGCATTTCCCTCTTTCTATGTGTGCTGCAGAATGCAGAAAGAGGAAAAAATCCGGAGAAATTAAGATATTTCTCCTCATTACTCCTCCCCTGGGAAGGTGTAGCATTTTGGCACATCCCCAGGTCTACCAGTAATGGTAAATCTTGGAATGCATCAAAATCCATTGGTTTTGCATAGGAACACCCAAGCACCACCCATGGAACACCATTCTGGGACGGCGTAACGCAACACAGCGATTTGACCTGCGTTACTCTGGATTTATCAAGCCACTCAGGGCCATACAAATTGGCCTTGCCTGGCTTCATAAATCGCATTTTAGGGTTGCGTCGAGCATGCACCCAATTGCGTGGTGCAAAAGTGGAGTAAACCATAGAGAAATATGGCCCTGAGAATCTACTTGGAAAGAAAAGGATGGAAAAAGTAAAAATATGCAATATATCTTTGAAAAACTGGTTCACGGACAGCCTTTCAATTAACTATTACTACCATCTTAATTGTAAAGCTTTGAAAATTCTTCGAATTAGTGCTCAGTTATTTATTTCCTTTTATCAAAGAGAAAGAGCATTTGTCATAGGTACCTGTGAACTCTGAAAGTTGCTTCTTAAATCCTCCACATCAAAAATGCCGGACGCCTCAATGATTGATGTCTCATTTCGTCACAGATGTTATACTGTCACTGTGCCCTAGTGTGACTGGTTCTCGTGCAACTGCATTGTGTTTTATGGCCGCCTTTTCAAGACCAGTAACCTGATTCTTATGTTTTCAGGCTGCAGGAGTGACAAGGATTCCGACAATTCTACTTCGAGGTATGCTCGCCAACGTCTGAGTGCACCTCATTGGGGAAAGAGGGGCGGGACACAGGGAGGTGACCAGGTTCTGACTGCCTTCAGTATTCGATTGTCTCTTGTTTACTTTTCCGACTCGATTCTCTCTCTTGTATTTTTTCAGTCACCCTGGCTGGTGCCAAATATCTTTTTAGCTACCTGCGGGGGATTTCCTGTATAGAAAACGTAAGTTTAATCATAATTTCACTTTACAATTAGTTTCATTCTAAGGAACTTTTAAACATTCTCTGATTCAGATTCACATTACATCTGCTATGCAAACTCTTCAATTGTTACCTTTTTTCTTAATTTTAACCAGGTCCACTTGCAAATCTCTTCAGTTGACTGACGGAAAGATCTCCTGATCTATTCCAACTTCCTTAACATCCTTTCAATGAGCAATTAAATGGTGTGAACCAAACATCAGTTTAGTCTGTTCGGTTTGAGGAAAAACAACACAAACAAACATTGTCTTTAAGTGTCTATTCTTAGGTCTCCTTAATTCCCTTTCTTTGCTCCAGCACAGGTTGGAGCTCAACAACACCTATTTAGATATTGTACCAATGTGCATTTGTATTCTGGTTGGCTGTCATTTTTAGTCTTGCTTGAATTATGCCACTAACCTTTGGTCTGCGTTTGCTCTTGTTTGCTGGTTGTGGACTTGGCGAGCTTCGGTGCAACAGCAATGGGAAGATTCCAAGCCTGGAGTTTGAAGCAGAAAAGGATCAATAACTGGAAACCAAGCAAGTGAAGTAACAACCTCCTCTTCTCTGTAAGCTGGAGAGCAAGCGACCGTCACATGCAAAGCTTACACAGGGTCCCAATTTCCACAATGGTCATGTGACTTTGGGAAATCTCATTGCAACCATGTGAAATCTAACCCAAGTCTCGCGGGAACAGATAGAAACACTCTGTTGGAAAGGTTAGGTTCTGCAAGGGGGTCACTTGAAACTCTAGAAGGTGGTCTTTGATTGTTTGGGACTCGGACAAAAAACATCTACAAAGAAATGTTGTGGATTGTATGGGTTCATTGGGAGACACATTTTAGGGGTCCATCAGGCCGTTGCACTTACTAGTGATACAGGTGGTGCAAGTTGCGATACCCTTGATATCATTATGTTTTGTTATGCTAATGTCCCATTCATTAACACTGTCGTATACGCTTCTTTAAAACCTAAATCTTCAGAACCTACTCAAGTTAATCTCTTCAGCATTCAAATATCCATGCCATTTCTGCCAATGGCCTTTTTAGGTCTCACCAACCAGACAGAGAGAGCAGTCTAGTTGCCAAAGACGTATTCTGAACTTACAGCGGGTTTATAAAGCGCCAGTTGCTTACCACTGGTAGGCTTTATTACCACTCTTACTTGCTTGCTTCTTTTTCAATTGCTTTCCTGATCCCTTTTTCTCCATCTTGCACTTATCTCTCCCTTGAAGCACGGCCTCTTTACCATCCTTTTGCTTGGCTGACTTGTATTCTTCCACTGCTCACTTTTAAGGACCTCTCTACCTCGTGTTTTGTTCTCCCACAAAAAAAACACTCAATGTTGCTCTCTCCCTTGTGTGCTTTCCTTCCAGAAATGCACCTGCGTTCTGTGTTACTCTCTCAGTGATGTGATTCTACCCAGAAAAACACTCGCCCCAGGCTCTCTGTGTTGCTCTCGCCTTCAAGTGCCTCCCCTGCTGTGTTACTGTCTCCCTCGTGTGCTTCTCCAACCCCAATAAAACCACCACGCTTCGCGTTGCTCTCTCTATCATGTGTTCTACCTGCAACATTTCACTCCCATGCCGTGCTACTTTCTTCCTCATTTGCTTACTCCCACTCCCATGCTCTGTACTGCTCACTCCCTCGTGTGCCTCTCTCCTAGAAAACACTCTGTGCTGTGTTTTGCTCTCTCACTTGGGGCTTCCTCCCGTGCCCTGTGTTGCTTTCTCCCTCATGCGCTTCTCACCCTGAAAACACCCCCCAATCTGTGCTGCTCTCTCTTACATGTGCTCTCCCCTGCAAATTCCCCTTGCCTGTGCAATCCGTGTTGCTCTCTCCATCGTGTTGCTCTGTGCCATTAGATTTAAGATACTAATCAAATCAAACATAAGGACCTGAATGAAGAAAGACTGACTAAATTGACAAAATGAAAGCTCATTCAATGGAAGATTCTAAAGTGCTGCAGTTTACCAAGGACAAATAAAGAATGCTGTAGGGTCTCGTGTTATTTCTCTTCAAGCTGTGAATGGTACTATGATATATTGTCTATTCCTACAAGTGTATGTAACTCCATGGCTCATATTACGTTTCTTGCAAAGGCAATACACTTGATGAATGGAATAAATACATTGAAATGGAACAGAAATTGCCCCTATCAGTAAGGCCCTTCAATGTCCCCAGCCAGTATTGAGCATTAATAGCCCCATGTAGTATGGAGCATCAATGCCACCTGTCATTAATAAGGTCAATGTCCCAGTCAGTCAGTAATGAACATGTATGTCCATTAGTACAAGTGAGGGACACTTGGGAGAGGGTGCCTGAACTCAGCTGGGCTTCTCCCCCTGGACAGTCACTCCTCATGCGGGGCAAGCCACTCTTGTTCCCTCTCTGGGCAGATAGACTTCTAGGGTCTAGGGAGACCCACAGTTTCTCAGCAAGTTGTGTAGAGTTCAGATAATGCCCCCTCACCTCAGGGAGACTCGATGACATGAAGAAACCAGCTTCGGTCTCACAGCAACTTTTCAAATAGTCTGTGGAGCACTCACTTCCTTGGTCAAGAACAATATTTAATGTGATGATGTACAGCTCCGTTTTTTTGTATCACAGTTTATTGCATCTAAACTCATTAAATATAACTTGGAACTGGAACAAAGTAAGATATTTTCAATTCCACCTGTATACTCTTTTTCCAGATAGGGGATGTGGATTCACTGTCCTGGAATGCGTTTGAGGTGATTCCCTTTCAAGTTTTCTGGCTGCAGTGCAGACAAAGCCTTTGTGCAGGATGATAGCTCTCAGAGCAGACAGTGATGATTCTGGCTTCAAGCAGGAGCATCAAAAACATGGGCACCTCAATTTTTTTGGGCGGTGAAGTAGACCACCTGGGATGCCTTGTTCTCAACTGCGGAGGAGACACAACAGCAGCTGCCAGCTGCCCCAGTCATATATGTCCTGCAAAAGGTTGTGGGAGCAAGAAGGCAGTGGCGGCTCGCTGAGGGAGTGCTCTGGGGTGGTGGAGCAGGCCGGGGGAGGGGCAGTGTGGAGGTAGTAAAGTCCGGCATACGGCAGAACGGAGTTAAGTAAATAAATAAATAAATAAAACAATTTACATTGCGCGTGCTGCAACGCCAATTCGGCGATGCAGCGCGTGCAATGTACATTGTTTTATTTATTTACTTAACTCCCTTCCGCTCACCCTGCCTCTCCCTTCCCCTCCCCTGCCCTGCCTCACAGCCCCGCAGCACTCCCTCGGCGAGCCGCCACTGCAATAAGGACAGGCACAGCTGTCAGCTATCTTGATACTCCTTCGCCCTCAAATAAAATGCAGATGAAGGTAGACAGAGAGCTCCTGCATAAAAGCCCTCATGGAATTTCTAAGGGTAGCCCTGTCACAATCCTCCCTCATTTCAGTGAGTGGGTGAACTCCCTTCAGATTCAGGATTACAGGCAATATACTCCCATAAGTGAAGCCAGAGGCAAAACAAAATGGATCTCATTGGCCCCAGCAATCAGACTCTCTCTACAACATGAGGTCCTGCCACCAACCACACCATGCATACATGTGCTTGACACCCACACAATAGGCCTTATTCACAAAGGGCCTCCACACTCGTGCCCCGCAGTCATGGGGATGTCTCCACAATTGGAGCGGAATCTCGGCAATGAGAAGTCCCATTGCAGTGATTACGCCTGAACGTGGAGATTTCCCCCACATCTGCAGGACCTCTGCTTCAAGTGCGGAGGCCCTTTGTGAATCAAGCCCTAGATGTCAGCATAAGGATCCGGGTGTCACCTTAAGGCAGAGCTTTGGATGATTGGGGCTGGAAGGCTATACTCTTTTTGAAACAGAGACAAGTCTGTTCAGTTCTATCTACCACAAAAATAGGTAAACTGCCACCACTGCTTCATGATAGCAACTCAGGACATGGACAACAGTCCCATATATGCAAAGAGGGTACACCTGATGCACCCCACCAGATGACAGAACAGGATCTAAACCTTGGAATTACCATGGATTAGCCTAAATCTCAGCGCAAATTCTTGATTAATGTGTTGGCTGGGCCAACAAAAGTCAAAATACTAGTTTCACATGCAGCAGGGTCACTCAGGTCAAGGGTTCATGCCTGTTTAGCATGCACGGAACATTTGTGTCCCAACAAAGAACATTTCCAGTGCTGTAGAGTCTCTCAAAAATTGGCACCTCTAACAAAGGAAGACTGAAAGTCCACGTAGTCCACTGCAGGCAGAATATTTAGCAGAAGTCTAGCTGGGATGGAGCATCCGATACCCTATCATCGAGTATTGCTGTTCGTTCTTTGTCTGGACCATTGTGGCAGAAAAAAATCATCTTTTCACTTCAAAGAGTTTGTTTGTGGACACCAATTGAAGTGGCCAAAAGGAAATTCAGATAAACTCAAGATGCAACTAAGGCCAGCTTTGTTCCTCTTTTGAAGCTTTGGGACCTGATGGCAATATACGCTCTATGAGTTTTCTGTACAGCGGTACAGAAAGGCAAGAAATGGCTTGATAAAAACATTGTACGCAAGCATTGTGTACAATCATATGCTCAAACACACTGGTGCACACAGAAAATGAATACTGATAGACCTCAGCTTCTTAGAATGTGTTGTGGTTTTACTTATGTTTCTTCACTTTCTATTCCATACCTATGTGTCCTGCCTTTATTTCTTCTTACCCTTGTTGCTGGGCTGTGTCCCTGCATTCCATGTGTCATACCTTGACAACAGAATGCTTCGGTTTCTCTGAGGCTGCATCCTTGGCAGTGGAGATTGGCTGCTGCCTGGGCTGGTGGTCCTTAGCATGTATTCCTGAATAAATTTACTTGAAGCTTCCAATGTGCCCCTTTGGACTATTTTACACGGGCTGCCTGACATCTGGGGTGCAGTCCAATGTCAGTAGTGGACACAGGCAACTATCTCCTGCCGAGATGCATAATATAACTTTGTAAAGGCCCTGCGATGGAGGGGGACGCGTCCTTTACAGGTCCTCCATCAGTGAGGCTTTTGCATACCTATAAAGTACCCGGGCTACGTCACATTATTGAGGCTGTTCAACCAATGCTGCACAGAGACTCATCATTTTGCGTTATGCCACTGCATGGCTGAATGGTGTGATGTGACTTTGACACTAATCTATGCAAATGGTTTTCATATAAAGACATGGTATAACGATACCTGGAGATTAGGTGTTTTTGTACGGGAATCTACCATTACAACGCGGTTGTTACACCGCTATACATTTACATCGTGGTCATTACAACGCAAGTCGTTACAACGACTTGCGCTGGGTGGCGCTCTACACTAAGGAATAGTATGATTTACTATTCCAACACCTTCCCTACTGTTACACACACTGGAGTTGGAATAGTAAATCATACTATTCCTAAACCCAGCGCCTCTAGCGCAAGTAGTTGTAACAAGCACAAAAGTTTGCACGATTAAGTCTCAGCACTGCACCAGCAGCACAGTCTGTGTGTAGTTCTGTGTTCCTTGCACACCTTTGTTAACTCTCCGTGTATTGGCGCATTGCTTGGACTGTAATCTCTTGGTCCGGGAGCTGCAAGTTTGTGTTATTCTGCTTCGAATGGCTAAGTACTTGGAAGAAGTCCATAAGCAAAGATGTTTTAATTGTTCCCCTGATTTTATTTTAGATGTTATTGAATTCATTACTCAACACACAATGAAAACACAGGGCTAGGACGCATTTATCAAGAGCTCTTCGGTGGCTCTCACCACGTACTAGTAGCAATTTAATCCCCGGCATTAGTTGCTGTAATGCAGTTATAGCCAGGAAGTCAGTCTGGTCCTCGAGCATAGTTTGCCGCCTTACGGAGCTTCTGCAATGCCTGCTAATTTGTACTAAATCCAGCTCGCCACTTGGATCTATACTGCACGTGTGCGTGACATTCCTACCTACCTATGCATTTGTTTCAGTGGTGTCAGTTACCAAAATTACAGAAATAGCAGATCTTACAGCGCCTTGATATTGACCGTAGTTACAGCAAAGAAAGGGGACATGGACCCTGATGACATGCAAGAGTAATATCCATTGTAACATGTGACAAAAAAAAAAAAAAAACACTTCTGCTTTCCATGTACCAAGGCTACATAAAGTCCAGAGCAAACACAAGGAGGTGATAGAAACTTTTCAGACACTCACCCCCAGTCACAGATCTGGGCTGAATCCATCATCGCTCTTTATCTCACTTCGCTACCCCAGTGCAGATCCAGCCATATGCAAATCAGTCTGACTCTGTTCCTTATGGAAACAGTCCAGCCCGAACTGGCAAGCATCCTGGGACAGGTTTCGGGGTAACACCCTGTGAAAAGTTGGCCTGATGTATGATGTCACTAGTTCTAGTGTACACCTTATATCAGTCCAAACAACCCTTATGGTGATTGGTTGTAAAGTCAACCTTATAGACCAGCTATCCTAGTGGTAGCATGGACAAGAGCAGTCTTAGGCTAAACTCTGAATGGTATGTGAAGCCAGCTGTGATACCATATATAATCCCTTGAATACCAAATGAAAGGACACCACAACAGATATATATATAAAATAAAGTGTATTTATTCTAGTCAAACCCTCAGCACTCTTTATGAGATTAGAGGTAAGTACAACACAGTCTTATTCATGCATACATTAAGTCACACAGGTAAGTAATACAGTTAGGCCCTAGGGGCCACGCAAACCATATACTAAGAAAGTGGTATAAGGACCACTGTTACGGAAATAGGATAGGCCTAGGCCTAGGGAATCGCTGGGGCTACACTACACTACCAACAGTTAGGAAGTGGGAGGCCCACGGGATTCAGGTGCAGAGTGGAAACACTCACGCGTAATGCGTAAAAGTCGATAGAATTACTAGCAGTTAGAAATTAACAGTTTAAGGACACTTCTGAAGCAGCTAGAGAGTCGAGACTCGGAAACTAGACCCTAGGATAGTCACTACCCTTGTGAGCACCGAAGTACCCAAGTTACCTAGCCCACGGGCTGCGGGTGCATAGGTGTGAACTTGCGTCGGGTTTCGTCGTGGACTTCTATGGATGCCTGAAGGAAAGTTGCTGACAGGGGGTCAGTGAAGAGTGCCCGGTGGATCCCAAGGCTGGGATCAAGAAGAGAGGATACCTGCAAGTAGAAGGGACAGAGTCAAGGTCACTAGCCAGTGACCACGTGGAACCAGGAAGGAACCAGGCGATGTCGTGAAGATTGCAGGTGAAGGGTGAAGCTTGTCGCTGCAGCCACGGGTACCAGGAGACGTCGAGGACGACCAGTACCAGGAGGCGAGCTGTCCCACGAAGGCTCTTGCTGTCGGCGGCGTCGAAGTCGAACTAGGACTCACCAAGCCTTGGCAAGCGGAACCCATGAAGAACGGAGGACTTGCTTCTGGTGCAGACCAGGAAGGTCTGGGGTGCTTCTCTTCTGCAAAGAAGCGGGAGCCAGTCTGGAGGAGCCAAACCAGCGGTGAAGATTTCAAGGTGTGTCGTCACAAAGGCCGCTAGCCAACGGGCAAGCAACCGGACAGACGCGGCAAGCAGAAGGGCCCCACGTAGGACTCGTGGAGTGTGGGGGGCTGATCTTCGGTGCAGATAGTGCTTGGGGTTGGGGCTTCTCAATCCCCGGTGCACATCTTCGAGGGTGCCTCAGAAGCTGCGCTGGAAGATACTAGCCACTTTTCCCAGGTATCCGGTCCCACGTCTCTCGTCGCCTCCACGGATCTCAGCTCGGCTGTGGATGTGGATCAGGGTCGGTGAAGTCTGGAAGTCAAGGCTCTGGTCGGGCTCTGCAGTCGGTCCCTCGTAGAACTTCAGCAAAGCAAAGGGTAGTCTCTTGATGGTGCCTGTTTGCACAGGGTAGCCACTCCTTGGCCACAAGGGAGATTCTTCAGTCTTCTTCTTTCGTCGAATGTCGAAGGTCCAGAGTTTCTGTTCAAGTTGCAGGTTCAGGATAATCTAATCTCCTGGGGCCCAGCTACCACTCTTATACTAATCTGGGGGGCTGGGTTACCTGCTAGGTCACGCCTTATGGGTGGGACCTGGGAGGGGGGTGGTAACACCCCCTTCCCTTTGTCCAGTTTCGCGCCAGGACTGGGGCTGGAGTGCCCCAGCACCGGTTTCAACTGGACTATGCACGGGACACCTTGTGTGCCCCAGGTATGTCTCATTCTTTTCATCCCTCCCTGCCACAATACACTAAGGCCTGTCTGGGGTGGTGCTCGCACCTCCCAAGGCAGGAAGCCTATTGTCCAAGCCTCCCTTGCCGGGATCACTCCCAGCAGCAGGAGGTCAGACTCGTGTCTGTGGCAGCAGCATCCATTTTGTGATGCTGGGGCTCTGGTTAACTTTAACCGGGTAAGTAGGTTACAACATGTCTTCTCCCTCTAGAAGGGAGGGATAATATCCTCATCCCCAGAAATGGGATGGGGGTATTATTCCAAAGTGTTAGACACCTTACACGACATGTTTTGATAAAGCCAAACCATAGTTACCATAACCGTTTAAGATTATAAGTAAGGCTCCCGGTTTTCCGTTTAAACGGATTTTTACATATAAATACAGACGGAAAGCTTTTTAGCTTTTGTCTGTATTTATATATAAAAACGGGAAAATACTGACAAAACCAATGCTCCTCCTGCCTCTGTGCTCCTCTGTAAAATCCGAGTCAGAGGTGCACAGGGGCGTCCAAAAGAAAGGGGAAACTGCTGCCCTGAAACTGCTCCAGAGATGGGGTGGGGGGGACTGGGAGCTCCGTGTCTGCAGAGACACTCCAGCACCCCCTCAAAGCGGTAGTTCACGCAAGATAATTGTTGGAGCAGTGGCAGCAGCAGATGTCCATTAAGAGGTGTGAAAACACCACAGGACATCGGCTGCAGCTCCAGCAACCTTTTGTTTTGCCAGAAATCGGGTGGGTTGCTTAATGAAAGGCAGGACGTTTTTTGAAAGAGGTGGCCGTGGGTGTAGTCGATCTGATCTAAACTGAAGCTAGGGAGGGGCACTGCATTTAAACATAAGAAAGGAGGATCACGTGTAAACGGAGGCCTGGGGACAGGGCCGGCTTTAGGGCGGTGCGACCGGTGCCACCGCACCAGGTGCTGGCTTCCTGGGGGCGCCGTGTTTGAAAGTTTAAGCTTTTGAAGCACCTGCTGCAGCGTTTCTTTCCCCGGCAATTACCAGGCCTCACATAAATGTCAAGAAAACTCGTGTGATTAATTATCTTCCTGGAGAGAGATCAGTGTTTTGTATAGTTGAGGTTTTGACTTGGGTGAAGTTAGTGCAGAGGGTTAATATGCCTGCTGCAAAGAACTTGTATCAAGTAGATTACATAGGATGTAAACAGATCAGCAGGTTACTGCTTTCAAAAGAGACATCCTTTTGACACTTGCAATTTATAACTTAAAGTCCTAATATAGTATAGTGAGCTATTAACTTTCATCCCAGAACTGCATACACACTGCAAAGTATACATTATTAGAACATTGATTAATGTTGCAAAAAGGGTTAATTTGGCTAGAAATCTATTCTTATTATTAAAGAAAACTCCCAACTATGCTGTTTCTTTTTCGACTCTGCGTTTGTGCTTCTCCACACCAAGCACTCTTAAACTATACTGCCTACCAGTATGGGTGACATGTGACTCCTACACTTTCAGTCCTTTGGCTTAAGTAACATTTCCTATACACTGATTTACACTCGTATGATTGATTGTCTCTGTGTAATGTGTGTGTGATGCAAAGTGCTCGGACACCCTACACTGGTATGAGTGGCGCTATATAACTAATTCAATGCATCTGAGAGAGTGTGGTTATGGTGACTTGGTCACTGTTAAAGGGTGCTAGTGAGAGAATCCGTGGTGGAGGTGGTCATTGGGGGGGGTGGGGGGGAGGCGCCAACAAACATTGTCGCACAGGGCGCCACCAGCACTAAAGCCGGCCCTGGGCACATAGGAACTAGAGGCAGGGAAGAGCAAAGTTAGGTCATCGCCGTTTGACGCAGAGATTGGGAGCTAGAGCTGCAAGGGGTGATGTGCCATGGGAGAAAAATCCACAGGGGTTTACATATGCCGTAGGAAAGAGATTCTTAGGAACTGCGATGTGCACTGGGAGCAATTTGCAAAATATGTCTTGGGAAATATGCACTGTTGTGCTAAATAGTTGGAGAGAGTTTTACAAGGTGAATATGACACGAGAGCGAGCGCTAACACAGCAGTGATAGGTTTGAGGGGGTCGTTCATTTGATGAATGCTTCACGAAGGGAAAAAAACCAATGACATTTACAATGCCAATAGCTCAAAATAATGTAATTGCGAGACCTATTGCATTGTAAATGCTTGTTGTTGTATGGGAGGGTGAAGGAGGTTGATGTGGCAGGGCACAGGGGCAGAAATGCCTCCAACAACTATTAGCTGCATCTCTCAGTGACTATGCACGCTGTTGGGCAATGAGGCTGAGTGAGTGGTGAGAAAGTCAGTTAGCATGACTTCATTTTTCCATTTAATGTTTATTTAAGTGCTACTTAAATAAAAAAAAAACAAGAACAGAAATGACTGTTGCACCACCTCTACATTTTCTCCATAGTGTCCATATCAAAGCACTATTCTGTACAGATGAAGATGCAGGATTCTTTAGATATTTGGGCGATTTGCTATGCCTCGAGGGGTAGGTCGTCTTCTAATGCACACTAAGAATGATCTGATATTCTTTGAGCAGACACTCTCTGTGATGGCTGATTAAATGTGAGTAAAAGAGGTAGTAATGCGTTGACATTTTGCAAGACAGCTGCGCAAATGAGACCTACTCACAATCACTAATTCACGCAGCTTTTCTTAGAGGACAGGGAAGACATTTTCTCCCAATATGTAAAGTGCACTTAGCATAGGCTCCATTTTAAAAAAACAGCTATAACAACCTAGTGCAAGTGTGCATGCCAACTTAAATAAATGTGGGAAAATACTAGCTTTAGCGGTTTTTTTCTTGCGTCAAAAATAAATGCGGATAAATACAGATAAAATGACCAAAAAATAAATATGGATAAATACAGACGGAAATGTGAAAAAAATAAATACCATAAAACCGGGAGCCCTAATTATAAGGCACTTTAAGAGTATATGGTAGGCTATATCAGAGAACAGCTATAAGGACATGGTTCCGAAAGCTGCAGACAGGCTCAGCTCATGCTAGAGCACCATCTCACATGTTACCAAGCACTCTGCGTCCAGGATTGTTAAGGCCTGCCATAGGAGTGGCTGATAGGTACACATGTGTCTATATGTAAGTTAGGTATAGGAATACTACACCTAAGCAAGGAGTGATTACACTACCTTGCCCCAGCTGAGTGATCAGCCAGTTGTGTCATAATGGAAGGCCAGGCCAGGGGTGGCATAATACATGCTGCAGCCCCTGGTAGGCCTAGGGTACACCTATGCCCTGGGTACCTAGGGTACACTGTACAGGGGCCAATAAGGTGATCCTATCCAAATGGGTTATGCACCTAAAGCACATAGTATCAATTTAGAGAGAGAACAGCAGGGCTGTGGGTCTGATTAGCAGGCCCACAGCCACATCTAAGTCGAAAACCAGTAAAGCAAAAGCAAAAAGTGGGGGTGAACATAGAAAGCAGACCCTACTCTCCTACACACCCCTTTTCAGCCAGGCTAGCTTAAATCCAGTGGCAAAGTGAGCAAGGGACCCACGTCTGAGCATACCCTGCTAACCTAGGGTGAACAAAGCACACACAAGGAGATAGTGGACAGAGCGTTGAAACGTTTCAGACACTCACCCAGTCCAGGACACCACAGTCAGACGTCTCCTGCCTCTTCCAACCCTGGATAATGTCACGTCAGCCTTCAATCCTTCAACTGGATCCCTGTGGCTGGGTGTGTCTAGTTTGCATACCAGTCAATCAATCCATGATGTAGGCAAGATCTTCCTGCAACAGAAGCTTCAAACACATTACCCAATAAAAAACCTGACATCCGAGGCCACTGATGCTTAGTACCAAAAGTCTCAGCTGGGAGGTGCAACCCTTTCAGTACAGACCACCAAACTCTGGATCACCCTCTCAATTCGAATAAAAAGCTTTTAAATCATATGGAATTTCGAAGAGCAATGAAAGCATGGTTGTCACCCCTCCCTCTCCCCCCTATGAAATAAACCTCATAACCACAGAGAATCAAGGCAGAATCCAAGCAAAAGCTCCAAGAAAAGCCTTGGGGTACTAAAACACCACTTTAAAGCAGAGAAATGGTACGTACGAAAAGTCTGTAAGGCCATTGGGCATTCTTATGGAGGTATGGATTTCCGAACTGCAACACTGTCAACATGGCAGTTGTCACTGTTATTGATACAAGTTAATGCAGTTCCATGTCCGCAACAACAAGACTGCTCACTCCTTTGGTCCTCATGTTCACAACACTCAATGCCTCCAGCAAAGCCTAAACAAGACCTATTGATCCTACTTAGCATGGATGCACGCAAGCAGTTGCCATCACCAAATGGGCATGTCTGTACGGCACGTAGGGGAGACTAAGGAAGCAACACATTATCCGTATACCCACTACAATACAATCACTCAACACTGCTCCAGGCACTACTTTCGGAAAATATACCAAACCTAACAGTTCCAGTTGGGAGAGAAAAAAAAACAAGAAGAGGATATAAGGCAACAAAGATACATTTTGTGTAATAGTCCATTTTAATACCAAACATAATGAAGCTCAACACGAACAAATGCACGAGTCACATCTGAGCACCCCGCCAGCACCAGAAAATGCGTAATAATTTGGAATGAGGAGAACCTGGTTCCCACTCTGCACCCTTCCACCACAGGTGCTTCTAACGCGAAGGCCCATAAAACAGGCAACCCTCTAGTTGAGCATCCCTATCCCTTCTCTGGTATAAACTCGACCTATATGTTTTGGAATTCTTCACCAATGCTTTTCAGATCCACCAACTAAAAGCAGCTGTAGACAGCTTTAATCACTGACATCCTTCCAACATCCATTGTGTAAGCAGAAAAACCACCTACTTTTTCACATGAAAGGAACAACATTTCTTAAGCAAAAAACCTGATACACAAGACATACCAAAACTTGACCATGACAAAAGGAAGCCTAGAAATCAAAGCTCTTAGGCCATATAAGCCATGCATTGAAGTTAACACAATTAGAAAACAGATAATAAAAGGCAAATGATTCAAAGACACGTCTTACAGGGGCTTCAGATGTGAATGGCTGCAGTACACCAACCCGAATGGCAAATCCCAGAAAGATAGGGCTAACATATGAGCAGAATTCAACAGCACAGTTACGTAACTCAAAGATCCATAGCCTCAAGAGCCCCAACCCATTGTTCCAAAATGCTCCTATTTCTGTCCTTTTTAAACTTCAAGTTGGTGCTGCCAAGCCCTTTTGAACTCTTTGCAACAAGAAATATAGGATTCTGGCAGCCTCACAAGATGGCAATTAGCTTGGTACCATGCCTGAAATTACACTCAAAGAATAGATGCTGAGGGGGGTGAGGCCAACCACCAAAGAACATACCGGGACTCTAACACTATGACTTGGATACCCACTTTTCCCCCCAAATCCGCACATTATCCAGCACAAATATATCGATTAAATGGCTGAATTGTAACTGCGGAGGTCAGCAGCTACATATCTGAAAATCGCAGGCTCCTACCTGGAGCCGACAGCCGGCTGTGATCTGCGGCCTGGTCTGGACTCTTCTAGGGACTACCAGACAGTGGTGCGGCTGTGGGCGGCAGCTGCGATACGCGGTCAGCGGCGGCTGGTAGCTGGCGGCCCCTTGATCCATGGAGCGGCGAGCTGCAGGCACCCGTTGCAGCGTTGAAGCTGGGCTATAAGGGTGAGGCGCTGACGGCGTAGCTCAGTGTGGCTGAGCGGCTTACGGAAGACTGGGGGCCTGCCGGAGCAGCATTACACATCGGTGCGGCCGTGAGAGACTTAGGTGGACTACGTTGAAGATAGGCGCCTCGGCCGGATATTGAAATAACTGCCCAAAAGCGTGGCACTCGGCGAGGGCCCGCCACTGAAAGCGGGCATGACCGAACACCACAGAAGTAGTAAATGAAGAGGCGCTCACATGTAATATAGTTTTGCCCCGTGAAGCGGTTGAGACAGGCAGCCGAGGTGTTGTTCCGAGTAGTGCTACGAGTGAGGATACCCCACTACGCCTCACTAGGGGAGCAGTGCCATTGAGAGGACGGCTCCATACAGAAAGGAGCACTGAGCCCATCCGCCCAGACTCCATCAGAGACTTTGCAGTTCCACCACACAATTATGTACAGGCAGATACGACACCTGCAGAACACAACCAGCTCCCACGCTGCAAGATATCCTCACGGCAGTCACAGCAGTGCACACCTCACTTGGATTGACTCCGTCTCTATCGAAGTGGCCCTCATCAGAACGGATTTTCATAAACTGAACGACCGTATGACGGAAGTAGAAGAAAGCACACAGGCCCTGGCCACCACCTCTAAAGGCTTGAAGAAACAAGTCCAGGACCTACATGCCACTACCCGGGCTATTAAGGCAGGGCCAGGAGAAATAACATTAGAATTATCGGAATCCCAGAGAAGGCGGAGAGCCATGCTGTTGACCTGTTTGTGGAGGAATTAGTTACACAACGGCTACAGCCCAAAACGCTCTTCAAATATTTTTCCATAGAGCGTGCACACCGTGTACCGGGGGGCAGACTCAAACCGGGACAAACCCCCAGACCCATACTGGCTTGAGCGTTTAATTTTCAAGACAGAGACACGATACTGCAAACTGGGCGTTGTGCTCCTCCACTCAAAATTGATAACAGTACCATTCTCTTCTTCCCTGACTTCACGATAAAGGTTCAATGACAGCGCAGCAGCTTCCTTGATGTCAAGAGGGCTCTAAGGGAGAGATGCCTCTCATATGCGTGCTATTCCCAGCAATTCCCAGCAAAACTCTGGGTGGAGGCTGAAGGCAAAGCATGGTTTTTCACGGAGCCAGAAGCAGCGTGGGAGTGGTTAGATGGCTGGAGGCAAGTTGGAGGCCAGAATAACTCAGACAGACGTCGGCGACGCATGGTGAAAAATCATAATGGGACTACATAAGACCACGAAGAGATGCTACGAACACAGAAACAATAGAAAATGACCGGTCTGGACCGGCATGATGTTGTATGGCAAAGGCCAACACTAGAGACATATGCGAGAGAAAATGCTGCCACGCGTGCGATTGTTGTGGGCTCTGGCTTTGATATGTTATCCTTAAACTCAAATAGTACCCGTGCTCACACGGAGATGAAGAGTCAATTGAGCGATGCCCCGGAATCGAACCGGCTAAGTACACGAACTGAAATGTTATGCTGACAGTTTAAATACAATGAGTATACTCTAGGTTAGTGGGGGGGGGGGAATTGAGGCTGGTTGGTCCACGTCTCCCCTGAAACTGGAATGGGTGGGCGATGGGCGCTCTGCATTGTTGGGGTGGCGGGTAGTTTGAAGCCCGTATTGCAGGGAGGCAGGGTGGGGGGGGGGGGTTTGGGAAGTAGAGTGTTTTGTTGTTGTTGTTGTTGTTTGAAAGGGTCACAATGACTGTTACTAGACTACAACACATGTTCAGCACTAAGACACGACCGCCACAGCTTTGTCCTCTGCAAAAGTTTCACTGTCAGGGTATGCACACAAGATATTCACAGCTCATCTGTCCCCCAAGGATGAAGGGTCCACTGAAACCCCCCCACGCGCACTATGATACCTATTAATGCCCACAGTGCTGAATGGTTTCAAGCAGCACTGAATGTGCTCTCTGAATGTCAATGGATTAAGAGATGGGATCAAGAGAGGGGTTGTATTGCAATACATTAAACAACAGGCCTCAGACATGGTCTTACTACTGGAGACCCCCCTCGTTGGGAATATCTGGAAGGCACTGTACAGATGGGGATATAATCTTATTGTCCAAGCAGGATACACCACCGGTTCCCGAGGGGTTGGAATTCTAAGAAGAAAAGCCTTCCATTTATAGTGACACAAATAACTATGGGCGCTTTGATGGGATGTCAGGCACCCGGGAAAGTAGACATATAAATATCCTTTCTATGTATATCCCTCCTGCTCTTCACAACGTGGCCCTGCCGGAATTGAGTAGATTACTTCTCGCCTCACCAGGAGGCGAAATAGTACTGGGTGGGGACCTTAATATGACGCTTTGTCAACAAGTGGATAGATAACCCCAAGATGCAGGACGCGCTCCAATAATGCTTTGGCCGATTTTTTCGCGCCACTGGGGCTGATGGATTTATGGCGGGCGGCTCATCCACAAACACGCCAATATACGTATTACTCCGCTGCTCATGAAAGCCACTCCCGAATCAACTACATATTATCATTGGCTGATTCTGTGCACCAATTCACAGAAGTCCAACACTTAGCAAGAGGCATCTCTGATCATGCCCCCATACAGGCACGATACAAAATAAGCACTGCCCCCACCCGTAAGACACTTACGATTAGTCCGTGGTGTCTCCAAGTCCTGCATATTAAAGACAATTTAATCACAGACATGGACTACTACTTTAAAGAAAACATGGGGAAGGTCCAGTCCACACAAATATTGTGGGAGGCTTACAAAGCTATAATTAAAGGCAGGGCGTTGTTCCACACAGTGGGTCACACGGAAAAGAAAAACAGGCAACTAGTCGAACTTGAGCGAGACATTCTCACAAGAGAGCAGACCCCAAGTGATACCCGGGACGAGAATGAGAACCATGTTTTGGAACTCAGGAGGAAAGAACATAGAGACCTTACACATGAACTAGCCAGGGGAAAACACAGGGTCAAAATATACAGGATCTACGATCAAGGAGATAAGGCTAGTAAGTTATTGGCATGGTTGGAGCGGGAAGAAAAGGCTCAGAGTCATTCAAGGGCAGGATGGAACTTATCTGCGTGATCCGCAACACATAGCAGACGGGTTTGCCGAATACTATAAGCGACTATACTCACCTGTTCCGACAGCTACCATGGCAGTGGTGAGGAATATGATAGCCGACATACAAATTCCGACATTGACCTTTGACGACCAGCACTTGCTGGAAGAAGATATCACTGTTGAGGAAATAATTTCAGCCATATGCAGTATACAATCAGGAAAAGCTGGCGGACCAAATGGCCCCCCAATTAAACTCATCAAAATAATGTCATCCCAGGTGGCACTCCATCTCCTTGAAATGTATCATGAGAGCAAATGCGGCGGGACGTTACCCAGAGACCAAAGACTGGCCTCTATTGTCTTAATTCGTAAGCCCGGGAAGCCAGAAGAGGAATTCATTTCATACCACTAATATCCCTGTTAAATGCCGAAGTTAAAATACTTGCCAAGGTACTCGCCAACAGGCTGATGCCTATAATAACAAAACTAGTCCACCCAGGCCAGTCTGGGTTCATGCCTGGCCGTAAAACGGCTATGAATCTACGCCTTTTGAATGGTATGTTCGCCAGCAAACACACCATCAGTGAAAACACGACAATTCTTTCGTTAGACGCATGCACGCCTTTTGATACTTTCGAATGGCCATATATGATAGCGGTCTTTGAGTGTATGGGAGTGGGGACAACCTATCTCGAACGGATTAAGCTCTTATATTTGGAGCCAGTTGCTCAAATGGTTTTTCAATAAGCATGTATCCACCGTGTTCACTCTGCACCGAGGAACGCGACAGGACTGCCCGCTGTCTCCCCTCATATTCGCTATAGTGCTGGAGCCCAATGAATGCTGGATACACCGGGATCCATTGATACGGGGACTCAAATGGGCCAATGAAAGGGAAGATAGAACATCGTTCTACGTGGACAACATTTTATTGTACGTCGCTTCCCCGAGTGCCTCTATCAATAGGATTCTCCAGATTTGCTCAAACCACGGCAAGTACTCAGGGTACACAATAAACTGGTCAAAATCAGTTGTTTATTTACTTCATGGGCCAGCACCGAACCTCCTAGATAATTGTGAGGCCACTATTGTGACGGATGGGTTTTGATACTTAGGTATATATGCAACGGCTGAACCATCATTTTTCAATGACAGAAATCTACTGAGCCCCTTAACGCGGCTGCGGAGTGATGTCCGCCATTGGTGATCGCTGCCTGTGTCACTGCTGGGTCGAGCTGCATTATTTAAAATTATGGCTCTGCCGCAGATTCTGTATGTGCTGCAAAATACTCCATACAACGTTCCCGAGACTTATTTTAAATTAATCGATGGGGAGGTTAGGAATCTACTTTGGGACGGAAAACCGCCGCATATTGCACAACCCAAATTAGTCCGTGGGTGGTATGATGGTGGCATTGCCCTGCCATATATACGTAGCTATTACTAGGCTGCTCACCTTTCAATTATTAATAAATGGGTGGATAGAGAGCAACAGGACCCAGCATGTCAGATGGATAGATAGCGGATGGGTCGGGGAGGGTACAGAGAGGCACTGTACACAAAACTGCGTAGACAACAGCTTACTGGTCCCACCACCCTCACTGTTGCCATATGGCACTCTACCACCACGAAACTTGGTTGGGGTAATAAATTAACACAAATGACTCCCCTCTGGCATGCAGCAATACTGGGCAATTTAAGTAATTACAGTGGATTTGACAAATGGGATATCATTGGTATATTGCAAGCCAGCGACTTGGTTAAGAAGGGTAAAATAGGGGGCGTGGCCAACTGCTGAGGGAAATGGCCCCACGGTAGCCGAGCTCTGTCGCGCAACTCCCGATTAATCCGACAATAGTCATCGTGCTCCGGCCAATATCGCCCACTGTGGAGCCTGGCTGCTTTCAACATCTTGCCCCACGGCTGGGTACAGTACAGCCTTAATCGGAGGCGCCTTTGCGGGGAGGCATCCTTAGGTGTGTTACGCCGGCGCCGGCGGCCCTGTGTGCACCCTGTTCATCCCTGGGCGTGAGCATAAATCAACGCCGCGGCTGCAGCGTGGTGTACGGGCCTGTGGCTGTGCCGGTGGGGGCTGCGCGGTGATTCCTGGATTGGCGGTCCCGCGGAGAGGGTGCCGTCTCCGCTGCCAACTCTATTCATTGCAGCCTGATTTCCTCCTCACCACATGAGCGGCTGTACTCCTGCAAAATCCAGCGGCAGGCACACTGTATCAACGCGGCCTGTGGAGCCTCACAGACAGTACACTGTTGCGTTGCGCCCGGCCCTCCTCACCAAGTGGCGCTTCCACGGAGGGTTGCAGCACACTACAGTTGCGGTAAGCCCAGTGACGCCGCCCCGCGATCAGTGAAGTCCAGCCTGGCACTAAGGGACCTTGACTGTTTACGATAGGGCCTCCTGAGCATGGAAGGAGCTGCTCCATTATCCCGACTGTGTGTCACTTGAGCCAGCATTCTCCCTGATGCCTAGAGGTGGAGGTGCGATCTTGGGGACCCCATTCGCTCCTTGTCTCCGGTGGCAGGGACAGTGACACAGCTTCATCCTCACCTGACGATGGTGCATCCCCCCAGCTATTGGCGACCACAAGATACTGCGGTGTTGCCGGTGTGGTGCTTATTGGAACTCCTCTAAACGGGCGGTGAGGACCCAGCCGGCGGATACCGAAAGGCCTGTGTGGGCTTATACCCACTGCAGGCGGCGGTAAATAGCTGGCGCGGCTCGACACCCACCTCCCTGGTGTTATGGGCCCACCATTGGCACGATGGCGCCCGGCTGCAGTGGTCGCAATGTGGTTCAAGCGAAGCTGGAGAAATTCGCGTGGCAGAAGGACCATGAGGGAGAGCAATCGAACCACAAGCCAACAGGGGAGCCGTTGGATCCCACACTGCAGTACGTTCTAACGGCTATAATGATGGTGCGTACCTCACTTGAAGTCCGTATCGACACAGTCGCCACAGAGGTTTCTTTGATAAGAGCAATCATGAGAAAAATGTCTGACCGCGTCGGGGCCGTGGAGGACACCACAAAAGAACTGAAGAATGATACAGACCTTCTCAAGCGTCAAGTGTCTGAACTCCAAAATGCATCACAGGAGACGCTGACCCTGCAACTTGATGACTACGAAGGCCGCATGAGACGCAACAACGTCCGAATTTTGGGTGTGCCGTACTGGGTGGAGGGTCAAGCGGCTGACCTCTTCATTGAGGAATTGATTCTCCAGCAGCTTCAGCCGAGGGGCCTCTCCAAATGCTTCTCAATTGAACGTGAGCATCGTGTACCTGGGGGCAGACCTTAGCCTGGAGCGTCCCCCGGCCTCTGCTGGCAAGGGTGTTTAACTTCGCGTTAGAGATGCTATTCTACAGACGGCGAGGGCGGCCCCACCACTAGTAATCGATAACAGCAAGGTCACCTTCTTTTCCGATTACTCCCTGAGCACGCCTTACGTAGATACAGACTGTCTTGGAACGCATCACCATTTGTAAGGTCCCGGCATGTCGTACACTGTATATGCACGCTTTCTTTTGGCTACTGAATTACTGCGAGGGTGTTGCCATTGATGTCATGTTATTGCAGCAGGTCCTCTCATGATGTTGGAATTATACGTTACGGGGTTAAATGGCCGGGGTTGCTAGTATTTTTACATATAGATGCTCCAGGGAGTGGGGTTGTATCACGTTCCCTAAACTGTTGAGGGTGGGCGACAGGCACTCTGCAAGTTGAGGGTGGTGGGTGTTTTTGTGCCCTTTATGCATGGAGGCAGGGTGCGGGGTGGGTGTTGGCGATGGGGGGGAATGTTGTTTGTGTTTTGCAATGATGCTTTTTGCTTTCTTTTACGCTGCTGGGTCCACTAGATTTGCGCAACCTCACATCTTCACTATGGTTCGACAACTCCATACTCCGACTCTGTCCACAGCGCCATGGGCTACACGAGTGGTACTTATGGTTGGATTTGCTTGTCGGCGGGTGGATCCCATCACTGGGTGTGCTTACGTTTTCCCACATTGCATGCCCACCTGGCTTTGCGGCCGCCACGGCCCTGTCCTGAGCCCGTTGCCTGACACGATACTGTCCGCGTTTCCCTGCATATATGAGATCACACTTAGAACTAAAACTCCTCAAATGGAACGTTAAGGGCCTAGGCGATAAGATGAAATGTGGGGTTGTTCTGCAGTACCTGAAGCGCCAGGCGCCGGACATAGTCCTACTTCAGAAGATGCACCTAATTGGCAACTCACGCGGGGCAATGATTAGATGGGGTTACCGTCTGGTCGGTCACTCAGGGTTCACCTCGGGTTCACGTGGGGCTGGTGTGCTCATACGTAGGGGATGTCCATATATTTTAAACAAGACTGGGTCGGGTGACCAGGGTAGATATATAGCACTCTCGGGCACTTGGGAGGGGCACGTACTCAATGTCGTGTCTGTTTATGCCCCTCCTGGACTACAGCATCCAGTGTTGCGAGACATTGGAGCGCTCTTACTTGACCTAACTGTGGGATTATTGGTGTTGGGGGGGGGGACTTTAACCTGGCAATGGACAGCTCCAGAGATAGCCTCCCTCCTCGGAGTGACCCTCCAGGGGGATTCCCGCTGTCTGAGTTCTTATGTGAGCTGAGTTGACTTAACCCTACCGTCACGCAATGTACTTTTTATTCTGGGGCCCCACAGTAGTCAATCACCTATTGACCACATGTTCACACTTGCTCAAGATATTCAGTTCTTCTCTGACTCCAGGTGTCTTGCGCGTGGAATCTCAGTTAATTCCCCGATTCTTAGGACACTAACCCTGGGGCAACCTAAGCACCGCTCTACTCTCACCATAAACCCTTGGGCACTTAAGGTACCCCACATCAGGGAGGCGCTGCTCAAAGACGCGATCACTATTTTACTGAAAATGTGGGGACAGTCACTTCAGCCAGTGTGCTGTGGGGGGCATTTGGCGCCATTATGAAAAGGCCCTGTCGCTGATGGTGGGGTATAGGAGAGAACTCCCAAAGCGCCTGGTTGAGCTAGAGGAGGAAATCCTCGCTAAAGAAAAAGTCCTGGCGGCTGCCCCTGATTTGGAGGCGTAACACTCGCTGGAAATGGTATGCCTTGATTATCACCAGCTTCTGACTTAAGTGGCTAGGGCTAAATACACCGCCACCTGGCATAAAATATATGAGCGTGGCGAGCGGACGGGCAGGCTTTTGGCCTGATTGGAGAGAAGGGAAAGAGCATCTAGGTGGGTGCACTCGATCCGTGGAGATGACGGGGACTTACTCACCGACCCCCAGAAGATCACCGACATGTTCGCCTCTTATTTCTCTTTGATGTATACACCCGCCGAGAAGTCCCAGTCTGCCATGGCTATGGAACTTCTGTCAACTATTAAAATCGCCTGCTTGTCCGAGCACGACAGAAACTCCCTTGAGAGCGACATCACGGAGACCGAAATTCAGAAAGCTATACAGGATGTGCGTTCTGGCAAAGCCATGGGACACAACGGGCTCCCAATTGAACTTTTTAAACCAATGGCATCCAAGCTCTCTCCCCACCTACTGCAAATGTATACTGAATGTTTTGATGCCGGGGTCCTACCATCCGAAGTTAGGATGGCCTCCATTGTAGTTATACATAAACCTGACAAACCAGCAGAGGATTGTAAGTCATATCGTCCTATTTCCCTCCTCACGGTTGAGGTGAAAATTCTGGCAAAGCTACTGGCCAATAGGCTTATCCCTTACATCACTGAGCTGGTGCACCCGGACCAATCCGGGTTTATGCCAGGACGAAACACAGCCTTGAATTTACGGCGTTTGAATGGGGTCCTGGGCAAAATAGACACTATCAGGGAACATGCGATCCTGTTGTCTCTGGACGCATCTATGGCATTTGATACCATTGAGTGGGACTTTCTTTTTGCAGTATTGGCTAGGATGGGATTCAGTCCTAAGTTTGTTAAGTGGATCAGGCTTCTTTATTCCCAACCCGCCGTGCAGGTGATGGTCAATAACCATGTATCTGGATCATTCCCACTGTGGCGAGGCACCAGGGAGGGGTGCCCCCTGTCGCCCCTTCTCTTTGCACTGGTGTTGGAGCCCTTGGCGGTCTTGATCAGGGGGGACCCGGTGATCAGCGGCCTGAAATGGACAGAGGACCATGAGGACCGCATCTCCCTATATGCGGATGACATTCTCCTTTATTTAGCCTCACCTACGCGGTCCTTCAGTCAAGTTCTCCATATTTTCCGCACATTTGGTGCCCACTCGGGCTACATCATTAACTGGGCTAAGTCCCAGGTTTATGTCCTGTGGGGTGAACTGCCACGTAACCCCAGGGGATACAGTATTCCAGTGGCTTCACGGGGCTTCAAATATCTTGGTACCTTTATCACCCGGTTCCAACCTCACTCTACGTGTCTAACTTGCTCATGCCCTTGACCCGTCTTCAATCTGACGCCAAGCATTGGGGATCTCTCCCTCTGACTCTCTTGGGACGGGCCGCACTTTAGAAAATGTTAGCGCTACTGCGTTTCCCTTATGTGCTGCAGAACTCCCCCAACGTGATCCCTGACACTTATTTCGCCTGTATAGATGCCACTGTGCGAGAGTTACTATGGGAGGGGCGGGCCCCACGCATAGCAATGAAAAAGTTAACAATGGGGTGGTATGATCGAGGTATCGCATTGCCTGATCACTTACTCTCCCTGTGCCTAACAAAATTAATGTGTCCATTTGTAACGCAACTGGTGCTCATGTAAAGCGCTCTGATACCTTTGGGTCGAGTTCGTGATATATAAAACTCCCCCAAAAAATACATATATGTTCACAAATAGACCGAGCAAATCCAACAGGGCCTATTTCACCCTCGACTAATTCAGACTGACTTTGTCACTGTATTGCCAGTCTTGAATACCACTCTCTCACCTCTGATCGCATAAATGCCACTCAACACTGCTGAACCAACTCCACCTCCTTTAGGTTTGCTTATATCTACTTTTCCACAGAGTCCACTGATTCTAAACAAGCTTCAATACTGTGGTCCACACAAGCAACTGGTATTTATTGTCACCAGCTTGGAAACTGGAGGAGTCAAATAAACTCTGCTTCCAAGTTCCTGGGCTAGAGTTAGTGAATCACAAGTCTTAGGTGATTCTTGAACCAAGCTCTCAGAGCCTTGAGATTTTGAAGTAATCTCCCTAAAGATCTCAGATGGAACCATGCAGTTGGAACCACAAACACAGAGGCGTCCACATTCCCATAAAACAACACCAGTCTCTTGATCAATGACTCCAGTAGTTGCATTAGACCATTTAGATTGATTCTCTACGTATTGACTCTACGGAATGGAAGAGTGCGCCTCTGCCATAAAAATGGATGATGTAGTAAACACCAAGGTCTGCAGTATGGTTGCAGGTGTAACTTCTTGAAGGTCACCAACAGCTGCCACCCAGAGCACATCCAGACTGAATTCAGAGAAGTGATTCCTGCCATCATCTCTTTCGACTTTCCATCAGGAGTACTCTCTTGTGAGATGGCCAAATGTAGCATGCATCAATTGGTCATCGAGATAAGGGTGCAGAAGCACACTTGCAGATGAGTAAACCCATCCAGATGAGCCTTTACATTCGTAACAACCCTGTTGCCTTCTCCTGGTACTGCTGATCCAACATCATTAATCACTGAAACCTTCACTGATGCTATTTTCACATGATAGTAACCACCCCACAAAAATATGGATGTAAGGTAGCTCCTCTGCTGCACCAGAGGAATGATTGTCTGCAAGGTTTCCATTTAAAAATTAGAGCTCTACCCATCAATCTATCCCCGGTTGTAGCCTTATGCTTTTAAGCACTATATTTCAAGATATTCTTTAAAAATTCATAACTCCAGTTTTACTGATTGGATTTGTGTTCTTTTTGTCTTGTTTTGTTTAATAAATTAAGCTCTAGTTATCTATCCAGTTGGGGTATCTTTTTGTGTGGTGTTTTCACTGTTTTATTGTCTTATGTGTTGCACAAATACTTTACACATTGCCTCTTAAGTTAAGCCTAACTGCTCTGTGCCAATCTACCAGAGGGTGAGCACAGGTTACTAGGATTGTGGTTCCTGCTTGGACAAGGTGCCTACCTCTGCCAAACAGAAACACAGTTTATAACAACTGTCTTTGGCAAGTTTCTGTATGGTGCCTCAGCTGTGATTCAGGGTCTTTATTTCTGTTTCCACAGTTCTCCAGGTGTTCTTTGGCCTGCCTTTTTTACTGTTTTTCTTCTGGGATCCAGTTGAGAGCTGTTCTTGTGATGGAGTCTTGTTCTCCTTTGATGGTGTGTCATATCCTTTTCCACCTTCTTCTCATAATTATGTTGTCCATGCTCTTTTGCTTGCATCTGGTGAGCAGTTCTTTCTCATGTTACTGGTGTGGAAGGCTGACAGTTTAGTAATGTTGTTTTCGTTACCCATCAGCATTCTGATCCATACAAGAGTGTGGACAGAACGCAGCTCTGATAAAGCATCAACATGGTGTTATTGCTGTACTAAGACGACCTCTACGCATTGTTCAGCATCCTGAAGGCATTCTTGGCCTTCTTCAGTCTGCACTTGATGTCACTGCCTGCCCCTCCATTATGTCTGATAGTACTGTCTAGGTAGATGAACTCTTCAGTCATGGGTAGGTCCTCTCTATCCACCTTGATTGGTGAAGCGTTTGGGATATTCAGTGGCATGACATCTGTTTTATTTGTCTTGACCTTCAGTCCTAATTGCTATGTTTAGAAATACAGCAATTTCCTGCATTATCTTTTCCTGCATATGCTGGTGTGTGTGAGAGAGCAAAGCTAAGTCGTCCAGATAGTCAAAGCCCTCCAGTTTGGACTATAGAGAATAAGGTCCATCTGACGCCTCAGGCTTGGTCTTCAGTCTTAACCTCATACAATCTCAGAACTCTATTTGCACTAATACAACTTGTGCAGCCAGACTGTCAAGCGGCAGCAGTCTTCAATGATGCCACCAAGGTGTCTGACTCCCTCAATTGGCCATAGCTTTTCTACGTGCTACGATGCCTAGGAATTGCGTCGCATCACCCAGCCGATGACTAGGTTGAAGATCAACGCTGACATTCCCATACATGTTTCACTCAAGTCTTGACTTTGAAGTTATACTCACTATCCCCCACTTTGCGGGTAAAATTATCACAGAAGCTATTGATGAGGAGAACTATCTTTTGAGGTATGCTATGGACTTCCAGTATACGCCAGAGGCTGTCACGTTGAATACTGTGAAAGGCTTTCTCAAAATTAATTAAATTGATTTATAGTTGTCTCTGCCACTCCATGTAATGCTCTATGATGTTGCGTAGGGTAGAGATCGTACAAACAAACCCTCTGGCATTGCGGAACCCAGACTGTTATTTACTTAACTTCTTGTCCACTGCATCAGAAATGCACTTTTTAATGATTTGGGCAGGATTTGACTCTGGATTTACAGAAGGGTGATTCCATGCCATTATAACAGTTGGTTAATGCTCCCTTATTTGGAATCTTAACGATGCTGACTTGGTTCCGGTAATCTGGTACTTCCTTGTCCTCCCAAATCGATGCAAACAGTGGTTGGAGGATCTTGGCTGATGCTTCAGAGTCTGTCTTGAACATTTCTGCATTCAGGTTGCCTTGGCCAGGAGCTTTTCCCTTCTTGAGAGATTGGTTGACAGTGATGATTTCTTCGTTTTGTGGTGGGGTGGTGTTCTCATCCATGTCTGTCTCTGCTTCTTGGATGTCCACTTTGATTGTTGCTACTAGTCTGTTCAAGACTTATTTGAAGTGCTCGGCCCAGGGCACTTCAAGATCTTTCTCCGTTGGGAGTAGTCAGCCTTGCTTGTCCATTATATTGATGTTGTAAGTTGCACAAGATTTATCTCTGACGATCTTTGTGATCTTTAAGATGTCCCTGTTCTCCTCTACTGGGTGCCTGTTCTGTTTTGCGGGCAAGGTTATCCATGTAGGGGGCGTTAGAGGGTACAGCTTCAAGATGGCCATGCGTTAGCAATGGTCTGTCAGTCGGGACACAGGAGCCGTGAATTACCTGCAGTTTGGGATGGTTAAGGCTGCCACCGACTTGGAACACTCCCTGGGGGACTGAGGCCGATTGGTGCCTGCAACTGAGGAGCAGGGAGTCGCGGTTGAGGAGGAGAGCTTTGAGGCCTGTGTGCCTTTAGGTTGGAGCTGTCATATTGGTCACCTTGGAGGACAAGTCTTCAGTGCGCTAATCACAGCAGTCACCTTGAGTGGCATTTGCGAGAAGTCGGGCTGCCCCCCCGGGGGGCGCAAGCTGGAGGTGAGTGCAAGAGGGGGGTGGACGAATATAGGCCTCGACCGGGGGATTGGACAGTGCGCTCGTTGGGGCAAGACGCCGGCGAGGAGAGAAGTGATGCACCCGGCCCACTCTTGGCCCTGATGCCAAAATCTTCCAACGTACACGGGCCGTTGTGGCAGAGCAGGATGCTGGAGGCCAGGCAGCTGCCTGGCACGAGGGGCTGCTGCTGTCTCAGAGGAAGGGGGTCCTGCTTCCGGATCCGGCCTTGGATCTGTATTCTGCTCGTCCCACGGCCTCTGAGAAAACTGTTTGAGGACTCAGGTAAGCATGTGGCTTTGGCCAGGCACCCTCAGCACACCGGCAGCCCTAGGGCCCTTGGAGGCCGAGCTAAGTGAAATAACTGTCCTGGTGCTGGCTGACCCATTGACTACATTACATACCACTACAATTTATTGTGTAACAGGGACACCAGTCCCAGAATGACACTGAAGCTAAACAGCAAGCCTGATTCCTTCCAATCTGCTTGTCTCCCCAGGAGTAACAGCGATACACTCTGGGGTGTTTTAGGATCGACATCCTAGCCAAATCCTGGGGTAGGTCATCACTCCCATGAGAGCACGTCCACACAGACTACTGGAGAGCCACAGGACAGGGCCCCATCACGCCATTGTAGGGGCTGAGCCACATTTACACCTATGAATCGGCTTCGACCCTGGATGCTGGGGACCCACTACACTATCCTCTAGCGCTCCCTCCTGGGGAACGCTTTGATGTGAAAACATAGGAAAGCAGGACGGACGATAAGCCATGCTGCAAGTCAAAATCCAGTGTGGCGATGAACTACAGCTACCCAATGCAGACCAATAACCAGATCTCAAATATTTACCGCTGGACATGAAACATAGCCTTCAAAAAATCGACTCTATAATTGTATCTGTACAGAATACCCAGATCATATGAAAGAGAGAGTAGACACTCATAGAGACCCTCTTCGACAGCTGGAGCAACTGGCGTCAGACTCGGAAGATACTGCAAATATACAAAGGGAGAAATTGCTTCAGATGGAATAGGTCCTTGTGGTCATTCAGGAGAAAAATTAAGATGTGGATGGTCTTACATGCCTGAACAATCTGCGGATTCTAGGTGTTGCAGAATCAATACACTATGGGAGCATGGAAGACTATGCGGAAAAAATACTAAAACACCTCTTTGGAGAATCAACATTCACTCCACTGTTCTTGGTGGGGCACGCACAGGGTGCTGGCCCGCCCAATTATTGCACACCTATTCAACTTTAAAGATAGCGATCTGGTCCTCGGGCTGGTGACAGAACAGCAGGTGGATAAAGTGTCCATCTTCCCTGATTTCACGATGGTAGTGCAAAACGCCCACAGAGATTTCTCCCCTGCCTAACGCTCACTGCAGAAAGCCAGAATACAATATATAATCTACTCCATCCAGCAAAACAGTGCATACTGTTGGATGGCAAGCTGTACCTGTTATCTAATCCCAGCCAAGCCAGTCAGTTCCTCTGCCAGCAGCTGGATCGCCCCTCGCAGCCTGGGTAATCCCCTAGCCAGAAAATGCCGATCTGGTGTACAGAAATGACTAACAGTAGCGGTTTCCTCCTCTTGATGCCTGTAACAATACCCAGGTAGTAACAATGCAGCACAGATGGTGATAGAGGCTTACCTATGGGCCAGTGGCCTAATATAAGCCACACTCTTGGTCATAGGCTACCTGCTGCCCGACCACCAACTCCTCTGGAGAGTTGGGCGTTAGCGGGGCCCCGGCGTCTCCACTTCACATTGGTAAGTCCCCTTAATGTTGATCGAACTGTTGATACTGTGGAATTGCATGTGTTTGTTTGGAGTGAATGTCCTCTAGTCTTTCGAGCTCGGGTGATCTCTGCGAGTGCTGGTAATGCTGTAGAATGTTGCTTTAAAGGTATCAGGTGGGGGTGGGTTACATTGGGTCTCTGGCCTGTTGGGGAAGCCAGAATGGGTATGGGGAGGATATCAGGAGGGGAAACAAAGGGGCTTTGTTGGCATTGCACAGCGCACCGACTGGACATACCCACGCAACAACAGGACATAGAGGTACCCACCTAACACACTAAGCTCTGACACCCGGATATATAGGTTTAACTCTGTTTTTATTATTAGTAGTATCATCAATATAAAAACCAGCTTATAACAACATCACAATGCGTATTATACACCATTTTCTAATACATTACTTATTACAATCTAGATCTGCTTCTTACAGGTGTTTTCCATTCTTCGTTACATAGTACTTGTGATGCACTTGCTATATGTAAGACAAAAGTAACAAAAGAAAAGAATACAAACAGAACCAAAATTCAAACAATTCCCCCTCCCCCTTCCCCCCCCCACCTCAGTACTGGTACTCTTCTTTCCAGTTCTATTGTGCATCTGGCATACAGAGCGCCTTCCTAGTTAAGTTTCAATGTGTGTCAGAGGTTTCTCCTGTGTTTGTTATCCGGAGAAGTCGAAGGTATTTCAGACATATGATTTCATGGCATTTCGTTGACAACAGAGTGAGGAGTGGTGAGGGAGACCTGGATGTGCTCAATCCCCAGAGAACATCATAGTGTGTGGAGCCATCCGAGGTACGCAGGTGTTGTTTGTGTTCCCCAGTGTGCCTGAATGTTTTGAAGCGCTGCCCCCAGTTCCAGTCCCATATGTTTCCCCTTACATGATTTCAATGGAAACGTTAAAGGGTTAGGCAACCTGACACCCGCATATATGGACCATAAAACGCAATGAGGACGGTTAAATTTCTGTCATGGAATATCTGGAGTCTCAATGACTCTAGGAAAATTAGGCAGGTAGTGGCTTATGTCACCAGGCACAAGACAGATGTGTGCTTCTTACAGGAGACACTCCTGCCAACAAGGACAGACAATAAACTTTGGGCTAAATGGATGGAACATAGGTTTGTATCCTCGTGTTCAACGTATCCTCGATAGAATAACAATTTTAATCTGGCGCAACTCGCTAATTCACCTGCGCAGAACGCAAATAGACCCAGAGGGGACATACATTATAGTGCATGCAATCATATACACCCAGCCAATCACGCTGATCTGCACTTAAGGTCCCACCACGGATTATCCCTCGTTCTTCCATGACCTATGACTCCCGATACAAATGATGGGTCTCATCGCAATCATATGGGGGGAGACTTCAATGCAATACTAGATGCAGAGGAAGACAGATTGGGGCCAATCAGAGACCGCACCCCAGAGGAGCCCACCAGCTTCAAAATATAATAGATGAAGGGCGATTGGTGGATGTCTGGCATGCTAGACACCTGGACGCCCGCGAAGGCATATGTTACTCCTCAATTCCACAACACATGGTCTTGGTTAGACTATTGGTTTGTACCGGACAATTTTGGCACTTGGACCATTGCTCTCGAGCATAAAGCTAAAACACTATCAGATCACGCTTTAGTGGAGAAAGAGCCTCCTAGATTGGAGCGCGGAGCGTTCTCTTGGCAACTTCTGGGAGAAGTGTTGCAGGATGCAGTTTTCAGGGAAGAAATCAGGGTGGAGGCGGTGCAATTCTTTGAACTCAATGAGAACTTAATGGGCAGTGCTGCTACCCTATGGGAAGACTACAAGGCGGTTATACGGGGGGCCTGCATAGTGAAAAAAGTGGGGGTACTGAAGATTATCAGGCAGAGACTAAATATATCACAGACTAAACTGTGAAAATTGGAGGCCACTGACGACCCACATGCAGCCTGCAACAGACTGCTCGAGCTGATCTTAATTATCTAGGCAGACAGGCGACAGCCCAGAGTTACAAAGAGAGAGAAAGGCCTGGTCGAACTCTAGCAGCTATTATTCGTCAACATGGGGCTGGATCAGTGACCTCACAGCTCACCCTGCCAGGAGGGCGCAGTGCCACAGAAACCAAATACATTTTGGCAGCTTTCCAGGAGCAGTATGCAGATCTCTAGACCCCCAGATATTTTCCCTGACAAGGCATCACTAGGCCAATACTTTGACACTATTGCATTGGAGTTTCTGGTGAAGGGTCATAGGCAATACCTAGACAGACCCAGAACAGTGGAGAAAATTACTGCGACAATTCAGTCCCTCCAGAGTGGCAAAGCCCTGGGGCCCGATGGGCTATCGTCCCAATTTTAAAGTATTACACACCCTTCCTAGCCCCCAGACAACTGGCAGTCTATGAAGAGGCCTTCACACAGGGGGAATTGCCCTCTTCAATGAAGGTAACTCTCATGATCACACCACCCAAACCCAGCAAGCTCTTTAGGGAGATGGACTCCAACAGGCCCTTCTCCTTAATTAACACAAATAAGATTCTAGCAAAATTAATAGAAACCTTTAATACCCCCATTGATCCGTCCTTATTAGTAGGGGTTTGTCAAGGGCAGATCCACCTCACACAATCTCAGATCTCTATTTAACTAATACAACAGGTGCAGCCAGACTGTCAAGTGGCAGCAGTCTTCCTTGATGCCACCAAGGTGTTTGACTCCCTAGAATGGCCATAGCTTTTCTACATGCTTCGATGCCTAGCAATTGGTGTCTACAAGGAACCAATAGCACAAATATGCCAGAACAGCATGATCTCTGACCCCATAAACATAGTCCCAGGCACCAGACAGGGATGTCCACTTTCCCCAGACCTGATTGCCCTAGCCATAAAGGCCATTGCAGCCAAATGCGACAACATTACAGGAAAAAAGAGCTATGTTTCACTGCCCGATGCTTGATAGTGCCACTTTACGTGGATGACGTCACACTATATATGAAAAACCCAGCAGCCAATGTATCGTTGATAATCAGCGAGTTCATACGATTGACTGGCCTTTGGTATTACCATTAACTGGGGCAAATCCTCCATCATGCTGTTCAGTTCAGTTCAGTTCATAAGGCTTTATTCGGAGCTTAAAGACAAAGTCCATAAAAGCACATACATACATATAAAACAGCATCATCATTTTACCAAATCAATCTAACATTTAAAAATACTTTAAAACAGTTTTAAAATGACATACTTGGCCTTGCTTTAATGGCCCGTAGAAGAAAAGTGGCAGTAAAAAAACAGACATCAGGTGATGGGTTGAATAACAGTTTCATAGTATCATTTACAGTCCTAACTCCATACTTCTTAAAAACGGGTTTTAAAAAAGCTGAACGAATATTCCCATAAAATGAACAAAACAGTAAGAAGTGCATGGTACTTTGTACAGTAATATTGTCACATGGGCAAGGGCCAATTGGGTGTTTTCTAATGCTTGGAAATGCCACCAAATGATGAACAATACCAAAACGGAGTCTTGTCAGAACGAATCTGTGGGAGGGTCTGGAAACAAAACTCAGGTACGGTTGAAACCCTGTCGTTTCACTGAAACTTCCATAAAACCGACAGGTTGTTAAATTACCACTAATCCTCCCTCGCTTCTCGTTCCTATAGTTCATAAAAGCAGATTTCAACTCATTTTTGGTCAAGCAAGAGGCGGCATAGTGATCCTCTATTACATTAAGATCATAGATTTCCGAAAAACTATCAGAAACAAATTTAACCCATGGAATCTTTAAATGATTATCGGTAGAGAGACAGTCTTCAATAATAACTCTATTTAAAGAGGTCTCTTCCTTTACCCAAATTGCACGCCAAAGCATAAGTGGTCTAAGGGCTACGGAGTCTGAGAGATGTTGAATTCCAAACTCCCTATGCACCAAGTCGGTAGAAGCCGAAGTGGGTAGACTTAAAAGTCTTTTAAGGAAGGTATTTTCCTCCACTTGTAGACTTCCACTCGGGGCGTGCCCCCAAATACCAGCACCATAGAGAGTAATAGAAAGACACCTAATTTGGTAAATTTTCAGCATGTCCATGAGCCGTTTATCCCCAAGTTAAGAAGCAAACTGAAACACCCCATGGGCACTTTTCGCCATTCTACCCCTTACATAGTTAATCTCGCTGGACCAACTACCTGATTTGGAAAAGGTGATACCTAGGTAGTTCAAAGAGTCCACCATTTGGACCTTTTGCCCTTCGATGAAAAAGGAATGTGGTTTTTTACAACTATTACCACACTCCATGACAAAGGTTTTTGATTTATTGATCTTCAACTTCCTGTCCTTGATGAACAGAGAAAATCTGTCCATTAGACGTTGAAGGCCGATAGGGGTCCTAGATAAAATAATGGCGTCGTCAGCGTAAAGTAGAACGGGAATTTGAAAATCAAGGGTTTTAGGGGTATCAGCCGCTACAGTTTTTAAGACCGAGTCAACCTCATTAATAAAGAGTGTAAAAAGTAAGGGGGCGAGTACACACCCCTGCCTGATACCACGTCTAATAGGGAACTTAGGAGTGCATTCTCCTCCCGGACCATAACGGACACTAGATCTGAGATTGGCGTATAGCCGGGCCAAGAATTGGACAATGCCCTCCGGAGCTCCCATTTCCAGAAGTTTCTCCCATAAAATCTTGTGGTTCACCATGTCGAAGGCACTACTCAAATCTGCAAAGCAGAGAAAAAGAGAACCTTTCTTGGCCTTCGTATATTTCCCTATTAGAAGTTCAAGGTTAAGGCACTGTTCTACTGTCCCCCGTCCCTTCCTGAAACCATATTGAGAGTTTGCCAGTATGTTATTAGAATCGGCCCATTCTTCGAGTCTGACCAGGAGCACCCTGCTCATGATTTTTACGGAGGAATCTAGAAGGGAGATTGGTCGATAGTTCTTGGCATCCCTTCTCTCTCCCTTCTTGTAGATAGGTACTATAATGGATTCCTCCCATGAGGGTGGGACACCGAAGCAGACTGCTGCGTTAAACACATTTGTTAGCAACGGGCCCCAAATCTCAGGTTCTTTTTTATAGACATCAATGGGCACCCCATCTGGCCCCTGGGCCTTACCTCCCTTACTGGCAGAAATACTATCCTGAACTTCAAAAATGGTTATATCTAAAGGAATGACAGGCCAGTCACCTCGATCTACATCCAGGGATTTATCCGACTCAAAAATCATGGAAAAGTGGGAAACCCAACTTTCTGCACTAACGTTAGCAGTCAGCTCAGGCATCTCCTCATTTTTAAGAAATGGACAGTTAACTGTGGCCCAGAAAAGAGAGGAGTCTGAGGTTTCAGCTGCCTGGTCTAACTTGTCCCAGGCGTCTTGCCTTAATTCGGCCTTCCTGTTGACAATTGCTGCCTGATAGGTGGCTCTAAGCCCCCTAACCAAATTTATGTCTCTAGGTTTAGCAGCAAGTGCCTCTTTGAGACCCTTTAGTGCGATGGTGCTAGCATGGTCAAACCATCCCTTTTGCCTGCACGATTTGCCCTTAAGGAACACTGTAAATTTTGCCTCAATAGTAGTATTAATATTAATAAACTTAGGGATAGTTACATCCGTCAGTTCTTTACTCTCTAAAATAACGGAAATATCGTTAAGACAAATATTAATAATGGAGTTGGACAAGATATCTGCTTTATCCCCTTTCCACCTAATTCTAGTACCGTTGGGACGATGGGGTTCGATATTAACTATTATGTTAGGTTTGGGGCCCCTTTTCGCCTTCCATAGAACGGCCTCCATAGTTAGACAGTTATGGTCGCTGATTAGGTTATCTATTATCAGAGGGGCTGTACACCACTGGTTGAGGCTAGATGAGATGCAAATATAGTCAATCACAGTATTTGCATTCCGGCCCGTGAATGTAGGGATGATTTCACCAGAGGCACCGTTCAAGTTCTCCAACAATTCCAAATCATAAGTCATCAGGATTTTATTTAGTGACTCTCCGTAGGAATTGTGGGGAAAGTGGCAGACGCCTTCCCCCCAACAATTAACAAAACCACAGGCCCTATGGACAGGGGATGGACATACAACAGTGTTAAAGTCCCCTAGCCAGATGAAATCAAACATAACATTGTTGCCCGTAACTATATCTGCCAAAGCGGACTCCAAAGCAAAAACTACCTCGTGCCTAGAATTGTCAAATACGTTATTATAAAAGTTGATTAAAAGGGTATTTCTACCCAGCTCCTGAGACAGCCATAAAATCTGGGAATGGGCCCCAATTGTTACATGTTTCTTAACAATAAGTGGCACGTCCACAGAGATCAGAGTCAGAAGCCCACCCTTAGCTCTGCCTGAAGTGGAAGCCACAGCCGGCAAATAATAAGAAACAAAACCCAAATAGTTAACGGGTACCAGACTCCAGGTTTCCTGAAAACAAATGATGTTAAAATTATTGATAAAATCAAACCATCCTAGACAAGTATCCTTATGTAAGAGGCCAGCAACATTCCAACATGCAATAGAGCACCGGCCTCTATTGTCTACTATGGTGGGTGTAGTTGGATCAATTCTGTCCCCAACGCCAGTGATCGGACTTACTGGTCCGCTATCCATTGTAACATCAATAAGATTAACATTGAGGTCTTTTAGACCAATGGTCTCTACTAATTCATGAGCCCCCCTGGTCATACTACAACTTCCCTTTCCCATAGAAACAGTCGCAGTCCCAGGGACCACCGAAGGTAGCCCCAGTCAATCATTGCAATCAAGGCCACTCAGGGGCTGAAATCTATTGAACGTGGGAATGGTAGGGCCATCATACATATTCAAACCTCTAGACCTCCCTTGATAACGCTCAGCATCCGGTTGGATATCAAAGTCTCTATAGAAGAACCCCAGGGGACGTAGGGATATTCCTTCGTCTCGTATGGGAAGAGAAGCAGCTTTAATCAGCGCCGTGGAGGTTAATTGCGGATTTCGAAAGTTGATAACTATGCAATCCCCTCCACAGGTCTTATGTGATTTCCCCACCCAATTGGTTCTTCTAGTGCTTAAAATATCCCCTGAGAGTGCAATTGAAAAACCGCACTGCCTGTGAAGCCAATCCACGGTTTTATTCTTTAGAGAGGAGTGTGATTCAACAAAGCCGTGGTTGCTTCCAGACATGCTTAAAGGGGGGACATTTGTTAACACTGCTACAAATGGTGCACAGGACGGTGGTAGATCCGGCTGGGGGCTACTAAGACTGTTGTTATTCACATTGGGACCCATCTGCTTCCTTAGTACTGAGCTAAAGGAAGGTTTAGCTTGGGCCGGCAACTGCAGGAGGGAGTTAGGTACAGCAGGAGTTGCAACACGATCATTCCCTGAGTTAGAGTTACTGCTCTCAACCGTCGTCGGGTCAGATAAGTGGGGATTAGAAGACGCAACAGCAGGTACAAAATCTTTTTCGACAGTAGTTACTACCTTTACGGTATTTAGGAGGGTATCCACTAAACCACCCAGTCTGACTACTTCGTCAGAGATTGTAGCAAGTTTGGTCAGTAGGGGTGTAACAAGTAGATCAAGCTTTGCCTCAATAGCATTAAGCAAAATATCTAGTTGCTCATTGTTCAAACTGATCGTGGGACCATCCAGTAACTTAATTTGATCCTGCTGAGTATTGGGCAACAAGGGGTCAATTCTTTTAACAGGGCGGTTCCCCCCTCGTTTGGGCAGATTAGTTTTGCTAATAATCCTGCAAGAACGTATTGATCTTTGTGGCCTTGGGGCCTGCACATTTGGGGCTATTGGGTCTGGAGAAATTTCTACATCCGATTCTACTTCATTGATGGGCATGGTAGTGACAATTGGCTCTCTTATGGTGTCATTGGTAGCAACCAATACGGGACTGGCCATTGAATTTGTGTGGACACTAGCATCAAGAATGGAGGTTGACAGGGATACTGGTTCGATAGGGGAAGAAGGGCCTATACCTTGTGGCCCTGATCGTCCTAAGGACTTCCTCCTCTCTTGATTGATTTTATCCACCATCTTTACCAGATAGTTATCCATAGTGGACAACGCAGCCGCTGGTTTGGCTTTAGGCATTGAGAAATCGAGCTGTGCCAGTACCAATACTGCAAAAACAGGATGACACGACAATAATCAACAACCTATTACCCACGGCAAAATAAAGCTACCCAGCACAGAGGGTCACGTCGACCAATACCACTATGTCATTCACTGCCCCTCACTCATAGCAGTTACGACACGGCAGGTCACACAACCAATTCAGCAGAATAACAGCAACCGGTATACAGTCAAGGGTAATGGCCCCCTCCTACCCGCTCCTGTCCCGGACTGTCTCAGACTGTCCGCCCTTTGTCCGGGCTTCGTCCTGGGCGTCCCGCGGCGCGTCCCGCTCTGCGAGGGGCGGTTGTTTTTAAGTGATCGGGAACCAATAATCGAGGGTGTAGGTAGAAAGGCGGACCTCCGCGCAGGTGTGCTCACGCACGGACTCCTGGACAATGGAGTCCCGTGCGATGTTCTTCCCGAGCACACAGCGATGTCAGCCACAGCAGTCCCTGGTCTCTACCCCTCCGGGGGTGATAAGCAGCACAGATCGGTATTGGCCCCAGGTACGTCAAGTGCGAAGCGGGACCCGCGTCAGCGGGTTCCGCGAGCCGTTAAGAAGGGTGTGGGCAGGAAGGCGGACCTCCGCGCAGGTGTGCTCACGCACGGACTCCTGGACAATGGAGTCCCGTGCGATGTTCTTCCCGAGCACACAGCGATGTCAGCCACAGCAGTCCCTGGTCTCTATCCCTCCGGGGGGGATAAGCAGCACAGATCGGTATTGGCCCCAGGTACGTCAAGTGCGAAGCGGGACCCATCATGCTGTTAACGGACCCTGTGTAAGGCGTATGGGAATACTCGCTCGGATGAAAAAATGCACCCCTCAAATATCTGCACCAAAAACTGGGGCACCCTTTATTTCGTAAAACTAGGGTAATAAAGTACAAATGAAAAAAATTCTGCCAGGAATTCTTTGATACAATTTCAAAAGTAATAGGTCAAACTCAACATAAAGGAAGAAACAATAAGTCAATCTTAACAAAAAAGGACCAGGTAATCCACAAAAATGAGGCTATTGAGTTTTGTATTTGAAATCATGCAATTCAATAGACTGAGCATCACACTGTAATAACCATAGAAGCTCCAAGTGATGGCGCAGTGTAAGTGAGCAATATAAACTAACAGCAATAGCACTGGATAGTGGTACTGTTGATTTGTCTGCCTCTTAAAATGCCTGTCATGAGCCTATGTTGACTAGGCTGTACAAAATAACCTCTTCAGGTAGATACAGAGTTGGACCAAAGAACAGAGAACAACTCCAAATAGGGTGATGCAACTGACCAGAGCTGCTGCAAAAACTACTAAGTGGGAGAAGTGTGGGTCTGACCAAGATTGATACCCAGGTAAAGAGAGAGAAAGGAATGGGCAGAAACCAGACATCAGAATCCCAGCTAATCCTGCATGCTGGATCATCTTGTGTGATATGGTTAGAGGGGAGCAACCATGTTACATCCGACTGAAGCGAAATCAATCTTGGGTTGCTTATGTTCTGGTTCGGGGAGGACCTAGCCTTGCAGTTTGGATTGGACTTTGCCTATTGGGGCAGGGTTGAGACTGATTGGCATATGGCTGGATCCAAACTGAGTTGGCATGGTGTGTGAAATAATGATGGACTGGTATGCAGCCAGGGTAATTACCAGTGGCTGAGATAAATTAAAACATTCCACCCAGCACTTTTTATTTTACTGTTGTGCACATACCCTCACCTCCACTTTGAAACTATACACAACATTCAACAGAGCACATTAGACAGAAGACTATGCACTCATTATACACATCTCAGATATTCTATACAGTTGCATATCATGGAGTTTGCAACAGTACAAACCATAATAAACATACAACCTCTACCTCCAAAACAGCATCTTTAGTCAGAACAACACAGTTCAGAGGTATCATATAGTTGGAGCTCACAACAGCACTACATTCTTCATAAAACAATATAACACTCCATGAGAACACGACACACTGAGTGACAGCAACATTTATCCTGTTAGAGTCTTAACTATTGATTTAAACACTGGCTAACCAAATAAGTACAGCTTCAAGTTTTTTTCTGAATCTTACTAGATTACAAGAGAGCTTAATCTACGATACAAATAAATTCCATGGCAGTGGTGCCTGTGCAATAATCAACCACCTATCCAACACCACACATCCACTCTTGTTTAAAGGGCAACTGTGGCTCCTAACAAGGCTTCAGACTTCCAATTACCACCAATGCACACTTATAGCCAGGCAATACACATACCAACCATCCCAAATTACATGTAGCCAAACTTGTAAAATCCTTTGGGTACACACACCAAACAGCACTAACCATTAGAACACATACATAACCAAGTCACAGATTAACCACACACACAATGCTGGTGACACAACTTAAATCCCTTAGAGAGGCGACTGATCTTGCCAACTCTTACGACTTATCAACAACAGCTCCACGATCCAGGTAATCACTGGATTTGGGAGTGACCGCACCACACCAAGAACGATGAGGCCACCAGCTGGCTTGACCCGGCGGTATCAGAGCGCTTTACAGGAGCAAGAGCAAGGCAAGTATCAATGGAACAAAGTATACAAGCAAAATACAATCAAGGACAAGAGAATGTCCAACATTGAATCAAGAGAAAACACACAAAAATTACAGAAATATAGTTAGAACATAAAATACATGGGAGACCATGGACAGCAAGGCAGGTGTAAATAATAACGAGAACACAAGGAAAACGAAAGGCCAGCAGCTTAGCAGTGAGATGACCTGAGATAGATGTCACAAGATATAAGGTTCTGAAGGGCTCATGTACTCCAGTATGAAGTGGAAGCTGAGGTAGGAGGGGTTGCAACGAAGGTCCCTCGGAAGGGCATTCCAGATGCGAGGTGCATTTCCAGAGAAGGAGCGAGTCTGGGTAGATTTCTTTTTTAGTAACGGGGGAACGAGGATAAGAGCATTAGAGCTTCCCATCAGTCTGGTACTTCCCACTCTTGTGAGTTTGTTTGCTAAGTAGTCCGGGGATTGAGAATGAAGTGCTTTGTGAGTGATGCAGGCGGTCTTATAGATGAATCTTCCTTCGATGGGGAGCCAGTAAAGGGACCTGAGGGCAGGAGTGATATGATCAAACCGTTTGCAGTCTGTTATAAGCCGGGCAGCCAGATTGAGCACGGATCTGAGGGGGGCTAGGTAAGCTTTAGCGTTACCATAATCAAGTTTAGAGAGGACTAGCGATTGAACGACCCATTTGAAGTTGTCTTGATGGATAAAGGGTTTGATTTTTTTAAGGTGTTTAAAAAGTGTGAAAATGTTGCTATGGTCATTCAGTGTCAAATTGTTGTCCAGGATGAAACCTAAGGATTTAGCTGAGTTAGATAGAGTGAGCGGACAGTTTAGTGTTGTGAGGTCGGTGATCCAGCTTTGGATAGGGAGGTGGTTACTTTTGGGGGAGAATAGAATGATTTCCGTTTTGTTGGGGTTCAATTTTATATGGATGGAGTAAAACCAGGATTGAATGTTGCTCAGAGTGTTGTTTAGATGAAGGATGTTGCTGTGTGAATTGATTTTGTAGTAGAGTTGCGTGTCATCAGCGTACAGGTGATAGTTGATCCCAGCTTGATTCAAAATGACAGTAAGGGGTTCCATGAAGAGGTTAAAGAGTGAGGGGGAGAGAATTGAGCCCTGGGGGACACCCAGACCAAAGAGACTGGAGTAGGATCGGAGAGGCAGGAGTTAATTTTAATTTGTTGTGGTCGGTGATTGAGGTAGGAGGTGAGCCAGTTTAGGACAGTGCCATTGTGGCCAGAGTGATTCTTGAGAGATTCCAGTAAGGATGAATTATTGACAGTATCGAACACTGCTGAGAGGTCCAGAAGGATAAGAAGGCAAGCCTCTCCATTCTCTAAGGAACGGTATGGGAGGTCGGCTTTAGTTTTGCAATGATATTAAAGATTTCAAGCTCAGACATGGGTTTGAAGTTAGTCCAGGTGGCATCATTTTTCAGTTGTAAATTAATAAGGATGTCTCCAGAGCCAGTTGCAGTAGGTTGATTGATGAAAGAGTCGGGAGGTTGGGTTGGTGTGGAGAAAGGGAGGATGTTAAGAGAGATTTGGTGATTGTGAAGGGCCATAATTTGAGGAAAGGATTGATCAATTTTGGCAATTTTGCTTGTGAAGAAGCTGGCAATTTCCTCATATCTTTCGTTGGAGGCCATCAGGTCAGGAGGGGCAGAGGAGGTTTGTCTTCTAACAATGTTAAAGAGTTCTCTAGGCCTATTTTTAACATGATCCAGTTGGGAACGGAAGAAATATGCTTTTTCACAGACAATGTGCTTCTTATAAGCTGATCTCGTAAATCTAAGGAGAGCTAAGTGAGAAGGCGAGGGGTGTTGTCTCGAAGTTATTTCTACTAGTCTAAGTTGTCTTATTTCATAATTGAGCTCAGGATTGAACCAAGATTTAGATTGGATTACTCTTTGTTGTTTTAGTTTAAGCGGTGCAGCTTGGTCAAGGACATCAGTAATTGCCTTGTTGAAGTGGTCAGTAAGCTTGTTTGCGTTTTGAGAGTGTGGGAGAAGTTACAGTTGGGCTTGAAATTTTTACTCAAGTTCAGTAGGAGGGACTTGTTTGAGGTTTGTGGTCCACATCTTAGGTTTGTTATTTAAGACTGGGGGAGGAAAGACGCTGGTCAGGATGTAGAACAGAATGAGGTGGTGGTCAGACCAGTCAATAGGGACGATGTGAGTAATGGAGACCAGATCGGGGCTAGTGATAATGGTGTCAAGTGTCGCACCTTTAATGTGGGTAGGTTTGTTGCATTAAGTCGTGCATCTCAAGAAGGGTAGAGAGTAGCCTTACAATGGGATCGTCAGCATTTTTCCAATGAATGATGTAATCTCCTACAAACACATTCTTTGAGTCAGATAGGGAGAAATTGTTAAGAAGGTCGGATAGCTCTTCGGCGAGTGATGTGAGCTCACCAGGAGGATGGTAGACATTATGCAGTCTGAGAGGTGGGGAGCCTTTGACATTGAGTTCCACGCCAAGGTATCCAAAGGTCGAGTATTCAGCATTCTTAAGAGGGGAGATTTGGAATTCAGTTTTGTGGATTATGGCTAGACCTCCACCAGTTCTATCAGGTCTGTCCGGTGTAATGATGGAGTAGCCCGGGGGAGTGTGTAGGTCAAGGAGGGCCGTCGAGTGGTCATTAAGCCAGGTTTCAGTGAGGAAAGCAATGTCAATAGCCTCGCTGAGGATGGATTCAGCAATCTCCGTAGTATGTAGTGATGCAGATCTGCAGTTGACGAGCATGCATGAAAGAGGGTTAAGATTGTCCTTAGCTGATTTGAGGGTGTGGATGGTGGTGTATTGCGCAGGAGGTCTGGCTGAGTTGTGCACTGCAGGGACTTGGTTCACACCCACTATTACTGGGATGTTGGAGGTGGGGAGGTGGTCGGTCGCCTGGAACCTAGGAATATAGGATTTGCTAAGGGCGTCTAGTTCTGCAGTGGAGAGAGAGCAGAGAGCACGGTAGGGCCTATATGCCCATCTGGAAAGGGGGATGGTCGGCCAGGAGGAGCGTTGAGAGAAGTTGGGAGAACTAGAGGGAGGACTATCATAGGTGAAGGGGAAGACCGATGAGTTACGGTTAGAGAGATCCCTCCTAAGATTAGTTAATTCTGTAGACAGGGAGTTGAGTTTAATTTCCATTCTGTTCAGAATCTGTAAAAGAGACTTTGTGGGAAATCCTGCACTGAGGGTGAGGGGAGACGCAGAGGGGTCTTTGTGAACTGGGGAGTGTAACCCCATGATAGGAGGTTGGTCAGTTGCAGGGGAGGGAAATATCGCATTGGGAGGGTGGTCAATGACTTTCGGACAGGGATTTAATAATCTCTGTGTAATGTGTTTTGGGTCTGCCATTAGATAAGGGTAGAGTTGGAAGAGTAATAGTAAGAGGGTGTTATCAGGGGATAAACCTCATCATTCCGATTGGAATGGACTTTGTTAGTTGCCGTGTCACTGAACATGTTGGAGAGAGCAGTAGGAGATCAAGAAGAAAGCAATCGTATAGGGGGCCATGGGGACCTACACTGAGAGGTGAGTCCATGACTGGGGTTCTAAAGTTGGCACTCAACAACAAGGGTGAAGAGGCAGTACCGATAGGAGGGGGGGTATCAGTTCTAGGATTAGCTGGAGTGGATCTAGGGGCAGGGCCCACGAGTCTAGGCGTGGCATGAGAATTATCAAGGATAGTGTTGGAGAGGTTTCACATTGATAAGGGCAGTCAGTAAGGAGGGCAAGGCACGGAAGTGAGATTCTGGTGGGATAATTGGATTGATGGTGAGGAAATATGAATTTTGTGATCAGTTATGTCCCCTATCGTAGACCCCAACGGCTCCATGTGCATGCTATAAGTACATGTATGTTCCCTCCTGCTCCAGTTTTGAAGACGCAAATATATATGCGTCCACCGTCAACATGTCCTCTTTCAGACCCGCCAAGAATGGGTCAGATATTCCATTCCTAAGTATGAAAGGCCACCGACTTTATGTGGTTCACTTTCCACATTTTACAGATTCAGGCGAGTAGGCCCGAATTCTGTCATCAAGCCTTTTCCTGCCTTCTGCCTCTGAAAGCTCCAGTCTGAGCCTGCATCTGTATCCATGAACTTTGTCCTACTCCCTGCGCGGCTAACGGTGCCTGATCCAGCCTGTCGCCTGCCAAAAACTGTATTTCACCTTCAAGATTATCTACTCCGCTCCTCATCCGATGCATTCCTGTCTAGTAGTTTAGGTAAACATTCCTCCAGCTACCGTGCAAAGGGCCAGGCCTCGCTGTCCTCATGCAAGTAATTCATAGCCCCGTTACCAAGGAATATTCCTACCCCCTCGCATCTAGTGTAGACACTTAGACGCTTGTACACGCACTAACAGTCAGTATAGAATAGATTCTATCCTAGAGACCTTTCCTTTTGGATAACACAGTTCTTTAAACATAGGATATTAGATATGATTTGGGATTAGGTTGACATAACCCCCAGACTTTTGTCTCCACATGTAAAGCTAAATGTCAAGTCCCCTTCACCCTCTAGTTGCACGTCAATCACACGTCATGCGGCTGCGCGCGCATCTCTCCCAAATATTTCTGCTGACATTGCAGGATTCTTTTATGGATCCACCCACTTGTGACATCATGTATAATGACGTTTATTAAATTACGCCCATACATCCGCCTCTATTAGCTACGTATGCACCTTTTATCTATACTATCAGCTGTTACGCCTCCTGCATCTGTTTCACTGTAATGTATTTTCTATAAAACTGCCTATCTGTCAATAATGTATGCCCTTCCTTCCTGAACTTTCGTGGTGATGGAATAGAAAGCCTACAATTCGAATTGTATTCCTTTGTATAGGAATAAAGCCTTTTAAACCCTCTAATACCACGGATTCTGCCTCTTATATTTACTGAGTTATTCTTAATAGACTTTACCGCATAAAAAATAGTACCGGTAATGAAATATTTACCACATAAATTGGCGCCCGAATAGGGACACTTTCTCATCTCACGCGCCGGCGGTGCGTTGCAGGCCCGGTCTCCTGCCACAGCTGAACGGACAAAAACGCGTACCTGCAGGATTTCCTGTATCTCCCTCCGGCCAAGCGGGGACGACTGAGGCTGCGATCAACACCCAGACGAGGCGGTGAGAAGTGCGAAGTATCCCGACCAGAGCCTAGCTGAGAGAGCAAGATCCGAGGTATACAGAGGCCCACCAGGTTCCGAAGTTCCGAGTCCAGTCGAGTCGAGTCCAGTCCGGTCCAGTTTCAGTTCCGTTCCGAGGCCTTCCGTTCCGAGCTACCCGGTGAGTACCATTACCGGGGAGGCATTTAACGTGCACATAGTCTGTGCCGGTCAAGACGGGTTTGGGTACACAAATCCGGTCTGCACTGTTTTAGCAGTGTATCTGTACTGTTTAGCAGTATATATAGTATGTCTTGCATATAAATAAGTACTATCTAGTGTCAGTATTATGTCAGTAACTAGTTTTCTATTAGTTATCATTGTTCGTAAAACTGTTAAGTGTTAAAATGTTTTAAATATGTTCTATATATTGTGGTGTGAATGACTGTTCATTATTGTGTTTTCTTGTATAAAGTGTGTTCTAGTAATAAGGTCTAAAAATGCCGCTCTTTTCGAAACTAAGACAGATCAAAACTAGAAAAGGTGTACTCGAAGAAGCTGTTCCCATCCCACCTAGGGACACTCCAGGGTACTTTATGTATCATAAGCATGGCCTAGATGCCGTATTATTTCTTGATTTATGGGTGGACTACACCAAAGAATTACCAGAGAGTCAGAGATGGCCCGCAGCGGGGACCTGGGATGCAGATTGCATCATGAGAGTAGAAGAAGAATTATGGAAAAAGAAAGCCAGACAGTCACAGAAAGATGCCATTGAATTATGGCGTAAAGAATCATATAGACGTACAGAAAAAGCGCTCAGACAGGAAGAGAAAGGTAGAGAGAATTCAAATAAAACCCGAGAGAATCTATTACTTGAGGAAGGTACCCGAGTAAAATCAGAACAAATAGATAGACAAAGAAACACTCTTATGAATGGTATGTATCCTCTTCTGGCCGAAGGGTTACCCAAGGCTACCCCGGAAATACCAAAGGACTTAACTCCTCCATTGCTCCCGATAAAAGCACATCCCAAAACACATCCCAAAACAGCAAAGGACGTTTTCCTTTCCTCCTATTTAGATGACGCAGCTCCCGAGTATGCTAATGCCATACCACCCACACCACTTGCCGATGGTGTTCTACACCAAGAGCATTCGTCTGTATCCCCGCAACTACAAACTCCTACACAAGTTCCAACAGGCCCGTCCGTTTCTACAGTTTTTCCCGCATCTACAATCTCTATCCTACGCCCAACGAATCCTTTCGTGCCTAGCACCTCAGATGGTGCTACAGGAGGTACGACAGACATGTTTGCCACACCGCCGCGAAATAAACAGACCCTTAGAGATTTAGCACTCCAACGTACACCCCAACTAGCGACATCCGACATGTTTAAAGAACAGCTTGTGGATTGTAGATACGACCCAGTACCAGGTAGACAGGATAAATTGCTCATATCATCACTACGTATAAGACGAGCTACATTATATTTAATGACGATACCAGGAATGGGTGAACACCTAGACGAAATATATCGCTTTGTCCAAACAGGGCGAGGTCCAGAAAGTATTAACGAAGCTATGGAATACCAGAAAGTGGATGTCCAAAGACAACTACTACGTTTTTTCATAAATTGTGTAATTAGGAATCAAGACAGACCTGGGGCAGATCACGATACCATGCAAAGACTTGCCAAATGGGGTCAGAACATATCAGAAGAGAAACATGATAGACAGGCGTGTATAATCGCCATGTGTCGAAAGATCCGCAAAGAAGTAGAACGCATACATAAAGAAAGACGAGAAACAGACAGAGTAGAATCAGAAGAAGAGGAGGAGCAAGAATCAGAGCAATTAGAAACGATAGTTTATGTAGGTAGAGGAAGACCCCATAATAATACCAGAGGTTTTAACGACCCGATACGTCCAATACGTCCAGAATATAATAGACATTTTCCGAACCCTATGTTAAATACAAAATCCCCTGAACACCTATTCCAAGCCGCTGATAAATTACTCCGAGATCGAAGGGGGTACCATATGCTCGATTCCATGGACGAACAAGAGTTAGCCAGGTCAGCAGTACAATGGGCTGACAGTCCCAGCGAATACAATGATGATGTACTTGCACACACGTTTCTGAATCTTGACCCATATGAACAGCGCTTAGCTAGTATATACATGATTCAACACCTCCTTATATTATATAAAAGCCAACACTCCGATCCAGGACCCTTACCTGACATATTGACAGAACTACTCACGAATACATGGAGAGGGTCAGGTACTGATTTGATTAAGGAAATTCTAGAATCCCGAAACCAATATTTAAATTTCGTATGCCCAGAACACGTTCCAGTTCCCATCCTGGGAAGAAAAATGTATCACATAGATAGACAGAACCCGTTACGCGAAGTGCACCCAATAAGAGGTGACGGTGATAATTTTACACGCGTATTTGTGTACACGCCTATAACTAAATTGGAATTATTAGAAATGAAGAAAGTAGTACCCAGCCATGACAAAGATCCAGCAGGTTTCCACCGTGAAATAAAGGACATGTTACTCATGGGAGAGTATACCTACCCCGACATTATGAAAATATTAAAAGTCCTATTACCCGCCGGTGTTTATGAGAAACTCAAAGAAAAAGAATGGGAGGTGGGAGACCAAAAGATAGATTGGACAGCATTAGAAAACGAAGAAAAGGCCCGAGCTGCAGGAGCAGGACTTGGGGAAAAGACTACAGCACTAGCAGGATTACTAATACAGGTACTGCCACGTTTATTAACTACGAAAAAGGAAGACTGGGGTGCAATCTCAGCCTGTAAACAAAAGCCAGATGAAGACACTAGTGATTTCTATTCCCGATTTGAAAAATGTTTTGGTATAAATAGTGGCATAAAAGCCAGTAGTGAGTCATATCCACATCTGTTTGTGACAAAATTAGTTGAAAATTCTCTGCTGCAAGTCAAGAATAGAGTATTGAAATTCGAAAGTACCTGGCAAGGTAATACCCCATCACAGATGTTACAGATGTTACAATATCACCACAATAGAATTAGAGAAGAACAAGAACACGAACAAAGACGTATGAAAGATACGAAAATGAAAATGCTTGTTGCACAGTCAGTTCCAGCCGATGGTCATCAAAAGGGTGATTCCGCAGGTCCAACGAAAGGGACATGCAACTATTGTAAACAACAAGGTCATTATATACACGATTGTCCAGTCCTGAAACATAATATTGCTACAGGTAGAACCCAGGAGAGACCACGTCCACCTAGACAGGATCAGAATCAACAACAAATCCCTCAGCGTGCACAACCTAGGTTAGCTCCGCAACAACTAGCTCCGCAACAGGCAGCTCCACAACAGATCATAGCACCACCACAAGTGCAGCCTATTGCTGCAACACAAGCGACAACACAACAGATGTATCAGTATGCACAAGCAGATTATCCCGATTATCAGCGATACTCATGAGATAGCCTAGAGAGGGAAGTTGGCTTACCCCTTATTGAGGTTCCTGTAGACCAAGAGGGACCTTATGTACATAGTGAACTATTAGGGGAAGACAGAAAGTTTTTACTTGATACAGGGGCAAGCAGAACAACTATAAGACGTAGTGAAGTTCCAGGGGCACCCCTCTCAGGCTCACAGAATATTTCCCTTGGATTCTCAGGAAAACCTATAATAAATGACGTAACACAACCTCTTCCACTTACGGTCGGTCCACTGACATGTACTACAGATTTATTGCTTACTAAATCATGTCCAGAAAACTTGTTAGGTATAAAAACATTGAAAGCTCTAGGAGCTATAATATGTTGTTCTCCGGAAGGAGTACGATTATTTCTACGTGACTTCAAAGGTCACTACGTATCTAGAGACATGGATCACCGACTGCAGAATTTACCTACACATTTATGGGCACAAGGCCCCACTGATGTTGGTTGCATGAACATTACACCATATCGAGTTACACTGAAAACAGGAATAGTACTACCACGAATGCGACAATACAAATTACCACCAGATGCTGTAGTGGCTTTACTGCAAATCATTGACGAGCTCATTGCACAAGGAGTGGTTGTCGAAACCGACTCCAATGTATGTAATTCCCCGATAATTCCGATTCTTAAAAGAACGGATCCAAAGGCACCACCAGTATATCGATTAGTTATTGATCTGCGCGAATTAAACACATGTATTGTGCCACAGTACCCTGTGGTCCCAGATATCTCTTCATTACTAACAGCTATTGACTCAGAAGCAACGTTCTTCACTGTAATTGATCTCAAGAATGCTTTCTTTAGTGTCCCAATCGATCCGGAAAGTCAATATCTGTTCGGATTCAGTTTAAATGGACGAAGTTTTAAATTCACACGCGCACCTCAAGGATTTACAGAAAGCCCCAGCATCTATAGCCAAGCACTGAAACGAGAACTTGACAGTATCCACATGCCAGTTAACACTGCCCTGCTTCAATATGTCGATGATCTGCTGATCACCGCCCGAAACGAACCTGAATGTGAAAAAGCGTCACTGACGGTTTTAAAATTTCTGGCCGACAAGGGGCACAAGGTGTCCCCTTCTAAGCTGCAATTCTGTGTCCAGCGAGTTGTTTACCTTGGGCACTCGCTGTCCAAGGAGGGAAGGCAGCTTACACCCGACCGCATCCAGTTAATTGCTAACATGCCGCCACCCAAGACACAAAAGGAGGTGCGGGCTTTTATAGGCCTCACTTCATACTGTAGGCAGTGGATCCCTCAATATGCATTTCTAGCAAAACCACTCATCCAGTTGACAACACAGGAGGCAGCCACATCGACTGTCCTCCCTTGGACTCAAGAACATACACACGCCTTTGAAAGCTTAAAGAAAGCTTTATGCCAAGCACCTGTCCTAGCAACACCATGTTACAGTAAACAGTTTACACTCTTTGTAACAGAACGCGAAGGTACTGCCTTGTCAGTACTCACTCAGGAACAAGCAGGATCACACAAACCATGTGCTTATTTCTCTAGTACATTAGATCCAGTAGCTCAGGCTCTTCCTGCGTGCCTGAAATCGGTGGCAGCAACAGCTTTAGCAATCAGACAAAGCGATGCCATAGTGCTAGGACATCAATTGACAGTACAAGTACCACACGCAGTAGAGGTTCTCTTGAACCGCACACAAACACAACACTTGACTATAGCGAGACTCACCGGTTACGAATTGACATTGTTTCAGCCACACATAGAAATCAGACGTTGTAATACGTTAAATCCTGCCACACTGTTACCAGTAGGCGGAACAGATCCATTGGCACATGATTGTGTCGAAGTCATTACTATCACGACGAAACCTAGACAAGACTTGACAGACATCCCTTTGTCAGATCCAGACTTAACATTGTATGTAGATGGGTCATGTATGAGAACAAGTACAGGAGAGTTAGTGGCCGCTTACGCAGTCACAACAGACACTGAAGTCATTGAAACAAATTGTATTAACACTTTGTCAGCTCAAGCAGCAGAGCTCACCGCTCTGACACAAGCCTGTATTCAAGCCAAAAATAAGAAAGTCGCCTCGCCTGCTCCATCTCCCTAGACGGCCCCCCTCCCTCAGCCGCGGGCGCGCGGTCCCCCAGTCCCTGATCTATTCCCATTCCCCTCTCCGGAGTTCTGCTGCTGGTTTGGATCCCCCACTTATGGAGCACGTGCTGTTATTTTGGATCGCGGGTTGCCTTGCGGGTGTGGTTTTTTGGTGTTGTTTTGTTTCAAGAAAAGGGAACCGTACTGTGGGCTTGGAGCTGTGTGGCCTGCACCATTGATTACTCCTGTTTCACTGCTCTGCACTGCCTAGAGACTTTTACTGTATGTGTGCAATATGTTTTTGTCATTCTAGCGGCCGGCCGGATGGTTGTAGGCCCATACCTGTAACTTTTACGAACTGCAATAAACGGTTCCAAAAAAAAAATAAAATAAAAAAAAAAAAAATAAGAAAGTCAACATATACACGGATTCACGTTATGCATTCGGAGTCGTCCATGACTTCGGCGTACTGTGGCGAGAGAGAGGTTATTTAACTTCTCACGGTGCCCACATCCAACACGGACCCCTCATTCAAGCCCTATTAGACGCGATTCATCTACCTACTGCAATATCGATTATGAAATGCAAAGCCCACACAAAGGTTACCGATATCATTTCTCAGGGTAATGACCTAGCTGACAGAACAGCTAAACAGACTGCTCAGAATCAGACTCACACAACTGACATGACAAAGACAATAGTTCCGACGCCAACACATTGCATGACAGTTAAGGATCCCGCCCTTGATGTAATTGACATACAGACACATGCTACACCAGAAGAAATAAAGAAATGGACTGAATTAGGAGGGATCCAAACGGATCAAGGATGGATGACGAAGGAAAAATCTATATGGTTTCTTCCCGACTCAATGGTTCAAGTCATCATTAACACTATACATAGTCCAGCGCACCTAGGAGAAAAAGCTATGCTAGACAGCATTCAACACATTTGGTTTAACAAACATTTACGAGCCGCAGCTAAACAAAAAGTTCGTACCTGTATGATATGTTGTCAGTTTAATCCAGGTAAAAGCATCCCTGTAGAGCAGGGTGGATTTCAACCTCCCGATCATGCTTTTGAAGTCCTCCAGATGGATTATATCCAGATGGAACGATGTTGAGGATTCAAATATGTTCTCGTAGTTGTCTGTACTCTTTCCCGTTGGACAGAAGCATACCCGGTTTCAGATTACACTGCCCCGACTACTGCCAAACAGTTAGTTCGAGAATTCTTCCCACGGTACGGTTTACCACGTGTTGTCTACTCAGATAATGGCCAGCCGTTCTCATCCGAACTAATGAAACACGTTTCCCTTCTGTTAGGCTACCAATGGAAATTCCACTGTGTCCGGCATCCCGAGGCAGCAGGTCTCGTGGAACGCCATAATCAAACTCTGAAAATTAGATTGTCCAAAATATGTAGGGAAAAAGGAGTCGATTGGATAGTAGCCTTACCAGTTGCGCTCTTTTACATGAGAATGGTAGCACATTCTCGAACAGGGCTATCCCCGTACGAGGTGATCTTCGGTAGACCACCAAATAAGTGGGGGACGCCTATACCTCGCAAAATCACTGATGTTGACTGTAATATGCTGACAGATTACCTGGCTTCCTTGATGTCTGCACTACAATCTTGTCGTTCACAGGTAGCCGCAGCTTTTCCCGATAATACTGAGGTGAAGCCCCATGACGTGGTCCCTGGTGACCTGGTCCTGGTCAGGAATTTCGACCGGAAGACCCAACTGGATCCTAGGTGGAAGTCACCGAAGTTGGTTCTACTGACTACAAGGACAGCCGTGAAGATCGAGGGACGGAAAGGGTGGTTGCACTCGAGTCATATCAAGAAATTTTATGGACTACCATCTAGTGTAAACGTTCAGCCCTGCATTCCCTCACAGACAGACTCAAAGCTCCCCTTGGCTGAATTAACAAAACCAGAACTTTACAAACTAAAATTAAGGTCTAGTAAGTCAGACAATTTGATTGTTTAAGTCCTCTCCAAGGTGAATCGGTTGAATTTGTCTCTGACATGTATCCTCTAGACCGGAATAGAGAAAGAAATCATCAGATGCAGCTCAAGAAGCATGCGTATTGTAAATCATTTCGTAGTCACTGCACAGTAACATTATTAATTTTGTTTTTCCTAAGTCTTCTGATCATCATTGTCAGCATACTATTGCACATGTATTACCCTATTTTTAAGCGTGCTTACAATGTAACTGCAGAACATTCTTTTAGCGAATTACCCCGCATGAGTTGTCCTATAGATTTGCGCTGCGCAACAACACATTCATTATTATGTTACATCATTCCCATCAGACCAGCAATGCCACAAATTGTTGGATATGTGGCCGACTCCCTCCCTATCAGAACTATAAGGGAGTTTTGCCCCTCTTTCCCTATCCGTTCACACACAATGGCTCCTGTGGAGCATGGTTTAGTTTGATCAATTCCCTAGATTCAAATTCCGCAGTTTATCAAGACAACTGGGTATGGGGAAACCTGAACCTAGTTTTGCTTAAAGTCTGCTACCCTAACAAGGAGGGACTTCCCAAAAGAACAGGAACTGATCTAGAAAATGAAGTATATGGATTAGGTAATTTTACACTTAACCTCATGATCCTGAACGTTGAATCTGAAGCTACACCAATCTTGCCCGCCATGTCAGTATTCCCAGTAAAAGGGGAATTATGTGTAAGAAAGAATGGTTCCATACACATGGGCCATTGTAAATGCACCACTGTAATAAAATTCAGTGATCAAGGCAAGTCTACATTTAGAGCTTCTCGCCATTCCTACTTTATATGTGGCCAGACCGCATATATACGTCTACCTCTAGATTGGGATGGTACCTGTTACATAGCATTCCTTCTGCCACCTGTTTTCCTAGCTCCTCCTGATTATTATAGAAATACCCATTTAGTACACAATAGACAGCAGAGAGATCTCCCAATTGTCGATTACACTGAAACAGCATGGGAAAAATACACAGATTTCAATAAAGGTTTCTTTCCCTATATAGGTACAGTCACTAATAGCAAGCTGATACGTAGATTAACCAGAACCCTTGAAGCAGTAGTGAACGAAACTATTTCCGCCTTAGGCAATTTAACTGAAGAGCAGTCTGCTATGCGGATTGTTGTGCTTCAAAATCGTCTTGTCCTTGACGTCATCCTGGCCGATAGGGGCGGAGCTTGTAGGGTCATCGGATCAGGTTGCTGCATTTTCATACCAGAAAATTCGCCGTCAGTATATAAAGCCATAACTCGCCTTCATAAGATTGTAAGCCAGATACACCAGAGTCCAGGCACCTGGACTTGGTCCGGTTGGTTCTGGGGCGTGTTGTCAGCCTGGGGATGGAGAATCCTATCCTTCCTAGGTATTGGCTTTCTCATACTATTCAGTTGCTGCTTATGTCTACAATGTGGGCCAGCGATTTGTGGTCTGTGTGCCACCTCGTGTATCCCACATCCAAGTTTTCGTTCAAGATCCCGGAAGAAGAAAGAAGAACAAATGATGCTATATGAACAGATCGATGGATTGATGAAGATCGATATCTCCTGAGGGTCCGTAGGGGACAAGGAGGGAATGAGGAAATATGAATTTTGTGATCAGTTATGTCCCCTATCGTAGACCCCAACGGCTCCATGTGCATGCTATAAGTACATGTATGTTCCCTCCTGCTCCAGTTTTGAAGACGCAAATATATATGCGTCCACCGTCAACATGTCCTCTTTCAGACCCGCCAAGAATGGGTCAGATATTCCATTCCTAAGTATGAAAGGCCACCGACTTTATGTGGTTCACTTTCCACATTTTACAGATTCAGGCGAGTAGGCCCGAATTCTGTCATCAAGCCTTTTCCTGCCTTCTGCCTCTGAAAGCTCCAGTCTGAGCCTGCATCTGTATCCATGAACTTTGTCCTACTCCCTGCGCGGCTAACGGTGCCTGATCCAGCCTGTCGCCTGCCAAAAACTGTATTTCACCTTCAAGATTATCTACTCCGCTCCTCATCCGATGCATTCCTGTCTAGTAGTTTAGGTAAACATTCCTCCAGCTACCGTGCAAAGGGCCAGGCCTCGCTGTCCTCATGCAAGTAATTCATAGCCCCGTTACCATGGAATATTCCTACCCCCTCGCATCTAGTGTAGACACTTAGACGCTTGTACACGCACTAACAGTCAGTATAGAATAGATTCTATCCTAGAGACCTTTCCTTTTGGATAACACAGTTCTTTAAACATAGGATATTAGATATGATTTGGGATTAGGTTGACATAACCCCCAGACTTTTGTCTCCACATGTAAAGCTAAATGTCAAGTCCCCTTCACCCTCTAGTTGCACGTCAGTCACACGTCATGCGGCTGCGCGCGCATCTCTGCCAAATATTTCTGCTGACATTGCAGGATTCTTTTATGGATCCACCCACTTGTGACATCATGTATAATGACGTTTATTAAATTACGCCCATACATCCGCCTCTATTAGCTACGTATGCACCTTTTATCTATACTATCAGCTGTTACGCCTCCTGCATCTGTTTCACTGTAATGTATTTTCTATAAAACTGCCTATCTGTCAATAATGTATGCCCTTCCTTCCTGAACTTTCGTGGTGATGGAATAGAAAGCCTACAATTCGAATTGTATTCCTTTGTATAGGAATAAAGCCTTTTAAACCCTCTAATACCACGGATTCTGCCTCTTATATTTACTGAGTTATTCTTAATAGACTTTACCGCATAAAAAATAGTACCGGTAATGAAATATTTACCACAATTCCAGCGGGCCAAAGTGGGGATGGCAGGGTCGGAGGAGGGAGGTGAGATTGTTCAGGGAGAGTGAGTTGAGTTAAAGAGGAGGAAAGCAAATGGGGTGTTAGGGTTTTTTCGCTCCGTTGAGAGATCAAGCTGTAAAAAGTACTGAAATGTCTGTCAAAGATGTTGAGGTGAAGGTTGGATGCTTGAATGAGAATGTTACCAGTCCTGTATATGGATATATCAATTATCCCATTGAAGGAAGGGGAGGGGGTAGTCGTCAATTTAATTCCCTATGGAATTTTGATTGTTTTAGTGATAGGAAGGTGGTGAAGGAAGATGTTTTTCCATTTAGTCGGACGTTTGGAGTAGAATAGGTTGTTGTAGGTATCCACTATTAGCGTTTCAGGGTAAAGTTTCAATAGTTTATGTTTGAAATCTTTCTTGGCGTTCTTAGAGATATTAGCCAGATAAATGATGCTCCACGAATTTGTGCCATGACTAGCAAGGGCAGGGTCGGGGTAATGTGGGGGAGTTTTATAGGTGACATGATTCGATAAACTGATAAAATATTTGCAGTCAGACACTTGAAGATTTCTGGTTAGAAAGACGCTAGACGCTAAACAGGGCGGTAACTGATTGGAAAACACAAGACAGGGATAGCCACCACAATAAGCAAGTCACGCAGGTAATATCAAAGCATAAGATAGGGTCATTATTCCATACCTCGGATACTGTTATGAAGGGGGGGAGGGGATCAGTAGTGATACCCCTTAAAGAGCGCTGGAGTCAGAGGGGAAGAGAGGGATGACATTTATTTATTTATGTTATCAGAAGAAGTGAACTATTAGTTGAACATAAGTGTGAAATTGGGGAGTGAAGGCTTAAGGAAAACACCAAACGTTAGTGGGGTGCTTACTAGTACATAGGGTGGTCATTGTTTAAAAGATCAGCTTTATTTTATATGAGAAAGCTAGACCTATGTTAAATTTTAACAGACCCAATGAGAGGACTAATTTTTTTCATTAGAGCATTGGCAAGGTGTTGAAAGTCCTTCTGTGCTTACAATGGCAGGCAATGGATGCAAGTCCTATGTTGGTTTTCATTAAGCTACTCGGCCACCATCTTGAGGAAGAAACTTTGTGTGGAGGGAGTAGATAGATAAGCTTTCCCAAAATGGCCGAGCACAGAACACAATAGTTGAAAAGTCAAGCAAGTCAAAATAAATAAGTCTGGCGTCTGAAACAAATTACCATCTGGCACCATAGAGGTCTTGTGTCAAGCAGATAAATGATGAAAGGGGTTAATAGCAGTCAGCAGGAGCGAGGTACCGAATAATTGTTGAGGGGAGATAGGCCCTTACAAGCAAAATGCATACCTCCAGACTAACCATGTCACACAGTCGGTAGGAGTGAGGCGAAAAAATTAAAAATAAATAAATACATTTTGAGTAGAAGGCGGGGCCCAACAAACCGAAAGCAGATAGCTGGACACACCCTAGCAAGCCAAAAGCAAACTCACCGCCTCCATCACACATCCAGGACAACTGCAGGCGAGAGTGAACACAACCGCCATGCAGAGTTCAGAAAGGGCTGAACAGGCATCGATGGACACCGGACCCCACAGAGCTGGGCGGCACCAAACCACATCAGCGTAGCCCCAGAAAAATAAAAATAGAATCACCGGATCCAAAGAGTCAGTAGCAGGAACCTCAGGACCCCAGAAGAGGACCCGGAAAGGCTCAGTACGGACTCATCAGCAAGGAGCAGGCAGCGACCGGGACCATGATCACACGAAAGGACAGTCCGATCACCCAAACGGGGGACAGCCAATATTGACGGCTAGAGGTCCATGCATCCGAGACACAACAGGGATTGCGCAGTGAATGAAACACCCCAGCAGACGCAGACGGTACCAATGGACTGGGCGATGCAAGCAGGCACCACCTGGCGAGAACCGAAAAGTCAATGGAGGGATCTGCCACTCCACAATACCTGATCACGGCCAGGAACCACCGTGAGTCAGAAGGGTGCACAGCCAAGGGCATTGCCGACAACGGCTCACTCCACAGGTCCGGGCAATTCGAGCAAGTACCATCCATGTGAGGATGTCGTGGGAACGCCGGCCGGAAGTGGAACAACTCGGGCCGGGACCCTGGAGAAAGACCGGAAGAACCCAGCGGTCTAGTGGCGCTGGGGAGAGACAACGTCCGGACTTCGGCACAAGTGGACAAACATAAGGGCGGGGATTCATACACGGGAGTTGTTGGCAGGAAAGACGAAGGCGCAACGGAGGTGAAGCCGAAGAGCGGAGCGCAAGAAGAATTGAGAGAGGAGCCCAGCAGAGGAGAAGCGGGAGGAAACGCCGAAGAGCGGAGAGCATGAGGACTCGGGAGAGGAGCCCAGCGGAGCGGGAGACGGGAGTTCGGAGACATCGGTTACAGCATACACTGTGGACAAGTCCGGCAGCCCAGAGAAGAGAGAGGGCGCCCCGGGTCCCAACGCCACGGCCCTGATTCCGGGTCGTGGCCCAAGGCAAGTAGTGTTAAAGGGATCATTTTGGTGGGGGTGGTGGGGTTCTTTGGGACATTAAGGCACGTGTGGTTTTGGACGTACTTCCCGGTCACGAATCCCCTGTAATCCGGTGTCTTCCTGTTTCCTTCCCCTACACAACGCGTGGTGGTGGTGGCACTTAGACCCCTAACAGAAGGCCTTGAGCTAATCCCGGTATTCTTTTTCCTTTCCCTTCTTGTGGTGCGCCTGGATGTAAGAAGCAGCAAGACCCACGGATACCGGATACAAGCCCCTGAAGACGGCCAAGAAAGAGAAGACTATCTCCTACCCTTTTTGTTGTTATTGTGTTTCATTTGTTGGACCCAGCCCGTTTATTTTTCTGAACATTCCACCAGGTCTATGGGACTGATAAAAGGACGTGCCCATAAGAGACGGCCATATAATAAAAGAAAGACCCTGAAAAGCTACTACTGTGTGTGTCCCGTATTCCCTTCCACCCGCCGGGCCATTGTGCCACTTACAATCCAGCTCGAGCTATATTTCACCGGTGGGATCCACCATTCCGCCACACCCGACCACGGCCAACAAGACAAGCCCAATGCTCCAGGCGACGCAAACAAGAACCATCCACAGGAGCTGAACGTCGTCGTTGATCTCCGCAACTCCACGCCGTTCAACCACTGCCAGCATCCACTGCGACTCCGAGACAAGCACTGTCAGGAGCACGAGCTCCAGCGCTGCCAGGGAGCGGAACCTCTCAACGTCTCCAGCGAGGTAAGTGGAAGAGTAGACGAAGCGGTAGGGCTTTTGAAGCCGGATAAAAATAGGGATATTCACACAAATGTGATCCCAAGCCTGGGAGCCTCTTTGGGGTCCTACCTTCTGGTGGCCATCTTGGTTTGAGTTCAATATTCCCATGGCACCTCCCCCTGAGGAACTCAATAACAAGGGAACGACCAACCGCATGCTTATAAACTGCAGATCTGCAATCAAACACGCAACAGAGCTGGCAGAACCCATCCTGAACCATGACATTGATATCACATTCATCACAGAAACTTGGTTGAATGAATCCTCCTACCCAATCATTGACATGCTTGTGCCTCCCGGGTTCTTAATCATTAAGAAAGACAGAAAGAACCATCGTGGTGGGGACATTGCAATCATCCACAAGAGCAGCATTACCATAACTGAAACTTACACCTTCACCTACAACACATTTGAATATCTACCCTCCACCATTATGACGAAAGACAACAAAACGTTGCTGTCATCTCCTCTACCATCCACTAGGCAACACACTCACATTCGGAGAACACCTATCCGACCTGATAACATACTGCTCACACTTGGACTCCCACAACATAATACTAAGTGACTTCACCCTTCATTGCAATGACGAAAACAATACTCTGAACCAATCCTTAAACAAACTTTTACTCAATAATAATCTTATCCAGCACTGCACAGAGCAAACCCATAACAGAGGCTCAATCCTTGATGCCATTATAGCTCATGAAGATACTGTTACTATCAACCACATCCTTCCTGTCGAGTGGTCGGACCACCACATCATTCTATTTCACATTAACCAAATGACTCATCGCCTACCCCGTACACAGAAATCCCTTCATTGAGCGAGAAATTTAATTCATATTCCCCTTGCCGAACTGGAAGAAAGGGAGAGGTCACTACGTCCCCCCACTGCGAATGACCTCTCTACAACCAAACTTACTACATACTAAAACACAACGATGACAACCATACTAGACCAAATAGCCCCCTTGAAACAAAAAAAGAGTTAGGAACACCCCATTGAGATCCTGGTTCAGACCTAAACTCTAAAAGAAGACTACTCAGAGCCTGAAAGACTGTGGCGGAATAACCAGTCCGCAACCCACCTTGACCAGCTCAAAACAGAACGCAGGAAATATAATAAATACATCAAGAATGAAAAAAAGCTACCAATGTTGGAGGGAGGCCAATACATTTTTGGGGTGGTCAGGTTCCCTGACGGGTAGAACCCCCTTGTGGCACGGGGACCAGCTGATGGATGTGACTCGTTTGACATGGTTCCTGGGCTGGAAACTTATAGGCATTGAATACCTGGGGGACGTTAGGAAGGGGGATGCCCCACGATCCTTTGCCTACCTTAAAAAAGAGTATGACCTGCACGACTCCCAGCACTACCACTACCTACGCCTCACCCACGCCTTGCGGGCTCACATAGTACGCGACACGTCTATCCCAGAGCACTCCCCCAAGGAGGATAGGTTACTCCTGGACCCGATAGCAGAGAAGCCCACCTCCGCAATATACCGTAAACTCATAAATAACATGACAGACCCACTGGCGATGCTGCGGGTGAGATGGGTGGGGGACATAGGAGAACTGGAAGATGAAGACTGGCAGGACGCCCTACAGAGCCCACGGGAGATAGCAATCCGTTGCAGGTTCCAGTTAGTACAGCTTAAGATCCTGCACCGAGTATACTATCCCCGCACCCATCTGTATGCCTGGGGGAGGAGTCAGTCGGCCCTTTGTGCACGGGGATGTGGGGAGGAGGGCACCTTCTACCACACCCTATGGGAATGCCCGCAGATAGATCCCTTCTGGACTAAGGTAGTCGACGTGATGACGGCAGTGGTGGGTTCATCGGTCCCGCTAGAGCCCCGATGGCTATTATAAATGATTAGAAGTGACTCCGACTGGACTAGACACAAGGAGATCTGGCTGGCACTGGCGGCTGGGGTGGCAAAGAGGAATATTGCAAGGGACTGGGGTTCGCGGACTCCGCCTCAATGGGACCAATGGGTATGGGACATAGACTGATGCCAAAGGCCCGAAGAAACTATCTATAAAAGCAGAGGCTGCATCAAAAAATGGCGGAAAATTTGGGGGCCATGGCGGAAGTATAGGGAGATGGGGGGAGGATTGGGACTTAAATACCAACTGTCATTTTTCTCACTTGTGCCATCGAAGGTCTGTCATTGTCCTATAGACTTCGAATTTACTGCATGCACTGTGCCAAATGTCCTGTATTGTGTGATGGTATGAGCAATGTTAATAAAAAGAGTTCTAAATAAAAGAATGGAAAAGCTACCTTCTTCCGTAGCGTATTCGACAATGCTGAAAGCCGTCCCAAAGAACTCTTCAATATCATTAAACAACACACATCCAAGTCTCCCGCAATAACCGTGCAGGACTCCAAAGATCTATGTGACTACTTTGCTAATTTCTTTAATGAGAAAATCACCAAGATTGAGAGCTCCCTTGATGACCACATCCTGTCACCCAACGAAAGCCCGCCCCCCAGTAAAGAAGGAAACAAACCCTCCAGGCACTCCCCCACCTGCTGGAAGATATTCAACCCCATCTCCAAAACAGACATAACTGAAATGATTAACAGGTCCAAACCCTTCTCACACATAGCAGACCCAATTCCTGCTCAACTGGGAAAAAAAGCTCAACCTCGCCCTAGCCCCTCTCTGAGCCAAGATTATAAATAGCTTCCTGAGAACTGGAGTCATGCCAGACTGTCTTAAAATCAGACAAGTCACGGCATTCCTAAAAAAACGGGCACAGACCCAAACAACCCCAACAACTTCAGGCCTGTCTCCAATCTCCCCTTCTTAGCCAAAATTCTTGAAAGATGTGTTCTCCTCCAACTTAACCAACACATTAACAGCAACAACCTTCTGGACACTCATCAATCGGGCTTCAGGAAAGGATGCAGCACTGAGACAGTGATCCTAAATGTTATAGATTATGTCTACAAAGCACTTGATGTAGACAGATGCTGCCTACTCATACTCCTTGACCTAACGGCAGCCTTCTATACGGTTGACCACAAACTTCTCATAAACGCACTCCGAGAAAGAATTGGAGCGGACGAGGTGGTCAACAATGGTTAACCTCCGTCCTACAAAACCGCTCTCAACAAATAAAAATTAACAACTTCACTTCTGACCTACACCCCATAACAAGGGATTTTCTGCAAGGGTCAGTTCTCTCCCCATCACTGTTCAACATCTACATGGAGCCCCTCACCGCCATACTAAAAAAAGCCAACATCCCCTTCCACCTCTATGCGGACGATACCCAAATCTACCTAGAAACATCCTCAATTAGAGACATACAGAGACTTAATGTCACTGAAAGAGAAGTCCAGCACTTGCTACCTCACAACCACCGAAAACTCAACCAAGATAAGAAGGAAATCCTTCTCGCTTCCAAAAATGAGCAGACCCCCCAAGTCACAGAATGGCTAAAATCCCTTGATGCTCTTAATAGCAATATTATCCTGGCCGACTCTGTAAAATCCCTGGGAATCACTCTGGACCCACGTTAAAACATGAGCAAACATATTAAGAGCACTGCGAGAAGCGCATTCTTCAACCTAAAACTACTCACCAAAATCAAACTCTTCCTCCCTCCCAATGACCTCGAACAGGCCACACAATCTTGGTTTCTGTCCAGTTTGGACTCCGGGAATGCAACCCTCACAGGCATGGCAAATGTCACTTAGCCCCCCTCAACAACTCTAAATGCAGCTGCTAGGATGGTCACAGGAGTAAAGAAATATGACCACATCTCTTCCTCTCTAAGAGAACTAAAATGGCTCCAGATTGAAGCGTGCTCCAACTTCAGAACTGCATGTCTCACGCACAAAGCTCTTCACACCGGTAAACCTGCCAAGCTGGCATCCAAACTCAGAAAGGCAAGCCAGGCGAGGAATCTCAGGAGCACAAACACACTACTTCTCATTCCTCCCAAAACTAGCAAACAAAAAACCATGTCACGCTCCTTCTCTGGAAATGGTCCTAAAATTTGGAACTCCATCCCAGTCCATATCAGGACCAACCCTTCCTTCATAAACTTCAAAAGACTGCTCAAAGACCTCTTCTTCAACCAAACTCATCCAACTGGATAGCTTCCACCCAACGAGATAGAGTACCTCTGCCACAGGAATCTCGTCTAGCGGATAATATAGCCACCTCAATAAGAAGGCATATACATCGTCTGTCTTTTGATTCGCTTCTTTGATCCCCTCCAGGCCTTAACAAGATTCAACAAGAGACAATACTGTTTATAGAAATAATGTGTGCCCGATTGCATCATGATAAATGTTGTAAAGCGCTTTGATACCTTCGGGTCTGAAAAGTGACATATAAGACTATTAAATAAATAAAATAAAGAAAGAAATAATCAGATATCAGACTTTGATCTGTGACAGAAATCTCAAGACCAGACCATGAAGGTACCTGAATTCCGATAGTGCTGTGAGGTTATAATACCAAAAGTGCTAAAGCACTAAACAAATCTCCTTAATATCAACATAAAATAGCATGATTCCCTGGATGCAAGGATTAAATTTGCGATCCTATGTACTATGTAAAGAGCATACTTTGAAAAAGCGCAACATATCTGCAGAGCCTGGCAACCCCTGATACACCCCACCATTTAACATCTGCCTATCGGATCACTCAGTGGCCATCTATGAGGAAGATCACGTAGGGACACATATACAAAAAGTGGGAATTGTGATTTCCTAATGTAAGGAAACTTACAAATATTAAATAGCGATTCCTAGTGGGTCGCAAATTGACCTAACTCATGAACATTAATGAGGTAGGTCACAGTTTGAGACCTGTTAGGAATGATGGCCATCACAGGGATAGTGGCCTGCTGGGTTCAGCAGACCACCATATCTGTGACTGCTTTTCAATAAAGCAATCTTTTTTTTTTTTTATATGCAGCCCGTTTTCCTTTAAGGAAAACGGGATGTGTTTCAAAAAAGAAAATTAAACTTTAAGTTTCATTTTTTAAGAGCAGGCAATGAATGGTCTGTTGGACCACTGCCGGCTCTTAAAAAATATTTATTTTAACATTCTCAAATGGGAAGGGAGTTCCATGGGACCCCTTCCTCTTTGCGAATGGGTTACCACCTCCTTCTAGGTGTTGGAAAAATATTAATGTTTTGCAACTGGAATTCGGTCACAAAACATTAGTACATTACATTCAGATTTGTTATTTGGAAGGGACGCCCTAAACACGCACCTTCCAAATACCAAACAGGTATGTATTCTCAATTCCAAATTGCAATTCTGTAACGTGCTACCGAATTGTAATTTGGGATTCATACAAACCAAAATGCTGTTTTGCATTTGCAAACGGGTCGATTATGGGCCAGATATTCGAACACTGGGAATACTAATTCTGTAATTTAAATAGCAATTAGCAGCATCGGATTGGGATCAAAATTAGGCCAGGGCACTCCCAAAAAAGCATCCCACATTCGCAGATCGTCCTTTTCATTGATCACCATCTATTAGTCGAATTGGAATCTGGCCGGTTATTTTATGTTAATTAATGTTTTGTAGTTTTATATGGTGTGAACTCGGCCCTAAGGTATTGGAGCAATGTACATGAGCATCACTTACATTACACAATTAATTCCTATTTAAGGTATGGAGATTAAGTGATATGCTCGGAATCACAGGATGTTGAGCTGACATGTCAGCAGCTCTAACTAGAACGCCACATACAATTTTATACAACCCCACTCTCCCCTCCCCAACAAGGCCTATAAGACACTGGTGCCAAGGGGCCCATAGAGATGTCACTTCTTTACTCATCCTTTCCCAGCTGACTATAGCCTCAGGGTGCCAAGGTGAGAATGCCCCAAAAGGCCAAAGTAACACCTGGACCCCGGCCTCAGTTTACAGCATGGCAGGAGATTGACCAATGTACTGGCGTCACATTAAAGTGGCGGAGACTGGTGAAGAAATGAAGTCTCTAGGGGCCGGCATACAGAGGCCCAAAACCCAACCCCCATGTGACCCTGAGGCACTATCCCATCGCCCAATGCCTGAGTGCCGGCCATTGCAATCCGACCCTGGCAATTAGGGAATTGGTATTCCTAGGGCCGTATTACAGATGGTTCCCCGGTGGCACAACGGGCGTTTGCGCCTGCTTTGCACAACCCCTGGGCACTTTGGTATTATAGAAGGGGATGCAGACGCTTGAGCGTCCCCTACTATAATATCGATAGCGGGAGCGCAATTAAACAGAGGGTGTTCCCTCATTTGCATAGGGGCATGCCCTAGGCAAATGAGTGAATTTCTTTAACTCTGTGCCCGCTCCATATTACAGATGCGAACACAGTCAAAGTAGCCCTAAGGAGGCGCACTGTCAGTGCGTCATTTAAAAGGTGGTACACTGTCAGTGAGCCTCCGGACAGCAGCCCTCTGCAGAGGGTAAAGGAGGTCCCCAGGACCCCCCAGACATCCCCTTGAAGGCGGGTGCAGTCACTGACTGCACCCGCCTGTAGGGGGATCTCTAAACCCCTTTGAAAGTGCAGGCAGGTGCCGCCTGCACTGTGAATGCACAGTGCGCGGATGCCCTGGGGGCAGCGCATACACCATAATGGGGCGCAAACAGTGATAATGTGTAATACGGCCCCTAATGTATTATTTTTTCCCCAAATAGTGATTCCCAGTAGGTCCCAAATCGACCTACCTCATGAATATTAAAGAGGTAAGTCGCAATTTGCTACCCAGTAGGAATCACATCCGTCACAAGGATGGTGGCCTGCTGGGGTCAGCGGGCCATCATGGCTTTGGTTGCTTTTTAATGAAGCATTTTTTTTCCAATGCAGCCCACCTTTCCCACTTTGCTGTATTCCTCTATCACTGCCAAATACCCGAAGTAACAAATAAACGCAGCGCTTTATGAAAATAAGAAATACATGACTTAGACTAACCAAGCCCGTGAGGCTGCAACCTCCTGCCTGTCACGCCCAGAACGTCACCTCTGCGTCTGCTGCTTAGGAGAAACGTGCCATCAATGCGCGAACAAGACACTCATCAAGTGATGGAGTTTCAACAAAACTTTTCTACCTTCAAATCTACGTTCTTTTTGCCAACATTTCCAAACTCACTAGAGTACTCGCGGAACCTACCTTTTTCCAATTTGTTTTTTTCAGGTTTCATTTTTGATGCCACTTAGGGAAAATAAATCACATAATGTTTTTCAATAATAAATTATCTGGGACAGGGTTTCGGAGACCTCTTCCTGTTGGCCGGGGACATCTTCTTACGCCATACATCATCAAAGCTCCGTTGCCCTGGTGATGTATGAGCGCGGCGCCTGATCAGAGCGGCGCGGCTCCCATGATGCATGGCTCGCCAGCCTAGTGTCAACCGGCAAGAACGTTTCCAGGCCAGCCGGTGAGATTTCATTTATTATTTTGAACGTGAACTATTTTGAGGCATTTTTTTTCTTTTGAAGAACAGTCGTTGTTTAACGGGAGTTGCTGGAGCGCCGTTGTTAGAGACTTCAAAAGTGGGTCTTCGCCGAAACAGATATTATGTGGAAATTAATAACAGCGCTGTCACAGACCGCTCTGTCTCACTCATCTGAGCGGTTACTGGAGAAAGTCTCTTTTTCGTTATTTTTTTTAGCCTGTTGTTACACCACTCATAGTTGTTCTGGTTTATGTAGGTGACAGGTCGGCCTTGTTCGTTCTTAACCCTGCCTGATTTATTTACCCGCCAAATCGCTCATGAGCCATCTGAGGATATTTTGGCGGGTATGATTAGAATGCACAGAGATAAGGCATTTTGGACGGGTGTGGTGGTCCGCATGTACCATTGGAATTCTTAAGGCGCAGGATTCAGACCTCATTCAGGTGCAAATTTGCAACTTTTTTATTTTTTAAAGTTTACATAAGGAAACCTACCATAGTCACGGGTTTCCTGGTGTACACCTGGGAATTTTGGGGAATTAAATTCGCAGCATAACTGCAAATGTTAGGGTGATCAGGTTTGGAAAACTGAAAAACCGCATTTTTCACAAATATAGAATGAGGACAACAATTTCTCAACGACCAAGAGGCACAGATTTAGCTAACCGACAGCTCTCACCAACATTGAAAACACGGGCAATTAGGCACTAAGGGAAATTAAATGCAAGTTTTATTGACAGAAGAAACTCCAAAGCTTTCAGGATAAAGAGGGTTTGGAGATCAGACCCCATCAAAATTGTAAATTTGTGGGTGTTCAAAAACTAACAGTGCATTTCAGCCCTGTAATGCCCACTCACTGACCACTATCCAGACTTGTTGATAGATTTACTCACACGAAAATCTTTATGATTAAATCCATTTATGAGTTCAAAACCAACTTTCCTATTTTGAAAAAAGTAGTTTTGCCTGTGTATGACTTAAAAATCCCAATTGTGGGAGCGTGACTTGGACCAGCCAAGATGGCTGCGTAGTGCAAGTGCGCCGCCGGGGCTGAAGTGAAAAGCCCGCAAAATCCGTATATCATCCTGCAGCTGTAGCAACTGAACAGATCACTGAGGGTGTCCGAAGGCTGCTGGCGCTAGCCTGATTTCTGAAGTAGGCAGAAGAGGGCTTACAACATCTAAAGGGTTGTCATCTCCAATCCCTCCTTAGAGAGTAGATGTTAAGTTGTTTTATCATAAAAATTGGGCACTTTACAGCCAACACCGCCAAATTAATTACCTTTATGCCCCTTCCATGTCAAAGATACGAATCCTGGCAGAGTGACAAATGGTCAAGCCAGCAAACTTATAAGGTCATTCAAGTAAAATCTGAGCCGGGGCAGTAGACCGGTAGAGCCCTAAAAGACATAATAGAAGCTGTATCATAAAAAGATTTTGCATGTAAGTCATGGAACAGATGTGATGTAAATAAACAAAGGAGGGGGTCCAAATGGGCTTTTAAGAGAGAGGTCCAGCTAAGTATGCGATGTGATGTAAACATTAGGCCTGGGTCAAACTTCTGTTGCACCTACAAAATCTTGTTTCCTTTCAGTATGTTTGCATTACGCATGTTATATGAAATTCCCAAAATGACACTATTACACCATGTTGTGTAATTACATGTCATTCTCTGCAAAAATTTAGAACAGGCGTACTGGAACAATGCGAACTACCAGAGTGCTAACGGGGGTTGTTTGTGACTCTTGCTTTTTTCTCACTTTATTATGGTGTGAAAATGCGTCCTCGCGTCCAAAATGGAGGCATAGACTTCATCCCACATTAAAGTAGCGCATCAAATGTTGTTTTTGCCTTTTGCATAATTAGACATATTATGTCATTTACAAAACTTCACGTAATTACACAAAAGCAAATTAAGTACTCTCCTAGTAAAATTATGAGACAGGTCTTTAATTTAAAAAAAAACTTTATTTGAAAGTGATTCATTTTATCACATTACATTTCATTACACATTAGATTTCTGAACTGACAAATGTTATTACAATTAATTGTGTCTATACATGAACTTAGAAAAATGCAGAAATCCCCCTTCCCTGAATACTTGGCAGACTCATCAGGAATGAACCAAGAGACAAATCACTTTGTAACGGGCATTGTATATATGAAAAACCTTGATATATTCAATAACATAGTCTATTATAGGATATACAACTCAGGGTTTTGTTATCTGAAGATTGCATACTTTGAGTTGTACTACTTTCAAATGGTTTCAAATATGGAGGTCAAGAAAATGAGGCGCAGTTATGTACTATCATTTTCCTAAGATCACATAGTTTGATCAAGTGGTGTAGTTGGAATTTGAGCCGAGGTTACCTGTTAGCACAATGTACAAAACAGACACTAGACAATAGCTCCTTATCACACAAACACCAAGGAATAATGTTTTGTTTTTATTTGCTTTTCAGACACTAAATTAGTTCATGGCGTTCAATGGAGCTGACTTTCAAAATACATATATTACTGTGTTGATGCTCCACCCCAAATAAATTAAGGAGAGTTAATGGGCAGGAAAGGGAGAATCCCAAAATGTACTGCTTAGTCTAGATCATTAAGAAAACCTGCGCAAGGTTTTCCAGTTCTTGGTATTATAAATGTTTTCAAATATGAAAGCTATCTTTATAGAAAGCAAAACGTTAGTTAGAAACTTAGAATCAGGTGCTAATTCATTAATAAAATGCCATGGTGTCTGAAAGAAAATGCATCTAATACTTGTTGAACTACAGTTTCTCTTTCCAGTCTCATGTGATGCACATCACTCAAGCTATTCAAATGGTAGATTTTAGGAAATACTAAAGCTGAATAACAGGAACCTTCCCAATCTTGAGGAAGAGTCAAATAAGAACTTTTGTTACAGATTTGATAAATGCCCCTAAACATAAGATCAGTGCTACTAAGCACATGCAACTTACCTATAATATAACTGTAAGCACTCACCATTCCCTATAATAACTGGTATATGTGTTTCATTCATTTTGATTTTCATTATTCACACATTCCTTTCCTTCTCTTTCCACATTGGAAAACTAGGATGCATTTGTGATTTTTTAAAATAACAGTTTCTTCCCTTAATTCAAATTTCATTTCTTTCAGACTAATTTAACCTATCATATCTTTTCTTGTTATATTCTTTAAGAAAGTTACACTCTGCATCAGCCAAGTTACACACATTCTGTATGTTATGACTTCCAATGTTAGTATCATGTAACTCTATAGGACCTTAAACCATTCAGTTGCTTCAAGTTTGATATAACAGGCAAGTAATTTATTGAAATATCATAATCTACATTAAATTTTTCTTTAAAAAAAATAGATATTAGAGAACATTTCTTCAAAGCAGTAACAAATCAGTGTAATAAATACAAGGTAACATCTCAGAATATATAACAGATCTTGTGAAATAAATTAGACATAGGTTAAAAAACTTCAAGTGATATACAGTAATCTTGGGCGAGGTGGGAGATGGAAAAGGAATTCTCTTAGCCGTACAAAAGTCCCATTTATGGGGCCTAATAATTGCCAAAAGCCTAAAAGTAAATGACAAGATGTAATAATTCCAGAGTGATTTAAGTGCCAACCCCTTCGATACAGGGAAGCTGTAAAAAGCCTATGGCACACCAGGTTTGTTTTTTGCCAGATTAATTTTTGCCAACTATTTTCAACCTTTTTCATGAAACATTTACAGAAAAAAGGGGGTGGGCCTAAATCAGTGGTTCATAACCTTTTGACTTCTGTGGGCACCCATATCTTAATTACTGAAACCTTAGGAACCCCACTAAATCATTATTGAAATCTATGTCCCACAATGAATCATTATTGAAGTCAAGGCTCCCGGTCTAAGCATTTTTGATGATTTGAACTGTAAAACGATACACTAAAAATACAGGAACATACATTCATCAAACAAATACAGAAATGATGAAATATTCACAAACAAATATAAAACAAATCATTTTAGTAGGAAGGTAGGAGCTTTTATCAATTCAATTGAGGACACCCATTGTCGATACTATATTCTGTTTGATGCAGTTGGACTGCTCCCACGAATCAATCTGAGGATACTAATTTAATCTTTTGCCTCCAATTTCAAATTCCTTCCCATTTCCAGAATGTTTGAAAAATTGTATTTTTACATTTTACTTAGTTATTAATAACACTTTATTAATCTGTTAATGATATTTAATTTTCTAAGCAGCTATGGACCACCTGATTAGGCTTCGTGGACCACCGGGGTCTCTGAACCTCAGATTAAGAACTACATGCCTATATAAAGAGATACTAGGGCAGAATGACCATTTTAATGACATTGTAGCTTCCTATTAGGCCCAGAGGCAGCCTGTTCCATTTTTGAAAAATGGAAAAAGACTCCTTGTATAAGGCATTGATGGAGGCGGGTTCCAGGTTCTAGACTTACTTTGGAAGCCCTGGCCGATGGCTAAAAATGTAGAGGGGAGAAAAACCATTTGCAAATCTCATATCACAGTTTTAATGAACCATGACTCAGAAGAATCACCGACTCCCGATTCGAAGTTTAGTTAGTTTATTACAAAGCTAAGAACAGCTGGACATACAGGTCCCTCAAGATGAGGATGTAGAAATACATTGGAACTAATACAAATCTAAACCTATGGGCAAAGTTGAGTGTGGGAAGCATACAAAGGATGACCAATTCTAGAATCAGGAAGCAGAATATAACTGCACTTACATCGAGAGTTTTCTTTAGTGGAGGTTCATATTAGCATTAGTCTGTCCCTACACTACCACTAAAGTGACATCCCTACTTAGCATTCCCCAGGCCATTTCAGGAAAAAGGTGTCAGCACTCACGTTGAATGGGTCGAGTAGCATAAAGCTATAGAGCTCATTCTAAGATGCTCCTTCCTCTCCAGGCATGGCGGAAGACCCCGGACTCTGTTCCTAACCTCATCACAAAAATCGTAAGACTCACCCAGCATCACATTACGCGATCATCCCATCCAGTTGGACACCTCCTCGTAGGTATCTTTCCAGCGCAGCAGTGATGCTCCCATGCTCTTGCTCGATGACCTGGATTCCCAGTCTTTCTCCAGCAAGAACGAATGAACACCGTCCCACATTATCAGTACCACTTGTTCAAATGTATCCTCTCCTCCCTAAGCCTAACTCTTAAACAAAAGTGTTATTCTAACTAACAAGGATGAATTTCTCCACCTGCAACAGAAATGTGAGAAAGAAAAGATTCTGCATAAACATTAATGTTACAATCAACTCATCTAGAGAGCCAGGGAAAAATACACACAGGGCCTGCAAATTGAGCTAACATAAGAATCAATATGAAACCTCATTAAGCACATGTATACATGAGCATTATTACTGTGCACTTTAAATCAGTGCTTTATGTGACAGCAAATTAATTTCTCATTAGTCCCTTGTGAAATCAAAACATCAAGGCTTCATCAAGTAGATCACGATTACAATGTTAATTTCTCCACCTTGTACGAAAATATCTCTATCACTTCATTTTACACATTATTACTTTACACATTCTAATAGCACGACAAAGGATTATATGTGTAGGCGTGAACTACTCGTGAATATAATGCACCCCTACAAATTAAAGAGCACAATCACGCTCTATCAGTCCCCCCTCTGATGACTAGTGTCATCACCATCAATTGCATCTCCTTGTAGAACGAACTGACATAAACAGAAGTTGTAGCCAGTCTTCCCTTTCAAAACTTTTTTAAGTTCTTGAGATTTTCTTAGTTACTGTCCTGCTGTATCTCCCTTCTCCTCTCACATTGCCTAAAAGAATCCTAAACCTGTCTTGACCTATGCCACTTATAAGCTCTTATCGCTCCAAGCAACAAGATCACACAGATTACGAATATTATTATTGCCTTCAAAATGTAACCAAGAAATTCTTTCATAATGCTTGCAAACCAACTTCCAGTCCTTCCAATTTGTTTGCCAACTTTATCCCAAACTCCCTCTGTTGCCAAGTCATGTACCTCATGGTGTATCTCGCTAGTGTTACCTTGCTATGATCTGGGATATAAGTATAACACTGTTGAACCCTCAGCATTTTACAGTCTCTGCCCTCCTTTGTTAACACATCTAAAGCAAGAAAGTACTCCATCACCATAGCTCTTATTGACACCATCTCTCCATCCCCAAGCAACAAAGACTGAGCTGTATTTGCTGACAACTTATCCACAATAGCTGATAATCTTCCTATTATTATGTCATTCAGAACCATCCCAAACTTGGTATCATCGCTCCAAAGACAGCTCCAACAATCTCTCCTGCACTGGTACTACGCCTTTCTCTATGAGATGGCTTCCCTTCCAAAGGTCCTAAATCTTCGACAGGATATATCTTGGGAAACACAACATCCACAGAACACGTACCATACCAATTCAGTGGCAATCGACCATATGCATTTTTCCCCACACACAAAATACACATTCCGCACCACTTGTACCGCATCCTGCAAGAACTTCTTTGCAGTGGCTTCAATTGTGAAAATGTGATCACACACACTCTGTCCCACAAAAATCTAATCGTAATAGGTTTGTATCTGTCTTATGCAAATGTTCCCCGCTGCTCTAGATCCAAAACTATTGGACAATAACTCCCTTTTGCCTTATGTGCTAACTCCTCTTTGGTCAACTCAAATTCCCCTTCTCTATAAAGCTTAACTGTTAATTGTCTGTGTCTATCTTCTACTTGATCTACAAACTTCTTTTCTATGTCAGTCAACATTCAAGTTAAATTGTGCTGTGTGCATAAGCCATGGCTAATGTTACAGTAGGTATGAGATACTTCCCTATCCTCTCTTCCAGCTTATAATAATCATACTTGTTCAGGTGCTTGCAAGCTGGAACCTCTGAAAGCACCACATTGTAGTTTGAGAAGTAATATTCATAATGACCCTTACCATAAAACATGCTAAGTAATAAACTACAGGTGCTACCATACATCAGGAGCAACTGATGATAACTGATACCCTCCTCAACAGACGTTGGTAGGTGCATACACGCATAACAATCTCTCACATCAATTGTATTTACATACTCATACAATAACTTCGCATAAGCATTCAACATGTTATCACCTTTAGACAAATCTACATGCAATATGCGACTAGCCTTATCAATCATAGCATTCTCTGCTCCTGATGTACCCTCTTTTGTGCTGGAAGTGGTAGGTGTGGCTGTTCCTTGAACTCCACCCCATCAGCATCTGCTTCGCGTGAAATTTTCACAAACATGATAATAACTACTGCTATAGCTATAGTCACTCCCACTATAAGTGTGCCTATTACACATTTCACTCTACGGTTCGAATTTCCAGACTCCAATTTCAATGATTTTTAAGATGCCACAGCAAGAGGATCACTGCAACATCTCTTTCTCTGCCTCTCACTGCTGGTCAACAAAGTTCATACACAATTCCTTGAAGTTACTGAAACAGTTACACAGTTCGTTGCACAACTATTTACACAGTTTGGAAAGACTTCCCTAGCTCACTTTCTTCTTCTACGGACAGATCCCTAAATGTATTCTTTTTTTGCTCAGGCCTAGGTTATCTTCTCTTTAGAGCAAAACTTTTATATACAATTTACAGATCACAGCTCAGTTGACATCCCTTATAAGGTCGGAGCCAATTTCATCGATGACGCTGTAGAAGTTCAAGACGAATTGCTGCAATCTCCTGAGCTGGTGGCTGATACTCAAAAGTCGGGAACGAAAGATCTTGCAGAATCAAACTTCGCAAGCCACTCTATACTAGAGGATTTGGTAGAGTCAGTGTCAACACTCCATTAGTTTCTACCCCACCCCAGGGACCAACAGTTCGATCTCAATTATCAGTTCTGAAGCTCTATGAGTCACTCATCCAGATCTCAGCCTCCTGGACCTCACTGTTCCTTGCATCTGTAATCAGATAAGTCCGCTCTGGGTAGCGTATCTCTGGCACTGTACTCTTACTCTTCTCAACCTCCTCAAACCCTGTCTTGCTTGCTCGGTGTCACTCGGTTCTGATTCAGACATCTCAGATATAGGGGCAAGGTCTCTTTCAGGTGCAAGTCTCAAGTTCTGTCTCTTCTGTCTCATGGAGCAGGATTCTCTTGTGACTTCTGTTCTCCTTTTTTGCACACAACCACTTTCCACACCAGTGTCTTCAGCTGAGTCTGACTCTATACCACTCTACCGTCTCCCTCAGAGTCAATACCTGGGCCTCGTATAGCATAACTCCCCTCAGCTTATCCTGGTGGGTAACCAGCCTCGTCAGAAACCCCCACAGCTTGGTTTGCCCTCTCCAGTGGCCTGCAACCACAGCTGGATTTTCTTCAGGGAGAGGAGCTGTTTCTTCCGAGGGTCCTGAAACTGCGGGTATGGGAGGTGTGTATCCAGTTTGGCAAGCCCTGCACTTTACAGCTGTATTCGTCACCAAGATCACCTGGTACGGACCTCGCCAATGGGCATCAAGACAGTTCTTCCTCACATGCTTCCAAACAAGTCACCTGGACACAGGTCATGGCAGGATCCTTCGAGGTCAGTGCAGTCGCAGCTTCAACCTGGTGATACACAGAACGGACCACGTCAGCCAGTCCCTTGCAATAATCAAGGATCAAGTCATCAGTGAATGCTGTGGATGGCACCGCAGGCAAGCGCATCGCCCTCCCCATCAATATTTCATGAGGCGAGAGTCCTGTCCTATCTGGAATGCTACGCACACTCATTAGCACCAAAGGCCATTTCAAAGACGTTGAGGAGCACACTTTTGCCATTCTCATTTTGAGAGCCCCATTTATCTGCTTCACGATACCAGACGCCTCCGGTCTGTAACTACAGTGCAATCTCTGGTCAACTTACAAGTAGTACACAACAGCTTCATAATCTTACTGTGGAAATGCGTTCCTCTATCCGACATCTACTCCTGTCTTGGGCTCTTATTGCTCTCCCTCTTCCCTGTCCTGTGTTAGTCGACTCGTTCTGAGTGTCTCCATCATTATTTCCCTGCTTCCGACCCAACATTCCCTCGCTCGTCTGTGCTTGTTCTACCCTATCTGCTTTCCTCATCTGGACCAGCACCAGTTTATCCTATATCTTCCTATGCTTAGAATCCACTTCATCACTACGCATCTGGCATACAGCAGGATCTCATCCACAGAATTGTTTTGCCAGCAGATCAAATACTGTTGGATCATTAAGCTAATTTCTGGTCTCAGTCCCAGCACAAACTTGGAAACTCTCCCATATCCTTAGTGTCTAGAGTGTACAACCCACTGTACTGTTGAAGTCTTGCAAGAGCCTTTCGTAATAAGCATGTACTGACTCTTTGGGCTCTTGGGTGTTTCAATCTATCTTAACCCAGTCAATATCTTGGGGTGCGATCTTAGACTGCAACCATGTGATTACCTGCTCAAACTTTTTCATAACCAAATGTGAAGGACCATGTGTTATTGGGTCTCAATCTGGTTTGGCAGATGGCCAATCAACAGCAATTGTACAAGCGGACCACAGAACACTAGATACCACAATAGCAAATAGGGTGTACAAATCAATCCACAACACTTTTGAGATCTTCATAAAACTATCAACTTGTTTATACCACTCAGCAGGCTTCTCCCTCAGCCGAGGGAAGTCGTTTGTAAATGCTGCTAAATCACCCCTTCTCCAAGGCACATGCACATACCCTGCACTCAGTACCTACCACAGTGAGTAAGCCTCTACTCCTGCTGTCCCCCCCGGAGGTGGCGTATCACCTATCCCTTTCTTGACACCATTTTTCTTTGACCATCTTTCTTCCCACTTATCAAGCATGCTCCATGCGCGTATTCCTACAACTAATTCTCGAATGTGTGTTTTCAAACCTATTACTTTTTTCTCTTCCAATTCCTGGTCACTGTAATTTAGCCTATTGTTTCCATGCAACATTTTTGTTATGGACAGATCCACACCATACCTTTGTGCCAATTCTGTCAATTTCTCATGTGCCCTCCTTGCCTCACAAGTGACATCCTTCGCGACGAACAGCAGCTCGTCCTGCTCGAAGAGTTTGACCCTTTCCAAACGCAGACTTCCACTGATTATCTCATCTGTTTCCACTTTCAGCTTCCCTACATCTTACAATTTTGCCTATACCACAGCCTTGATCGTTCCCTGATTTGATACGCTGCTCTGCTCTTCTCTCTCACTGCTCTGATTCCTCTGGTGATTTCCTGTTACTGTCATCTGCAAGACATGCCGATCTCCGAAACCTCCCTGATCTGCACCTACTCCTGGTATCCTTCCCATGGGTCCTCTCACTGAACTTCCCACATCCTTAAGTCTGAATGGGAATCTGCCAGTGAGGCTGATTGTACTGTACTAGACCCAACACGCACCCTCGAGGGGTCCGAGGTTGCTGGTAATGGAGTACTTGCTTCCACAGGCACCAAAAATGGGCCATTTCCGTTCACTGTTACATTCCCTCCTGAGTTGACCCTCTCTCCCACTCCCAACTGTGACCTACTACTGTTTTCCCCTAGACTTGGGTCTTACACTGACACTACAGTTCCAATGGTGACCACTACCGTAAGGGTTTCTGGTAACCGCATAGCAACATTGACTCCACTCTGTTTGGTGTTTCCTGGTGTTAGCATCCCTATGCCTTCTGTACTTGTCAAAATCTTTCCCACTACTCTCACACTAGGGTCTGTCTGTGGCACTACCAGTCTTTCCATACTCGCTGCATCTACCAATTCCCATCTCCCTTATTCTGAATTTGGATTATATGGTAGAGGACGCTCTGCTAGTAATCTATCTAGCAAACTATCATCATTGCCACTGTCATCATCTCCAGTCATGTTCTGAGCATTTCCTTCCTTCACTAACAGTGGGTACAATCTCTCTCCATAAATGGTGTCCACTCTCTACATTGTTAATTGTGCATCCCATTGCGCATCTTGGTATGCCTTCATCACTTTTTTCATCCTTCCTTGCTCTTTGCCTGTGCTGCTCGCATCCAAGCATCCAATGCCTCAAACTGTGTTGGTCTAGGCGGGGGACGTAATGAAGACATCACTCCGCCCAACTGATATAGTACCTCCAATTGGAACAAACCATAACATGGAAAGGCCAGATCTTCCTCCTTCTCAGTATTCTTCTGCCAATTTTGAAGCCAAACTATGGTATGGAGACCTACATTTGTTGCCATGTAATGTGCTGGGGTATCCTCGGGCGGCGCTTCCTCACCCTACCGAGTTACCATTTCTCTGTCTCCCCTACAATACTCTAAATCATTGCATGATTAAACCAAATTCTTTTTACTAACAAGATTTCCTCATTCAACTTCCTGATGACAACCATCCAATCTCAGCACGGCGTTACACCAACCGACCTGTCGCAGGGCGGCACACTCCGGCGTCACTCTTCCCCCTCACAGTGGTTCACCCTGCTTCACAATCTCACTTTACGCATTCACACTCGTACTCATAGAAACAAGTAACTGTCTGCCTTCCAAATGACCGGACAGTTACATAAACAAGTAATTGTCTGCTTTTCTAAAAGATCGATAGGATTCAATCACTCAAGAACATTCATGCACCGTGACTCTCAACCTGCGCTGGCCACTCAAATCGCTGTAGTCCACCTCTGCGCGCGAGGATTTCCACCCAATTCTAACAAATTCACTCACACAAAGTTCCCTGTCTTTTTATTTTTATAAATCTTTTTATTAAACATTCGTCGACATATGATATACAATGCAGAGGAATCAGGTACAATACAATCATTGAAGGCAACAATGGATAATCGTCTATGCCAGAGCGCTGTGGGTTCAGACTATGGTGTGGAGGGATCGTCTGGGTCAATGCTAAGCAGAAGGTTGCACATATGTCTTTGATAGGAGTTCCAAGGGTTCCAAAGTTTGGACCACTTTTTGGGGCCGTTATGGGCTGTATAATCTGTCTTTTCTCTATACATACGCCAGTCTAGGTCTTCTTTCCAGGCTTCTAATTTGGGTGGCTGTGCCGCTCCCCACAATCGTGCTATGTTCCTTTTTGCCAGCATGAGCCCTAGTGTGACCCATTGCCTGTGGTGACAATTCAAATCAGTGGGTTCCCATATCTTTAAGAGGCATCTACGTGCATCTGGGTGTATGACAATTGTTAGCACTTCACTTAATATGTCGTGGATCCTGCGCCAGTATGATTGTATGTACTCGCACTCCCATATAATGTGTAAAAATGTTCCTACCTATGGACGGGATGGACTGGTCCCGTAATGAAAAGTACTTCCTCACCACTGCCCTTATGGTGGCCAAGAGAGATATAGCGGCAGTGTGGTCACAGCCAGACCCGCCCAGAGTGGCTACCTGGAGTAAAGGGGTGGATTGGTGTGCGGCTCAGGAGCGGTCGCTATACGCTGCACGGGGCTGCCCAAAAAAATTTCGCAAGATATGGGGGAAATGGTTGGGGGGCCTGTTTTGAAGGGTGGGTGCACAGGGGGGGGGACGGGGGATGGGAGGGGGCGGGAGGGTTTTTGCACTTGCCTGTTGATGCTTTCCTGATTGCAGATACTGATGCCTTGTTCACTGCACTGCTGTATATTATTCCTGATATTGTTCTTTATGCCGCAAAACACAATAAAAAGAAGTTTATCAAAAAAAAATGTTCCTACCTGACCACATTGTCTCCTACAATCCCCTCTGTCGGCCCTACCCATGCGTACCAGACTAGGCCCTGTGACATAAATTCTATGGAGAATTTTGAGTTGAACTAGCCGGAGTCTGGCTGAGATTGCTACTACTCTTGGTGAGGACACTGTCCTCGTCATCTAATTCGATGCCATCCCTCACCCATTTCTCACGTAGTGGCCCAAGGGGGTTTGTCATATTGTTGATCAGTTTCCTATAGGTCAGTGATATAGTTTTCTCGGGTAAATGTCCGTCTAACAATCTGTCTTCCAATGGAGAGGGTTCTGGAGGGGAGGAGCCTTTCGGGAAGTGGGATTTTAGTGCATGACCGATTTGAGTATATCTAAAACGTTCTGAGTCAGCCAACTCATGTTGCTGCTGCAAAGATGCAAATGATTTCACTTCGCCCTTCTCCCACATGTCTTTGATCTGCGCGATCCCGCTAAGGTCCCACTTATCGAATCCCTTCGTTTTCCATAAGCCGCCCAGTTGTTCGGAGTCCCACAAAGGGGTTGCCAGAGTGAGTTTTCGCTCCCAGCCCAGATTTTTGTTAACAGCATGCCAAATTCGGACCGAGTGGTCGGCTGGTCCAGTTAAGGGATATCGTTTGGGTTTGGAATAAAGTACCCTATTGTAATTTCCTCCCGGTAGATTCCACCTGTCCATGGCATAGCCGGGATCATCCGGCCGACCATAGGTGCCCTGATTAATGGCTGCAAGGTGTGCTGCCCAGTAATATCTTTTGATATCTGGGAGGCTAATCCCCCCTGTCGTACCAATTGAGTGTGAGCTTGGTCAATGCTATGCAAGGTTTACCGTCCCACAACAGGTCTCTCTGTAGGCTCTCAACCTCTCTAAAGTACTCTGCTGGAACTGGGTCAAAGGTGTTCTGCAAAGCATGCAGAAAACGGGGCAGCGACATCATCTTGAAGAGGGCCGTTTTGCCCAGTAGTGAGAGCGGCAGGGTTTTCCAGCTGGCTATGTCACGTTTAAGTCTCTGCAGTGGTGGGAGAAAGTTTTGAGTAAAGCGGAGTTTAGGGTCCAATGTTATATAAATACCCAGGTACCGGAAGTCCACCGTATTAATTTGGATTGGGCAACCAATTGGTGGAGCAGGTGGGAGGGATTTATAAATGGAGAATCCCAAATATCTACCAAAGATTGCCATGATGTCCAAGACACACAACAAGGACTTCCTCGGGGAGGCTAGAAATAAAAGGATGTTGTCGGCGTAGAGAGAGATATGGTCCTCCCAGCCGGGGGACCAATGCAGACCTCGTATTTCTGGGTCCTGACGAATCCACGCTGCGAGTGGTTCAAGGGCAAGGGCGAACAGGAGAGGGAGAGGGGGCATCCCTGTCGGGTACCCCGACTCAGAGTGAATTTGTCTGACTTCTTATTATTGACTACGACCTGTGCTTGGGGCTCCGAATATAAAATCCGCACCCGCTGGATAAATTCCGGGCCAAATCTCAACCTCGCAAGAACTGCAAATAGATAAGGCCATACAATGGTGTCAAAGTCCATGGTTGCATCCAACGATACAACCACAGCGTCTTCTCGGATCGTAGCTGCCCTCCCCAGCACCCCATGTAGCCTGCGCAGATTCAGCACAGTATTGCGGTGCGGCATAAAACCTGACTGATCAGTATGGACTAGACCTCCAATTACTTTGACCAGACGGTTCGCGAGGAGTTTGGCCAGGATTTTGGGCTCTGCGTTCAGAAGGGAGATCGGCCTTTACGAGGCGCAGTCGGTTTTGGGTTTACCCTCTGTGAATAGTAACCAATGTGGCCATTCTTTGATCCTGTGGCAGTGTCCCCAACTTCTTGCTCTCTTCGAACATAGCTTTTAGGGATGGGGCTAATTTGTCGGGTTTAAGTTTGTATAGCTCAATGGGTAGGCCATTTGGGCCTAGGGCCTTCCCGGAGCGCAGTGATCTAATAGCCTGTGCTATTTCATCATTTGTTAAAGCACTGTTCAAAAAGTGCTGGTCTTCCTTCGACAGGGCTGGGAGCGCAATGTCACGCAGTAAGTCATGTGAGTCCTCTTCCAGGTAGGTCGCTCCCCCTCCGCACAGCACCGCCTGTGTGTCCCTGCCCCAGCTGCTGCTGCCAAGGAACTTCGAGGCCCTCCTCCACCCGCAGGCTGCCACCTGCGCCTCATCCCTGGTGGCCAATGGTAGGCCGTAGGTTTGCTCATCTTCCATTGTATTGCCTGTATTTTTCATTGCTCTCATTGTACTGCCTGTATTTTTTCATTGCTCTCGTTGTAGTGCCTGCATTTTCATTGTTGGGTCTGTGACTGCTGTTATCTGTCTCCCCCGCTGCCTTTACGTGGTCAGTGCCCGTTCTCTCCCCCTGTTCCCCTCGTTGCCCCTGTGTCTCTCTGCCAGGTTTCCCTTCTGTTCCCCTCGCTGCCCCCGTGTCTCTCTGCCCGGTTTTTCGTTCTGTTCCCCTCGCTGCCCCCGTGTCTCTCTGCCCGTTTTTGCCTTCTGTTGCTTAGCTGCCCCTGCATTTTTGTGACCTTTTTGCCCTCTGTGCCACTCGTTTCCCCCTGTATTCTTGTGACCTTTTTGCCCTTTTTGTGACCTTTTTGCCTTCTGTGCCACTCGTTTCCCCCCGATTTTTGTGACCTTTTTGCCTTCAGTGCCACTCGTTTCCCCCCGTTTTTTGTGACCTCTTTGCCCTTTTTTTGTGACCTTTTGCCTTCTGTGCCACTCGTTTCCCCCGATTTTTGTGACCTTTTTGCCTTCTGTGCCACTCGTTTCCCCCTGGATTCTTGTGACCTTTTTGCCCTTTTTGTGACCTTTTTGCCTTCTGTGTCACTCGTTTCCCCCTGATTTTTGTGACCTTTTTGCCTTCTGTGCCACTTGTTTCCCCCGTTCTTTGTGACCTCTTTGCCCTTTTTTTTTGTGACCTTTCCCCTTCTGTGCCACTCGTTTCCTCCCGATTTTTGTGACCTTTTTGTCCTTTTTTGTGACCTTTTGCCTTCTGTACCACTCGTTTCCCCCCGATTTTTGTGACCTTTTTGCCTTCTGTGCCACTCGTTTCCCCCCATTTTATGTGACCTTTTTGCCCTTTCTTGTGACCTTTTGCCTTCTGTGCCACTCGTTTCCCCCTGTATTCTTGTGACCTTTTTGCCCTTTTTGTGACCTTTTTGCCTTCTGTACCACTCGTTTCCCCCCAATTTTTGTGACCTTTTTGCCTTCTGTGCCACTCGTTTCCCCCTGTTTTTTGTGACCTCTTTGCCCTTTTTTTTTGTGACCTTTTGCCTTCTGTGCCACTCGTTTCCCCCCGATTTTTGTGACCTTTTTGCCTTCTGTGCCACTCGTTTCCCCCTGTATTCTTGTGACCCTTTTGCCCTTTTTGTGACCTTTTTGCCTTCTGGGCCACTCGTTTCTTCCTCAATTGTTGTGCCCTTTTGCCTTCTGTTTCCTTCGTCACCCCTCACTGCCCCTGCCGCTGTGTCCCCTGCGGCCCCGCCCCCCTGACTGCCCATTCGCTGCCCCCGCCTCCCGCCTCCCAGCTGCACCTCCCTCCCACCTCCCCATATATGCCGGCCGCTGCGCGGTGAGGAGAGCGAACCTTGACCCTTCCAGGTAGGTCGCTTCCCCTCCGCACAGCACCACCTGTGTGTCCCTGCCTCAGCTGCTGCTGCTGACGAAGTTCGAGGCCCTCCTCCACCCGCAGGCTACCACCTGCGCCTCAACCCTAGTGGCCAGTGGTAGGCCGTAGGTTTGCTCATCTTCCATTGTATTTCCTGTATTTTTCATTGCTCTCGTTGTACTGCCTGTATTTTTTCATTGCTCTCGTTGTAGTGCCTGCATTTTCATTGTTGTGTCTGTGACTGCTGTTGTCTGTCTCCCCCGCTGCCTGTACGTGGTCTGTGCCGTTCTATCCCTCTGTTCCCCTCGCTGCCCCGTGTCTCTCTGCCCGGTTTCCCTTCTGTTCCCCTCTCTGTGTCTCTCTGCCCATTTTTTCCTTCTGTTCCCCTCGCTGCCCCCGTGTCTCTCTGCCCGTTTTTGCCTTCTGTTGCTTAGCTGCCCCTGCATTTTTGTGACCTTTTTGCCTTCTGTGCCACTCGTTTCCACCTGTATTCTTCTGACCTTTTTGCCCTTTTTGTGACCTTTTTGCCTTCTGTGCCACTCTTTTCCCCCCGATTTTTGTGACCTTTTTGCCTTCTGTGCCACTCGTTTCCCCTGTTTTTTGTGACCTCTTTGTCCTTTTTTGTGACCTTTTGCCTTCTGTGCCACTCATTTCCCCCGATTTTTGTGACCTTTTTGCCTTCTGTGCCACTCGTTTCCCTCTGTATTCTTGTGACCTTCTTGCCCTTTTTGCACCCTTCTGCCTTCTGTTTCCTTCGTCGCCCCTCACTGCCCCCGCCGCTGCATCCCCTGCGGCCCTGCCCCCCTGACTGCCCATTCGCTGCCCCCGCCACCCAGCAGCTCCTCCCTCCCACCTCCCCATATATGCCGGTCGCTGTGCAGCCGTGCGCTGGCATGCCGAAGGCACGCCTAAGGCAAGCCCGTCTGTGCCCGTCCGCGCCTGGACTGCGCCCAGCGCCAGAACCCCTGGCCCCCGCACCCACCACGATGACCGCCGCCACTACGATGCCAGTACACTCCACGCTCTCAACCCCGGACGGAACCACACCTGCTTCAAGGCTGCCCCGAAACGCACACACGGTCCATTCACTTGCCGGAACTGCAGCTACACCAGCCTCAGAGCCGACAAACCACCTGCCAAGAAAGACTGCACCCACCTGCGATGCATACTACTGAACACCCGCTCCGTGCGCAAACACACCGTCGAGCTCTGGGACTTGCTCGACACAACATCCCCAGACGTCGCCTTCCTGACAGAGACCTGGTTGAACGACTCCTTCGCACCCGACATCGCCAAAGCCATCCCAGACAGCTACAAGATCACCCGCAGAGACAGAGGCAACGGAGTCGGAGGAGGAATCGCCATCGTCCACAAGAACAGCATCAGGGTCTCAACTAGCACCGACGACGCGCTCAACACCGCCGAACACATGCACTTCCAGATCCACCCAGACCCCTGCTCCACCCTCAGAGGCACCCTCGTCTACCGAACCCCCGGACCCCGCTCCCACTTCAGCGACTCCATCGCCGACTTCATCAGCACGCACGCCCTGACTACATCCTCCTCGGAGACCTGAACTTGCACCTTGAGAACAACGACAACAACTCCACAACCCTGATCGATAACCTCGCCAACCTCGGACTGAAGCAACTCGTCACAACGCCCACCCACTCCGCTGACCACACGCTCGACCCCGTCTTCTCCACAAGCCCGCATGTCTCTGTCAGCCACACCACCAAACTCCTCTGGACCGACCTCCGCTGCATCCACTTAACCTTCCAGAAACCCACCACACACCACCGCACCCAACTGATCCCCCGCCGCTGCTGTAGCAAAATCACCGAAGACCAACTACATGCAAACCTCGCTCTCAGCCCACCCACCGAACCCTCCAACACCGACGACTCTGTCCACAGCCTCAGACGCTGGATCGAGGACTGCGCCAACACCCTCGCCCCGCTGAAGAAACCCCCCCCACAGAGACACCAGCAAGAGGGTCAGCTAGTTCACCCCAGAACTCCTAGCCTCCAAACAAGCCTGCCGGAAACTAGAGAAGAAATGGCACAGGGAACAAACTCCAGCCAACCGCGCAGCACACAAGGATGCCATCCGCAACCACCACCACCTCATCAGGGCTGCCAAGAGAACCTCGTTCAAAGACCGCCTCGACAACAACGCACACAATAGCAAGGAGCTCTTCAACATCGTGAAGGAACTCTCCAATCCCAGCTCCAACACCAACGACATCCCGCCATCGCAAGCCCTGTGCGACTCCCTTGCCACATTCTTCCACCGCAAGATAGCAGACATCCACGACAGCTTCAACACCCAGACAGGCCCAACAGACAGCAACACAACAGACCCTCCGCACACCATCGACCACGACCCCCTGCTAGCATGGGCCAGCGTGAGCATTGATGACACCATCAAGACCATGGGCACAATCCACTCCGGCTCTCTGTCAGACCCATTCCCGCACCACGTCTTCAACAAAGCTAGCAGCTCCATCGCACCCCACCTGCGCAACGTTATCAATCTCTCCCTCGAGACCGCGACCTTCCCAGAGAGCTGGAAACACGCAGAGATCAACGCCCTACTAAAAAAATCAATGCAGACTCAAGAGACCTCAAGAACTTCCGGCCCATCTCTCTGCTCCCCTTCCCGGCCAAAGTCATCGAGAAAATCGTCAACAGCTAACCCGATACCTCGAAGAAAACACAATCCTGGACCCTTCCCAGTCAGGGTTCAGCAGCAACGACAGCACCGAGCCTGCCCTCATCGCCGCCACCAACAACATCAGGACCCTGCTGGACAATGGTGAGACGCAGCACTCATCCTCCTAGACCTCTCCGCCGCCTTCGACACCGTCTGCCACCGCACACTACGCACACGCCTCCACGCCGCAGGGATCTGAGACAAGGCTCTGGAATGGACCACCTCCTTCCTCTCCGGCAGAACCCAGAGCATCCGCCTCCCCCCATTCCGGTCCAAAGCCTCCGAGATCATTTTCGGCGTACCCCAGGGATCCTCGCTCAGCCCGACACTGTTCAACATTTACATGCCCCCGCTCGCACAAGTCACCCAACAGTACGACCACATCATAAACTCCTACGCCGACGACACTCAACTGATCCTTTCCCTCACCAAGGACCCCATCACCGCCAAAGCCAACCTCCACGAATGAATGAAGGCCGTCGCCGACTGGATGAAGACCAGCCGTCTGAAGCTGAACTCGGACAAGACGGAGGTCCTCATCCTCGGCTCCAACCCTTCAGCCTGGGATGACTCCTGGTAGCCGCCGGCACTGGGAGCTGCCCGACACCCACCCACCACGCACGCAACCTGGGAATCATCCTCGACTCAACGCTCTCAATGACGAAGCAGGTCAACGCCGTCTCCTCCTCCTGCTTCAACACCCTCCGCATGCTCCGCAAGATCTGCAGATGGATCCCGACAGATACAAGAAAGACAGTCACCCAGGCCCTCGTCAGCAGCAGACTCGACTACGGAAACGCTCTCTACGCGGGAGCCCCAACCAAGCTCATCAAATGACTACAACGCATCCAAAACGCCTCGGCACGACTGATCCTCGGCGTACCACGCCACGGCCACATCACCCCCCACCTGAGGGACCTGCACTGGCTGTCCGTCAGCAAGAGGATATCCTTCAAGCTCCTCATCCACGCACACAAGGCACTCCACAAGACCGGCCCAGCCTACCTCAACAGACGGCTCTCCTTCTACATCCCCAACCACCAGCTGCGCTCCGCCGACCTCTCTCTCGCCACAGTCCCGCGCATCCGAAGAACAGCCACCGCGGGAGATCCTTCTCCCACCTCACCGCCAAGACATGGAACACCCTCCCACTGAGCCTACTACAGACCCAAGGCCTGCTGACCTTCAGGAGTACTTTCAAGACCTGGCTGTTTGATCAGTAGCGGCTCCACCCCCCCAGTGCCTAGAGACCCTCACGGGTATGTAGTGCGCTTTACAAATGACTGATTGATTGATTGATTGATTGGTGCACTAGTTGTATACACTGTCTTGTAGTGGGTGGCAAAGTGATTTGCAATATCTTGAGGGTTGGTGGTGGTTTCATTGCTTGTACCTATTAGTTCTGGTACCAATAGACTCGCCCATTCCTTCTTGTCGAGCCAGGCGATTAGTGTCCCTGCTTTGTCCCTCAGGTTGTATATTCTACCCAGCTTTTCCCTCCCAAGGCTTTTGGCCCTGCCTGTTACTAGAGCTTTATATTCATCTTGCTTGAGGTGTACTGTATGGAGTTTCTCTTGTGTGACCTCAGCTTCTAATGCGTTCTCTAGTCTGCCGACTTCTACAATCTCTTTCTGCCCATCTTTCTTCATGCCAGCAATTAGTGACAGTGCCTGTCCCCGAATTACGGATTTGAACGCCTCCCACAAGGTCTGGGAAGCATCTACTGAACCCTCATTTTTTTGGAAATAGGCGTCAATAGCTGTTAATAATGCTTTCCGGATTCCAGTGTCTCTGAGATACCACAGGTTGATGGGAGCGACTCTCCCAACCCTAGCCTAGCCGAGGACTATCTCAACCCAAACCGGGGAGTGATCAGAGATTCCCCTTGCTAAGTGTTTGACTTCGTGGATGTATGCAGCTTGTGTAGCCGGGATCGGGACATAATCAATACGGGAGAGGCTATGGTGGGCCCCGGAGTGGAAAGTATGTTGTATTTTCTCTGGGTGGTATGTCCTCCACCCATCAAACAGCCCCAGCACATCCAGAAACTCAAGCAGCCACCTGTTAGAGGATCCAAGTTCACGCGGTGGGTGTCTATCTAATGTACCTGAGCCAACGGCGTTGAAATATCCCCCGGCCACCAGGAGGCCCTCCGGCAATGAGAGTAGAAGAGTGCCTAGGTCTTTAAATGTGGTGCACTGGAGACCAGGCGGTATGTAAACTGACAGAAGTGTGAGCGTGTAGCCCTCCCAGGAACTTGTGACTCCTATATATCTGCCTCTGTCGTCTGTCCAGGTTGAACTCACGGCTAAAGGAAAGGAATTTCTCACCGTAATGCCTACTTCCCGCGAGCTAGTTGTGAACCCTGTGTGTGCTAGCGACTTGTCCCCCCACCTCTTGAGTGCCTTACAGGAGTTCCCCACCAGGTGCGTGTATTGAAGTACGACACTATGTTTGATTTTTATCTCTAAGCCCATTGACGTTCCAGCTCAATATTTTAACATTTTTGTCCCACAGCTTACTCATTGAACCCAAAGTAAGTTCCAAGGGGCATATCAACAAGGGCTTTATCTCTGCTTTTTTGGCTTTAAAAGCCAAAAAAGGAGAGATAAAACTAGCGCCCTATCAACAACAGGGTGCTAACATGCAAATTTGCATGTTAGCACCCTTTTACTCTACGCTTCCCCTTGCATCTCTAATGAGATGCAAAGGGGGCGTTCCAGAGTAAAATAATAGGAGAAATGTCGCTAAGCGACATTTCTCCTATTATCAAGAATGTCGCTAACCCTGTTAGAGACAAAAAAAGCAGCGCTAACCGCAGTTAACGCTGCTTTTTTACATCTGGTATTTTTCTGATTTAGCCATGATATCCTATGGAAGGAGGATATCATGGCTAAGTTTGCCTGTCCCTATCAACGAGGTAACGTGAGATTATCGCTGGGTTTCCAGCGATAATCTCACGTTAGCCTGTTAGCGTGAGGATTTTGATCGCTATTGAGATAAGCGTTGCTAATAGCACGCTATCTCAGCGATAAAAATTCACGCTAGCCGGCGATAATTATCCTAGCGCTAAGTGTGCTTAGAGATAATTATCGCCGGTTGTTGTTGATATGCCCCTAAATTCCTCTGTGCAAATGCCAGCATTTTCCATCGACGTAACTTCTATAACGTATAACATTTGTACAGTCCCAACCCAGCACCCCCGCTCCCAGTCCCTTTCCCTGCTTCCCGGTGAAGGAACAAAGGCCAACAACAAAAAAAGAACCCCCATGAGTGTCCCTTCGCTCCCTGCTACCCTGCTGCGTAGGTTCAAAACTACCCACATCCCCAACTAGTAGAGCACCTGTCGCCCCAAATAACTGGTCAACTGTTACAGGGGTTGTGGGGTAGCACCGCTTTAGGCCCCCCAGAACCCAACTCCAGCCCCCACTAGGAAAGAGGCTTTATTGCATATCAGTGGTCCCGCAGTGTCCAGCTTACTTGCACGCCACTACCCCTCTATAAAAGAGCAAAAGATATACGTTACGAAGTGTTGCAAAGAATCCCAGAGTCTGTTGCCAGATGAGAGGAGTTCATTCTCCACCGGTCACAGAGGCAGTGACAGAGGTCACTCATGGATCTCGATCTCCAGCATCGCAGGCTTTTCTTGTCAGGTTCTGCTCTACCGTCTTGAGAGCTTGGCGGACTCACCCGGGAATCCCTCCAGCTACTCAAGTTCTCTGGCCTCGTCCCACGCGTGACCCCTTCATCCAGCCATGTTTGCACATCAGACAGGGTCGTGAAGCACCATGATTTTCCATTTGCTATAACTTTAAGTTTTGCTGGAAAAAACATCATGTACTTGATGCCTTTGTCCCTGAGAGCCTGCTTCACCCCGTCGAATGAGCGGTGTTCTTGCTGGACCTTGAGGGTAAAGTCCGGGAAAAAACGGATGGTTGCATTTTCGTACCTGAGATCCCCATGTAGGCGGGCCACCTGCAGTATTGCGTCATGGTCTCTGAAGTTGAGGATTTTAGCTATGATTGTCCTGGGGGCTGCCATCGGGATTGGGGCCCTATGCGACCGTTCAACAGTGAAGAAGGCGGAGAGTCACTTAGGTTTGAGATGGTTTAGTATTAGATGTTCAGGGAAGAGGTCCACACTCGGTCCCTCTGCCCCTTCCGGAACCCCGACCACTCGAACGTTGTTGCGGCGGGTGCGCCCTTCCTGATCCTCCATCTTAAGAGCCACCTGACGATGCTGATGGACCAATTGTTGGACTTTTTCTTCCAGTTTCCGAGTTTTGTTTTGCAGCTCTGTGACATTGACTTCTGTCTGCGTTACGCGTTCTGACGTTTTGTTCATGTCGGCCCTGAGCAAGTTCATTTCAATGGAGACTTTATCAATCTTCGTTTCCAGTGTTCCTCACAGAACTTGGATTGCCACCATTATGGAGCTTAGTGATGGTTCGGGGTCGCTTGTCAGGCCACCCGTGGCTCCAGCCTACGGTGTTAGCTGCTTGGGAACTGCGTATTTATCTAGTTTATTAGTTTGCACAGGTAACCTCCCTTGGGCTTCATCACGGCGTGAGTCTAGTTGGCCGTGCATCAGGAGCAGCTCGATCGCTTGATGATAAGTAGATCTTGCACTGGAGCGACGCACAAGCCTGGTGAGCAGGGTGGACTACCGGCCGCCGCAAAGCCCCAATGTTCATGGCCAGGCCCCAAGGTGGTGCAGTCCCAAAACTGGCGTAACACTGGTATGCGTTCAGCCAATGAAACTGACCCGCGGTGAAGGGGGCAAAGGTCTTCAATTTGGTGTCCAGCAGCAGCAAGAGCGAGGGGGCCCCCAGGCAAGGCCTCACCACCCGCGCACACAAGGAGGGCCTGCCGCCCCAGCAGCACGCTGCCGGGGAGAGACGCCACGAGCGCCACAAGCTTGCCCCCCCTACAATCTTGGCCCGGCCAGTACGTGAGTTGTTCCTGGGAGGGGGGTCTTCAGCCAACTGGGACGGGATGTAGAAACTGCAAGATTTCGGTAGGTGACACTGGATGGAGTGGTACGCAACACCCGACACCACCGGCGTCTGTTGTAAGTCTCTGCTGCCAAGGGTGTATTGTGCGTGTTGGCCACCCGGTCTCGGGCCTCTTGTGTGGTTCCCGCCCCGTGAGTAATGATCGTGCTGTACACAGGCACAGAGTCAAGGGCGCGAAGAGAGAGGGAACAACTCCTTACCCCTACTCCAGTGGCAGCTTTGTCCTCACGGTGCCAGGCCAGTTTCACCGAGCCTCAGATGGGCAGGAAGAAGATGGCGGCAGTCGATGATCAGAGCCGGACGTGTCTCGATCCCTGCCAAAGTTGCCGGTTCGCGCTGCAGCCCCACTTCCTTATGCAGGCACCCGATCGGTATCAGCGGGGAGCGTTGGTTTTGCCAGAGTCTTCCCTATGGTCGGGTAAATCACGGACCTCCCGCGGCAGCGGGTCCACGATCGGGCGAGGTGTTTACTCGAGCGCCGCCCACTCCCACCAAGCCTTGTCTGGGCACTGCCTCGAAGTGCGCAGGTGGGAAAAGGATCAGGCAACGGCAGCGGCACCAGAATTTCACCGTTCGGTGCGGTGAGTGTTCCGAGGGTTTTGCAAGTGCGGCTGCCTCATCTAGAGCGGATAATTATCGGATATTTGGGGGCTTTTGCCGTGGCTCTGACGGAGCACCTTTCTTAAGCCGCCATCTTAGTCTGCACCAAGCCACGCCCCCAAAGTTTCCTGACTTCCCAACAAACCAATGGTCAGACAATTACAATAAACCGTTGTTTTCTACACCACAAATATATCCCGGGATCTTAGGCTACTCTTGAGACTGACATTAAAACAAAAACAAAACTCATGGACCGTGCGCTTCCCTCCCAAAACTACATTTTACTCGACTCTGATCCCAACTCCGCAAGACATCACACAATCAAACCATTCCGGCAATCTAACACACCATCCCTATTCATACTCACTCCACCGTTCACCGCTATTCTCACCCCACCGTCAATCTTCATCGGTCGACGCCAAAGTCCAGCGTTCTACGTTTTCGATCATTGGGGCTCTCTTTCTTTGGGGTTCTATGAGTCTAAATCTTTTCTAGAATTTTCTGGATTCTCCCCTCACTTCAAGAGGAAACCGTCCTACACTACTGCCAACTGATTGAGCCAGGTTCTATGATCTAGACTTACTCTGGAACCTCTGGCCGATGGCTCGTTATTTCCTGCTTAAAAGTGTAGAGGGAGAAAAACCATTTGCCAATCTCATATCATTCAATGAACCATGACTTCAAAGTTTAGTTAGTTTATTACAAAGCCAAGAACAACTGGACATACAGGCACCTCAAGATGAGGGTGTAGAAATACATTGGAACTAATACAAATCCAAACCTATGGGCAAAGTTGAGTCTGTGAAGCATACAAAGGATGACCAGTTCTAGAATCAGGACGCAGAATATAACTGTGCCTACATCGAGAGTTTTCTACATTGGAGGTTCGTAAGTAAAAAAGCATTAGTCCGTCCCTACACTACCACTAACATGACATCCCTACTTAGCATTGCCCAGGCAAGTTCAGGAAAAAGGTGTCAGCATGTGATGACTTCCTAAGAGGTGCACTCACGTTGAATTGGTCGAGTAGCATAAAGCTACAGAGCTCGTTCTAAGATGCTCCTTCCTCTCCAGGTACGGCAGAAGTCCCCGGCTCTGTCCTTAACTCCATCACCAAATCGTATGATCGATAGAGCGGTTGACATCGAAGCTGGAGAACCGGATTTGTGTCTCGGCAACAACGCTCAACAATCTGTGCATCTGGGCAAATCACTTAATCTCCACGTGCCTAACAAAAATGAATATGTCCATCTGTAATGAAACTGGTGCTCATGTAAAGCGCTCTGATACCTGATATCCTTGGGTCTAGTTCGCGCCATATAAAACTCTAAAAAAAAAAAAAAAAAGACACACCCAACATTACATCACCTGGAGATCCCATCCAGCTGGACACCTCCTTATTGGTAACTTTCCATGTGGCGGCGATGCTCCCATGCTCTGGCTCGATGACCTTGATTTCCAGGCTTTCTCCAGCGAGAACGGACACCGTCCCATATTATCAGTACCACTTGCTCAAATGTATCATCTCCTCCCTAAGCCTAACGCTTTAACAAAAGCGTTATTCTAACTAACAAGGATGAATTTCTCCACCTGCATTAAAAACGGGAGAAAGAAAAGCTTCTGCCTACACATGAATGTTACGAACAACTCATCTAGAGAGCCAGGGAAAAATACACATGTGGCCCACAAATTCAGCTAACATAAGAATCAATATGAAACTTCATTAAGCACAAGTACACATGAGCATTATTACTGTGCACTTTAAATCAGTGTGTTACGTGACAGCAAATTAATTTCTATTAGTCCCTTCTGAAATCAAAAATGTTATGGCTTCATCAAGTAGATAACGATTACAATGTTAATTTCTACACATTGTACAAAAATATCTCTTTCACTTCATTTTACATGTTATTACATTGCACATTCTAATAACCAAATGTTAGCACGACAAAGGATTATATGCGTAGGTGCGAACTACTTGTGACTATAACGCACCCCATCAAATTAAAGAGCACAATGGCGCTCTATCAGCATCATAATTAAAAGAAATAATTCTTTACCTATTCAAGGAAATATGAATGCCGAGATATTTAACTGAAGTGGTGTATCAGGCATTGGGAATTTCGGGACAGGCATTTGCTAGAATTTTTATCTTATCAAAGTTCAAGTTGTATCCTAAAACTAACCCAAAAGTTGGCAGGTAATGCCTTCATTGGGGATGTCGTTAATATAGCAATGTCGTCAACATATGCTAGCAGCTTTTCTTCCCATTTATACAACCTTAGTGGTGGGTAATCCGCTAAGGCGGAGGAGCATCGCCTCACTGCTCACTGCTCGAAAATAAAAATAAAATGATAACATATCGTTATTATCATTTTAGTTTTCCTATTGCAGTCAGTGGCTCTCGGGGAGGGTGGGGGTGGCCAGAACAGGGGAGGAGTGGTTTAAACTCCCTAAGGGAGCATGACTGCTTAGCTGGCCCTCTTGGGCCGGCCAAACAGTCATGCACACACTACATCTTCCCCACCAGGCTGTAATGCAGAGCCTGGTGATGAACTTGCCAAGCCTCCCATTTCACATCTGAGCATCGAACCACGGCACCCAGACCAATGACAACGCTGCATTGCATTGTTGTGATTGGCTCAGGTGAGACTGGGTGCTTCCTGCTGCTTCCTGTTGCTGGATCAGAGACAGGACGAAGAGGACAGAGGAGAGGTGGCGGCTGCTGTTTTCAGGTAAGTGCTTTTTTTTTCTTTTTTCGTACTCCCTCCCCAGTCACCACGAGGTCTGGTAGCAGCAGCTACTATAAGGCAGATTACTTAAGAAATTGTATAAATGGATCGAGAAAGAGAGTAAATAAGAGCAGGGGAGGGGGCATCTCTGCCGTGTGCCATCCTTAATGCAAACAATATTTAAAAGATGTCCCATATGGACAATTCTAGCAGTTCGGGAAGAATAGAGTGCTCTCTATATTTTAAATTGTTGAAGAAACAGTGGTCCGGGGGAGGCCACTAAGGTCCTCGGGTAGCCTGGGCTACTATTATTTAGGACGCAGCGTACGTCTAAATTAGTAATGAAGAAGGAGTCCGAGCAGGACTGGAAAAGCAATGTATGCAGGGACACAGGGTTGTTGGAATGACATCACCTTTATTTACATCACAAACGGAGTATCATTCACTTTTAAAGAGGAACTAGTCCTGGTGCTCACACAAAAAAGTGAAAGTGCGTGAAGTGATAGGTGCTGGTGACACTGCATCCTAAATAATAGTAGCCCAGGCTACCCGAGGACCTTAGTGGACTCCCCCGGACCACTGTTTCTTCAACAATATACTACCCCTGGCCACACTACTGAGGTACCATTGTTCTTCACACATACGCTATATTTTAAAGGCAGGCTCAATATCCATCAGAGCCGAAATTATCCATAGGGACCACCAGGAGACCCTGTTGAATGTCTTTTCGCATACAAAAGGATCATCCAGACAGGCTGTGTCTAAAGCAGATTTTGCTAAATTTATATGGGAAGTAGTATCTTATGAAGGAATGAAGCCATGTTGCATGGAAATGATTAGGGAAGTATTTATGGCTGCCAAACAGTTAGATAGTATACGCGTATACATTTTCAAGTAACAGTTTCTTAAAGAGATTGGTCGATTTGAGCTACAGTTTAGTCGGCCCTTATTATTTGTTTACAACTACTGTAATAAAGGTTAGCCTGCATGTCAATGGAGTTGATTTTAAGAAAGCTGTGGAGTTAACAAGTTCTAGGAGGAGTGGAATCATTTTTTCTTGAAATTTCTTGTAAAATTCCATTGGAATGGAATCCGGGCCGGCGACTTACTCTATGCTAATTATGAGATGGCTCTATCAGTCTCCTCCCCAGTAATCGAAGCATCTAAATCTACCCTCTGTTCCTCTGTAAGTTTGTTAGAACTAATTACTTGATGGCAACTATCAACCATGCTCTCGGTGGTTCTACAGTCATCTGTATACAAGTTGCTGTAAAAGTGATGGAAGGGTGCTAAAACTATCGACTGGCTTATTACGATCTTCCCTGTTTCATCTCTGATACCGGTATAAAATGCCTATTATTCTTATCCTTTATTTGAAAGGCTAATAGCCGGCCACCTCCTCGCTGCTTTCAAAGCATGACCTTTGTTCTGGGTATTTTATGCTAGCCCTGTCCCTAATACTTTGCTTTAGTTGCATTCTCAGCGTGATCCCCTGTTCAAAGATTCTGAATGCTCTAGCTGAACTGCTTTGAGGCTACAGAGTGAGAGAAGAATCCAAATCTAATTGAAGAAGTTTATCATGAACTGCTTTGAGGCTATAGAGTGAGAGAAGAATCCAAATCTAATTGAAGAAGTTTATCATGCTGTAGTACCTCAATGCCTCGGTCTTCTCTGCCCTTGCGAATAATAGAACTTAGGGTTTGGCCAAGAACAAAGGCTTTGAGGGTATCCGAGACAATTGTGGGCCTGGCATAGACTCTGTTGGTGTTAATAAATTCACTTAGGCATGGACCCATATAGCTGATATACCTGGGGTCCATTGGAAGCAAAAGTCCAGTGACGTGGCAATATGGCATTGGTCAATTGACTCAACTTCACATATATGGATTATCCTTGGATTCATTTTAATGGACAGAGCAGATATAATACTATGACCGAGTTATGAAATCCTCATTCATTGGGTATTAACATTCAGCAGTGCCTATGCTGAAGCACATGTGAACTGTATTACGGTTAATCCCCTCTTAAAAAGGGTTGTTTTACATATATATTGCAATATTATTACAGTGGAGTAATTTCTTGGACATGTCACACAATTCAATGAGTGATCGTAACTCTTATGGTGCCAATCGGGAGCATCACGCTGCGTTTTAATTTTTATTTTTTTTGGAAAACTTTATTTGTGCAAAACAACATCATTACAAATATGGGCCTACAACCACAAGGGCCGGCCGCTGGTATATGCAAATCAATTGCTTAAGGTCACAAAGCAGCGACTGATCCCCAGAGGTCCAGCAGAATTACAGGATATATATTCGGCAACTCAGAAGATAGGCAGAATACCAATATTTTAAAATTTAAAAGAAGGAACAAACAACAAAACAACACTCAAGGCAAGAAACATTCTGAACAGTGTCGAACTTCGATGGGGGGGGACCTATCACACCCGGTAGAGAATCAGGAGGACAATAGAAATGACCAGGGGGGGAGGCAGCGGGGAAGGCAGGACAATCAGCAAAAGAAGTACGGTATTCTAGGAACCTCAGGATCAGGGGGACAGAGAAATGTCCGGAGTGTCCTCAAAGGGGGACGTACAGATGTTACCTCGGTAGGTGTTCCACTGGCCCCAAACTTTATTCCACGCCCTAGGCTTGCCCCTAGCCAGATAGACCGTCTTCTCTCTAAACATGAACCAGTCCATGTTCTCCTTCCATACGGACACGGTGGGAGGCCGTCGGGAACCCCAAAGCTGCGCAATATTCCTTTTTGCAATCATGTTCCCAAGTGCCGCCCACCGGGCCCGGGCAACGTCGTAATCATTCGGCTCCCACACATTCAACAGACATCTACGAGCCTCAGGCAGCAGAGCGACCCCAGTGACACACTCCATTACAGCATGCACACGGTGCCAATACGCCGCAACCTCACGGCACTCCCAAAGAATATGAAGGAAGGTGGCACTCATTCCACATCCGCGCCTACACAACCCGTCCGAAGAAAAACCCATAGCAACCAAACGAGGACCCGTCACATAAACTCGGTGAAGAATTTTGAGCTGGACGAGACGGAGACGGGCGGAAATGGCGACCTCTTTCGGGGAGGACAGTGCGGACTGCCAGTCTTTGTCATCCAACTCCAACCCGTCTCCGGTCCATGCCTCCCTAAGACGCACAAGGAGATCCGCCCGATTGTTGATTAATTTCTTATAAATCAAGGAAATCGTACTATCGGGCAGATGACCATCAAGTATACGGTCCTAGAGTGGGGAAGACACAGGGACAGTGGTACCGGCCGTGAAGACCGACAGCAAAGCGTGGCGAACCTGTGCATATCTGAAGAACTCCCTCTCACTCAACTCATACTCGCTCTGAAGCGCCGCAAAAGACTTGACCGCACCTTTCACCCAAAGATCACCCACTCTGCTAATGCCGATCGTATCCCAGTTCTCAGAACCTTTCGTTGTCCAGAGGCATCCCAATCGTTCCGAAGCAAACAAAGGGGTCGCTCGTGTCAATCGATCATTCCATCCCATGGCCACATTGGCATCCTTCCACACACGTACCGCAATCTTAGTGGGTCCCGTTAGATTCCTCCCCACTGTCCGGGAGTAGAGCGCTCTGTTGAAGTTGCCACCAGGCAGCTGATATTTGTCCATATCGAAAGCCGGATTTGGACCGGGTGCATACGTAGCATGGTTGATGGCGGACAACTGGGAGGCCCAATAATACCTCCTGATGTCCGGGAGCGCAATGCCCCCATCATACCAGGGGAGAGTCAGTTTTGCGAGAGCGATGCGTGCGCGACCGTCCCAAACAAGTCTCCTCTGTAAACCCTCCACCTCCCGGAAGTAGGCCGCTGGAATAATATCAAAGGAGTTCTGGAGTGCGCAGAGAAATCGGAGCAGGGACATCATTTTGAAAAGGGCCGCTCGACCGAGTGGCGACAACGGCAATCTACGTCACCGAGCCATGTCCAACTTCAATCGCCGGAGAGGAGGAAGGAGATTATGCTCGTGGCGGACCGCCGGGTCCAACGATACGTAGACCCCCAAGTACTTGAAACCGGATTTCGAAATGTGAATGGGAAACCTATTCGGTAAGGGGGGAAGGCCACCAGAGATAACATACACACACGATTTAGACCAATTAATGATCAAACCGGAGTTTTTACCGAAAGAAGTGAGGACGTCGAACAGGACGTTAAGGGATTCACGCGGGGAGGTGAGGTACAAGAGAATATCGTCGGCGTACAATGAAACCCGATCCTCAAAGTCAGGGGCCTACTGAATGCCCTTTATCGATGGTTCCCATCGGAGCCAGGCTGCAAGCGGTTCTAAAGCAAGAGCAAAGAGCAAGGGGGACAACGGACACCCCTGCCTAGTACCCCTCCCGAGAGCGAAGGGCTGGGACACCCTACCATTGACAACAACCTGAGCCAGCGGATCCGTATATAGAAGTCTCACCCAACTAATAAATCCCGCACCGAATCCAAACTTCGCCAGAGTGGCCCAAAGATATGGCCATTCTATCGTATCAAAGGCCATCATGGCGTCCAAGGAAGCCAAGATGGCCGGCTCGGAGAGAGACTCCGCCCTGGCGAGAACGCCATGTAAGCGCCGCAAGTTAAGAGCAGTGTTCCGGTGCGGAATGAAACCCGACTGATCCGGATGGATCAGGTCACAGATGACAGCGAGTAAGCGATTAGCAAGGACCTTGGCAAGAATCTTAGGTTCAGCATTCAATAGGAAAATAGGCCTGTAAGAGGCACAACGATCACGAGGCTTGCCCTCCTTAGGAATCACAACTATAGTGGCCAGACGCTGATCACAAGGGAGGGAACCGAGCTCACGCGACTCCAGAAACATATCACGGAGAAACGGTGCGACTTTATCCGGGTGCAACTTGTACCATTCAATAGGCAATCCATTGGGGCCCATAGCTTTGCCAGAACTAAGGGAACGAATCGCGGCAGCAATCTCGTCAGCCGACAACGATATCTCCATGCGCCCTCGATCCTCCTCGGACAGGCAGGGCAGCGCAATGTCCTTCAACAAGAGACAAGAGTCATCCTCATCTCTATCAGACACCAGGGAGTAGACCACACGAAAATAGTCAGCGAAACACTCCACAATCTCGCTGGTCAGTCACATGCACACCATCAGAATTCTGAAGCACGGGGACCACACGGTTCGCTCTCTCCTTCTTATCAAGCCATGCAATCAATTTACCCGCCTTATCCCCGACATCATACCGTCTACCTTGCTGTTCCCTGTACATTGTCTTGGCAGCATCAGTAACAAGGGATTTATATTCAAACTGTTTCAAGCTGAGGGCGTGGAGCCTATCCTGGGTAACACCTAAGTCTAGATCAGCCTCCAACTCCAGTATTTCGGCCTCCAGCTTCACGACCTCCCCATTCCTAGCTTTCTTGGTCTCGACTATTAATGATAGGGCCTGTCCCCGAATAACAGTTTTGAAGGCTTCCCAAAGGGACACTGAGGACAAAACAGACCCCTCGCTCTCCAGGAAGTAGTGGTCGAGCGACTTAATGAGGCTGTCGCGAGTCTTGTGGTTGCGCAGATGCCAGGGGCTAATAGGGGCGATCCGTCCCGCGGCTTGCGTCCCAGTGTCGAAAAGAAGCCGCACAGGGGAGTGATCTGAGATGCCCTGGGCCAGGTGTCTCACCTCCCCAACGTGGGGGGACTGGGCCGTGGGCATGAGGAAGTAATCAAGCCTGGAAAGACTCCCATGAGCCCCGGAGTGGAAGGTGTATTGACATTGCGTCGGATGAATTAAACTCCAACAATCCACCAAACCAAAGGTGGCCAAAAACCCCCCAAGCCATGATTGGCAAACGGGAAGGGCCCTGGGAGGGAGGCGATCTAGATCGCCGGATAGCATGGAGTTGAAGTCCCCACCCACGAGGAGAAGACTATCGGGGAGTTCCAGCAACATCCGACCAACATCAGAGAAAGTGGAGGTCTGGAGGCCTGGGGGAACATATATCGTGACTAAGGAGAGAGTCTTACCCTCCCACCTTCCAGTTAGGGCGGCATAACGCCCTCTGTCGTCAAGGATGACATTATCAATCTCGAGTGGGAGGGAAGACCGGACCAGAATACCAACCCCTCGGGAACCAGTGGTGAACCCAGAGTGTGCCACCAGTCTGTACCCCCACCTATTCATAGCATGACACACGTGCCAACCAAGTGCGTCTCCTGCAGGGTACCACATCCGGCGTCAAACGACGCAAATCTTGCAGTACAACACCCCGTTTAATACGATCCCCCAATCCATTGACGTTCCAAGATATCAACCTCAACCCACTACCCCCCATCCCCACAAGAGTTGCATGAGTCCCCCCACAGAGAGCAGGACACCTGAAACAGAGAAAGAACCAATATGCCACCTTGAGAAAAGAAAACATGAACACTAACACCCCCTCCCACCCCCCAACCAAAACCCATTACAACTCCCCCCTCCCTGCACCCCTGCAGACTAAAAAGCCACCCCAAAATGCAGTGTGCCTGTCGCCCTAACAATCCCATTCTACAAAAAGACCCCGGAGGAGGAGAGAGACCCGTCTCCACCCGCCACCCGGACACAAACCACTATAAGGCAAAATATACAGGAGAAGTAGAGAACTGAGCAATGTCCGATTGTCAAGATTAGGGACCAAAGGGTCACTTCTGTGTAGGCTCACCACCCTCGGCACCGCCAGGGTGCCCCGTGCGATCGCCCCGACCAGGTAGAGAGTCCAACCAGTCACTCACACTGTCCGGTCGCTCGAAAAAGAAGGTCCGTTCCTCGTGTTCCACTCGGAGCCTGGTAGGAAAAAGCATAGCATACTTCAATCCCAGGTCCCGGAGACGTCGCTTAACCCCCTGAAAGCCCATCCTCTGTCTCTGGACAAGTTGAGTGAAGTCCGGGAAAAAGTTGACAGAGGAGTTTTCAAAAAGTTGACAGAGGAGTTTTCAAATTTACCGGGCCGTGCACTCTCGAGGCTTGCAAAATCGCATCACAGTCTCTGAAATGAAAAAGTTTTGCGATGATAGGCCTCGGAGGAGCGCCGGGCTTGGGCTTACCGCCCGGGACACGATATGCACGCTCCACCGCGAAAAACTTGCTCAGTCCAGAAGGGGCAAGATGGGTGAGGATTAGATCTTCGACCAGGAGGTCAACCGAAAGAGACTCGGGATTCTCTGGAACACCTATGACGCGAATGTCTTGCCCTGTTCTCAAATTCCTCCAGACGATGGGACATCAAGTCGGTGGCCGATTTCAGACTGCCATGGTCTGCTTGAAGTTCCGACACATCGGCCGTGAGGCTGGAAGTCTTCAAGTCCAATGACTTCACCTTCTTGTTAGTCTTAGACAGGTCGGCCCTGATTAGAGTGACATCAATGGCAACCGTGTCAATTTTACGAGCCAGAGCCTCATACTGCTGGCCGATGGTCTCCTTCATGCCGGTGATGGCTGTAGGAGAGTAGGGTCTGCAATCCTATGATCACCCAGATTTTTGCTTTTGCTTCATTGGTTTACGACTTTCCCTGGCTGTGGGCCTGCCAATCAGACCCACAGCCTAGCTGTTCTCTCTCGAAATTAACACACATGTACGTTAGGTGCATCCACTAATTGGAACTGGGCAGCCTTGTCAGTCCCTGTCTCAGCATACCACAGGTATCCAGGGCATCGGTGTACCCAGGGCCTACCAGGGGCTGCAGCATGTATTATGCCACCCTTGGATGGCCGTCCAAATCTGACACAACTGGCTGCACGACAGCTGGGGCAAAGTGGTGTAATCACCCGTTGCTGTAGGTGTAGTATTCCTACACCTAACCCTAAAATGGACACATGGATTCCTATCAGTCACTCCTATGGCAGGCCTTATCAATCCTGAAGGCAGAGTGCTGGGAATCATGTGGGACGGTGCTCTGGCGCGAGCTGAGCCCGTCGACGGCTTGCGGAACCAAGTCCTAATAGCCGTTCCATGGTGACGCGGGCCAACTACTTTAACATGCATTATAATCCTTGCGGTTATTTGCTAACTTTGGCATCGCATCACCCACACATGTCGAGTAAGGTGTCATACGAATTGGGATACGAACCCCTCGCCAATTCTGGCGACGAGGTTAGCATTCCCCCCTTTTAGAGGGGCACGACATGGAAGTAACCTTGAACCCCGGTTAGAAGTTGACTCAAGCCTCAGCATCACAAAATGGATGCTGCCACCAGACACAAGTCTGACCTCCTGCTGCTGGGAGACCTTCCAGCGGAGGGAGCTTGGACAAAGGGTTTCCTGTCGAGGGCGGTGTTAGCACCATCCCAGACAGGGTTTGTGTATCCCAGGTAGGCAGGGCTGAAAGGAAGGTAATTGCAAGTGGCACCCCGGTGCTCACTGTGCATAGCCCGGCTCAAACCAGTTTCGGGGGCAACCCTGCCCCTGAGCTGGGGTGAAGCCGGACAAAGGATAGGGGTGTAACCACCCCCCTCCTGGCCCCACCCATAGGTAGGACCTAGTCACGGGCCAGCCCCTTTTCTTAGAATAAAGGTAGGAGCGAGTCCCCTTCCCAAATTGGATAATTCTGAACCTTGAACTACTTTCCACGAAAGGAACTCTTGACTATTTCTGAAGACTCTCCCTTGTGGCTAAGGAGTAGCCACCCTGCACCAGCAGGCACCACCTAAGCGCTTGCGGTTTGCTGTACGTCTCTCCCACGGATCAAGACTGCCCAGCTCGACGAGACCCGGGTTCCCTGCCATCTCTGACCTCTACCTACATCATCAGCCCAGCTGAGATTCGTAGGTGTGACGAGACCTGCGGGACCGGCCATCTTCAGAACCTGCACGACGCTTATCTAGCACGCCCACCGAGGGACCCTCGAGTGAGTGCACCTAGGGTTTGAGAAGCCCTAACCCTGAGCGGCTCCAGCACCGAAGTCTGCCTCCCCAGCATCCACGAGATCTGCGTGGGGGCCCTTCTGCTCCTTACTGCTCACCGCGTTGTCCGACCACTCGCCGACCGGCTTGTGGCCCTCTTCACGACGCACCACAACAGACTTTCATCACTGGTCTGGTTGCTCCAGACTGGCTCTTGCTCCCCTTCAACGGAGGAGTACCTCGGACCCTCCTGGTCCACTCCCGACGCCATCTTGACTCCACCGCGTGGGTTTGCCACTGCCAAGACCTGCTGCCCCATTCCTGGGCCCAGCATCATCGACAGCAGACACCTTCGTGGGACAGCTCGCCCTCCCTCAGGGTCGCCGCCGCGCCTCCTGGTCCAAGGAACAGCCGAGTCCGACGTCATCCACTCACCTGGTCGAGGTGACTTCAGCCGGTACCTTCCTGGTACCCACACGATCGCTGGCTAGCGGTTGAGAACTTAGTCCCCTCTGCTTTCAGGTTTCCTTCATCACCGATCCAGGCTTGGATCTCTCTGAACACCGACACTGGTCGCCTGCCAGCAACTTCTTCTTTCAGGCTCCTGAGACTACAACGAGGACTCCTGACATCTTGCTGAACCCCACGCAGCCGCAGCCTCGGGGCTAGGTAACTCGAGCATCTCGGTGCTCCATCGTAGGTTCACTCTACAAGTGTCCAGTTCCTTTTTCGTTTAGTCCCACTGATCGGATTCCTCCGGAATCAGTAACTTTAAACTATCCAACCTTTCCCATTCCACTTGCAGTGTAAATGGTTTCGTGCCCTTCGGGCACTTGTGTAAACTGTGCAACCAGAAGTATTTTCATAAGAGTTTTGTAGTGTGCTTAGCTCCCTGACCCATAAAGAGCCAGGGTAGTCTTGTTATAAATAAATATCCTTTATTTTCATAACAACTTGTGTGGTGTCCTTTCACTTGGTATTCAAGTGGTATATGTGATGGTAAACAGCTGGCTTAACACGCCCTCTAGAGTTTAGCCTAAAGACTGCTCGTATCCACGCTACTAGGATAGCTGGTCTATAAGGTTGACTTACAACCAATCATCAATAAGGGTCGTTTGGAATGATACACAGTGATCACTAGAATAGTGAGCACTACATATCAGACCAACTTCTCACATTGGTGAGCAGCGGTTGGGATTTGAGCTTGCTGTTGTTTTACCACACACGTATCCTAAGAATATCGAAGTGAAAGATCACATAAGTACCCAGGTACATATAACTTAACTTAGAATACTCTGAGTTCTACTGAACCAGCTGTTGTAGGGTAACAGGGCTTAGCACACCCTGACTACAACTCTTAGCAAGGGATCAGTAGGTAAACAAATAGTGTAGGTAGGTGCATCACTTACACCTCACTAGAAGCATGTCGGTCCACGGAGAGTCTGCGGAGACTCCCTTAGTGGTCAGTGACCCTCCACAGGTCGTGTCACGATATGCAGCTCTTAGCTTCAAGGAGATGAGACAACTGTGTGCCTCCAGGAAGCTAAACCAGGGCTCTAACCCTACCATCGCATTTCTGATAGGTCTCTTAGAGACGTACGATGCTAGGAGGTCCTCTAACACAGGTCCCCCCAATGCTGATGGGAACATGCCTCCCTTAGAGGGAACCCGTGGTGACCCAGACCTCGACTTCCATACAGAGGAGGAAGACGAGGAGGAGTTATCAGGAGACGAGGCAAACAAAGGTCCAGTGGTAGTCGGCAGGCTTACGAGGACCAACTTAAGCAGGCATGAGAATGGAACTGGGGGAGCCCCGGCCCCACGCTCAAGCAGGCCTAACATTGGGAACGGACGAGCTAGGTCTCTCTCCAGAGGCTCTAACAGATCTGTTCGTACACATGTCTCTCAGGCATCTTCTCAGAGAGGAATGACGTCCCCTCAGAGAAGGGAGCATGAAGCGAAGATGAGGGAAGTCAATCTAAGGATCGAGCGGGAAGAACTTGCCCTCGCCAAAGAAAGACTTGCCTTAGCCCGAGAGCAGAAATTAAGTGGGTTAGATCCCACTGGTGGCAGCATTCTCATTAGAGAGAAAGACAGGGGTATAGACACTAGACACCTGAGTAAAATAGTGCCCCCCTTTAAACAAGGGGACGACATCCACAAGTGGATAACTGCTTTGGAGAGGGCCTGCACTGTCCAGTGCGTCCCCCAAAGTCAGTGGGCAGCTATACTGTGGCTCTCCTTTGAAGGTAAAGGGCGAGACAAGCTCCTCACTACTAGAGCTGAGGATGCGAACAACTACCAAGTCCTGAAGAACACACTGATTGATGGGTTCGGCTTAACCACGGAACAGTACAGGTTGCTGTTCCGGGACACCCAGAAAATTCAGTCTCAGGATTGGACTGACTTTGTCGATTGTGCCACTAAGGCTTTGGAAGGCTGGTTGCTGGGTAGCAAGGTTACTGATTACACAGGATTGTACAATCTTATCATGCGAGAACAGATTTTAAACAACTGTCAGAACCAATTGTTGCATCAGCACCTTGTCGACTCGGATCTGACCTCTCCCCAAGAATTGGGAAAGAAGGCAGACAGATGGGTCAGAACAAGGGTCAAGCAGAACCAGAATCAGAACTAGGGTGGTCAGAAGAAAGCAGACCAAAAGGGTAGTAACAAGAACGAACAAAATGACCAGAAGTCTTCGACAGGTCCCCAACAAACCAAAGAGGGTGGGGGTCAGGCTTCACAGAAGAAGAAGACTCAAGAAGGCCAGTCAAAAAGGTGGTGCCAATACTGTAAAAGTAAGACTCACTGGTTTAGTGAGTGCACCAAGAAAGGAGGGCAAACTCCTGCCACTGCAGCCCCTAAGGCACCTGCACCCCCTAGTACAGTCAGCAGTGGTAGTGCGCCTCCCAAGGCATTAGTTGGGTTAACCTTGGGAACCGAGGGGAGTGACGACTTAGTCAGCACGCTCACTCAGGCCGTCCTTGTCTGTACAGGGGATATGGATATGTCCCCTGATGCCAGTCCCAATACTTTGGGCAAATACAGACAGACACCTTTGATCAATGGAAAAGTGGCTCAGGCCTACAGGGACACTTGTGCCAGTGTCACCATGGTGACACCTAACTTTGTGGACCCTGGACAGATCATGCTAGGTACCGATTACCTAGTGACCAATGCCAGCAACGTCACTACCAATCACAGTATGGCAGTTGTTGATTTCTCCTGGGGAGGGGTAAGTGGCCCGAAAAAGGTTGTGGTTAGTTCAGACCTCCCCGTAGAATGTCTGTTGGGCAATGATTTGGAAACGTCACAATGGTCAGAAGTGGAGCAGAGGACTCACATGGAAATGTTAGGCTTGCCAGCACATGTCCTTGCTGTGACCAGGTCACAGGCCAAAAGATGCCCCACTGAACAGGTGCTGGATCCTGGAAGAACGGACCAGACCCCTTCCAAGAAAAGGAGCAGTAAGGGTAAGGCTTCGCCTTCCCCCTTGCCCCAGGTCGTGGATCAAGTCTCTGAGGAGGCTGACCTTAAAGAACTGAGGGAAACTGAGCCGAAAGAGCTTGAACCTGGTCAGGTTGAGTTTCTGGGCTCAGGGGGACCCTCCAGGGAAGACCTGGGGAAGGCACAGTTAGACTGCCCCTCACTTGAACCCCTCAGACAGCAGGCTGCTGCTGAGGCTGCAGGGAACGCCACAGGTACCCACAAAGTGTACTGGGACGATGGACTCCTGTACTCCGAGGCAAGAGACCCCAAACCTGGCGCGACCAGGAGGCTGGTCATCCCCTTGTCTCTGAGAGGTTTCCTTCTTACCTTGGCCCACGAGATTCCCCTTGCAGGTCACTTAGGCCAGAATAAGACTTGGGACAGAATTGTTCCACACTTTCACTGGCCCCACATGTCCGAAGATACGAAGGAGTTTTGCCGCTCCTGTGTCACTTGCCAAGCCAGTGGTAAGTCAGGTGGCACGACAAAGGCCCCCCTCATACCACTACCGGTGGTGGGGGTACCCTTTGAACGAGTGGGGATCGACATTGTCGGACCAATGGAACCCCAGACAGCATCAGGGCACAAGTTTATACTGGTGGTGGTGGACCACGCCACCAGGTATCCTGAAGCTATTCCCCTTAGGACCACTACAGCACCTGTGGTGGCACGGGCCCTAGTTGAAGTGTTCTCCAGAGTGGGCTTCCCTAAGGAGGTCGTCTCAGACAGAGGTGCAAACTTTATGTCGGGATATCTGACTGCAATGTGGAAGGAGTGTGGTGTCAACTACAAGTTCACCACACCCTATCACCCACAATGCAATGGGCTTGTTGAGAGATTCAACAGGACCCTAAAAGGGATGATTCACGGACTACCTGAAAAGCTTCGGCGGAGATGGGATGTCCTGATACCCTGCCTCTTGTTCGCCTACAGAGAAGTCCCGCAGAAGGGGGTTGGCTACAGCCCTTTTGAGCTTCTGTTCGGACATCCTGTAAGGGGACCCCTTTGTTTGGTAAAGGAAGGATGGGGGAGACCTCTCAGAAAGCCGGCATCAAACATTGTGGACTATGTGCTCGGTCTCCGCTCGCGGATGGCGGAGTACATGGAAAAGGCATCTAAAAACCTTGAGGCGAGCCAAGAATTACAAAAAGCTTGGCACGACCAAAAGGCTGTCCTGACTGTGTACCAGCCTGGACAGAAGGTGTGGGTGCTGGAGCCAGTGGCCCCAGCAGCACTCAAAGACAAATGGTCTGGGCCCCACACGATCATTGAGCAAAAGGGAGAGGTCACCTACCTGGTAGACCTGGGAACTCCCCGGAGCCCCCACCGGTTGCTCCATGTAAACAGGCTCAAGGCATATGTCGACAGGGAGGGCATGGGCTTGCTCATGGCCACAGATGAGGGACAGGAGGAGGAGAGTGACCCTCTCCCGGACCTGCTCTCTCAGAACCCTGACGATGGGTCAGTAGATGGTGTTGTCTTTTGTGGCAGCCTCTCTGGACATCAACAAAAGGATTGTAAACAGGTTCTTCAATCCTTTCGACATATGTTCTCTCTGACACCCAGTCAGACCAATTGGTGTACCCATGAGGTCGACACTGGGGACAGTCTGCCCGTAAAGAGTAAAATCTATCGACAGCCTGATCATGTCAGAGACTGCATCAAGACAGAGGTGCAGAAAATGTTGGAGCTGGGAGTCATTGAACCCTCGGACAGCCCCTGGGCTAGTCCCGTAGTTCTCGTGCCGAAACCTCACACCCAGGGCGGTAAGAAAGAGATGAGGTTTTGCGTGGACTACAGAGGTCTCAATGCAGTCACTAAGACTGACGCCCACCCGATACCAAGAGCAGACGAACTTATCGACCGGTTGGCTTCGGCCAACTACTTAAGTACGTTTGACCTGACAGCTGGGTATTGGCAAATCAGGTTAGCTGAGGAGGCCAAGCCCAAAACAGCATTTTCTACCCCGGGTGGGCATTATCAGTTCGTGGTAATGCCCTTTGGTTTGAAAAATGCACCTGCCACCTTCCAAAGGCTGGTGAATCGAGTTCTCACTGGGTTGGACGACTTCTGTGCGGCGTATCTGGACGATATCGCTGTCTTTAGCGCCACCTGGGAGGATCACCTGGTCCACCTGAGGAAAGTGTTAGAGGCCCTGCAAAAGGCAGGCCTCACTATCAAGGCCACTAAGTGCCAGATAGGGCAGACACAGGTTGTATACCTGGGCCACCTTGTAGGTGGAGGCCAGGTTCAGCCATTGGAGAGCAAAATACAGGCCATCCAGGACTGGGCTCCTCCAACCACCCAGACTCAGGTTCGAGCTTTCTTGGGCCTGACTGGTTATTACCGGAAATTTGTCAGAAATTATGGATCCATTGTGACCCCGCTAAACGACCTGACAAGTAAAAAGATGCCAAAAAAAGTTCAGTGGACAGCAAGCTGTCAGAAGGCATTCGATGACCTAAAGCAGGCCATGTGCACAGCACCTATCCTAAAGAGTCCAGACTACTCCAAACCATTCATTGTCCAAACAGACGCTTCGGAGTTGGGTGTGGGAGCTGTTCTATCTCAACTGAATTTTGATGGTCATGACCAGCCCATCGCTTTTATTAGCAGGAGGCTGACCCCCAGAGAGAAGAATTGGTCAGCTATTGAGAGGGAGGCCTTTGCTGTGGTTTGGGCCCTGAAGAAGTTGAGGCCATACTTGTTTGGCACTCACTTCAAGATACAGACCGACCATAAGCCCCTCTTGTGGCTAAATCAAATGAAGGGTGAAAACCCCAAACTACTTAGGTGGTCCATTTCCCTACAGGGGATGGACTTCACAGTGGAGCATAGACCTGGCACTGATCATGGCAATGCAGATGGGCTCTCCAGGTATTTCCACTTAGAGCAAGAAGACTCACCTGGTCAAGGTTAGCTTATTGTCCCAAAGTTTGGGGGGGGTCATGTAGGAGAGTAGGGTCTGCAATCCTATGATCACCCAGATTTTTGCTTTTGCTTCATTGGTTTACGACTTTCCCTGGCTGTGGGCCTGCCAATCAGACCCACAGCCTAGCTGTTCTCTCTCGAAATTAACACACATGTACGTTAGGTGCATCCACTAATTGGAACTGGGCCGCCTTGTCAGTCCCTGTCTCAGCATACCACAGGTATCCAGGGCATCGGTGTACCCAGGGCCTACCAGGGGCTGCAGCATGTATTATGCCACCCTTGGATGGCCGTCCAAATCTGACACAACTGGCTGCACGACAGCTGGGGCAAAGTGGTGTAATCACCCGTTGCTGTAGGTGTAGTATTCCTACACCTAACCCTAAAATGGACACATGGATTCCTATCAGTCACTCCTATGGCAGGCCTTATCAATCCTGAAGGCAGAGTGCTGGGAATCATGTGGGACGGTGCTCTGGCGCGAGCTGAGCCCGTCGACGGCTTGCGGAACCAAGTCCTAATAGCCGTTCCATGGTGACGCGGGCCAACTACTTTAACATGCATTATAATCCTTGCGGTTATTTGCTAACTTTGGCATCGCATCACCCACACATGTCGAGTAAGGTGTCATACGAATTGGGATACGAACCCCTCGCCAATTCTGGCGACGAGGTTAGCATTCCCCCCTTTTAGAGGGGCACGACATGGAAGTAACCTTGAACCCCGGTTAGAAGTTGACTCAAGCCTCAGCATCACAAAATGGATGCTGCCACCAGACACAAGTCTGACCTCCTGCTGCTGGGAGACCTTCCAGCGGAGGGAGCTTGGACAAAGGGTTTCCTGTCGAGGGCGGTGTTAGCACCATCCCAGACAGGGTTTGTGTATCCCAGGTAGGCAGGGCTGAAAGGAAGGTGATTGCAAGTGGCACCCCGGTGCTCACTGTGCATAGCCCGGCTCAAACCAGTTTCGGGGGCAACCCTGCCCCTGAGCTGGGGCGAAGCCAGACAAAGGATAGGGGTGTAACCACCCCCCTCCTGGCCCCACCCATAGGTAGGACCTAGTCACGGGCCAGCCCCTTTTCTTAGAATAAAGGTAGGAGCGAGTCTCCTTCCCAAATTGGATAATTCTGAACCTTGAACTACTTTCCACGAAAGGAACTCTTGACTATTTCTGAAGACTCTCCCTTGTGGCTAAGGAGTAGCCACCCTGCACCAGCAGGCACCACCTAAGCGCTTGCGGTTTGCTGTACGTCTCTCCCACGGATCAAGACTGCCCAGCTCGACGAGACCCGGGTTCCCTGCCATCTCTGACCTCTACCTACATCATCAGCCCAGCTGAGATTCGTAGGTGTGACGAGACCTGCGGGACCGGCCATCTTCAGAACCTGCACGACGCTTATCTAGCACGCCCACCGAGGGACCCTCGAGTGAGTGCACCTAGGGTTTGAGAAGCCCTAACCCTGAGCGGCTCCAGCACCGAAGTCTGCCTCCCCAGCATCCACGAGATCTGCGTGGGGGCCCTTCTGCTCCTTACTGCTCACCGCGTTGTCCGACCACTCGCCGACCGGCTTGTGGCCCTCTTCACGATGCACCACGACAGACTTTCATCACTGGTCTGGTTGCTCCAGACTGGCTCTTGCTCCCCTTCAACGGAGGAGTACCTCGGACCCTCCTGGTCCACTCCCGACGCCATCTTGACTCCACCGCGTGGGTTTGCCACTGCCAAGACCTGCTGCCCCATTCCTGGGCCCAGCATCATCGACAGCAGACACCTTCGTGGGACAGCTCGCCCTCCCTCCGGGTCGCCGCCGCGCCTCCTGGTCCAAGGAACAGCCGAGTCCGACGTCATCCACTCACCTGGTCGAGGTGACTTCAGCCGGTACCTTCCTGGTACCCACACGATCGCTGGCTAGCGGTTGAGAACTGAGTCCCCTCTGCTTTCAGGTTTCCTTCATCACCGATCCAGGCTTGGATCTCTCTGAACACCGACACTGGTCGCCTGCCAGCAACTTCTTCTTTCAGGCTCCTGAGACTACAACGAGGACTCCCGACATCTTGCTGAACCCCACGCAGCCGCTGCCTCGGGGCTAGGTAACTCGAGCATCTCGGTGCTCCATCGTAGGTTCACTCTACAAGTGTCCAGTTCCTTTTTCGTTTAGTCCCACTGATCGGATTCCTCCGGAATCAGTAACTTTAAACTATCCAACCTTTCCCATTCCACTTGCAGTGTAAATGGTTTCGTGCCCTTCGGGCACTTGTGTAAACTGTGCAACCAGAAGTATTTTCATAAGAGTTTTGTAGTGTGCTTAGCTCCCTGACCCATAAAGAGCCAGGGTAGTCTTGTTATAAATAAATATCCTTTATTTTCATAACAACTTGTGTGGTGTCCTTTCACTTGGTATTCAAGGGGTATATGTGATGGTAAACAGCTGGCTTAACACGCCCTCTAGAGTTTAGCCTAAAGACTGCTCGTATCCACGCTACTAGGATAGCTGGTCTATAAGGTTGACTTACAACCAATCATCAATAAGGGTCGTTTGGAATGATACACAGTGATCACTAGAATAGTGAGCACTACATATCAGACCAACTTCTCACAATGGCGCCCATAATTTCCTGCAGGGACAAGTCAACAGGGGCAGAAGGGTCGTCTCTGGCGTCCTCCGGGGTACTGCTGGAGAGCCCGGGGGAGCCTTTGGCTTGAGTGTAACGGTCCATAACATTTGTCTGGAACGGTCCCCCGCGAAGAGGCGTCTTGGTCTTCCGCTTCTCGGGTTCACCCCTGCCCGTCATGGTGGAAGATGCACCCCGGAGGGGCCCGCGAGACCTGGTGAAAATGGCCACCGGCAGGTCGGGCACCAAGAGGTCAAGAAGCTGGCTCGTACAATCCGAAGAAAGTCACGACCTGACCCAAGAGGCTATAATAAGGAGGCAGTGATGACACTGAGTGGAGGCTGGACTGGTCCCCGGTCGAGCGAAACAGTCTCTCAATCAGACCATGTCAGGATCCGGAAACAAAACCGAAAGTGGGGGTACGACCACAGATGAGGCCCCACTGCCGTTGTTGTTCAACTACGTCCCGGCTCCACAAATCACCAAGTCCCCGGCACGGCCTCCAGGTGGGCCCCAAAAGTTCAAAGATCTGTAATTCTGGTCGCCCAGGTCCGATTCAAATTCTGAAAAGAGTTATGGACTCAGTCGAGGTTCACCTTCGAGGGTCCGTCCGAGAAATCAGGATATCATCAGGATAAATTGCGAGGAGTGGCGAGGGTCCGTGGAGCCCTGTGCTCACGCGACCATCTTGGATGCGCGCTAAGCTCCTCCTCCTGCGTTTTAATTTTTAAATGGTAAAATTATCTACAGTGCATAAATGAGCCTTTTACACCGGGCTGTTTAAATTTTGCCACATTAAGTTAATGGAATCTCCAAGTTTCCATCTATTGCATAGGAGCATGACATTGTCTTTGCCTCCACTCATGTGTAATGTGGCGCAACTATAATTGTTTTTCCAAAGGATTCTCCTTGATAAAATTGATTAAACAGATATCCTTTGAAAAATATTATTAAGAATTTAGTTGGGCCTTATTTCTTGCCACAATTACGAAAACTCAATTGTAGCAGTTACAATTATATTGCCGCATAGGCGCATTGTGCCACAGCTTCTCCTTACGACTTTTAATTTTACCTTTAAAGTGGTCTGTTGAGTTAGTTCTGGGTTTCCATATTTGTGTAACTGTGGCAGTATTCTGGCTAGGGAAATGTTTTAACAAATCAGTTGGGTTTTCTATACGCACAGTCTTTTGTCAATTTCTATGGGAAGCAGTGCTACTTTAAACGCTGCTGCGCACACAGGCTTCACCGAGTTGCTCGGAGAAGATCTCGTGGGATGAGCTGGGTATTATTACCAGCTAACAGATCTTGCCACAGAGGTGGTCCTATTCATTGTTATTAATTGTAGTTAATTTCCTCAGTTAATAGGAAATTCTTTCGCTCTTATTACTAGCTTTTATGCTAGAAGTTTCTAATGCTTGCAGTAGAACCCTATAAGTTGTGATTAGGACCCCAGGCACTAGCATTAATTTTCCTTATGTGGAACAATAGTCCTCTGGTGAGTTCCTTAATTCACTTGAATATTGTTGGTCCACTGGCTTAGTTGGCTTGGCTTGCAATCTTAAACTTTGTATTGCAGAAGCTACAAAACATTGTTTGACCTGGAGGTTTTGCCCCTTTTGAACTACCTTGATTAAAACTCTTTACAAGTATGTTTATACACTATTTATAAACTTCTTGGTATTGGGGCTGCACTAAATTATATTTTAATTCATTATACATCCTTTTCTTGAGTATTCTGAAGCTTGATTTATTATATCCCTTTTGGTTATGCCTTTGAGCATTCTGGCATGTTTTCTCTTTATTTGGCTCTTTTCTTGCAGTTTTTATTATACAAGTTGGTTTGTATACATTTGGTGATGGTTTTTCATTACACTCCTCACACAGTTATTATATCTTGCATGATATTTGATTCCTTTGGTTTTGTGTTATGCTCAATAGTTATTTCTAATTACAGAATGACTTTGATGGTTGGTACCAACATTTGTTTTATGTCCTGATGATGACCTAATGAACCAATAGGGTCAAAACACCATTGACACCTTCCTTTGGCAAATTAAGAGGAAGCATGTTCTGCATCTTGTTCCTGTCACTTGCCGGACTTATTTTTGTATTACCTTTCCTTCTTCCATTGTCCTTTGTCCACACTGTAATTTGTAACTTCATTTTGTGTCTTGTGTAACTTTGTGAGCACCAATTGTATATTGTATTTCTGTATTATTTAGGTTTTCTAAAAATATATTTACAATAACAAAGGATTTTCCAAAATAATGGTTGTGGATACCTCATTATGTTTTTTCTTGTTAGATTTGTATTGAGTGATTGTGTCACAATATTATTATTGTTTATTTGCTCTTTTGTCTAAAATCACCTCCCTGAACCATTATTACTGTAACATTGTTTACTGGCCCCAGGTTCTGGGGAATAGGGCTGCTCCTCTTTGTGGTAATCAATACATCTTTAGAATCCTAGTAATCACTGCAACATTTCTTATAGTCCAAAATGTTATCAAGCGACATTGCTTGCCAACACATCAAGTTGCAAACTCAAATGCAGATGCAAACCACTTCTATTTGTGTTTAGACAGTGGCTTACTGCCTTGTTAAAATGTGTTAATTTGTTTGAAAGCATGTCCTCTTTTATGTAAATTTGCCTTTCGAGCTTGACCGCCGGGCAACAGCATAGACGGTGAAGTAAAGATTTGTGTTTATTAGGCAGAGCCTGCACCTGGAGTTTGTGAATGATTCAGAGGACAAAGATTATCTAAATTATTTTATTGCAAAAAGCATCAGTCTCATTCAAAGTATTTTTTTTCCTGCTGATTTATGTGCCTATTCCGAAAGGTAAAAAAGTTGTAGGATTCCATAATTAAACTCGAAAATCTATTTTTTGCCAACAAACACCAAAGTATTCACAAAACAGTATCTTCAAACACAATAACTTGTAAACCAAAAACAATAAATATATACAATCTGTCTGTGTACAGGGAAATGGGATGGAATTCAAAGTCACTACAAGAGGGATGTAGTGCGTTAAGGCACTCCCCCTCCAGATACACACTGAGCTAAGCTTCAACCAGCAATGTCCTAGCCTGAAATCAGTATAGTTGACCCTTGTGCATAGAATAAACCACCACTATTTCACTATTAATTCGTGCTCACTAACACTAGACTGTTAAGGAATTCATAAACTTTAACTAATATTTAATTCTCTTAGTTAGCTCGAATTCTTCAAAAAAATCCAATACCTTCACATAAAATACACAGTCAAATAAATTATCAACAATACTTAATAATGCCCTTCAACAGACCACAGTAAGCCACATAACATGCATAATATAATAACCGAAACACACACTGATGCAGTCACCAAACACACAAACACCAGTCGGAAATCATACCAAGCAAGCAAGACACACTACCGTATAATACTCACCAATCCAATATTCCGAACTGCACTGACAAATCACCTTCAGCAGACTCCCAATGTCTGAATTACAGCTTTACCGCACAGCAATATGAACTATTCACGACCCACCAATCCAGTATTCTCCAACTTGAGGGTCGAATTGTCCACTAATTAGCCTCCTAATTAGCTCTAATTAACATTAGCCATTGCCCATGTTCCTCTACCAAATACTGTCGAAGCTTCACCCCTTACTCATTAAGGAGGGTCGATGGGCATGAAAGGGAGAATCCTGAACTTTAACACTTTGTCAAGACCGTTTAGAAAACCTACGTAACAAGGCTTTTCCAGTTCGCAATATTTTAGATTTATTCAAACGTGAAGGCGATCTTTACAGAAAACTAAAAGTTAGAATCAGAAGCCAGTTAAACACAAAAGAAAATGAACATCTAGAATAGATAAATTAATCTACAATATTAAGCAGATTAATGTGCGTCAGGGCTTTCTCTGTAGCACAAAGAATGAGGTAGGCAGTGTTCTTTTTTTTTTTTGCATGTTACAATTACTGGCTTCTTACTTTTTTTTAGAACCAAAAGCATTTCAGAAAAGAGCCATAACTTTAATGACGGCAGTTTAAATTGATGAGCAAAACAAAGAGGATACAGAGACAGCCCAGATTTTGGACTGTCTTTGAAAGAGAGAGATCAACAAATACATTTTGCTGCTAACTTTAGACAAGCTGTAACATAAATGCTCTGTATTTGAACTGCAATTGCAGATCAAAATGTTCGAGCAGAAACGCACTTTCCGATTTTATTTATGCCCATGAACACCATGCTTGCCAGATATCCATTTCAGTAAGAGGCTGAATTTTCCTTTCAAAACTACATTATAGAAGGCAGGTTGCACTTCGTGCGGTGCTGGGCTCAGCTCTAAAATGTTTTACCAGACTGGTGGAGCATGGAATGGGCCAAAGCCAAACATTTAGCTCATGCCAGGCTTTGCTAGGACACATACAGGTAGGGCTCAGTCTGCCTCATCACCGGCTCAGGTATATACACCTGGGGTGTTAGTATGAGTTTGATAGTCCGCGGGCCGCCGTACCGGCGGTGGCAGTCCTATGGCAGTGAGTTTTGACAGTCCGAACACCATATAACGAGTTGGGCGGATAGTGTTTCCGAAGACCGCGGCTGAACCGCTGACTCTGGCAACAGACTGCCGGGTCCGCAGTCGGGGGATGGCAGCCACCATAGAGTGGTACAGAGGAGTTGCACTGCTGTGCATATTACAGTTGGCTTTTCCCCAACCAGACCGGTGCTATACGACCGCCTGCTTCAAGGTGGCGGACTAAAATGATTTGGGGTGCGTACTCACCCCTTTCTGGTTCTTCCAGGCTGAGTCCGACAGGGATCCCTTTCTTCAGGCACCCCCTTCACAGCAGGATTTTAACCCCGAGGATTATGACGCCATTTGCAGCGATGTACAGGTGACTCCCTTTTGTACCATATACCTATTGGGAGGACTGCTCACATATGGGCCAAACCCCAGCAATAGGTAGATGGCATATTTCTACATATATCAGGCATATGTGTGCATTCGATGCATATGCAGTCGAAATGCACACACACATGCATCAATATATTAGATAAAAGTACTCCCCACTGCTGAAGGAGCTCCGCATCCATATCGCCGACACTGTGGTCAACTCGCAATATGGTGGTCTTAAGACCACCTGCGATGTGGAAACTGGTGGGTGCGGACGTGGTTCTTGGATGGTCAGAGCGCCAAACTTGTAAGAAGACCCCAAGTGTTTTTGTACTGGGTTACAACTACTATTTATACCGCAGCTTATTTGGAGTGGGAAACCATTACATAAAAACAAATTAACGTTATCATCCACCCTGAAAAAACATCCTATCTATGGACCAGTCTTAGTTATTGTTGTTAATGTTAATTGTGTTTGTAAAACTGAATCCAGTGCTTAATTTGTTGTGATGTTTGCAGGTGTTGGACACCGGGATGAATTTTTGGCACCAGGACATATTTTGCATCATCGGATTTTGAGCCAAGGCAGGAGAGAAAGGCAGAAATGGAATAACAACAAAGTAATAGAAAGCTATAAATATAGTGACAAAAGATGAAAGCAGCAGTAAAAAACAATCTACAGGGGCCAGATAAAGCAATAGGAACTGTAGGGTGGTGAGAGAAAGAGGAACGAGGTGGAATCACATCTATTTAATAATCATGAGTTTCTATTGGACAGGTGGCTTGCTCCTAAGAAACACTTTGGGCTCCTGCACTTGTATATTTATTTTTTTATTAAGTATTAACACTAACTGCTAATAATATGGCATTACATTGCTTTTCCAGAGTCTGTGTAGCTTTTCAGTTGGTTTCAAAATGTTCAACATATAGCAGAGTCTGATTCAGTTCATAGAAATGTGCTTTCAGCAGAGTTATTGGTGGATCTCTCGTAGGTGAATGTGTTGATGTTGAGGAACTTCAGAAGTTGATGAACGAAACTGGATGATTGCACAATGTTGCTTAGCAGACTGAATGTACTACAAATTAAAGTTTAGGCATATGGGTCCCTTCTACTTAAGGCTCTGTACTTATGGAACCCAACCCACAGATATGAGATGTTTTTTTATTGAGGAAGTCAGCTTAGTGCAGCTACTGAAACACTTTTTGATGCAGCCTTGCTGCCACATGCAAGGCTGCAAAACAAGGCTCACAGACAGCTGGCAAGCTGGTGGCAAAAACATATCACCTTGTACAAGTAATTGATCCTGGCTTTCAAATCCATAAATGAATCCTCTCTAAACTACCTCTGTGTAATACTGAGTAAATACTTGCATATACATCATTTACGGTCAGCCAATAAAAATCTTCTAGCTTGGGGTTTTACAATCCGCGGTCACGACCCATTGGTGAGTCAGCAGCCGATTTATGGTGGGTCATGAAAGAGCAATGACGAAAGAGGTTTTTTTTGCATTTTGTATTTATCTTGTCACATTTGCTATGCTTCGAAAACAGAGGTCAAATACCAGACTTTGTTTTCAGAGAAATTGCTGCTTATTCTTTTAGCCGTTTTTGTATACCTCGCAATTCACTATGCTGCTTTATACGGGTACCTGTTAAGTTTTTCTTGAAATATTTAAGAACGTTTGAGAGACTATATACCTTGTCTCATGGAACAGGACCATATTATATCCTTGGAAACTTAATATACTTCACTATAGTTGCGATTTAATTTTGGACTCTATTGGCCGAACACTGTATAAAATTAGCCCTGAGGAAGTCTGTGATTTACACCACATTAAGACGAAACACGTGTTGGACTGCTTTTGGAGAAGTTTTAAGAAATAAAAGAAGATTAAGAAGATCTCTTGGTGTTGATTGATTAAGAACTTTGACTAACTGTGAAATTTGCTCAGGATATATTTCTTTTTTCAGCTTATTCTTTTAACATGGAGTTTGCGTTTAATTTACTTTCTCTGACTGCATAGTGAGAGGAGCTTTTAAAGGGAACCATGGGACAATCTTGCTGGGGTACAGGGTGTGTGAAAGGAAAGTCTGTAAAGATGTCATTTTTTTAACACCCTACACAATTTAGATACCTGTAAATGGACTGTACACATTTCAGCATATTTAGGCAGTGAGGAAAGCAAAAATGAAGCACATTTTCACAAGGAATACCACTCACTTCCTGAAGAGACTGAAAACCATTCAGAACTCAGCGGCCAGATTCATCCTTGACCTCCCCAGACGGACCCACATCACCCCTCACCTAAGGAAACTCCACTGGCTCCCCGTCTACAAGAGATGCCAATTCAATGTTCTGACTCACACCTACAAAGCCCTGCACAACCAAGGACCAGCTTACCTCAACCACTGCCTGAGCTTATATCAAACCTCCAGATTCCTGCGATCTGCCTCCCTCTCCCTCGCTCACACCCTTTCATTCGCGGAAGCAAAAGTGGAGGACGCACCTTCGCCTACCTCGCAGCGAAGTCCTAGAACAGCCTCCCCCTCCATTTCTAGACTTCACCCTCTTTTCAGGAATTCGAAGAGCCTCAAGACCTGGCTATTCAATTGATGCCAGATCTTAGCTCCTGGATACCCTCGCAGGTGATAGGCTGCGCTTTATAAATTCTATTTGATTGATTGATTTTTTGTAATTTTTAAGTGTGATGGAAACAAATATTTTAATAGGATCAAAAGAATCAAGGCACTTTACTTGGTGATGTGCAAATAATAAATATATTTACTGAAACTTGATTTCCACACATTATCGTGTATGCTATATAATTTTATCAGTTAAATTGTATATCTTTACAAATTTAGTGGCCATTGCAGTAATACATTTGTGACAGTGTGACCCAAAATGCACCACCGGCTACATACTACACAGTTACGACTCTCCCGCTGAATATATTTCCTACACTTTGTGTGAAGCTAGGATTTTTCAGAATCCCAATGACTTCAATGATGTAACATTGATGTCAGCACCCACACTGAAAATTGTTACAGCACCACTTGTGCAAAGGTGCTGAACTATGTACCGAAGTTCAGTTCTCATACAAACCCAGCCAAGTATTCCGAAGCAAGACTCCGAGTGAACCTTCCAGTATTATATGCTGCTGTGTTTTTACTTTACAAAGACATTTTAACAGAGAATGTGCTCATTATGCACAATCATCCTAATTGTTTATGATTTTCACACGTAACAGCCAGAGCTGCCGACTCCGGCGCTGGGGAACCAGGCTCTAGTCTTGATATTGGCTCTGGGCAAATCATTTACTCGCCAGTGGTTAAAGTAAAATGAATCAGACCTTATGTAATGTAATATGGTACTCATGGAAAACGCTCCAATGCCCTTGGACAGTGTTCACACTATAAAAAACTGCAATATATATATATATATATATATATATATATATATATGTTCCCAAAAGCCCCAGAGCTTTAAAGACGCACTCCGTGGGAAATTGTTCACCTGAACCTTTATTGACACAGCAGCGGCTCTACGGACCCGCAATTACAATCCCTGGCGCGTTTCAGTGCACACCTGCACCTTAATCATAGGGAAAGGCAAGTTGGAACACCAGGATTGGACTGCCACATCTTTTCCCCTTCTAATGCATGTTTTCTCCAGTGAACAGGATGCTGGGAGCGGTAGTCCTCAACTCTTCCCCTTTGGTGGGTCCCGTGTCCAACAACAGTTACTTCATGACGACGATACCAATACTCATTTGTTCCACGTTGACATGCCATCAAATTGATTAACTATGCTTCTAAATTTTCATCTGTTTCTTGAATTTTCTCCACAAATTCTTTCGCAGAAAGAAGTGATTCATGAACTCCAGTTTTAAGTATATGATTCACTGCATACAAGAGAGAAGACAGATCACTTTCAAACAAAAGGTGAAATATGTATGGAATGCACTTGTCGAAATCTAGGATCTTCAGAATATAATCTTGTTGACCGATATTCTGAAGCTGGAATCCGTACAGGTCGGTCATCATATTGTCCACCTTCTCCAGTAGGAAACAACTGTGGAAAACAACGAGCTTCCAAGCTTTTCTCTCATACACTCATTGGAGTTCCCTGTGCTTTTTTCATTTGAAATAACTCAATGCTACTTCCTATCACCTCTTTTGAATGCAAAGGACATATTGTATAATGTTCATAAATCTCTTCAGTCCTTGACTTGTCCACTTTCTCAATTTGACCACTTGAAATTTCAAAATCATCTTCTAAACGTATTACCTGTTCATCCACATTCACATTTTTGTAATAAATATTGTTCTCTATAAGATATAAGGTAGCCTTTTTAACTTTATTAACATCCACAAATTCTTGCCATATTTTCTGACTCCTTGTGGGTACACCATTTACTAAAATAACTACTGCCTCATCTTTCTCTCCAGCAATAGTTTCAATATTTTTCTTAAAATCCAAAGGTAAGTACACCACTCTTCCTTTCAGCCCTCTTTGCAAGTCTGTTGGTGGCAGTTTACCTGTTTTAGGCTCCATCCGAATTATAGTTTGAAAAGGATGAACAGATTGAATTAGAACTGACTCATATGTATTCAATTTGGCCAGCTCCTGCGGAATAGCTACTAACTCCAACTTATTATGCACTGCTCTAGCAGGCATTTTGTTCTCTTCTAATTTGTTGTAACAACATTTACATATACGTTGATCACTACCTAACTCAAATCGACCTTCAACAAACAAGTAAGTTGCAAATTCTTCCCACTTACCATTGTTCTCCTTTTCACTTTTCAAATACAAATCAACATTCCTACTTTGACTTTTATAATGAGTACGTCCACAACAAACACAAACATAGTTTGGCATTTCAGAGCACACTACATTAAACTTTCCAATTTCTTCTTCAAACTGATCAGTGCTAATAACTTTCTCATCTCCTCCAGTATCTGTAATTGTCAAACTTTCACTTTCTATGATCTGCTCTTCTGAACCAAAATATTGCATTTTAATATCATCACACTTTTTTTGAACATCTGATAAAGTACCATATAAAAGACTTCCATTCAGTTCACTTAAACTTAATGCAGGACTTTTTACATAGTACAGTTTCTTTACAAAGTTCCGCATTTCTGAATGGTGTACTGCTAACATCCTCAAATGATGAAAAACACTTTTACAAACTTTTCTTGAAAGACAAGCCAGAGAATGCCCATACTTCTCAGTAAATGTTCTTACATTACATGGATCTAGTCCTTGTAACAACTTAATCTTCTGTTTTATACTTTTCTGAGTATATTCTCGTAGCAAATTTCGCATTTTATCAATGGATTCCTGTTGAATACTACAAATGCTACTACAACTCCACTGATACACAGGAGCTTGTGAACGTTTCCCTTGCACTTCTTCAGCTATTAACTCTTCTGCACTTTTACCAACCATTTCCTCCTTTGGAAGAGGAACGCCATCCTGAACTTCATAGCAACGACCTCCAGTATCAACTGCAAATGATAAACTATTTTCTTGAAAGCAACTTTCCTCATTAAAAAAAGGCTCAGTACTAGAAGTATGTCTCCAATGTCCACTAAAGATTTTACAAAAGTTGGTTCTGTTCACAAGTCTTTTTTTTCTACTTTTGCCTTTCAATACTTTCACTATTTTATCCAATACTTTCAATCTCTTTAAAATCAAAATGAACAACTTCTGTTTCAAATTGAAAGCAGTATCCACTATACTTTCAATACGCTGTTTCTCTTTGAATTAGAACATTCTTCTCTTATATTTGCAGCATGTTTTCAATAAATTCTGAATCACTCTAGATCGAAAAAGTCTCTGACGAATTTCTTGAAATTGTGTTTGTCTCCGAGTACCAGATACTATTTCTTTATCATCCTTCCTTTTTCTCGTATTTGAAATTGAACTCTGCTTCAACTTACTTGAAAAAGTCTTCTTTTTGCTTTGTGTGATGTTTTTATCATTAAATGTTCGTAATATTTTTTTCAAAAATGGTCTTTTGCTTTTACTCGAACAAACAGTTTCTCTACTACTCGCATTTTTCTACTTCAAGATCTTTCTTTTTGGTCAAATATATATTTTTCTTCTCCTTTCTATTTTTTCACTTCTTCGAGGCATTTCCATATTTCAATCCAAACAAAATAATTTTCTGAAAAACAAAAAATTGATTCAATTATTTTTCACATTTCTTGACTATGTTAAAATAATACCATACAATTGGAAAACTTCCACTAACAACTTCCAGACCCAGTGCTGCAACGTGATGGAGCACGACAGATGAGCACTAGGATGACAAGTAGTGCCATGGAACATACAGCAAGTATTTATTTAATTATTTACATACTCCTTTACAATGTATATATAACTGCACTACCTCATACTATTCACCTCTCCGCCACACCCCACCACCCCACACCACTTTCTCTGCAACCCACTGCACACAAATTTATAAATAGTATTTTTTTAAATTTTAATTTATGTACTTAGAATGATATTATCAACCAAACAGCACACATAAAAATTTCCACTATTACCTAACAATTTTATCAACAACTTCGCAAAACAGAACACTGCACCCAGGGCTTTAACTGGAGGGGGTGTCTGTGGGGATGTGACCACCAGCAATTTATTTTTGGGAGCCTCGAAACGGGTCTTTATAGGGCTCTATTTTCCGACCTCACAAACGTAATCCATTTTTTTTTCTTTATTGCACTACAGTGACACTGTGAGAGCATGCACATTGCTCACTACTTAGAAGTGCAGACATCATGCCAAGTGACTCGCATTGTAGGAGAAGGGAAATCCTTTAAAGAGAGCCATTTTCTCTCAGTATTTCCCTTCTCTTTTTGCAACGTACCAGCAACATCATCGTGGGGTGATTAGCAGACAGACACCATGCGCGCAACGCCCATTGCCCCGCACTCTCTGACACAGCTTCCCGGGCGCACACACAGAGCCGCACCCGAGTACTTCACCGGTCTTCAAAACAGCATTTTTTTGTAAAGGAGACTGTTCTTTTTCACCCCTTTTTACAACCCCTACATGCCCACTCTTTCTATTGCTGAAAGAATTAGGCTCCCCCGAAACTCCCCTCTGGTTGCTCCTCTGCAAACGACCACAACAAGGCAACTCCAGCACGAACCTGCTCTCACCTTACACACGGTCTTGTTTTAGTGCTATGAAAACACACACTTTGCCTGCCTCACTTAGGGGGCATATGTATCAAAACCCGAATTTGCGATTCTCAAATAGCGATTTTTTGAGAATCGCTATTTGAGAATCGCAAAATGGGATGTATTTAAAATATCGCTAATATTTAGCGATTTCTTAAAATTCCTTAATTGCGATTAGCAAATTGCGAAATCGCAATTAAGGAATACCTGCCCATTCATTTCTATGGGCCAGGAGACCCATAGGAATGAATGGGAAGTAATTCTCAAATTGCGATTCGCAATTTGCTAATCGCAATTTGAGAATAATTTCAAAGGTGCAAGGGTGTCAAGATGACACCCTGATGCACCCCTGAAATCAGCATGTGTGGACATATGGCGCACATACATGCCCTAAGGGCATGTATGTGCGCCACGTGGCACTTATTAAAATTTAAAAAAGTGCATTTTTAAAAGAATTCGCAAATTACCACCAACTAGAAGTTGGTGGTAATTTGCGATTTCTTAAGGATTTTTCGCAAAACTTCGTTGCCTGTTACATTTCATTTAAGAAATCGCAATTTGCGATTTCTTAAATGCTTACGAAAAGTTAAGAAATCGCAAAATTAGCTATTCTTTAAATTTGCGCTGAAAAATGGCTCATACATACCGTTTAGCGATTTTTTTATTCGCAAACGCTGTTTTTTGCGAATCGCAGCGTTTGCGAGAAAAAAATCGCTTGATACATATGCCCCTTAGTTCTCACACCCCCTCTTTAATATGAACATAAAAGCTTTCCAATTACTTTTATATTCCTATACTGTACTTCACATGGAAATATAGAACTCAAGGTTCTCACCACCCCAAATTAGCTCTCTGGTATAATTTCTCAAATAGAAGAAGTACAGGTATTCAGTATCTGTCAGTCACGGCCACTTTAAAACAGTGTACCTATAAACAACTCGACAAAACGTTATGTTTCTAAATTAACGTATTACACTTAAAAGCGCCTTTACATATCTTTCGCTAGATGTACCTTTGTTTAAAACACCACCAGAAAAGAGTGTAGAAGTATGCTCCACAAAGAGTAGCTCAAAGCTTTGTTATTCTTTATTAAAAAATCTGCCAGTCAATGCTTTTCGCAAGCCTTTTCAACGCCTTAAGAGGGTAGCTGGATGAGTATAATACGGCGTATTTAAGATCCGGGGCGGAAGATGCACGGAAATAAGACCGAATATTTGAATAAAGGGCGAGTGGATGCATGGCCAGATGTATCAATGGATAGATACATAGATCAATGTATCAATGTATGGATGGATGGAAGGATAAATGAATGCAAAGACCAGTACTTACGATAGACGGGTGGGCTGATAAATGCTTAGGATTGATTCTGGGACAGATATATCTATGCATATATAGGCTTATCGCTGCATGAATGGCACAGTGCTTACTATAGGCGAGTGCGCTCATAGATGCTTAAGATAAGCGGACAAACAGATTTATGTATATATATATATATATATATATATATATATATATATATAAGTAGGAATATATCCATCAATTAAAAGATGGTTGAATGGCGCAGTGCTTAGGATGCATGGATACTTTGCTTTAATTGGGCCGGGTCTGGGGACCGGCACTTATTTTCAGGCAGCCTCCAAACGACTCTCTACCAGGCTCTATTTTCGGCCCTCTCAAATATAGTCAATTTTTTTTTTTATTACACTGCAGTGACAGCATGCACATCAATGTACGCATGCGTATTTTTCTCACCACTGAGAACTGGAGACATCACGCTAGGTTACCCACGTTGTAGAAGAGAGGGAAATCCTTTAAACAATGTTTTTTTTCCGAACCTACGATAATTTGAGAGGATTTTCTAAAGCACACAATGATACTTATCTTGATTTAGACCACGCCCCAACTTGCATAGAGACACCCCTTTAAGAGCTTTGCCCCACCCTTTTAGAGCACCCCCACGTTTTTTCTCCCACTTAGAACCCTAACTACACCAGAGTAACAAACAAACAGTGTAACCTTCCATTAACATCTACAATGGCACCAAGTTTCATAATTTTCCATCAACGCTATCAGCCTTCTACCACAGTACAAGAGTGCCTATCAGCACGAAGATGTCTTATCCACAGAAATGTTGTGTAATTTCTGTACTTGTCTGCTGGAACACTCATCACCAAAATGTATTAAAACATGGGAATTTGCCAGAAAAACATATACCATACCATAAAGCGATTCATAAATGGGCACACTGCCACTGCACCACCCTCTTCCCCATCCTTCCTTAACTTTACAAAATTAAAGAAAGAGCCACACCAAACCTAGTAAACACACTATACCAATACAAGAACTTAATTTCAACAACCATCTACCAGAACGCTCATGAGCAAAGCGTATTAAAACATACAAATTTGCGGGTAAAACATATACCATGCCATAGGTCACTTTATAAGTGCTCCCAGTGGTACTACATCACCTTCAGTAGCTTGACATCTGCACGTTACAAAATTCTGTGTTTTAATCAGAAACATACCTACCTCCCCCACACCCACCCCCGCCCTTCTTTAACTGTCCGAAATCAAACAGAAACCCCCACCATTAATGGTAGTGCCACTATACCCATACACAGGCTTAATTTTAACAGGTGTGTGCCGGAACACTTATCAACAAAAAGTATTCAAACATGCAAATTCGCAGGAAAAACATAAACAATACCATTGCACGGTTAATAAATAGGCCCACTCAAACTACATTACCTTTACTAACTACACATGCCCACGTTACAAATGTCCGTCTTATAATCAGCAACATACGCACATCCCCCACCCCCACCCATACCCATGCTTACCCTTACGAAATCAAACAACGAGCCCCTGCACTCCCGTTACCGCCACTATAGCCATAGATAGACTTAATGTCAACAGGTGACTGCCGGAACGCTCATCAGCAAAAGCTATTAAAACTTACAATTTTGCAACTCAAACATACACCATACCATAAGACGGTTTATAAATAGTCACAGTACCACTACACCACCTCAACACCCGCCCTTGCTTAACTTTACGCAATAAAAGAAAGAGCCCAAGCAAACGTAGAAGCGCCACTATAGCCATACACAGCCTTAACTTCAACAGATGTCTCCTGAAAAGCTCATCAACAAACCTTATTAAAACATGCAAATTTGTGGGTAAAGCATATACCATGCCATAGGGCGCTTTATAAGTGCTCCCAGTGGTACTACATCACCTTTAGTAGCTCCACATCTCCACGTTACTATATTCTGAATTTCAAACAGCAACATAACTACCTCCCCCACACCCACCCCCGCCCTTGGTTAACAGTACGAAATCAAACAGAAACCCCCCATTCCTAGTAGTGCAACTATACACATACACAGGCTTAATTTTAACATGTGTCTACCGGAACACTTATCAGCAAAAACTATTCAAACATGCAAATTGGCGGGTAAAACATAAACCATCCCATAGCACTGTTTATAAATGGGCCCAGTGAAACTTCATTACCTTTAGTAACTACACATGCCCACGTTACAGATATCCGTCTTATAATCAGCAACATACGCACCTCCCAAACCCCCACCCATCCCTTGCTTAACCGTACGAAATCAAACAATGAGCCCCAGCACTCCCGTTACCGCCACTATAGCCATACATAGACTTAATGTCAACAGGTGTCTGCCGGAACGCTCATCAGCATAACCTATTAAAACCTGCAATTTTGCAACTCAACCATACACCATACCATAAGACGGTTTATAAATAGTCACAGTACCACTACACCACCTCAACACCCGCCCTTGCCTAACTTTACGCAATAAAAGAAAGAGCCCCAGCAAACGTAGAAGTACCACTATAGCCAAACAGAGGCGTAATTTCAACAGATCTCTCCCGAAACGCTCATCAGCAAAACGCATTAAAACATGCAAATTTGCCACTAAAACATATCCCATGCCATACGGCGCTTTATAAGTGCTCCCAGTGGTACTACATCACCTTTAGTAGCTCGACATCTTCACGTTACTATATTCTGTGTTTCAATCAGCAACATAACCACCTCCCCAACACCCAACCCTGCCCTTCCTTAACTGTACTAAATCAAACAGAAACCCCCACCATTCCCAGTAGCGCCACTATACCCATATACAACGTTAATTTTAACAGGTGTCTGCCGGAACACTTATCAGCAAAAAGTATTCAAACATGCAAATTGGCAGGTAAAACATAAACCATCCCATAGCACGGTTTATAAATGGGCCCAGTCGAACTACACCACCTTTACTAGCTAGACATCTATATGTCACGAAAGTCGTTTAAACACTCTGTAGAATGTATAGCAGGGCATGGGGAGAGTAAACAAAGTTCTAATTCCCAAACTTTTGATACACAGTCCCTTTACTGTATCTATATTAAAGATCTTAAAATGGAATGAATAAATTGACGAGTGTCTCAAAAGGGATAGTGAAGCTCACCATCAGTAAAACACGAACCACTTCAACACCTACATATATCCGCCACAGCGATACACCTGACAAATAGTATCACTTGTAATCACATGTAGTTCTCTAATGTCAACAAACTCATACAGAAAATATACCGCACATTTACATTTTCTTTTATCTCTCACGCATTTATAAAACATGTCTTCTAAAGAAGCACGCCCAACTACTTCTATTCCATAAGAACAGACAATAATTAATACGTTTACTACCATATATTTTAGTATATCTACCTTTTTATTATTCACTAGTCAGAAACTACAAAAACTATTAACTATACCCAAATGCAAACCAGAAACCATGGGCCATATTATCAAGGACGGCGTTAATATTATCGCCGCTTTAGCGGCAGGAAACTGCCGCTAAAGAGGCGATAATGGGCTTGATAATATGCCCTTGTGAATTCCCATAGAAGCCCATGTACCGGTGTGAACGCTAAAGCGGCGATAATTTTAACGCCGTCCTTGATAAAATGGCCCCATATTCTTATTATTTCTCAATCTACCCTGACTTACATTCAAACCTACCTCTCAGTGTCAAATATAAGACCACCTGCCCACATAACATTTCTGCATTTTGTTTTATCGCTTTTAACTTAATAACACATACGTCTCCTACCACCACCCCCACCCCACTATTTCCACAAAAAGTATCAGTTGCAAACGTGCAACATTTTCTTTATCTCCCCGTATACATTACAAACTCAAATTAACGCTGTACCTCATTTTCAAAACAATACAGTCCTATAAAGATGACAAACTACACTTCTTCTCTGTGAAAAATTCCTAAACATATATAAAATAGTTATATAACAACAGCTCAAATTGTATGCATATTTCACAAACAATATCAAACACCACACTTTACTAAGACTATATTACTTTGAAATTACAAATACTTTCAAAATTAAAAACATCACCTCAAATAATTAATCAATACTATAAAACACATAACACATAACACACCTTGTTCATTTCGAACTCACCTTTGTAGTTGTTATCCAGATTTCAAATGACACACGCATACAATTCTCTCTTTCTCACATAGTAGATATAAAGCTCCGACTTCATCAAGAATGAAACCAGAAATGGCACAATTTCTCTGTCGCTCCACACTTAAATACATGTAAAGAACAAATCAGAGTACTTCATTCCTTCAACGACATTCCAAAACTTACCTCCATTGGTTAATTTAGAATTTTCCTTCCGAAAAGCTTTTTATTATTCCGCGCCACATACAGGTCACAAGTTCAACCTATTTTATCACCACACTTTCCGGAACCTTCTACGACACCTGCAGGATAAACGTTCATATATTTTTTTTTTAACCTAACGATATACTTTTGCAACATTTTATTGAACATTCAACGGCACATGCACGTTAAAAGTTTACAATAGGGGTCAGTAGTTCATCAGCTTTATTACCAACTCCAGCAGCACCACACCTTACGCCCCAGCACCATCAGACCCTTAGAGCCTCCCACCCTACCGATCCGAAGCAACCAACCTCATCTGTGGCGTACCCCAGGGCTCATCCCGACGCTGTTCAACATCTACATGGCCCCCCTCGCACAAGTGGCCCGCCAACACGACCTGAACATCATCTCCTATGCCGACGACACCCAGCTCATCCTCTCCCTCACTAAGGACCCGCATACCACCAAAACCAACCTCCACGAAGGTATGAAGGCCGTCGCCGAGTGGATGAGGAGCAGCTGCCGGAAGTTGAACTCGGACAAGACGGAAGTCCTCATCCTCGGCCCTACCCCGTCTGCCTGGGACGACTCCTGGTGGCCAACAACTCTAGGAACAGCACCGACGCCCATGGACCACGCACGCAACTTGGGATTAATCCTCGACTCCTCCCTCTCCATGTCCAAGCAGGTCGGCGCCGTCTCCTCCTCCTGCTACAACACCCTCCGCATGCTTTGCAGGTTCTACAAGTGGATCCCGATTGAAACCAGAAGAACGGTGACCCAAGCCCTCGTCAGCAGCCGGCTGGACTACGGCAACGCACTCTACGCAGGAATTCCGACCAAACACCTACAGCGACTACAACGCATCCAGAACGCCTCGGCCCGCCTGATCCTCAACCTCCCTTGATGCAGCCACATCACCCCCCCACCTTAGAGACCTTCACTGGCTCCCCATCAACAAGAGGATCACCTTCAAGCTCCTCACCCACGCACACAAAGCACTCCACGACTCCGGACCAGCCTACCTGAACAACAGACTCAACTTCTACACCCCCGCCCGCCAGCTCCATTCTGCCAGCCTTGCCGCCGTTCCACGAATCCAACGTACCACCTCCAGAGGCAGATCCTTCTCCTTCCTCGCTGCCAAGACCTGGAACACCCTCCCCACCCACCTGCGGCAGACCTAGGACCTGCTCACCTTCAGGAAGCTCCTCAAGACCTGGCTCTTCGAGCAGTAGCAGCAGCCCCCCCCTCAGCGCCTTGAGACCCTCACGGGTGTGTAGTGCGCTTTATAAGTTGATTGATTGATAGGAGTCAGTGCTTTCCACTTTCCAAATACCAAATTCATTTCATACACACAAATTTACCTTCGCACTCCCTATAAAACACCCCCTAAGCACCATACACAAGTTATAATGCTCAAAACAAAAGTTCCTCCAAGTAGCTACAACTACATGCTGACACTAATTGCACAGAGCACATGACTTCACTGCATATGACACACAGTTTGGTCTCACGCTTTCATTCCCGAGTCCGGCAGAAGCTCAGCTTAGCAGCATGAGACTCTACACACTACCTCACATATTTTCCGTACCCCAGAACTTTCAGACCAGTACGGGTCAGTAGTTCGTCCTAGTAGTTATAAACACATGCTGACACTACTTCCACAACTGTAGTGCAGCGGCCACGACACATGACTTCACAGCATAAGACACACAATTTAGACTCACGTAAAATCCCCGAGTCCCGCACCACCTCACCTTACCAACATCACACTCTAGGCAATACCTCACTTAATTTTTGTAGCCTAGCACTTTCACACCGGTAGGTATGATTAATTCACTTCGCACCCCCTCTATAGCACACCCTAAACACCTCACAGAGGTTACAATGCTCCTACCCTCCTATTTCCCACTTTTTTCGCCCTTTTTTCCTCTTACTCGCTTCAACGGAATCACAAAATGGCAGCCAACACTTCCTCCTTCCATGAGACTCTAGACAATACCTCACATATTTTCCGTACTCAGGACTTTCACACCACTACGGGTCAGTAGTTCATCCTAGTAGGTATAAACACATGCTGACACTACTTCCACAACTGTACTGCAGCGGCCAGGGCACATGACTTCCCAGCATAAGACACACAGGGCCTCATGTAGGTAGCTAAATACCGGTCGGTAACGGCCGAAATTCGGTAAATATCCCGTTACCGACCGGTATTTAGGCATTTGAGATGTAGGAGGCATGATTTAAGGATTCGGTAATTTACCGATTCGGTAAGGGATCGGTAAAATACCGAATCGGCAAAATACAGATTCGGTAAATTACCGAATCCTTAAATCATATGTAGGGAGCACTCAAGTGAGTGAATTTCAGTAGTAAGGATTCGGTATTTAACACCAACTACAGGTTGATGTTAAATAACGAATACCTTTCAAAAAGCTAAATTTGGCTGCTTTAAAAGTGCCGTGTGGCAGACATACATGCCCTTAGGGCATGTATGTGCGCCACATGTGCACAGATGCACGAATCAGGGGTGCAACCGGGTGTCAATGTGACACCCTGCCACCCATGATTATGCTTCCCCTATTACCGATTCGGTATTTACCGAATCGGTAATAGTAAATGTGTGGTCTCACGCTTTAATACTCGAGTCGCGCACAAGCTCACCTTAGAAACATCACACACTAGCCAATACCTCACTTAATTTTCGTAGCCTAGCACTTTCACACCGGTAGGTATGATTAGTTCACTTCGCACCCCCTAAACATCCCACAGAGGTTACAGAGCTCGTACCCTCCAATTTCCCACTTTTTTTGCCCTTTTATTCCCTTACTCGCTTCAACAGAATCACAAAATGGCGGCCAACACTTCCTCCTTCCATGAGAGTCTAGACAATACCTCACATATTTTCAGTACCCAAGACTTTCACACCACTACGGGTCAGTAGTTCATCTTAGTAGGTATAAACACATGCTGACACTACTTCCACAACTGTACTGCAGCGGCCAGGGCGCATGACTTCACAGCATAAGACACACAGTGTGGGCTCACGCTTTAATACTCGAGTCGCGCACAAGCTCACCTTAGAAACATCACACACAAGCCAATACCTCACTTAATTTTCGTAGCCTAGAACTTTCACACCGGTAGGTATGATGAGTTCACTTCGCACCCCCTCTATAGCACACCCTAATCACCCTACAAAGGTTACAGTGCTCCTACCCTCCTCTTTCCCACATTTTCCCCCCTTTTTCCCCCTTACTCGCTTCAACGGAATCACAAAATGGCGGCAAACACTTCCTAGTTGCAAACGCTCGCAGCCAATCAGCAGCAAGCTCGTGCTCGTAACGCCTCAGCCAATCAGATGGCAGAATTTCCAAATATCGATATCTGTACATTTCGATATTTCTCAAAAACTACTGAACGGATTTACACCAAATGAACAAAAGAATGCTTTCTAGACCAAGACCCTTCTCCCTGCCAAATTTGGGGTAATTCCGTTCACCCGTTCGACCTGTAGCCTTGTCTAACGTTTCCTATGGAAATTAACATTGAAAAAACACGTTTTGGGACCCCCCTTTTTCTCGGCTCCCCCTTCACGAATCACCCCCATACTTCCAACATAGGAGCTGATCTCAACAAAGAATTAGTTTTTATAATTTCACGAAGATTCATCAATCGGGGCCAAAGTTATTGCGAATTGAATGTTGCCATTATCCTATAGTAACTAGGTCCTACCTATAACTACCTACTGGTGACCGCCAGTAGGTAATATGTGTGTATATATATGTATATTTATATGTCTGTATATATATATGTATATAGATAGATAGATAGATAGATAGATAGATAGATAGATAGATAGAATGCACATAATAAAAATCTAGAGTTTTTAAAATATTATGTGGTGGACACCATCTTGCCATTAAGAAGGGGAGGTAATCGTGAGGCCCGCTTACGTCTATTGGAAACTAGGTATATCCTAGAATTAGACACAAAGACACCATCTGGTATGAACTCCAGCGAGGATTTTTACACCTGCCTGTAATATATTATACTTGAGATTCCTTGTTTGGTCTATTTGCACATATACACGATTATCTGACAAGTATTTTATATTTGCTTTTATGCGTCCTCTTTTATTTAGTCTTCTAAATATTTAGCCCTTTGCACTTTAAGTAACTTGGGTGGCATTGTTAGGTTACACAGTTAGCAGTAGCACTTTGACAAAATAATAGAAGAGTTGAGTTGATGCCCACTTATGGCTGTATTAATTTGCAACGACGCTGCAAAGATACATATTATATCGTGCAGAACTTGTCTTAAATCTTATTATCAGATCAAGTCTTAAAATGTTTACAGTTGGTATCAACATATTTACATGTCATTAACTGTTTTTACTTTTCTGCTGATTGTTTAATTACCTGCCTATCTTTAGCCAGAAACTGGTCCCAGGATGCTTGTTTCCAGTCCAGGGAAGACATGGCTTGGCAGTTCGGGCTGGACTGTTCCCATGAGGCACAGGGTCAGACTGATTTGCATATGGCCATGTCTGATCTGGGGTGGCGGAGTGAGCTAAAGAATGATGATGGATTAAACCCATATCAGTTGACTGGGGGTGAGTGCTAGCAATGTTCAACACTCCGTCCATCATCCCCTTTGGTTTTATCTTAAAAATACGCCTTATATTGCGTTTTTTAGATGAAGTTTTTGGCGAAACCTTTTTTAACATATTGAAATGTTTTTGTAAGGATTTTTTTTTTTTTAAACAGATTTTATTTGTTAGAGTGATACATACAATGCAGAGCTCTGAGTCCCAGAGACAACTGCCGCATATAAGATACAAAAGTTGGACTTTGACAATTTTACACATTTATGTAAAGGAAAATATAAAAGGCAATACAAATAAAATCAATCCCTGCAAAACAACCAACATCCACCCCTCCGTCCCCAACCCTCAACGCACCGTCTCCTTATTCCGGAATAGTATATCACTGACCCAAACTGCCATTAATCTACACTAGGACTCAATGACCACAATACCGTCTCCTGCCACGCACCCGCAAGCCACTCAGGAGAAAGCGTAAGCTATGTGAAAGGCCAACAGGCTACCCCGGGTCAAGGCCCCGCCCCCCCTGCGGCAGCACCAGCTCCAGACCCCGATAATCTGCCCAGCGCTTCCAAATTTTATAATGTTTCCGGGGGCACACTCTAGCTTCAAAATGGGAACTTCAAGACCTATACAGAAGTCCAGCCCATTTTTCCAAGTCGAAACGGAAGGGGCAACCACCGCCTTCCAGGCTCTAGCTATGTCCCTCTTCGCTAAAGTAAAACCAAGAAGCATGAGATGTCTCTTATAAATATTGCCCCCGATCCCTTCCATCACATCACAAGCTTCTGTGAACTAGGAAGCTCCCAACCCAATACTTCAGAGAGACAAGCCAAAACCCCCTCCAGAATCATGCTAGCGCTATGCAGTGCCATATAGTGTGCACCAGGGTCCCCTCCTCGTGCCCACAACGGAGACACACCGAGGAAGCCACCAGGCCCGCCCTCCAGAGCCTAACCCTGGTAAAATAAACTCAATGGAGATATTTGAACTGAATCAACCGCAGGCTTATTGCAATGGCCGCCCCTCGTGGGGAAGCCAAGGCTTCCGTCCAGTCATCTTCCTCCATCTGACCCACATCTCCCTCCCAGGCCTCCCTCAAATGCTGCAAGGAGGGGTAACAGTGTGTGACCAGGGATTGATAAATTTTAGAGCTCATATGGTCTAGAAGGTCCCCCATAAATATCTTAGGCTCTATTGGGCTGAACTCTGGCAGCGAGGCCAGACCCTCCAACCTGGGGGAAATAGCATGCCTAAATATGCCTAGATATTCCAATACTGTCCCAGTCTCGAAACCCGGAGAGGCTCAGCAACTGTGGAAAGCGGCCATTGTGCCACAATAGGGTCTCCCGAGTCAATCTGTTCCACCAGCCCATCCTCCGCAACGCCTGCCTCCAAAGCTGAAAAACAATATGAGTGGCAGATGGAAGGGGGCGCCTCAGCTGAGCCGAATAGAGAAGAACATGGAGGGACAGATCGCCCATGGAGAGTCGCTCCACAGCATATGCCAGGTCCGCCCTATCCCCATACCACCACTCGTTTAAGACAAGTAGATGTGATGCTACATAATAAGACCAAATATCGGAGGTGGCCAGCCCCCGCAATATGTGGAGAGAAAACACGCCGGATTGCCACCCTCACCGCGCCACCATCCCAAAGAAACTGTCCCAAGACAGAATTCACCTGCCGGAACCACCGTGGGGGAATCGGGTAGGGATGATTCTGTAATTGATACAAAAGGCGCAGGAGTGCTACCATCTTGAAAATGGCTGACCGGCCGTTGATGTTCAGGGGCATGTAGGACCAGGTCTTAATATCCTCACGCACACGCTCCCATACTGGTGCAAGATTCCGCTCCCATGCCGTGGTGGGGGAGTCGGACAAATACACCCCCAAATATTTCATGCCCCCATACACCACCTGTACCAACGATGCCCAAGAGCCGAGCTCGCCCCGACCTCCCAATACCCACAGGGTGGACTTCCGAGGGTTCAAATAAAGACCCGATGTTTCTCCAAAAATCTACATGATGCGCAACAAGCGGGACCCCGTTCGATCTAGATTGTTAAGGAAAAACAAAACATCATCTACATATAGGGCAATGCGATCAGAGAGCCCGCATGCCCATTCAAAACCGCAAACCTGAGCGTCCATCCACACCCATGCTGCCAAGGGTTCCATTGCTAGAGCAAAAAGATACGGGGACAGTGGACACCCCTGTCTAGTGCCCCGTCCAATGTAGAAAGCAGAGGAGACGAAGCCCTCAACTCGCACCAAAGCCGTCAAATCAGTGTATAACAGGGTCAAGTAGGACAAGAAACGCGGTCCAATATTGAGCCGCCGCAGGAGCGCGAATAGATAGACCCAACTCAAAGAATCGAACACCCTGTCCATATCCACCAGCAAGAGCGCTGCCCGTTCCCCCAATCCCTGTACCGTCGCGACTGCCACGTGTGCCCGCCAGATATTGTGACGGGTTGAACATTGGGGCATGAACCCAGCCTGATCTGGATGTACCAGTAAGGCTATATGGGGGCGGAGGCGATTCGCCAATGCCTTAGCTAATATCTTGGCCTCCACATTTAGGAGGGAGATAGGGCGGTACAATGGATGGTGTTCTGACGGTCTACCGGGCTTGTGGAAGACCACTATTTGCATGCCTTCAATCTCTGGGCAGACGCCCCCGGTTCCTGGCCTCCTCCACCATCTTGCGGTAGTGGGGCCCCAGCTGCTGAAAGTTCTTTTTAAAAAATTTGCTCGGAAAGCCATTAGGGCCTGGTGCCTTGCCCGCGTTCAGATCTCCCAGGGCCACCCTCAATTCCTCTTCTGTAAGTGGACCTTCCATTTCTTCCCTGACTTCATCTGCCAGCGCCCTCGGCGGGAGATCGGGCAAGAAATTATCAATGACTTCCGGTGGGAGGCATTCCATGGGAGCATATAACTGAGCATAATACTCTGCAAAGCTTAGCCCAATAGCCGATGCGCTCGACAAGGGGAGTCCATCTAACCCCACAATGCCTGGGAGGGCCTGGGGGCGGAGCGAACCCTGACACAATTGATGTAACATTTTACCAGATTTATCGCCCCCCTTGTCTAAAAGGATATGTGAGTATTCCTGTTGCGCTAATAACAACTGATGCTGAGCCAGTCGCCCCTCCCTCCCCCGGCAGCGCGTCTCCAACTCAAGAATAGTAGCTTCCGCACGGACCAGGGCCTCCCTACGCAATCGTCGGTCAGCAGCACAAAAAGAAATGTCCACCCCCGAATGGTGGGCTTCAAGGCCTCCCAAAGAGTCCCCGCCCCTGAGACCGAACCCAAATTAATGGCCAAATATTGCTCAATGGCATCCTCCATTCGTTCCCTAAAATCCTCCTTCTGAAGGCTCCAGACGGATAAACGCCAACGAAATGTCCCACAGGCCCCCTCAGCTCGTATAGTGAGTGCCACTGGTGAGTGGTCCGAGAGTCCCTGCTGGAGAATATCCGCCTCCACCACCCTGTTGACAAAGACTCTAGGAATAAACAAAAAATCTAGGCGGGAATAAGAACCATGGACATATGTATAGCCCAGCGCAGTACCATGCATCCTGCGCCAGGGGTCAACCCAATCGAGACTCATCACTAAGGAGTGTAATTTAGTAGGATGGCGGGCCTCAGAGAAACCCCCCGACCTCCTTCTGTCCCTGGCCACATCCATCACGTCGTTCCAGTCCCCCCCAAAAACTGCCAGGCCCTCCGGTATATACGCCCACTGGGCCATAACTGTTAGATGGGATTTCTGGTTGGCTAGGGCTTGCGCCAAAGCCAGGCAGAAACCACCACTCTAGTCAGGGCTGGGGAGTTACACGCCAAAGATAACCCCTGCTCACCCCCTTGGTAGCTTGGCACGAGCAGACAGGCTTATCCCTGAGGCGATGTGTAAAGCGTTTGCGCGCGCACCCAGCAACAACACCCAAGGCCCACCACAAAGGAAACTCCACACAAGGTATTCTATAAAAATAACCTTTGTATTATACACAACACATTAGATAAAAACACACACTCTACAATGTGCCAACAGGCACGGGCAGAATTTACAAGGGATTATATGTACAGGGGACAGGGCCACATGGACCACTGTCAGGAATTAGCACTTAGAACATAGCACAAATCACCAATAGTAAACGTAGAACATAACACAAAGTAACTATAGAGCACAACCAGTAACTACTGGCGCAATAATGACCTCAGCGTCATCACACTAGCTTCAGGTATAAAACCTATCCTGCATCTATCACAGGGGCATAAATCACATTATGCAATCCTCATTAGTCTAAGGCATTAGACCTAACCACCTAAGTATAACTACACTAGGGGCGCACATCGCACAGGGAAGTACATTCTCCCTACCATCAACCTAAACAGGTAAAACAACCTCCTAGGCAGAACTAAACACATTTAGAGGTATAAGACACAGGGTGCGCAAAACATGCTATATACAGTACATTTCCTAGCACCCAAAAGCATGAACACAAGGTGCGCAAAACATACTACACCGTACATTTCCGAGCACCAAAATCACATCAGCGTGAATCGCAATAATACCTCAATCACATTAGGGCCCAGGTCGCACCAGAACCTAAACGTAGCAGCTGCCCACTACTTGCTGGGCAGCTGGGGACAAAGCACAGGGCCTAAATGCTGCAGCTGGCACTAAGTGCTGCGCAGCTGTGGAAGTAAAATGAGGCATGGGCCCTCCAATGGTCCTTGACACACTGTCACAACGTGGGAGCCATCAAGGCTCAAGAAACAACATGTCCCCCAGTACCGTGGAGCGCACTGGCGCTGAAGTGGATTGTGTCCCCAAATGCTTGAGCCTTCTCTGGGCTCCAGAATGACCATGCCCGCCTCGTTGGGCCTCTCTGGGCTCTAAAATCAATTGTGCCCCATCGTTGGAGCCACGCAGGCTCTGGAACCAACTTGCACCCAGGTGGGAGCCACTCAGGGCTCTGAAATACTTATGCCCCCTTTGGAGCGGACCGCTATCAGACAGGGCCGCCCCAGAACTCCACACACTGTGCCTTCACCGGCACTCCCCACACCAGCGGAGTCCCGCCCCAGCCCTGCTTCACTCACCGGGCTTCAGGCAGGACTCCTCTTCGGGAGGCGGCGGCAGCACTTGCAATGCGGCGTGAGGCTTCCCTCACTCCTGGGAGCCCCGCGCTGCCATCTTCACCCGGGCCCCCTCAGCTTCTGGGAGGCGGGGTGGGCACCCGTCCTCCCTCGGGTCATCCATTTCGGGGCTCCCATCGGCACACGGGAGCCCCGCAACGACGCGTGCAGCTTCCGGTTCCGCTGCGGCCCTTCCCCCGTCCCAGGCGGAGTTGCCTGACTTCCGGGGCGGCCGCGGCGGGACTTTGAGAGGCAATCTCGGCAGCAAAGTCGCGGGGTAGGCACCCGCGCATACAATTAAGTAAGTAAACGGGGTAGGCACCCGTATGGGACTTCAATAAGCGGGGTGGGCACCCGCATTAATTAGAAAATAAGAACGAAGACGCAGGGTGGGCACCTGCATACCAAAGGCAAACGACCAGCGGGGTGGGCACCCGCAAGGCGCCATGATGCGGGGGAATCCCTACAGTGGGGATCTCCTCAGGCAGTACGCAGCGGCGCGCTGCAAAGCTCCAGTGCTCCTTCAGGAGCCCAATTTCAGAGCTCCCAGGCGCTAGAAGGCTGTAACAAGCCTTGGCAAAGGGAAAAGTTATAAGCAGTCCTGGGCATCAGAAGCTGGAGCACAGCAGCTCCCAGCAAAGGAAAAAGGTCCAGTAAGTCCATCTGGCATCCTGGGGCTGGGCAGGGCCCAGGGAGGCAAGCCTTCCCCTGGGCCCCAGCAGCAGCACGCCCCTGGTAGATTCGAGTTAGAACAAGAACATTTTGTAAGGGGACACAGCCCCTTTTTATACACCAAATCCCTTTGTTCTGGGTTCAGGGTGAGGGGGAAAACCAGTCGCAGCTGGTTGGGGAGCAGCCTTGATGTGCTCAGCCCCTCACTCTATTCACTGGCAGGGCTAGGGTCGTCAGTCGCACCACAGGGGGCGGAGCCAGCATTGTGTGGGGAAAACCCTGCCCTATTCAGGTCCAAGGTGCAGTCCTCCCCAGCCATCAGCATGCTAATCTCACACTCACCACTGGGGCAGACCCAACCAGACTCCTGGAGCCAGGCTCACCAGCCAGCTCCAGCCAATCACACGCCAGACACACTGCACACAGAAGTGCCCACTTCTAGAAGTGGCACTTCCACACTAGGTACATGCACGCCGCACACATCATCGCGCAGCATTCAATCACACGAGTCCGCACATACCAAACTCGGGCCTGCACACCCCACGCATCAGGAACTACTAGGGACACATACATTCCCCATGCATTCCTATGGGAGGGCAGGCCTACCTCACCACATGCATTCAGCGTGCGTACTCACTTTACCCTGGGACACAGGGAAAGTGCGCAGAAACCAAAAATCACCACACCAAGTCACCAGTAAAAAGCAAAAAAGTTCAGGGGTGAACCTGCCAGAAGGGCCAAGTCCAACAATAACCTTTTCCGCCAACCCCCAGGAAAGAGGCGGAGGGGCATAAACACTCCCCAGGACCAAAACCTCACCACCCACGGGGCTCTGCACAAACATATACCTGCCCTGAATATCCCCCAGGTCTTGACATGTGCATATGCAATTCTACGGTGTATTAAAATAGCAACCCCTCTGGAACCCCTCACGAATCCGGAATGAAAGACCTGTGTAAACCCAAAGCGCTGGAAACATAATGCCTTAGTCCCCATGAGGTGGGTCTCCTGCAATAACAACACATCTGCACGGGCACGCTTGGCCAATCTCAGGATAGACCCCCGTTTAATCTTGTCGAGTGCCCCTCTAATATTCCAAGTAAGGACTCTAATAAGACCGGAGGCCTCCCGTATGTTAACCGACATTCCTACGTCTTGTAGGTCCTATACAGTACCACGGCAGCATCAAAAATCTCACTCATAACACAGCAGAGTCCGGAACCCTGGTAGACAGCGCGGCAACCCCACAACCCCCCCCCCCCCCCCAAAAAAAAGACAACCCAACAACACCCTCCACCACCCTGTACCTCCAAAAACAGTGAAGTACCTGTCGCGGCAGGCAGAGCCGGCTGACCCCAACAGGAGGTCCCACCCCTCACCCGCCAATGGATCCCCAACACACAGCCCATTGTCTACTGGCCTCCTCTCCTTCCGTGGAGCCCCACGGAGAGACCAGCCATTACTCACGCTTCTCCAGTCTTATAAGGAACTTTCAGATTCGGAAAAGCACTTGGTCAACCTGCGTTCAGTCCGCTGAAGCACGTGGCAAAGAGACGGACCCCCTCGAGCCACTGCACCCGCAGACTGTGAGCGACGCCTGGACTTTGAGCGCCTTCCCCCTCTCCTCCTTGGCCTGTGCTGAAACCGGGCAGGCCCACCTGAGAAGGAGTCAGATTCTCTTCCTGGGGGAGAGTGCAGACGCAGCTGCACAGTTTCATATGGCCAGTGAAACACCTCCTCAGGTGTATCAAAAAAGTGGGTGTGGGACTGATACACCAACCGCAGCCGGGCAGGATAGAGCAGGGCGTAGGGAAGCTTGAGTTCATGATGGCGGGACTTAGCGGCTAGGAACGACTGCCGCCGCTGCTGTACAAGCTTAGTGTAATCTGGAAAAATTAAAATGCGTGAGTTGTCGAACATCAGCGGTTCCCTAGCCCGGGCTAGTTACAGAATCATATCCCTGTCGTGATAATTGAGGAGCTTGGCGATCACGGGCCGCGGACGGGCCCCTAAAGGGGGCTTCTGCATCAGGGCCCTATGAGCACTCTCCACCATGAAGCAAGCCGATAATTCCCCAGGGGGGGGGCAGCTCCCTAGCCAGTCCGTAAGAAACCGCTCCATATTCCCCTTTTCACATTCTTCCGGGAAGCCAACAAAGCGCAGGTTGTTGCGTCGCACCCTTCCCTCCGCGTCTTCCACTCGCGACGCCAGGCCCCGTTGTGTAGTCTCAAGAGACTAAACTTTCTGCTGCAGCGTAGCAACCACGTTCTCCACACCCGAGAGCCTCGTCTCCGTCATGCGGACGACCGCATTCCTCAGATCCTGGCGCAGGAGCATTATGTCGGAGCCGACCGCCCAATCTTGGCTTCCAGGGTGTCCCTGAATTGAGTAATGGCGGCCATAAGAGCCGCATTGTCAGGTACAGCACTCTGAGACCCCCGGGCGGCGCCGCTGCAGCCCTTTGGCCTGTAAACTTGTTTATAGTGCTCTGTTTAGTCAAGCCGCCGCCTGGCTTGTCCCTGGTCATAGTGGCCCAGCCGCTGCCCCCAACCCCGAATGAGGGACCTCCAGGGGGCGGAAATGCAGTCACTCCAATGACGGTCAAGGTCCCACTCTCAACGGCGTCCCAGTAGAGGCAGGCCACCCCACAGGCTACCACTCGTCTGGCCGTCCCTGTGGAGCCCCTCGGAGGCACCCCCGATGTATGTCCCTTGCCCAGCGGCCCGACACGACCGCCCAACCCCTGCTGTCACCTCCCCCTAAGGGAACAAGGAGGGCGGGGGCAAGGCAGGAAGGAAAGGAAGCGCCGGAGCCCCAACAATGGATGTAGGGGTGCTCCCCACCGCGACCCGACCAGGTTGCTGAAATACCAGATGTTCACCACCAGCTGCACCAAATAAATGACCCCAATAAGGTCAGTCTCACTGTCTGGCCGAAAATGGCTAGGCAGTCTGTGAGGGCCAAACGAAAGAGCCCAGCGGATCACGCCAACACCGTAACCTGCCTTTGGGCCGCTACTCGGGGCAATGCCACTCACACCAGAGCACCATCTGACTGAAGGCCCCCCCCCACGTGGCCCGATAAGACCACCGGGCCCCAGTAGGCACGAACACTCTGAGGAGGAGGGGTGGGGGAGAAGAGGCAATGCGGCCAGAGACACAGGCCACCACTGGGCCACCACCCCAGGCCGTGCAGCTGTACTCACTCGCTGGGCGCTGAGGAAGCTCCAGCAGTCCCGGGATCCACCCATCTACAAAGATAAATTTGCGGCACCAAAATGGCGGTCGCGCGGCCCACACCACACTGCGGCCCGGTCAAGCCGACCACAACAGCATCTGTGCCCTCGCAGGGACCGGAAGGCTGCCGGAATCTCGGAGGATGAGCCCCGCTCCGTATGTCACCGCCAAGGCCCAGCACATTGTCCACTCAAGGCCCACCTCCTCTGGTGCCGCCGTGGCAACCATGGAAATGCATCAGGGTACTACGCGACACCGCGGCTCCAGCCGGGGCCAGCCGCAATCGGGCTGCAGATGTCATCGATCACCGCCCTCCGCCATGAACCAGCTGTAGCTCCCAAATCCGGCTCTAGGGGCTGCCCTCGATGATCAGAGATGGCAAGATGGACCAGGGACCACATCCGATACCGGAAAGGCAGGATAAGTTAAGGATTTTGATGTGGCTGGATGGAGCACGCTCAGCTCACGTCCGCCATACTGGCACACCGCAAGGATTTTTAATTATTTATGCCATTACCTGTGTATCTATTGCAATGATTGAACTGTTGCAGCTATTGATAGTGTTACGACCGTGAAATAACTCTTCTATATCCATGTATCATGTGACAATTCACAAGTGATTGCACAAGAACTTTATTTAAGGGAAGGCACTTCGCATACGCGTTATGTGAACAAGACCTCTGGAAGGTCGAAACGCTTCGTGGCGAAGGTACTGGGCACACAAATAAAATCCTGAGCACTGAATTCTGGGTCCGTTTTCGTCATTTCCTAAAAATTGGACTGTGCACGGTGAATAATATATATATATATATATATATATATATATATATATATATATATATATATATATATACGTATCAAGGCTTATCAGCAGCAACATATCAGACAACCCCGTGGGAGTTCTTACAGGGGGGAGAAAGGCGAAAAAATTAATGAAAGAATGACTGTGGTAAATCTTTCCAAATACTCTTTTACTTAAACAGAGTTGGAAGTATTATCTTTAAGACTGTCTTTTTGTCCATCTTCTAGGTATAACTATACTGAAACACGTATTGATTTGTTCAATTTTGTAAGAAAGTTAAAACTAAAAAAATGGTTTGCTATCAACAAACCGCAAAGCATGCAGCATGTAAAACCTAACCCTTCGTCACTAACCACCAATGATATTGATACATTACATTCAGTTCATGAATTAGGCAATGTTGAACAATTTATCGATGACCCGTTTTTAAACCTGATCAATACTGACATTGGTATTGGAATGAGTTCTGGAACACATTTTAAACCCAAATCCTGTTTTTATTCCTCAAATTAATAATGATGTCATCAATTGCCTCGAAAAGAGTATGATCAAAGAATTGCAGAGAATTGAGAGAAATAATTCCAATGGTGTCCAGAATCTTAGAAAAACACACAGAGAGGCGTTAAAAAGTCTAGAAGAACGGACAGATATTGTAATAATAAAATCAGATAACGGGGGGAATGTAGTCATCTGGCCACTTCAAATGTATCTAGATGAGGGCTACAAACAACTGGAATATATAGATAAGTATTGCCTTACATCTAGAAGTGTCTATGAGAAAGCCAACAAAGATGTGTTAGATAAATTAATAGATTGGCGGGACCAAAGCATGCTTGAATGGTACGAATATCTATTCTTAATATGCAAAGATCCAAAAATGCCAATGTTATATCTTTTACCGAAAATACACAGAGATGCCATCACCCCCCCTGGAAGACCAATTGTATCCTCAAGAGGAAGTCCCCTTGAGAATATATCTAAATACGTCAATTATTTCCTGCAACCTGTGGTACAAGGCTTACCGTCCTACATCAAGGATACAGGTGACTTCTTGAGAATTATTAATGGTGTCACTTGGAATGAAGATCATCTTTTGATGAGTATGGATGTGTGCAGCCTGTACACGTGTATCCCGCAGAATCAAGGAATTGATGCATGCAGGCACTTCCTGAAAGGAAGATCGCTTTCTTTTTTGCTCCACATGGAAATGATTCTGGAGATGATTTCAATCTGTCTTAAAAACAACTTCTTGCTTTTTAATAATCTAATGTATAGACAAACCCAGGGAACGGCGATAGGAACTTGCTTCGCCCCCAGCTTTGCAGGTCTTTACCTCGGCTGGTGGGAGGAGCAAGTTGTCAGAAACACCAGACCGTACAAAGACCATGTCGTCCTCTGGGCCAGATATATAGACAACATCTTATGTATTTGGCATGGAAATGGAATCGAAGCACAGGAATTTGTAACTCTACTGAACGACAATTCACTAAATTTACAATTCACAAGTGAAACTAATATCAACACTATTGAGTTTCTAGATTTGAAACTAGAGATTAAAAACAACAAAATAACAAGTAAACTATTTAGAAAAGCCACGGCAGGTAATAGTTTATTGCATGCTCAGAGTTGCCACACAAAAAACCTCATTCACAGTATTCCGTATGGTGAGCTCTTACGAGCCAAAAGAAATTGCAGTACGGAAGAGGGTTATTCTATGGAAGAACAGGTTATGATTGAGAGGTTTCAGGCACTTGGGTACAGTAGATCTGTCATCAAGAATGCAACCCAAAAGGTAGCCAACCTTGAACGGGAGGACTTGTTAATCCCTAAAAAAGAAAATGTGAAGAAAGATGAACAAATACGTTTCATCACCACTTACCATAATCAAGCTTGGGAGGTACGAAGAAGTCTCCAAAAATTCTGGAAAGTGTTGAAGACTGATGAAGATCTCAAACAAAGTGTAGTAAATCATCCATCACTTACATTCAGAAATACAAAGTCTCTAAGAGACTCACTTAGTAGGAGCACTATTAGAGAAACCAAAAAGCCAAGTGTGTTGCAAGGCTTTTTTACTAACTGCAACAAATGTAAAGCTTGCAAATTCAGTCAAAGTTGCAAAACAGTAAAGATATGTAACGATAAGCCTGCATTTAAAATTCTGAAATATCTAACATGCAATACAGAGTACGTTATCTATGCTCTAAAATGTCCCTGCAACCAATTTTATATTGGAAGCACGATTCATAGAGCAAATAAGATGATTTTGGAGCACTTATCACTTAACAAAAATGACAAGCAATACTCAGTAGCCCGCCATTTTAGCTTGAAACACAACCAGAATGCCAATCTTTTAAAAATCTATGTCTTAGATTGTATACCCCAGAGAGAGAGAGGAGGCAATCGGACATTAGAATTAAGAAAGTTAGAGTAAAAAATAATTATTAAATACAACACCATGTGCCCCACAGGTCTGAACCTGGATGAAGAAATGTCAGTTCACTTAAAATAAATAAGAGTACCATTAGCTGCACCCGTACTGCATCAATGTTTTTTAAGGTTTTGTCGTAGTTTTTATTTTATCTTGTATTCAGTGTACAGTAGTTCAACTTTTAATTTAATTATCATTTGGTTTGTTGCAGGATATTGAAGCTGAGTGCAGACGAGCATATTTACCTTGCAAATTACTATAAGGAAGTCAAGTATTATCAGGATTAATGTTGCGCACTGGTGCTTGACAACAGATATGTAAATAACACGCTGTTTTTTGGTTTTATATAATCACTATTCTTTGTTATTACTATGAATTTAGCAATGTAAGGTCAATCAGTGGATCGGCTTATATAGTTCATGGTACACAGTACAGTTACCCACTTGGGTTGAATTGAGTGTAACTTAATCGATTCTTGCTTTATGCATGATCTTATTTATATTTTAAAAGTCTGACAGCGTAATATTTTATTTACCACAGTAAGGTAAACTCATGAACATGTTATTTGTACCATGTTACGGATTAATGGCCATTGAACTTGAAACAATATTGCGCTTTATGTTTGATAATTCACTTGAAACATTGTATTCCTGTTAGTTTACAATGACAGTTGACAACAGCTGTATCAGGGTTGCCATTTAAGCTCTGGCATAATTACTCCGCTTTAATTTCGAATGAGAACAGAAATGTCTCATAAAACAATGGTTTGAACGAAAACTTTATTGAATCCACAAACCATGAAAGTGTGTTTACTGTGTTTATTGCGTTGAACGGAAATGCACACTGTCACATTAAAACCACGATTATTCACTTGAAACCTTGCCCGTGAACAAGGAGTGACTTCTAACTCCGAAACGCGTAGGGACTTTTGTTGTGTGAAATAAACACATCTTTTTCATCGAGGCCGTGGCACCAGTGTGTTTTCTTACAAAAGGATTTTACACTGGATTGTGTGGGGAGATATATATATATATATATATTTCACGATGCACCACTGGGCCTAAGTGTAACACAAAAAAGGACATAAGGCTTTACTCCGCTGCAGAAGAGGTTTTTCCAATTTGCTAAATATCGCTGATATTACCATCCAGATTGTTCAGAAGCCTTTTGAGTTTAATGAACCAATGCCACAGGCCATTACTTCCCCTGGAAAGTGTTTCAGCTCCAGCGCAGTTCACCATCTGCCATTTTAATGGGCAGATCAATAGCTTGGCCACTGTCCGATTAAGACATATTGAAGAGTGTGGTAATGGTCATGAGTTTCAAAAACAATTGCTGTTAGAGAGGAATGCAAAATATTGTAAATAGTTTGCTATTTGGTAATTCACAACATTTTGGAAGCCTGTCTACTGTTAGATTAAAAATCATGAGTGCCTCATGTCTGTTAAAGCTAGATGGGTCACCAAGTTTGTAGTTCTAAAAATTGGGCCATTGTTCTAACAAGTTTGGGAAGCAATGTTCTAGTTACAACCAAACTCTCCATGTGCTGATTCGAGGTCTGTGTCTTTCAGTTACTGGAGTCACTACCAGGGCTTTGTATGGGACAGAAAATAGGCCCTGTAACAAAAATAAATGTGCCCCCAGTAGCATATCAGATAGCTAAAAAAAAGTAGCTTACATTTGCAAATTGGAGTACTTTATATATGTATGGTAGACTGCATGAATTTTTTCATTGTTTTTTTGTTGCAGTTTTATATAGCACAAACTCGACCCGAGGGTATCAGGGTGCTTTACTGGAGCACCAGTTGCGTTACAGACAAACACTTTCATTTCTAGGCATGAGGAGATTAAGTGATTTGCCCAGAATCACAGATTGTTTGAGCCTCTCACCAGAATAGAACTTGATTCCCCAGCTTCAAGGTCGGCTGCTCGAGCTGTTAATCCACATGCTTGCTGCAGGCAATTTTTGTCGTAATATTCGAGAAATCAACAATAAAAACTGGCCTACAATACCATAAAACAGGCCCACAAGCAGCCAAAAAAGCAGCCGACACACTGACCTGTCAGACCAGACCTTCTGTCAGTGCCAGATTTCCATATCAGCCAGTCCAACCCAGATGTATGACAATACAAAGCATGCCTTTACCATGCACGCCTTTACCACCATGACAAGTATAATAAGGTAAGCAAAACCCCTAAATATATATAACTATATATACCGGAGTTTCAAAGAAAATAATTAAATTTAATATCAATACAGGAATTGTTTTAATTTTCTTTTGCACTTTGAGCACTTTTCTCAGATTAATGGCTTTGCAGATTGACCAGTGTGTATGAAGGCCTGGGAAGTCTTTGTAGTATTGTGACACAAAAAGAGAAATGTTCACGCATAAAGGTGCTACAAATTTTATAAGGTACTTACCTGGTAAGTAAGTGAATGTATGGTGCTATATTTTACATTTGAGAGATTTGCAATATCTCTTAGCGTGTGTGATGAATTTTCCCACCTGGGCAAAACTTTTTAAAGATTCTTTTAAGATCATTTTAAGATTTTAGAACTCTGAATATGAAATCATAACGATTTTATTTGAATGATGCCAGTTTGCAAATTTTATAAAATTGAATAATTGGATGTACAATAAATGAAGAACCAAGTGTCCTGTTCTGAAAAGTTGGCACAAGCCATCAATATGGCACTAGACCGGGAATGAATTGTTACACCACACTCGATTTTAAAAAGACTTGTCAAGATTTTAATTTAATTTTGAAAAAAAGCAAAATTGGAATGTTTCCTGGGCATATTAACAAGGTGTAAGTATATGATATTGTATCATGTTTTGTTGTTTATTTCAATGGTTGTGTAAAATCAATAAAAAACAGATTTAAAAAAAACAAAAAAAAAACAAGGTGTAAGTCCTAGATGAGAAGAACGGATTTTTGAATTTATGTTTTGCACTGTGCACTTTAATGAAAATGTAAAAAAGAACATGAAGTGTTTTTTCTATGTCCATGATGTTGTGTGTGGTTACAATGATAATTAAAAAAGCATGCAAAATGGTGATAACACTGTGTGAGCAAGGTGGTGGAACCATCGAAACGCGTTGGCTTTCTGTCAAATAAAGATTTATGAACTGATTCCAGCCGTGTCGGTGCCTGATTTGAATGTGTCCAGATGGAGTGGGAGTGGAGTTGGAGTTAATCATTTGCTGCCCCCAAACTTCCCTTTTATATTTACTACTAACATTCCTTTACCACTACCTACCCCTAATACCTAAACATACCCTTACCACTAACCACTCCTAAACACTAAAATTACTCTTACCCCCTTTATCACTACCCACAACTGAACCCTAAAGGTACCCTTACCACCCCCATTACACTCTAAAATGACCCTTACCAGCCTTTACCACTACCCATCCCAAACCCTAAAATTACCCTTACCACCACTAAATCCTAAAATTACCCTTACCACCCTTTACTACCCACTCCTAAGCCCTAAAATTACCCGTACTATCCCTAAATGCTAAAATTACCTTTACCACTCTATACCACTACCCACCCTTAAACCCTTTAATTACCCTTAGCTCCCTTTACCATTACCCACCAAAATACCTTTACCAACCCTAAAATTAGCTTTAGCACCCTTTACCACTACCCACCCCAACCCTAAAATCACCCTTAGCACACTTTACCACCAACCACCCCAAAGCCTAAAATTACACTTACCACCCTTTACCACTACCCATTACCTTCTGGCAGTTGCCAGTAGGTAGTTATAGTTAGGACCATGTTTTTTGGTTTGTTTATATCTTTGGCGCCGTTTGACCAATTTTCACAAAATGTTTCCAAAAAAGTGGCCTTCTGTTTCTAAGTTGTGCATGGGGTCAAAAAACGTGTGTTTCTCATGTAATTTCCCACAAGGACTTTAAACTTGACTATAGTCTGATCTGCTGGACAGAATTACACCAAATTTGGCAGAGAAGTAGCTCTTGGTCCAGAAATAGACCTTTTGTGATTTGGTGTTACTTCATTTAGTAGTTTTTGAAATATTAAAGGAAAAAGAAGTATAGATATAAAGAGGCGCGGACCCTTCGTAAATCCAACAGATCTCATGCTGAGGTCTGATTGGCTGCCAACACTTCAACCAAAAAGTGTTGGCAGCCATTTTGGGACTCGGACTCAGCCGAGGACCAAACAAAAAGGTTAAAGAAAGAGATGGGGGATGGGTTGGAATACCTTGACTCCTTGTGCCTGGTGCTGGGGTTCCGCAAGGACCCGGCCTGGGCTAAAAAGCATTGTTTTTTAATTTACGTGAAGAAATTGTGGTGGATTTGTGAATGTGTATTTCAGCCCCAGGGTGGGTCAGGTCCAGGGGGCTTATTTAAGTGTATATTATAGAGAAAGGGCCACATGCAGCCTCCCTCCCCATGGCCAATATAGGCCTGGGGGACTACCACTTTCCTGGGGCCAAGCAAATATGCAATTGTAAGGAGAGGAGCCATGGGCCCCCTCTATAGGCCTTTTAAGGTCCCGGGGGGCCCCCCTACCCAGGGCATGGGCAAGAAATTTCACATTTACGAGGGGGGAGTGCAGACTCCATTTAGGGCCCTTAATGACCCCTGGGACCACCACCTCCCCGGGTCCAGACCGATTGCAGTTAAAGGGGAGGGGGACCGCCATCACAGGCCATTTATGACCCGAGGACTATCACGAGGTCCCTGGGGTTTGGCCATATTTTGAAAGGGTGAAGGAGGGGCCACTTGGCCCCCTCCATGGGGACCAACACCTTCCTGGGGCAGGCCCTAGAATAACAAAGAAGGGGGGCCACAAGAGCTCCCTCCTGGAGCCATTATGGCCCTGGAGACCACCATGCCCCAGGGCTGGTTACCTATGTCCTGAGGAGCCCACCCTCTGGACATGTATGCTTGCTTTCGCATCGCAGGAGCTTTCACAGATTCCGTCAAGCAAGAACAAACAGTAAGTTTGCTCCCAGCTGGCGGGAGTATGAAAACTGCTCTTGCTCGCTGTCAGCAGACTTTTCCCTGTTTTCCTTCCCACTCCCCACCGGGCAGGAAAGCAGATGAAAGGATTGCTCCTGCACACAGGGAGCAGTATTTTGACTGCTATCTGCTTACAGGAGCAATGCTGGTTCCCACTGGAGGTTGGGAGCTGGAAGGAACAATGTGGGTATTAAGGCTGGGCCCCTGGTCCCCAACACTGCATACTGGGTGCCCTGGCTGGGGCCAGGGAACCCAGCATCAAGAGGCTAGGCCCCGAGGAATGGGGTCCCCAGGGACGAAATCAGGCTGGCCCCCCTTCCCCATGAATGTATCATTAATTTATTGGAGCTCTATCTGTAGTGACTGTGACAAGTGGGTTCTTTCTTGGCCTTTCCTAGTGAGAGCAGAGTCCATAGTTCTCCCTTTAAATTATGAGTATGCAAATGTGCACAATCACCTGGAAGCCTCACCCTTTTGGCCCGCCCCATCCACCTTAGCAGAATATACGACGTTACTTTGCATGCGTTTAGTACGCATGCCATTACTACGCGGTCGTTAGTACGACCGCGTTTTTAGTTCGCATTCCTTTTTCTACGCAATTCGGAACAACGAATTGCAGTAGGGGGTGCTGGATGTTGGAATAGTATAATTTACTATTCCAACTACAGTCTATGCGGACACTAGGGAAGGTGTTGTGTTTTAAATCCAACACCTTCCCCCCCCTAACGCAAGTCGCTGTTCCGACTTGCGTAGTAAAGGTTTTCTAAGTAACAACGCTTGCGTACTAACGTACGCCTAGTAATGGCATGCGAAGTAACGCATGCTAAGTAAACGCCGTTTACCACCTTAGCAGTATGCTAAGGTCTGCCTGCCTTTTGCCAGTATGATGGGCATCTTACCAAAAGGTCCACCAGCTCGTTTCCTGCCGATTTTGGTGATGGCTTCTTGATGCCGAAGAATATGAAGGCATCTCCACCAAACAAAAAAGCACTTACTTTATATAGTTAAGAAGAAGTTCCCTTGTTTGGTGGAGATTCACCTCTTTGTAGTCTCAACATCCTCTCTATATGAGAATTCATGTTATTACAGATTTTTGAAAGAAGACACTTGAGGATTAATTACATTGCCAAAATTAAACACATAGTAGGTCACTAGAGACATTTCCTCCTGGTCTCTTACGCAGCTGTAATGTAGAATATACACTAGACATTTACCCAATGAATCTTCTATCATTCCGCAAAAACTTAAAAACATGGCTGTTTGACAAACCCACTGTACCATAGCACCTCCTCCGTCACTTCTGGTCAGCTTAGCGCTTGGACGCCCATGGGCAGCAATCGCGCTCTACAAATACCATTACAATTACAATTACAATTACTACTTAACCAGTAGAAAGTACTCCAATTGGGTAGATATTTTGTGCAAAACTGTGGACTCTTGTTGGTCAAAGGGGCAGGTGAGGTTCCGTTCTGGCCCCGTTCCTGACAGCTACTGACACACCTACACAGACACTCAGACACCAATTCTGCTACTCTCACATCTGATTGTGGACCCACACAGCCACTCACTTACACATACACCTATACGGTCAGTCATACCCCTACAAAACCACTCACACACATTCATGCAGCCACTCACACACCCACTCACAGATGCATACAGCCGTTCCCACACCCACAAAACCATTTACGCACCTACGTACAGACCCATACCCCCACCCAAAGAGCCCCTCACAAACCTATTTACATACTTACACAGTCACTCACACACCACACAGCTACTCACACACCCACTCATAGACCCATACAGCCAATACCCACTCACTGACTCATGAGTTCGCTCACAAGTCCCTCAAAATTACTCACACCCACTCATACATACCCACTCACAGAGCCATACAGCCACTCACATACCCAGTCACGACCCATACAGCTACTCACAGACCCATATAGCCACTCACATACCCATACAGCCACTCATAAACCCACTTACCAACCCATGCATCCACTCACAGACCCAAATACTACTCACAAACCCACTCACAGACCCATACAGCCACTCGCACACCCACTCACATACCCATACAGCCCCTCTCACACCCACTTATCTACCTCTACAGCCACTAACACACCCATTCTTAAAGGTTACATTTATGAAATAACATTTTTAAAAACGTCAAAATTCACTAGAAAAAACAAAGCTTATAGGGACAAATTAGTTAGGAAATAGAATTAAAAAAACTTAGAAGTTCACTGAAAAAAGCAAAGGTTACAGGGATGTTCTAGTTGGGTTCAGATTTTACAGGCACAAAACCATAGAAATTCAGCAGTCATACTTACCTGAGCTAAATATAACGTACTCCCGTGCAATGCAATGCTTAGGGCCACACATATTACTTGACTCACGGCTAAGTCAGTTACATCACTGATGACATCTCAAATGACATCACTGATGATATCATCCACAGAATCACTCACACACCCACACAACCTCTCACACACTCAAGACCTAGCTTTTCGACTGAACAGAGCTGCTACTACCCTAGCACCTTGAGACCCTCATGGGTGAGTAGAGCGCTTACAATTCCCCTGATTGATTGATTGACACTCCCTCACACCCACTCATACACTCAGAAAAACGCTCACACACCCATACAACCACTCACAAAGCCACACAGATACTCAGACACCTACTCATACAACCCCTCACAACCATTCAACCTCACACCCATACAACTACTCACACACCCGTACAACCACTCAAACCCCAAAAACCACTCACATTCGCATTCACATACCCATACAGCCACTCACATACCGACTGACAGACCTCCACATCCACCCACTTACACATCCATATACCACTCACACATCCATACAATGACTCAGACACCCACTCACACACTGATACAGTGACACAGCTACTCACATGACACGTTAGAAATAGTACCACTCAGTAGTACAGAAAGAACAGAAATGTAAGTTATGCAGTAGCTAAGTATCTATCTTGAAGTCTCAGAAATGTTTACGATAATTTCCTCTGGATAATTTCATCAGTGATCTCATTTGAGATGGTCTCTGTGATGTCATCAGTAATATCACTGACCGTTTCATGTGTGATGTAATATGTGAGATCTTAAGCAGTGAATTGCAGGAGCGTAAGTTATAGTTACCTCAGGCAAGTATAACTGCTGAATGTCTATGGTTTCATGCGTGTGAAATCTGAGCATTACAATAACGTCCGTGTAACCTTTGTTTTTTCAGTGAATACATATATATATATATATATATATATATATATATATATATATATATATATCCCAACAACAGTTCCACCTATGCGGCCGAACATACAGCGGGTGACTCCGCGGACCACAGGTGAGTTTGTCTTGTTACACAAAAACTACTTAGAAAGATGTGGGGCACTCTCTGGGTCTTCCAAATGATTTATTCAGCAAACACGTTTTGGTGTAATACCTTCATCAGTGCCTTAAATCATTCCTGAATTCAGCGCAGCTTTCAGTCCTTTTCAACAATTGTTCACTCCATTGGTGGGGCTATAACCAATCAGGAAACGGCAATAATTTATTCCGTGTCGGCATGTATATCAAATGAAAGGGGCCTCAATGTCCCACAATGCAGCCTCAATGGTGTTTTTGTTGTGGCCACTTCTCTTTTAATTTCGTTTTGTCGTTTCAGGCTGGTAGCCACTCTATCCAGTTGCAAAGCTGTGCATCTCTCCCTCGCCTACCGCTGATATGAATCCACACAGCTCCTTCTGGTGTCCCTCATATGGTCGGGGCACCACAGACTTGCATAGTCCGCGTCCTTCAAGGTCGGCAGGTTCCGGCAGCAGTGGTTCAGGCACGCCAATTAAATCCCAACAAATGTTCCACCTAGGCGGCCGAGCATATATAATATAAGTATGTGTAGCAAAGACGTGCGGTAGGGCACACATATTTCACTGTGTGATGAAGGTAGTGCGTAGTGAAGACAGCATTTTAAAACCAGTTTCCCGTCCGACCCATGTCACTATACACTGGAATGCATTTCCGGCTGCAATTCGCTCAATTCCCTGGCTGCCACCATTCAAAACACCCTTCAAGAAACCCTTCATCCTACAATAATCATCTTAACTGCATGCCCATACAAATCCGACACTATAATTGGTAATACATATGTTGATAAATGTATGTAATGATAAATGTAAGCTATGTTCTGATAAATGTTGTAATGTCATGTTTGTAATGTAGCGTTATGTAAATAGGTACATATGATGATAAATGTATGCATTGATAAATGTAAGCTATGCCATGACAAATATTGTAATGTCATGTTTGCTCATCATCAGCCATCCATCATCGCCCACCATATCTATATGTAATCACCCAACTCTGCTAGATGTCCTAGGTACCGACTGGCTGTTGCTGTGGACAGCATTTCTTGTGGAAATCCTTCGAGTTGTATGAATAAATAAATACATCTAAATAAATAAAATGAAAGTCAGATATTTTGCTCTCACTATTGGTGCTCTCCTGAGCAGCTGAGGCAATGCCAGGGTCTGGATATGACCATGGAAAGAGTGGATTGTGCCCAGGATAATGCCATTTTGCATCAAATGGGTTATTTGTGAATAATGAACAGAGCCCCGCAATGAAATCACTAATAATAAGAATATCACGGTATTCCTCTACTGTAATAATTCATAACAACCAGGTTGACATCACAATGGCTGAGTTGAATGACTATTGTCACCTTAATCAATGGGTAGTTAGCATCTCAGATTCTCATCTCCATTGCTCCAGAACATACTTTCTTGAAAATTTGCAGTCATTTCCTGATAGACATTTATGGCACAATAATTATTTTTCTTGCTGGACGGTAATGTAAGAAAGCGTGAATCTGTCGATATTTAACCCACAGATTCTAGGGGCCAGATGTACGACCCTTGCATTTTGTGACTTGCAAAATGCAATTTACAACAGTGTCTCAGACACTGTTAGCGATTACTAATGGTGTCGCAAATTGCCTGCCTCATTAATATTCATGAGGCAGGTGCTATTTGTGACCCCATTAGGAATGGCCAGCACTCGCAGAGATGGTGACCTGCTGGGGTAAGCAGACAACCATGTCTGTGACTGCTTTTTTAATAAAGCAGTATTTTTTTTTTTAACACATCCCGTTTTCCTAAGGAAAACGGGTCGCATTTAAAAAAGAAAAATTAAACCTTTCTCTTTCATTTTTTAGGAGCAGGCAGTGGTCCCTGGAACCACTGCCTGCTCTTAAAAAATATTTTCGCACAGACTCACAAAGGGGAAGAGGTCCCCTGGGGACCCCTTCCTGTTTGCAAGTGGTTTACCACATACTTACAGTAGGTGGTAAACTGCGAGTGTCTTGCGGCCGCAAATGTGGTTGCAAAACAATAGTACATGGCATGGTGACTCGTTACTAGGAAGGGATGCCCATTCCTAATAGCGAGAGTCTCAAACGCTATTTTGCGAGTCACAGATTTGCAAAATAGCATTTGTACATGCCAGGACCCTTTTTTGCGTTCGCACACAGGCTGAATTCTCGTTTGGCACCGCAAAAAATAGTCTTACATCTCGCCCTAAATCCCAGTTGGTTTTAAAAGTACATATGTAAAACTGTTTGTGCATATTAGTGTGTGTTTCAAAAGTAAGAGATTTCACATAAAAACAGGACATTGTGACTCACCTCAGAGGGGTATATTCTCAGGAACGTGTGATAACTACCGCAAGAGTAGCTTATCGCAACCCACCACATCGCAGTCCATCGCGGTAAAATAACACCTTCATAACGCGGCATTCCCGAGCCTGCGGCACCATGCGATAGTCCCACAATAACGAGTTCAATGGCCGCGATGAAGTCATCGCGATGCCGCAAAAATGCAAAACACCAATGCAAAAAAAGCTGCGATGAGGCCAAGCGCGATAAACCATGGATGCACCCGGACCGAGTGCAGAGGACAACCCGAACCCTACAAGCCCCACGGAGGACCAGCCGGGAACCCTGTGCTCCTGGAAGGGCAAGGAGAAGAGAAAGAGGAAGACGGGGTTCAGTCCGCAGGAAGACCGGATCATCGTCACGGAGGTGACAGAATACTATCAACAACTGTTCGTCACCTCCACTGTGCAATTGGCAACACAAATGGAAATATGGCAGTCCATCGTCACCAACGTGAATGCAGTCAAGGAGGTCAATGGAGGAGGTCAAGAGGCGCTGGCATGAAGTGCACAGCCTAACCAAGGAGAAACTAACTGCCAACAGGAAGGCAGCAAGGCGACTGGAGGTGGGACTCCTGGAGGAAATGGTGGCCACAGTCATCAGTGTGGAGAAGGTGCAAGGAGTTGGGGGTCTGGACACAGCACGATATGACCTGACCCAACAGCAACAGGGTGAGTAACGACCAGGGACTGGGGTTACAGAGGGAGGTGGGCACAATGGCACACATGCACAATCATGCCCAGCTAACTGAACACCCACAATGAGTGTGGAACATGTCCCTGATACCCTTGGCACACTGCAGCACACATAGAAACACCAAGTAGGCCCCCCTCCACAATGTGCACAAATGGTCCCCCTGCATATCCCCAATGCCACAACCCACCCATGCCCATGGCTGAAGCAAGAAAAGCTGTGGCTCTGTGAGCCACACAGACTATGCAACTGACACTGCATGGCAGATAGCATGGCTGCAGTCACAATACATGACATGGTGCACGAGACGACTTAGAGCTGGCTGAGTGTGGACCACATCCGTAAAGGAGCAGTTCACACTCTGACACATCCATGGGCACCTACAACCCATGACGTCAAAAACACATCTGCAGACAAACAATGCACAAGAGTACAAAAATATGTCCAACAGCACCAATGACCCAAGTCGCAAACATCACAGCACCCGAAAAACACACAAGTCAAAGGCACATCGACTCAGAGAGATGAGGTGCCGCCAAATCAGAGCTGCAGGGCCGACTCTCCAACAATGCAGCACACACACATAGCAATCACAGCACATCAACATTGACAACAATGAGGTACAGAGTGCAGCACCTACACCTCAGGACAGAGGACACAACTGCTGCCGCTTGTTCGTAGAAACTTGCCAATCACATCTGGCATTGCTTGACACTGTGAGATGATGATGGATGAGTACAACCTCACATCCGTCATGTAGTCGAAATGTATACTGTCTCCCATCAAGTAGGCAGCTTCTCCAAAACAGTCACAATGTACATTATCATGCAGTCTGTATGTAAACATGTACAATGGGCAACAAACGTGCAACACACTGTTAACCTGCATCTCCCCTTTACATTGCAGAGGGACAATCAACACCTCCTACAGAGCAGATAACACATCTCTACAGTGATGATGAAGAGGACACCCTACACTTCTGCTCAGACACCCTCCAGCGGCTCGTGGACAGCCTCAGCACCCCACCCCCAGGAGCAGTGCAGCCCAGCTGCATCGAGGTGACCCCATCCCCTGCCCAGCCCACACAGCAGGAAGCACACACCACCACGGCTGGCCCACAGGACCCACACGACCAACACTTTGAATTCCAACACCGTGTGTTAGCGTGCCAGGTGGAGTTGGCTGACCAGCTGCAGGTGGGTTTCGACCTTGTGGCAGCCAAACCCGATGCCACACATGGGTGTCTGAGTCCCATCAGGGACCACGTACAGTCCCTAACGGACACCCACAGTCCGCACCATGCTCGCCGACAATCCTTGGCTGACCTTGCTGGGGCCATCACGGATACAGGAACTGCCTAGTCAGACAGGCTCCAGCGATGACAGCACAGAGTTGGCACAGATGCGAAGAACAATGGAGACCATGGAGTGGATACAGGCTGGGAGTAGGGCTGCCATGGCTCAACACCAGCGACATGTAGCTGGGATCTTCCAGGCCTTGCAGATCCTCATCTTGCCATTGCTGCTACAGAGCTTGTACCAGATGACTGCTGTAGGAACTTCGACACACACATCTCTGCCCCCTGATGTGTCAGTGGCACACAGTGATGCAGCCATAACACCACCAAACACACCTGACACACCGGACACAGAAGACGTCTCAGAGGAGTTAAATGTGGAGTGCAATAACTGTGTGAGGAAGGAGGCAGTAGCAACCGTACCCGCCACATGGCCAGTCCCTGCATGGTTCAGCCCCATGCATCATGCCCTGGTACAACGCATCCAACTGTCCCCCGGAACACTCTGCGACATGCCCCTGAACCCCAACATGGACTGCTATATTTGCCCTTGTACCAATGACACAGCAATCCGGCTGAGGATTGTACTCTTCTTCTTCAGATCAACTTTGCATTCCCCCAAGGACTCTGGTTGGCCCACCACGGGGCAACCACTTAATGTTGGCTTGAACTGGACATGTACCCCCCATCTCGGAGACTCCCCAGAATGGGAATAAAACATTCCAAATCACACAGATCTGTCATGTCTATGTTCACCCACGTGTACAATTATGGATGAATGTAGGGATGTTGATTGCGCTAAGAGGTACACCCTGGTAAATGTCAGCAATGCGCAAGTTTGATCCTGACCCACATGTCCAATTAGATTACTGTGAAGGTGTGAACTATATGTGGCCTCATTGCACATGCACAACAATCTTGCATCCCCCAATGCAGCCCCACGTCCATGTATCACATAGGGCTGTGTGTGTCAATGTCAGATTCGGTAGCCTGCCTGAAGTAGTGTCCCACATCGCATGTGGCTACGGAACTCCTCTTTGCATGACGTACTCACACACATTAGTGTGTACACGGTCTGCTTCAATGGATAATATCGATCCACAAAGCAAGTAGTTTGACACCATACTCACATTGCTGAAGACACGTAAGGGCACAGGTCTACCAGCAAGTATCCCAAACACAATGTGCGGCTCACAGAGGTGGAGCTGCCAATAGGGATTCACCACCTATGTACCAGAGGCAGTCTGTCCCTCCCTGTGTTCGGACAATGTTCATTGACACACACCATTTGTCAAACTAGTCAACACTCATCACAGTTGTACACTGGTGAAGTTGCGTAGGCTTTATTAGCATGTGCGTATCAGTAAGGGCAAGTGATGGGCCCCAACAGGCAGACAAATGCTGAATACACTTACAGGCAGAATGGGAACGTGTCGAGGTGAATGGAATGGGGTGGCAAACATGTACACATATCCTTACGGTTGGCAACGGTCTCAGCCTACCTTGCCTTGCTGGTCGAGTCATATGATGTTTGGCGTCTGCTCATTGCCCCATGTCAGGGGACACGACTCACAGCCCATGGGATCTGCATGGAGCTTTCCCACCGGACTGCGCCAAATGTGTGCTCTGCTGACACTGAGCAGGTGAAAGGGACCAACAAGGTCCCATGTCGTGCCACATTGGCATGTGTGTATTCTACCTCCAGCAGTATGTCAGATTTGGAAATTTTGCCAAAAGATGCTGTGCAGCTCCGCCCAGGGGGCTGCAGCACCTTGCACAGGTGTGTGGCAACACGCGTAGGTGCACGCACATGCATTCTGTGCGAATGCAGAATCGTCCACTGTTGTACTGGTTTATGGGACCAATCCTCCACAATGCAACACGGTGTTGGGACCTGTGCTCTGGGTGTCAATCAGTTGTGTAAGCAGGAAGGCAGTGACTCGTCCATGAACACAAGCACTGCTTCGTAGGCAATCAGTTCCAGAAGTACGTTGTTCTCGGATTCAAGAAACACAAGGGAGAGCCAATCTGTTAACTGGTCCGGACAGATGTGCTCCGACCACGCAGTTTCACCAATCCGCAGCACAGCCCAATAGGGGAGAGCCTCGATGTGGTCACTGCACACGATGACTTGTGCAATCTCCCATCCACTGCTGCCGGCACAGACACCACATATCAAGGCATCCCGGTTGCACTCCTGTTCGTGTGCTAACAGGGGTCGCACACATAAGTCGTAATCCAGTTCAGCTACCATTGTGTTGGATAGGCAGACCTCCGCGGGCCACTCGAATGTGCATGATCGACAGTGGAACCAGGGCTGGACGCATGTGACGAATGCAAGCCGAAAATTCAGATGGTAACTGATTTGCAGGACTGCCATTGGCAGAGCTCCCAACAGATGCAGTATTCGTGCACGGTACAGTTCCACGCGACGGTGGGTGTGCATGTGCCCGGGATTGTCTGCCATTGCGTTTGTTGGTCTCGTACCACCGGCACTCCTCAGACCGGCGATGGTTCTGTGGACAATATGCCACAGCTCGGAGTAATGAGTCGTATGTTTGTTCAATGTTTTGACGTAGCGGTTGTCTCTTGTACCGATGTGTTGGGGGCATGCCATGCAGTTGTAGCTTGAGCAGGGATAAGTGTGTGTGGGGTGTGGACAAGTCGCACTTTCAGTAGCGCAGTTCGTGGTGTGGTACCTCACTCAGGGGGTGCCGTGCGCATTGGAGACCAAGGTCGGAGGTTTGGATGTCCTTCCGCCTTGTGTTTCGAGACAAAGGAGCTTTCAAGCCGAGTTTTAGTCTGACTACTGCTTGCGTTTCTGAAATGTGGCCTTTGCGCTGGATATGTTGCCAGGCCTCAGGTTTTGGGTGCACCATTTGCGAGACACACGCAACAGTTGGCAGGTATGTTCCAAGGGCACGATTGTCCTTGCGCTCCTTGTTCAGTCTCTCTTTCTCTCTCTCTGTCCTTTGATGAGCACCTGACACACCTTATCTGAGATATTGTCTTACAGGCTGTCACTTGCAGATTGTCCAGGGATGACCCGCCACGACTCTACCAAATAGTTGTTTGGTGTGATATTTGATTGTGATGTTTTGTTTGGACTTTCAATGGTGAAGGATTGAATCTGCTATTTCTGTACTCACATGGCTGTTAGTTGTTGAGTTACTGCGGCATCAGGCAAATGGTTTTGTGCATGATTTCGTGACGTTGATGTGCATTCTCTTGGTCCGGGGGAGGTGAGGGATGGCCGGGGTGTGGCCCGGGGGGGGGGTGGCTGTCTTGGGTGTGGTGGCGGTGGGTATTGTGTCCTTGTTGGGGATCCAAGCTGCAAGATCAGTGGCTCCATGGCTTCTGATGGTCTTCAGGTGTGGCTGTGGTCTGGGCTCCCTTTTCTGTTGCCGGTTGTCGTCCGACTTTGCACCAGGTCGGAGCAGGTGTTAGTTTCCTTCTGCTATCGCGCCTTTTAGCATGTTTTGTGTTCTTATCGCCGATGTGGCTGGTCATTGAGAATGTTGAGGTGTGGTGTTGTCGCGGCTTTTTGCTTGGGAACGCCTACTCTGCATCTCATTAGCGATAGTTGCCGGGGTCATCCGTGGCGATGATTTTTGAGGTTGCTATCGCAGGTAAGCTGGTGGTATCGGCTGTTTGCACCGGCTTGTGAATGGAGCGATGAATTTATAGCGACTTTGGCTGCACTAAAGTGCCGTTAACTCGGCGATAGCTCCTTGAGAATATGCCCCCAAGTCTTTCTTCTAAGTTCCTTGCCTTTCCTTTGCGGGCAGTACATTTTTGTTTGACTTGGCACTAGTAATTTTATTAAAGATATGAAAGAGAGACTGAGTACCTTGGGTGAACAGCAATAATATGAATACCATTAACCCATTGCAGAGGTGAAGGTGGCTGAAAGCTAAAACTACTTACAGGAGTATGTAATTTTTGCAATCCCATAAATTCAACATAGCAATATAGCCCGCTGCCAAGGACTATACTAGTTGTTACAAAGCCCTAATATGAGTTACAATCATGAGCCACTGGCAAGGGCTTATAACGAAGGAGAGGGCATTTAACAAGCAGTTTAGCCAGTGGCGTAACAAAACTTGAGGGGGGCTCCCTGCAAAGTACATGAAGGGACTCCTCCGCCCCTGCCCACCACCTACCACTTTTGCTGAGTGGGTCCCCTGTAGCTCGGGCCCCCCGCACCATGGGAGCTTTTGGTACTCCACTGAGTATAGCCCAAGGCAGAAGGGTGACAATGCTATTAAAGTATTTCACCCACTGAGGGTAGAATGTTCTAAACCAAAAAGGAAGAAAGATGAACGTTGGAATGTTGGAGTGGAAAGCCTATACAAGCCATTATTGGCCCTTAGTCACTCCATTGTTTTCAGTAGAGCTCTCAACAGTCTTGTGTTATAACCAGGCCAAAACAGCCCACATACTTTGGTAAATAAGTGTAGGGTGAGTACTCATGAACAAAGGTAAAACAAAAACTGGCAGTCATTCCCCTCCAACCCAGCATGCCCCTCATAGAGCCAGCATGTAGGTATGCACTTGGATCCCTCATTGTGCCATCATGTTGTGGCTCCCTACGTTCGTATTTCAATATACAACTGAGCCTCCACAGTACCGACCAGAGCCAGGACTACGCCTCTATAATTGTCCCAGCGCTGCCATATTTTTGGAAGTTTTTGTGGGCAGCCTTTAGCCTGGTACACCGCAACCTATATAATGATCCATGCCTTTCAACAAAAATGCCCATATGACCGAGTTGAAGGCCTTATCTATATCGGCCAATAAGGCCACTGCCGGCCTCTAAAAGGGACCAGTTATGGCCAGGGCACTACAAACACACTGAGTATTGTGGTGTGCGGCTCTATGTGACATAAAGCCCGCCTGGTCCGAGTGGACTAGGTCAGGCATTTATTTAATTAATCTGTTGACCAGTGTTTTAGTGAGGAGTTTCACCTCTATGTTGAGGAGAGAGATAGGGTGATAGGAGGAATGGTCTTCAGATGGGCGACCTGGTTTGAGGAAGACCACAATTTTAGCATGTCTCAAATCTGTTGAGAACACTGATTTCTCAAGAGCCGAGTAAATGACTCTTAGTAAATGTTTCCCGAGTTGCGGCATATAGGATTTTAGAAATTCGCCACGGAAACTATTTTGCACCAGGGCCCTCCCAGTCCATATGTCCGCCAGTGCCGTGGATAATTCCTTTTCAGTGATTATTTAATCTACTATGCCACGGGCCGTGTCTGACAGGCACTGAGGGGGCAGGACCTAATAAACTTTAAAATCTTGTCCATATCGACAGTATCCCTTCTGGCGTATAATTTGCTATAGATAGCAGCAAAACTTTGGGCCACTTCCCTTAGACTCAATAGTAGCTCGCCATCCACATCCTGCACCACTGGAACTGAGAGGTCGTGTGTGGTCTGACAAAGCCTATGTAACATCCTACTTGATTTGCCCCCCCACTGGTATATGCGGCTCTGTGCAGTCCGCCATGGCTGTTTAGTACCATTGAGGAACAGCTGCTGATAATGCTGCTGCATTAGATGCAGCTGGCACCTTGTGGCCGCGCCACCCCTTGGTATTTTCTCTCTTCCATGGCAAGCATCTGAAACTCAAGGGCCACTAAAGTGCGAGTCTTGCACTTACGTTTGCCAGCACAAAAGCTAATATTGACCTCCCCGTAATGATGGTTTGAGGGTTTCCTATAGCACTATTCTGGAAGATGTCGTAGGTGTGTTGCTGGAGTAGAAGTCTGTAATAGACCGATATAAGAGCATTTTATGTGACGGGTTCTGCAAATGCCATGCCGATTTGCGCAACTGGAATGAAGGGCGCTCTGGACCTGTATGAAGACTAAGGGCCACAGAGAAATGGTCGGAAAACCCCCTCTGCAAAATATCAACATGCGACACCCTATGCGTATAGCCAGTGGGGATCATTAAGTAGTTGAGCCTAGAAAATGAACCATGGCCTGCCGAATAATATGTGAAGCCCGCTTCGGCTGGATGATATGCTCTCCATAAGTGGATATTAGCGAGTTCATTCTGGACATTCCCATCTGGACCTCTACCCTCCCGGCACACCATCTGCCTACCTCTGATTTCACTACATCTTTCAAGTCACCAGGCATAACGGAGAGGTCACCTGGCAGTTCTCACCACGGACCAATACATTTGTCAACAAAAGTCTGTCCTAATGGAGGCGGGCCCAAATATACTACCCAACGTGAGTGGTTTCCCATGAAGTGCACCGGTAACAGTGACATATCTACCATAATCATCTGCCCATATTCTATTGAATTGAAATGGTAGTCTGCGATGGATTAACATACCGGTTCCCCGTGAACCCTTCATGAACTCAGAGTGGACTGTCTGTGTGTATACGAAGTGAGCCAAGCACAGTACTTTGGACCCTAAGAGATATGTCTCCTTAAGAGGAGAATGTCAGCCCCAAGGCTCTTAGCCTACTTCAACACAGCGCCAAGTTTCATTTATTCAAAACACCTCGTACATTCCATGTAAGAATCCTTATGTGACCCACAGGGCCATCACATTCTGGATCTGTCATTAGCAGCTATGGCGGGTATCACCGGGGGCTCAGGCATATGGATTTCCAGGATTACCAATACCAGAACTGTGCCATGTCACAAAATAGAAAACAGAAAAACAAATTTGTTACCCCATTCCCCCTACCCCAATACTTCAGGGAACAAGAATTATTTGTCACAGTAGAAACCCACTCCGGACCCCAGTGGGGACTATGGAGAGAGATTCGCCAATGAATCCCCATGTCCCTTACCCAACTCAATGCTTGTACTAGAGAAATTACAACAGTGCTGCTCTAGGAATGCAGTCTAATGTGCATTGCCTACGTTATAGATATATGCAAAAGAGCCACCACTCAGGCTTTGCCAAGGAACCTAGTCTTATGTGCTGGCTTGCTGGCTTTGAGCTGATAGTGTTCATCAGTTTGACGCTTATCTCGCCAGGATGATCGAGAACGATTACTTTGCTTCATTGTGGACATTTTGGGAGGATGGCGTTGTTCACTCAAAGATTAGACCGAGTCCATACGTGGCAAAGTGCAGGGCTTCTTCGACACAGTTTTGCCAGGCCAAGTAAAAGCCTCCTCGGGCTTAACAAAAATCAGTCTGTGAATTGAAGACCACTCTCAAGCGCACTGGATATAGAAACATGTATGGTATTTTAAGTTCTCAAAGTTTCTGTTTTGACATCGCAAAAGATTAACGTTGCTGCTGTACAATCCTCGTATAGTCTGGAAATATCATTATGTGATGCGATTCGAACAAGATCTTGTCTTGGCTATGGGCATGTTTGAGAATTGTATCTCTCTCTAAGTAGTTGAGTGGCTTGGCTATTATTGGCTGAAGCCCCGCACCCAGGCGCTCAACTACAAAACATTCTGAGAGGGATTATGTGGGCATGATGGATCTAAGCCATTGTGTCAAAACTTGTCCATGGAGGAGCCTTCGCACTCCTGGGAAGCCCATTAGGTGCAGGTTGTTTCAGCATGCACATCTTTCAGCATCTTCTACTTGCGCCTCTAGTTCATTGTCACTACTGTCAACTTATTTACTTTCTGCTGGAGGGCCGCCATTGAATCTTCAACACCAACACCCTGGTCTCGGCCTCAGTGATCTGATCAACCACATTTTGGAGATCTTGGCGCAATAGGGTAACCTCAGAGCCAACCCCCCCTATTTTGGCATCAAGCATGTCTCTGACTGCGTGATGGCTGCCAATAATGCTGCGCTGTCTGGGACGGGTTCACTGGTAAATTTATCAATGGTACTTTCCTGGGCCTTTGTGCCAGAAAGTTTGTCTTTAGTCATGTTGATGCAGCTAGTTCTCCAATCTTCTGCAAGACAACTCCAGCAGCAGTTAACGCACAACCCGCCAGACCTTATGACAAAACCCCTAGGAGCGGCACGAGCAGTCAGCAACTTCAACACCAGGGCCCAGAAGACACGATTAGACGAAAGCAGCTAGTACCCGGCAGCTGGCTGCACCAGAACCTAGCCTGACCGCTTATGCAACCAAGGGACCCACTGCAGTGCAGCCTGCCCTAAAGGGAAATCCAAGGCGATATATATCAGCTTTCACTTGAGTGCCAAATGATAGTTTAACATATGGCCAGTCGTTTCTACAATGTATTGACTTATGGTCAGGGCCCAAGAGAGCTCCTCTGCCCCCTCATTTCTGTTGGCAGTTGTTAAGTGGGGTTAATATTAAGGAGCACCACAGGGCGAATTACTCATGTCAGCCGCAATCATCAGGGACTAGGGTATTTCATATCAGCAGTCGGGCCCTCCTTGTAGCCTGAAGTCCCAAGTGGCCACCATGCGTCTTGTCCCTTGCCATATCCAGACTCGATTACTGTAATGCTCTGTATTTAAATGCACATAAGTCCGCTCTTAACAAACTACAAACCATTCAAAACGCAGCAGCACGGCTCCTCAATTTCCCAAAGCATCAATCTGGGTCTAAACACCTTAAAAGGCTCTATTGGCTGCTGATTAAACATATGGTTATGTTCAAGTCTCTCTGTATCATTTTCAAAGCCTTACATGACCATGGTCCTGCATTTCTGCTACATTTGTGTCTATTTCCAGATTCAAATGCACGGCATGGGGAGGCCGCAGCTTTATGTTCAGTGCTCAAAAATTTGATCTTGTAACCCTCTCAAATAAGCATGAGGCTTCTCTAGAGGAAGAGTCTCATTTGTGGGAACTTCAGGAACTGCTGGGCTGTCAGAAGTAGGGGTGGGCGGAATTTGCGGAATTAACCTTCGCAAATTATCGCGAGAATGTTTAAAATTATCGCAAACAAGCAGAAATATCGCAAAGATGCGGAAGTTTTTTTCCGGCATGTTCGCGAGATTTTCTGCATGGTTGCGGGTCGCCAACTTACCCATGTGGTTGCTTGCGGGCGCGGCCATCTTGTTTTGAGTTGTTCTCGCGGTGCATGATCGCGAGAAGAAAGACGTGATCGCGCGACGCATGACGTCACTGCGGGCGCGAACTGTCGCGAGACAGCGCAAATGGCTAAAAACAATACAACATCTCATGGAGAACGCGACCGGATCAAGAAAACTTGTCGGCGAACGCAGGGATTCAGGTAAGGCGATCGCGCGCGCGCGAGAATGTATCATTTTACAGCGCGAGCAAGAAACAAATTATCGCCAAGCTGCGGAAACCAGAATTTTTGACATTTTCGCGCTCTCCGCGGAACGCAAAAATGTCAAATTATCGCAATTTCCGCGAACGGAACGAAATTTTTGCCCAGGCCTAGTCAGAAGCCCTTATTTGTGTTTAGATTACAGAGATATGTGCTCATTCCATGATCAAATAGAGTACTGGGAGATAGGACAAGTTTGGGTCTTCTTTTCTTCCCCATGTTCCTGGCCATACCCAGAGTCTAAAGAAAGGACATGAATGCTTCATTTTTACCAGATACTAAGGGTTGGCTGATGGACAAGAAGAGATTTGATCTTGCTCTGAGTTATCTACTAGATAATCTGTTTTTTTTTTAATCCCAAGTAAGTTTCTAGCACCCAGTTATACAAGGTTTTACCAGTTCCACCATTCAGCATAACTGTCGCTACATGTCACACCTGTGGTGAAGAATGCCCTTTCTCAGGAATGAACGCAGATGGGAAAGACCATCATTTCCACATTTTTAGCTAGAATATATTCAGTAGGTGATCAGGATTTGCCTCAGGTGTTGCTGACAGACCCAGAGTTTCACCTATATTATCAAAGGTACAGTTTCTCAGAGCACAAAAGATAGGAAATGCAGCAGTAGCTGGCGTAGACAACCAGTACTTACCCCAAGAAATGCTGCTGCTTCAGAAATGGCAGGCTCCACCTCTCTCGCTTAGTTCATCTACTCCCTGTAGGCAGCGCTCTCAAGTAGCCATCAGAATGCCATGTGCTTCCTGTCATACAAGGTAAACCCATCCCAATTTAAATGACTGTTGCATGTGTTATGTTATGTTAATTAATTTATAAAGCGCAACGGTTACCCTGAGGTGTCCTGGCGCTGTTACCAAATCCTACTAGCTAAGTTGCCAAGGAGTCAGGCTGTGGAATGAGCAGGTTTAATGGATAAATAACCAGGTTTTTAATGCCCTTCTAAAGGACAACAAATCTGGCAGAGTTCTGAGCTGAGCCGGAAGATCGTTCCACGCCTTAGCTGCTCCAAAGACAAAAATGTGGACACTAAAGGGGATGGGGGTGGAGCCAAGCAGCTACATTATGCCGTCAGTCCCACCAGCCAGCATGAAGAAGTGACAAAAGTTAGCAAACTTTACCAGAAACATCTGCTTCCAGCCACAAGCTCATCAAAGTACCGTGGGAAAACTCCCAGGGGTACAGGCAACTTCTCCCTCCCATTGCATAATTTGAGCTGGTGGTTGCCAGTGAGGCCCACAAGTACTCATTTTTGGGGACCAACACTTATTTTTTCTCTTCAGACATTTCCTAAGCACAAGAGAGGAAAGAACACAAAGATAGCAGACAGAGGATGTGAAAGATGGAAAAGACGTCACAAATGGAGAAAGCAGGAACCTGCAAGCCTAAGATAAAGGTGCAGGGAGTACCTGGCAGTGGATTAAAGAGGCATGAGTTGAAATCAAGACCACAGTTTTGGAAATCTGTGCACCAACGTTTAATAGGTTCGGCAGCAGGCTTCTGAACAGAGCTTTAGGCACCAGCACTTTTTCATTTACAAATTAAGCACTGATCCTTCCCTTTCACCTAGCTCACAATTCCAAACTGTGGGGAAGAGCAAAGAACCGTACTGTCAGGATCCCTCAGACAAGGCCTAACAGCCCTTGTCGGGCAAGCGATACAAATTATGCCTTGCAGACAAAAATATACCGGAGTTATTTTGTGTCGCCCGCCATTTACAATATAACTTCTGGTAAGAATGAATAATTAAAAAAAAGCAACAAAGATAGCCGTCAGGGAGGCAGGGTCTCGTCAAAGAACGTAATCTATAAAGGTGGTGAAACTTCTCTTTACAATGGACAAGGGTGGACGATCGTGGAACTACATGAAAGTCTCTCATCTCTTTCAATGAAATGGCGTAATGTATGCAAGGCAACCCACCAAACTCCAGCATAATTATTTTCTTGTATTCATTAACACTGAGGCATGGGGACCCTCCATTGAACACCAAAGACATAGGAAAAGCACTTTTCAATGCTGGCCATTAGAACGTTGAGCTTCTGGACTGGCAGGCAAGGGTCAGATTTGTCGAATGATGATTTGCATAAAAAAGAGCAAATAGTGGTACAATTAAAATGAACATGAATGTATAATAACATTTGTGTTTTATTAGTTGGATGGATTTTACTTGCCTTTAGGCTAACAGTTCTAAAGCAAAATCAATCAATAAAGTGCAATATACATGTCAATAAATCCCCCGATTAAATCCAAGGCAAGCGACTTGTAAAAACCATGCTCTAAAAATTATTTGGCGGGTGTGTTCCAGGGTTTTTTTTAAATATATCCTCTTTTTTCATTCACCCCAAAGCTAATAGGACGGGTCAGTGTATGAGGCGTCTGCCCTTGATTTCTATGTGTAACCCGCGAGTCACTGGTTTAAATCCTGGTTCATCTGCTTAGATTTTCATGATGTAGATGAAGTGCACTGGGGTTATAATAACAGCTGCTTATATATATATTTGCGGTGTCTTAAAAGTCGCAAACCAGAGGCAGTAAGACCATTATAAAAATACTTTATTATAAATAAACCCAAGCAGCAATTGTGCCCAAGCAATACAGCAGCTCTGGGCTTTCACCAGGCTGGCTGTCTTATAGCTGGGGCCGCCACTCCAACTATGCCGGGCTGACTGAGTTTAAAGTTTGGTGTCCATCTATTAGCCTTTTTCCCACTGAGCGGCATCCACGTCCACTACAGTAATCACTTTACTGAACAAAACATAACAGATCCACCAGGTCCTTGCGTAATACATACCCGTGATGACTTATGTTTTTATTGACGGCTGAATCTCCAGTTATTTAACCCCTTGCCTGCTCATGACGGAACCCCTCCATCATGAGCCACGGGCGCCGTGTGCTCATGACGGAGTGGTTCCGTCATGCTGCGGCCGTTGCGGCCGCTCCGCCCACGCGGCACTGATTCCCCGCCTGTGCGGGCGAACAATGCAAGTGGGCGGAGTCGTGACGGAACCACTCCGTCATGAGCACAGCGCGCCCGTGGCTCATGACGGAGTGGTTCCGTCACAAGCATGGCGGCGCCGCTAACACCCCGAACCCCCCCAGCGCCGTGGCAAAATTCGTGCCACGGCGAAGGGGTTAAAGCTGGAAAACTTAAATACTGTCCCTCACATGCCAAGAGCGTTCTGCCTGGGATGAGGGGGGTATTTTATGGCTTTTTCTGTAAAGGAGCACCATAGTTACCAGGTCTCGAAAAATCATAAAAATATTACCAGAGCTGCAGGTCTAGTGACTTGAATAATCTACTCGACCTAACTGCAATGCACTTGACCCAGTAACTGGTCTCAAATTGAGTGATCCTAGGGAATTGTTTTATTTCATTAAGCCACCTTTTTCTTAATTATCACATGTGATCACCTTCAAATAAGTGAATTCAGCATGTCTGCTGTATAAAAACACTCTTGTTTGATTTATTAGACTAAACTTTTTCTTCATGTATTATAAGAATCTAGCAAACACATAGGGGACACATGACCCCTAACTTGCCTCTTAGTGGTCTAACAGCATTGTCATCAGGGCGGGAAAGGAATGTTTCTCAGTTCATTGTTGCAAAACTCTAACTTTTAATAAATACATTTCATGAAAACATGATGTGGTAGTGCAGTCATTTACAGACAGCACATTTTCCATTGAAATGGACTCAAAATATCGTACTGACTTACAGTTTTACTGATTAAAACTATATAGTATAAAAACGATAATGTGTAGAAACCGGTTTTCAACACATTTTTAGCATTTGCACATCACCAAGTAAAGTGTTCTAATTTGTTTGATCCTAAAAATCTTTATTTCCATCACAATTAAGATTTACAAAAAAAAGTGCTTTCACAACTGCTGATATATTTTGTAATATTCATACAGTTCATTTTTTTCACTTCACACTCCCTGTACTTCAGAAAGATTGTCACTTTACAAAATCCTCAGACTTTGCAGCCAAGGTAAAAGAAAGGTAAACACCAATCTCCAGGACAAAATAAGCAGCAATTTGTAAGAAGGCATAATCTACCATTTGACCTAAGTCTTTGAACACACAACAAACATGACAAGATAGAAGCAAGATTTAAAGGCGTCTTTATTGCTCATTTACTTTCTGAATGAACAGAACTCCTGTTTTTTGCAAGCTCTCTCGCCAGAACGGGAAAGTACGCCCTAAAAATAGCTTGTCCTGAAAAAATCTGGATAACCATAGCGACTGGGTGAGTAAACTTTTTGAGCCCTTGTTATCATAGTGGTCCCAGACATTGTAGTCATGGTGGTCACAAACAGAGCAGATACCAATGGATAACAGTGTTATGGCTTCTGCCAGGCCACCTCAGAAGAATACTCTACAATTATGATAGATGTTTTCTAAATGTCCCCTGCCCTGGCATTATATTTTCTAATTTTTGTAATTATAATAGCAGTGCTATGTAGATTGTCTTCACAATTGTTAACTCGTAAGTATTTGATTTTGTTTCATCTGTTGCCACACACTATTTTTTGAGATCTTGTAATTCTCAGCAGCGAGGCTTGTCTATATCCATGCCACAAAGGCTAAAGAAAAACGTATAGCAAGAAATATTACTATAGAGAACACAATGATAAGTGATATGTAAATGTAGCAGTAATCAGGCTAATATAAGTATTTCACTGTATGAAAATGTAGGGGACAGCATACCTACCCCATGACCGTGCCACCAAAATTAATGGCACTTTACTGATCCTTCTTTGGAGATGTTTCTGATTTAGAAACTTAGCTCCTACTGAAAATTGCTCTGCCCGAAGGGGGTGAAAAATTGTTCATCAAGGAAATGTTCTAAGAGAAGGCTCTTGAATGAGTCGCTATATGTGCTCCTCATTGAATTCTGATGTGAATTGTGACAGCACATATTGTGCTGGCAGCAGTGACCCGTGCAGGTAAGAGTGGTGTGGCTGGTGAGGCCGGGTTGGGGGGGATTCGACAGGCGACCGCGAGGGATTCGTCTTCGCCTGTTGAAATCCTCCCCACCTGGCCCCACTGCCCCAACCCTCTTACCTGGATGGGCCGTAGCTGTGTGCTGATGAGGAAATGTTGCCACGCAGTCGTGAGACAGAAGATATGGAGAGCGATCACGAACTGAGGGGTTGTCAGTTTAGAATTAGCAGGTTGCTGGCGGGCCTTCTGCCTCATCTCTTATGTTTTTTGTTTGGTACTATTGGAAAATAGTTATTTGAATTTGTTTCTTTATCTCGTGTTTTTCTTATTGCAACAAGGACTTTGAAAGCGCCCCCCACACCACCACTTAACAGCCCACACAGCTCAACTTTTGAGAACCGAGCGCATTGGAAAGTTAAAAACAACATTGAGTCAAATGGAGTGATGTTATTCTTGCATATTCAGTCAAGGCGAGACAGGTAGTGCTTACCCTTGTTCATGATGTGCAGGGTTTAATGTGTGGTGCTGAAAGTGACCCTATGGAGGAGTGGCTTCTGCTTTCCTAGGAGGATGTGCATTGGGAGCAGATAACCTTCACTGGTGTACCTTGCAGGTACCTGCGGGTATATCAGGGGTGCTTTCCGCATACATCACCAATTGGTGAGAGCCTTCCATCATGATCTCAGTGCAAGAGCTTTGCAAGAGTCTCTGAAGGTACCTGCGGGTATATCAGGGGTGCTTTCCACATACATCACCAATTGGTGAGAGCCTTCCATCATGATCTCAGTGCAAGAGCTTTGCAAGAGTCTCTGAAGGTGGACTTACTTGGTATGGACGAGTTCCATAATGAAAAGGAGGCTACTAGTAATTGAGTGCTAGCTAGAACAGCTGGGCAGCTAGTATGAACACCCTGGGCAGAGGATGAAGACCAGTAGAGAGTAATTCATATAGGTGGCAACTCAAATAGAGCGTGGATGAAAGGAGAAACCCTAGGTCATCTTGCCATCGTGAACAAGACTATGAGATACGGTCAGCAGTTTGAGGAAAGCCAGGCCCACGGCGACTGTGTGGACTGAGGAGACAATGAAACGCCTGCCCGATCTACCGCAGGATAGGACCTCCCTGCAGGTCTGTGTGGTAAACAGCACAGGAAAAGAAACGTGATAACAAATGAACAGGTAGAAGTCACACAGTAGCTGTAAGGACAGTGAAAGATGGGACCTTTTCTTTTCAGCAAGGACCTTAAATGGGTTCCATGCAGGTGAAAGAAAGCCCCTTGCCTGCAGACTCCTGCACTGAGATGGGTACTCCTAAAGCGAACATGATAGGGGTTTCACACGGACTCCAACTACACGGAGACCTCAAAAAGGAACTTGAGAACTGGGACATGACTGTGATAGCTAGACGAGGTGGTAGTTAAAATCAATAAAAGCAAAATACATCTGACACTCAGTATTCTACCTGGGGCCTGATTACGTTCAGTCTGCTAAAGGATGTAATATGTATTGCACACGGTATATTCAGGTACTGCACATATAGCAATTAATGAAGCCGCCTGTAATCAGGTCTGTAGATACATGCATTAAAAAGCACAAAAATAGAGTAAGAGATTTCATAATCCGTATTCTGTGAATTCCTAGGAATAAAGAGGGTTAATCAAATTTCTAACGTTCTGGATCACAACCAAATAGCCTTTAACCTTCCCTTCCCTGCCCGATCCTCTACCTCCTTGCTTGCCATGGTGAGATATGTGGGGCATTCAGGTTTAAACAGAAAGGGGAAGCAGGGTGAGTGTTCAAGGCAGATCCACAGACCGGTCATGAAATAAAATGAAAACATTCATGGCATAATCTTAAACGCGGGAAGATTAAAGAAAAAACGTTAAAAAAGATGATCTCTCGTAAAGGTCCATCCAGATGCCTGTCCCAAAAGAGAGGCAAAATGGGAAACACCATTAAATATAAACAAGTCATGACCCTGCTAATACGTGTCTTTTGTGTAATTAAAGGTGTTCTTGAGCTTCAGTAAGACACCGAGGAAAGCTACCACATGGTAGCAGAAGTATGAGCTACCCTCACACACAAGTGTAGCATTGACAGTAACAATGGCCACTCATATACACACATGGACGCACACAACCAACCAAACACACACCAGACATTGCTAAAGTAGCAGCAGTGTAAGCTTCCCTAAAACACGTGGCAAAGACAGCAACACTAGAAAGTATTCGTGTGCTCACGCGCACACACACACCAAATATTGCTTAAGCAGTAGCAGTGCAAGCTTCACCTACACACAGAACAGCAACAATGCAAGGTAAACACATACACACGCACACAGTATTACTCAGGCACATCCACACGCACAGTAATACTCGGGCAGTAGTAATGCAAGGCTCCCTCACACATAGAATCGTTATAGAGCAGGCAGTGGCAGCAGAGCCATGTAATATTGTGTCACTGCTGGCAGCTGGCGGCACTTGTGGAATGTTGCGCCCATTTCTGAAATCACCATCTGCAGTTCTGTGCCCGGTTTTAGAGGCCATATACAGTTTATTGTGTCTAGCTGTGAAGGGCACCCCTGGCACTTGCAAGATACAGAGGGCCCAAGGTAAGCTGGGATTTGAACGAGTGCCCTTTCTGCCAGATTCCCAGCGTCACAACTGTAGGGAGCTGCTATCCAAGTGTTTGTACGGGAGAGCAGCAGTTTATTTGAGAATTGCAGCTGTAAGCTAGCGCAGTGGGTTAAGGTACAGTGAAAAGAACTGTGTGGAAACAAAGAAATACACTATAACGCCCCTATGTTTGATTTGTTTGTGATGAAGGGTCCATCCTCTTCACCCCCCCCCCCCCCACACTTCTCTGCCCTTTGCTTACACCAGTAAGCACTGTGACATCCATGTACAGCAATGCATAAGGAATTACCCGATTTAGAAGCAGCTAGGACAATACAAAAGCTTTTTCTGGAGGCAAGTGGTTGTGAGGCTACACGATGCATGCCAGCACTTGAATCAGCGCTTAGTTTAGCTTCTGAGCAGAGCTTTGGGCAACGGCAGTCTTTCAAAGAGGCCCGCGGCCGGTGCATTTAAATGTCGGTGTATTAATTCCACCACTACATACTCCCTACCCCTTTATCTCACATTTGCTGTTTCCTGCTTTCTTGCAGCGTTACATTTTTCCCATCTTGCTCTCCCTCCGTCTTTCTGAAGTGTGAGTTTTTCCCTCTCTTGCCCTCAATTAGTAACTGATGAGGAAAAGTAATTCCCAGACCCTAAAAATAAGCACAGGTGGCCCCCATCGGCAACCACCGGCTCAAATTAAGTACTGGCTATGCAATGTTAAAACTTTTTTGTAAGGGTTCGGGAGTGATGAGGAAGGTTAATGGGGATACAGCGCATCACTTGTGTTCCCTTTGAGTCCTCTTCTTGAGATGTCACTTCACCTCGTTACCCTTGTGGCCACTAGAGGCCAAAATGTAACAAGAGCTTTTTAGAGAATGAGCAGTAGGAGATGTCCCTTGCCCCGTGAAGCTTAGGGGCCTGATTACGTAGGGGTGCAGCAGCGTCTGTCCAGCCACCGCTGCACCGCCGGTCCGACCACCCTATTACAACTAGTCACCCACCATTGCACCGCTGCAACCGCGGCGGTCTTGAGGCCACAGTATGCTTGGCAGGAGAACCACAGGGCCATAGGGTGCATGCAGGGGGGCACATGGTGTGCATTCACACCAATACCTGCACGCATGGACTGAACCAGTACTATCTTTGATGTTCCCACTGCCATAGGAACGCCAAAGAACCGCCCATCAGTGACATAAAAAGTCTTTATCTGGCAGGCGCCGCGCACACGGGTTTGGCGGTGCAGGGGCGGGCCCCTAGCATGACGGTCCCACTCCAGCACCGCCAAACTCATAATCAGACCCCTAAGTATGTTCTTGGATACAAACAGGGATCATCAGGATGTACAGAGGTTCATACGAACTCTAGCCATGGATGAAGTGATGATGTGGATGTGCAGACGATTGCCCATGCCAAAGAGAGATGCTCCTGCCTACAATAATGCTAAAAACTGTGCGGGGGACACAACAAAAAATAGAAAACAGTACAATCAATTCATCATTTATTGGCGTACACCTGAGAAATCGAGTCTATTGGAGAATTATCGGTGAACAGTCAAAAGAAGGGTTTTTGAGACCCAGGTCAGAAGATTTTTATCAGGGTCTTTTTGTGTCGCATACATCTTACTTCAATGCTTTCAAGATGTAAAAGGCTTCAAGAATGTTGTTTACCTTTCAAGAAATTGCTTTCCTCTCTGTGGTACAAGTAACACCCTCCCAGCCCTCTACCCGGACAGTACCCCATGTTCTGGTTGGGTACACCTAGGTGATAGTGGGGATAACTACAGCTCACACTCCCCCAGACTCGATCAAGATACGCCTCGTGCTTTAGATGCTGTCTTCTAATGTTGATCACAAGAATTGTTTTGGGGTATTTTTCTAAGGAATTTTGTCACTAAACATTCAGCCTTCATTCTTCCAGAGCTTGGGATGTGGTTTGAATGACTGGAACTCAGAAAGGTAAGCCGGAAAGGCCATCCTCCTCACTAAGATCCTCACATCTGTCCAACTTGTTACATAAGTACCTCGAATTCCGATCTGATGTGTAATGTCGCTTAATATGCGACGGGAACATTGTTAAAGTTGCATCATACTTTAAGATGTTCATTGCCAAACTTTAGCCTGACTTTTAAGGTGAATATTAAATTAACTAAAATTCTTTTAAAGCTGAGACACGTCAAAAATAAAAATAAAATAATAATTTTGTTTTTTGCATATACAGTCTTCATATACGCACAACATACATAGGTATGTGTGAACATTCTACTACTATAACATGCATGCATGTACATATAGATTGAATGCAGTTATTTAGGGATTCATTCAGTGGTGGCTGGAGATTTTAAAAGTGGTGGGCAGAGTGGGATTTGCATAGAAACTCAGTATAAGGATTTCAAATGTGCATATGAATATATAGATCGATATGTACTGAATCTATAAGAAACTGTAAAAAAATACTCATATCCATGCAGAGAAACCCCATAGGTGTGTTTGCAGAGTGGTGGTGAAAGGGGGGCCTCCAGCACCTTTCCATGCGTTTAAAAAAAAAAAAAAGATTAATTTATTAGCAAAGGGCAGCCACGTGCCTCCCCCCCCCCCCCCCCTGCCCTTCCCTGGGCCGTTTTCGGCCACAGGGACCCCATTCCCAGGGGACTAGCCTTTTAATTTAAAAAAAAATAAGAAATAATGAGATGGGGGCTGCACGGCCCCACTCCCAGGCTTATTTCTGCCCCAAGGACCCCATCCCCCAGGGCCCAGCCTAAATTGTGGGTGCCCTGGTGCCACCCAGGGCACCCACTCTGTTTTGGACCGCAGGGTGTACCTCAAGACCCCCGCGGTCCCTGCCAGCTCCCCAACTTCTGCAGCAGCCAGTATTGCTTTTACAGAGAAGGAGCTGCTAACATGCAGCTCCCTCTCTGTAAAAGCAATTGTGCTTAACTTTCAGCAAGCTAGAGCATTCTTAATGCTCTTGCTTGCTTAGGGCGGAGCGCAGTTTACTATGCCAAGCCATAGCAAATAGCTATGTCCCCTAGGGATTGGGTCCCTGGGGCCAAAATCGGACCAGGGAGGGAGGCCACGTGCCCCCCTGCCCTCTTACAACTAGGTCGGACCAAAGGGATGGGGACCCAAAATAGGCCCGAAGAGGGGGCTGCATGGCCCCCCTCCTCTATGAGAAAATAAACCTATAAAGGATGGGCCCCGGTGGATGGGGTACCTGGGGCCGAAATTGGCCTGAGGAAGGGGGGCAACGCTGTTATGGTTTGTAATGTACCCCAATATGGGCCTGGGTAGTCACCTAACCTTTCACCTACATTTCCCTGCCATTGTACTACATAATAGTTTTTGGCATTGACCTTTTGCCTAGTTAAGGTGTTCCATACGTGTGTGGTTTTCCCAGAAAACTAGCCTAATTTGTTATGCATGAAGATTCTCAGAATCAACAGGATTACCATGTTCTGCATAGTAACTATGTATAAGGGTCATCCCTTCCGTCATCCTCGGTAGACATGACTTGGAGATCATCATTCCGGTAACAGAGAGAAGCGATAGCACATTATAGAGCGTAGCGCGCTCACCAGGAGCACTTTAGCATGTTTTAAAATTCCCGTTTTTGCTCTTTCAGTTAAAATTTGCTTTTCATTATTGTACCCTGTTTTTACCTGCTATTCACCGCCACATACCTGCACATTAAAATATTGAACGCACCGTGTTTGGAGCGGGCCCCTTCTCCCATCTGCATTGTGCTGCACTGCCTGAGCGGCGGACATCTTGGGGAGGGCTGAGGATCGGAGCGGTCTAGTCGTCACAAGGACGCTAGACCGGTACTTAAGCCGGGTAAATTAGGCGGCCGGTTACTTGGAGATCATCATTCCGGTAACAGAGAGAAGCGATAGCACATTATAGAGCGTCGCGCGCTCACCAGGAGCACTTTAGCATGTTTTAAAATTCCCGTTTTTGCTCTTTCAGTTAAAATTTGCTTTTCATTATTGTACCCTGTTTTTACCTGCTATTCACCGCCACATACCTGCACATTAAAATATTGAACGCACCGCGTTTGGAGCGGGCCCCTTCTCCCATCTGCATTGTGCTGCACTGCCTGAGCGGCGGACATCTTGGGGAGGGCTGAGGATCGGAGCAATCTAGTCGTCACAAGGACGCTAGACCGGTACTTAAGCCGGGTAAATTAGTCGGCCGGTTACTTGGAGATCATCATTCCGGTAACAGAGAGAAGCGATAGCACATTATAGAGCGTAGCGCGCTCACCAGGAGCACTTTAGCATGTTTTAAAATTCCTGTTTTTGCTCTTTCAGTTAAAATTTGCTTTTCATTATTGTACCCTGTTTTTACCTGCTATTCACCGCCACATACCTGCACATTAAAATATTGAACGCACCGCGTTTGGAGCGGGCCCCTTCTCCCATCTGCATTGTGCTGCACTGCCTGAGCGGCGGACATCTTGGGGAGGGCTGAGGATCGGAGCGGTCTAGTCGTCACAAGGACGCTAGACCGGTACTTAAGCCGGGTAAATTAGGCGGCCGGTTACTTGGAGATCATCATTCCGGTAACAGAGAGAAGCGATAGCACATTATAGAGCGTAGCGCGCTCACCAGGAGCACTTTAGCATGTTTTAAAATTCCCGTTTTTGCTCTTTCAGTTAAAATTTGCTTTTCATTATTGTACCCTGTTTTTACCTGCTATTCACCGCCACATACCTGCACATTAAAATATTGAACGCACCGCGTTTGGAGCGGGCCCCTTCTCCCATCTGCATTGTGCTGCACTGCCTGAGCGGCGGACATCTTGGGGAGGGCTGAGGATCGGAGCGGTCTAGTCGTCACAAGGACGCTAGACCGGTACTTAAGCCGGGTAAATTAGGCGGCCGGTTACTTGGAGATCATCATTCCGGTAACAGAGAGAAGCGATAGCACATTATAGAGCATAGCGCGCTCACCAGGAGCACTTTAGCATGTTTTAAAATTCCCGTTTTTGCTCTTTCAGTTAAAATTTGCTTTTCATTATTGTACCCTGTTTTTACCTGCTATTCACCGCCACATACCTGCACATTAAAATATCGAACGCACCGCATTTGGAGCGGGCCCCTTCTCCCATCTGCATTGTGCTGCACTGCCTGAGCGGCGGACATCTTGGGGAGGGCTGAGGATCGGAGCGGTCTAGTCGTCACAAGGACGCTAGACCGGTACTTAAGCCGGGTAAATTAGGCGGCCGGTTACTTGGAGATCATCATTCCGGTAACAGAGAGAAGCGATAGCACATTATAGAGCGTAGCGCGCTCACCAGGAGCACTTTAGCATGTTTTAAAATTCCCGTTGTTGCTCTTTCAGTTAAAATTTGCTTTTCATTATTGTACCCTGTTTTTACCTGCTATTCACTGCCACATACCTGCACATTAAAATATTGAACGCACCGTGTTTGGAGCGGGCCCCTTCTCCCATCTGCATTGTGCTGCACTGCCTGAGCGGCGGACATCTTGGGGAGGGCTGAGGATCGGAGCGGTCTAGTCGTCACAAGGACGCTAGACCGGTACTTAAGCCGGGTAAATTAGGCGGCCGGTTAATTGGAGATCATCATTCCGGTAACAGAGAGAAGCGATAGCACATTATAGAGCGTAGCGCGCTCACCAGGAGCATTTTAGCATGTTTTAAAATTCCCGTTTTTGCTCTTTCAGTTAAAATTTGCTTTTCATTATTGTACCCTGTTTTTACCTGCTATTCACCGCCACATACCTGCACATTAAAATATTGAACGCACCGCGTTTGGAGCGGGCCCCTTCTCCCATCTGCATTGTGCTGCACTGCCTGAGCGGCGGACATCTTGGGGAGGGCTGAGGATCAGAGCGGTCTAGTCGTCACAAGGACGCTAGACCGGTACTTAAGCCGGGTAAATTAGGCGGCCGGTTACTTGGAGATCATCATTCCGGTAACAGAGAGAAGCGATAGCACATTATAGAGCGTAGCGCGCTCACCAGGAGCACTTTAGCATGTTTTAAAATTCCCGTTTTTGCTCTTTCAGTTAAAATTTGCTTTTCATTATTGTACCCTGTTTTTACCTGCTATTCACCGCCACATACCTGCACATTAAAATATTGAACGCACTGCGTTTGGAGCGGGCCCCTTCTCCCATCTGCATTGTGCTGCACTGCCTGAGCAGCGGACATCTTGGGGAGGGCTGAGGATCGGAGCGGTCTAGTCGTCACAAGGACGCTAGACCGGTACTTAAGCCGGGTAAATTAGGCGGCCGGTTACTTGGAGATCATCATTCCGGTAACAGAGAGAAGCGATAGCACATTATAGAGCATAGCGCGCTCACCAGGAGCACTTTAGCATGTTTTAAAATTCCCGTTTTTGCTCTTTCAGTTAAAATTTGCTTTTCATTATTGTACCCTGTTTTTACCTGCTATTCACCGCCACATACCTGCCCATTAAAATATTGAACGCACCGCGTTTGGAGCGGGCCCCTTCTCCCATCTGCATTGTGCTGCACTGCCTGAGCGGCGGACAGCTTGGGGAGGGCTGAGGATCGGAGCGGTCTAGTCGTCACAAGGACGCTAGACCGGTACTTAAGCCGGTCATGCTGCCGCGCAGCGGGCACGCGCGGCGGGCTCGCCAGAGCATCGCCGGAGTCATGCCAGAGTCCAGCCCGTCTGCGCCCGTCCGCGCACGGACGGGCCCGGAGGCTAGGAGGTCTGGCCATAGGCTTGCCTACTCCTCAGAGGAGCTGCGCAGTCTGGATAAAGGTGAGCGGTGCCCGGATAGCGTAACCCTGATGACCATTAATAAACATGCTATATCTCGCCCTCATAAGGTTACTCCCTCAGGCCGGCGCTCCACTCTGAGGATTGCTAGCTTAAATACTAGATCACTCCACTGTCATCATGTGGAAGTCTATAGCCTGCTCCAGGACAATGACATCGATGTCCTTACCCTCTCGGAGACCTGGTTGGGTGATAACTCGATGCCTGACATCATTGCCGCTCTCCCAGGGGGCTATGATGCCATATGGCATAATCGCCCAGGAGGTGCCCGGGGGGGGAGGGGTAGCAATCCTCTTTAAAAAGAGCCTGTCAGTTGAAAGACTGTTATCTGAGTCAGTAGACCTAGCTGACCTGCTTGGAGTAAAGATAACCATGCATAAATCCTGCTGGGTGGTACTGTCAGTTTATCGCCCCCCAAACTCTACCCCACTTTTTCATGATCTCTTTGGGCCTATTATGTCGGACCTATTCTGGTCACAGGAGATTTTAATCTGCATTGGGATAACCCCAACTGGGACTTGGCTACTCGTCAGTTGAACACCATAATGGCTGCCCTGAGTTTTACACAACTTGTGGATGTTCCCACAAATATTAAAGGTCATGTTCTCGACCTTGTGTGGACGACTGACACAAATGTCACCCTTAAAGATGTCGCACCATGCATATGGTCAGACCACCATCTAGTGTCATGTGAGATACGTATTGATGGCCATTTGCATAATATATCGTCGGAAACCAGGAGAACCCGTAAATGGGCACAGGTTGATTTAATAGCTCTGACCAAGGTGCTACCGCTAATGAACCAGTCCTCGGATCTGGAACGTAGCCTTGACCGAGAATACACGGATCTAACGCGGAGCTTGGTTCAGGCTATCGACCAGATAGCGCCAGTAAGATCTCAGTTGATAAGAGGACCTGGTAAAGGGGCCCCCTGGTTTACGTCATCTTTAAGAGAGCATAAAAGAAAGCTCAGAGCCCTGGAAAGAGGCTGGAGGAAAACTAAACAAGACACAGCTAGGAACACCTATAAAGCCTCCCTTAACATATATAAAAAGCTCATTGTCCTAGCTAAAGCAGAACATTATGAGTCCCGCCTGAGTAAGGCAACCAATGTCCATAAAGAGACGTTTAAAATTCTGTCAGAGTTAAGTAAAAAACCTGAACACTCCAAGTCCCCTATAAATTGTAATTCCTTTCAGGTTTACTTTTTAGAAAAAGTTAAGACCATTATTATGGAATTAAAGAGAGGGATGGTAAATGGGACTGCTACAACTCCGGCCCCGTATAATTCAGCGGACTGCACTATTACAGCATTTCCAGAGCTGGATACGTTGAGTCTGGAGAAACTGATGGGAGGAATTAAATCTGGCTCTCCAGCAGATCCATGCCCACCCAGTGTCTTTCGTGCAGCCCGTCCCTTATTGGAGGAACGTATTATCTCCCTCCTCAATAGATCTTTGGAAACAGGGTATCTTCCGGTGGAATTCAAGGAGGCACGTGTAAGGCCTCTGTTGAAGAAATCTGGTGCGTATCCTGCTATATTGAAGAACTACAGGCCTATTTCCCAGCTGCCTTTCCTCTCAAAAATACTGGAACAACATGTATTAAAGTCCCTGTCCCTGTATCTGGAGTCTCACCATCTACTCCATGAGCGTCAGGCAGGTTTCCGAGCCCATCATAGCACCGAGTTGGTGATGCTCTCGGTGCTGGATGAATTAAGAGGCATGGCTGACTGTAAGAAACCGAGCGCCCTGATTTTGTTAGATCTATCAGCGGCGTTCGATACGGTCAGTCATGCCTTACTCTTGGAGAGACTGATTGACTTTGGGATCAAAGGCCTGGCCTTTAAGTGGTTGCAATCCTTCCTGTTGGGAAGGACACAAAGGATACAACTAGGGGACAAAACATCTGAGGCGGGATCCTTGGAATGTGGGGTGCCACAGGGCTCTGCCCTGTCCCCACTCCTATTCAATCTCTACCTACAACCTCTGATTGCATCTTTGGCCAGCAGGGGCTGTAGAGTCTTTAACTATGCGGACGACACGCAGCTGCTGCTGAGTATCGACAATACTAGGACCGCACAACTCAATGCCCAAAACATTCTGAGGTACACGGTACAATGGATGACTGAAAATCTGCTGAAGATTAATCCTGACAAGACCGAGGTATTGGTGATTCCATCTACCGCCTCACCTTGGAGCGACCTTTACTGGCCAGCGGAGTCAGGCCCTGCCCCAAAATCAAGTACGAATGTAAAGAGTTTGGGGATCAAACTGGATTGTGACCTCTCAATGTCCAGTCAAATTTCCTCCGTGGTGGGAAGCTGTACAAATATCATTCGGCAATTGCGGAAGTTAACCCCTGTCCTCTCCCAATCAATGATGCGCTCAATCGTAGCAGCTACGGTCATCTCAAGGATAGACTATGGTAACGCTTTATATCTCGGTCTACCTAAAACCCTGACCAACAGACTGCAGGTCGTGATGAATGACGCTGCACAACTTATTTTTAGACTCCCAAGGAGAACCAAGGCCTCCCCTCTGCTACATAGCCTGCACTGGCTCCCCATTAAAGAGCGAGTGGAATTTAAGAACTTATGCACGGCTAATAAGGCAATTTATGGTCAGGCACCAGCCTATATTGCCGATCGTTTGGAGGTGTACAGCCCAGTGAGAACATTAAGATCTTCAGACTCTCAGTTATTGGTCTGCCCCCGTTACAAATTACTAACGAAGGGAGGTAGAGCCTTCTCTGTGTTAGTTCCTCAGCTATGGAACACGCTGCCTGAGGTGCTGCGCAAGGAGGGGAACCGGTTTAGAAGGATGCTAAAAACATTGCTGTTTAAAAGGATCCTGTGTGTAATTTAGAGCAGAGTGTGCCTTTCATTCTATGTTGCCGAGTGTATTGTTGTTAACATCGATTTCCGAGCGCCTAGAGACCTGCAGGTGATTGGGCGCGATATAAATCCAAAATAACAATAACAATAACAGCAAGGCCGAACCCCTGAGGGTACCTTTTGGGTATATATACCAACCGTGGTCGGAGAACTCTACTTCGCCCACAAAGTGTGCGGAGATTTGCCTACTCCGCGTTCTGAGGAGAACGCAGAGTAGGCAAATCTCCGCACACTCCGCAGCGGAGCGGAGTTGGCCGCCACCCGCCTCCTACCCCCCTATTAACAATTGATTTAAAATGAAATCAAAACACTTTAAAGTAAATTAAAAGCACTTACCTTAGCTGCGGCGTCCCTGGGCTGCCCTCTTCATCGCCGTCCATGAGAAAACTGCGCATGAGCGTGCGTCTACGCATTTTCTCTGGTTTGGTACTTATTTAACGGTCAAATCTAAGTAGTTCAGTCATGCTTTTCTCAGAGACCCCAACTCACATCTACCCAGAGACGTCTGGAGTGGGAAGAGAAAAATCCACCTCAGATGAGTAGGCATATCCAATGTATTGGCTGTAGATGTATTCAAGCTTGAAGGGCAAAGCGTTCCTATTGTGCATAAAAACCTTATCTCAGTTTCCTTGAAACTTTTTACAACAATGGCTGATGAAGACATCGCTGCGCCAGCACTATGTGCGAGTGCAGTGAGGGAAGAAGAGCAGGAAGGTGAAATAAACATTTTCAGAAAATGTCAGAACTGCCCTTACTTTAAAGTTAGCAGACTATGGAGTCACAGGAAGAGGTAGGACAGTAACATTCGTGATTGAGGTACACGAGTCCTACATAACAGAGGTTTTCTATTCATGGGTTAAATTCCCACTGGCAGATGCATGCACAAATACATTTCATTCTTACACTGAAGATGAAACACCAGAGGAATATTGTCCATACGAGGACATTGAAGTTCCACTCACCTACCAGGAGCACATAAACTAGTTTAAAGGCGCCCTTCCACACACAAAAGATAAAGCAAGAGTTGGTCCGCTCGGTAGAGATGGAGCGACTTGGCTGGTCCTAGCGGCTTACACGTCGCATTCAGACATTGACACAATGCCAGTAGCAGACTTACGATCACTACACAAAGAAATAATAAAACCTTACAGAAATCTGACACAGTTCGTTACGAGAAAACTCACACTTCAGCCAACAAGGGCTACACTAGCAGGACAAATTCAGGGGTCTGCGACTAAAATAACTCCACAAACGCTAAACACAGTTATGGGTAAAATGCCCAGTAGACATGAGCAAATGCCATTCTGGATAGCTCAGAAAATCGCACAGTTAGAAGCAGTGATTCCACACACAAGCCTGCAAGAAAAACAGAATGCTAACAATATGCTTGCCAATGGAGATAGCTCCCCAGATAGTGGATTGTATCTCTTGTGGTACAGTTTTTGCTGCCATCTATACCAGGACTCATGGTATCCATTCAATAGCAGTAATACCAGATGTATTGAGACAAATACAGAATGAGTATGGAGCAGAAACTGCTCTGAACTTAGGGATGAAATTATTAGGAATTTTTGCCCAGGTATGAACTGTTATGCTAGCAAACATAAAAGGGGAGGCAGCAGCAGTGGCAATACACCAATGCGTGAGGGATTTCACTCCTTTACAACAGGAGCATGAATTACCTAAAATAATCGAAGATACATATGCCGAATTAGGTAGAGATAATTTGAGAGCTAGAGCAACAAAACCTCAACTCATGAGTGGACCTGAAAGGATAACACCAAGCAAGCACCTGATTCTTCCAAGAAGAAATGAGACAATAAAAAACAAAAGCATAGAGAGAATAGATTAAAATCAAGGAGTGGGTCTCCTCAACAGGAGCCCTCCGAAAGGAAGTACAACCTTAGGATTTGTGATAACATTAGAAAACCTGACAGATATCAGGATACTGGTACGAGTTCCTCTTGTTCCTGTCAGGGTTCATCAAAAAACTCTGAATGAAAAGGACGGTCAGAACACAGACAAGAAGAACTGACAAAGTCCAGAGATACACAGCATACTTCGGACTATACTATCAAAAAAGAAGATAAACCAAAATCGAAACCTCAATTTAAACAGAAGGTAGCAAGTCTTAAAGTTAGACATGCCAAGGATACTGAAGACTCGACTTCTGAATGGGGAATGGGCTCTGACGATGCTGGATAGTGCAGCAAAAGTAACAGTAGCTCGCCAGAAACTTATGGAATTTCTGGTGACAGTGGCATTGAATGAACATATCAAGGTGGAGACACCTGATACCAGGGTAAGTGTCCTACACCCGTTATATTAAATAGAACTCCAAATTAACGGGGGCTAACCCAGAAAAATGAAAGGTCTCTTCTGGGAGAACCTGACTTATGCCTATGACATAATTTTGGGTGAAAAAGATTGGCCGCCTGAGATTGTTATGGATTGCCCAAAGGGAGAAACAGTAATTTTACCAGCTTTTTCCGACCTTCAATCAATCAATCAGAGACATTTATAGAGCGCACTACCTACCCGTAGGGTCTCGAGGCGCTTGGGGGGGGGGGGGGGGGTGCCGCTACTGCTCGAACAGCCAGGTCTTGAGCTTCTTCCTGAAGGAGAGGTGGTCTTGGGTCAGGCGCAGGTCGGCCGGGAGGGAGTTCCAGGTCTTGGCGGCCAGGTAGGAGAAGGACCTTCCTCCTGTAGTGGCTCTGCGGATGCGTGGGACGGCGGCGAGGGCGTGGCTGGCGGATTGGAGGTGGCGTTTGGGGGCGTAGAAGTTGATTCGGTTGTTGAGGTAGCTCGGGCCTTGGTCGTGGAGAGCTTTGTGTGCGTGGGTAAGGAGGCGGAAGGTGATTCTCTTGTTGACCGGGAGCCAGTGCAGGTCTCTTAGGTGTCCGGAGATGTGGCTGTGTCGTGGGATGTCGAGGATGAGTCTGGCTGAGGTGTTCTGGATGCGCTGGAGTCTCTTCTGGATCTTGGCGGTGGTTCCGGCGTAGAGTGCGTTGCCGTAGTCCAGTCGGCTGGTGACGAGGGCCTGGGTGACGGTCTTCCTGGTCTCTGTGGGGATCCACCAGAAGATCTTCCGAAGCATGCGCAGGATGTTGAAGCACGACGAGGAGACGGCGTTGACTTGCCTGGTCATGGAGAGGGAGGAGTCCAAGATGAAACCCAGGTTGCGTGCGTGGTCCGTCGGTTTGGGTGCGGTGCCCAGGGCGGGGGGCCACCAGGAGTCGTCCCAGGCGGAGGGCGAGGAGCCCAGGATGAGGACCTCCGTCTTATCTGTGTTCAGCTTCAGGCAGCTCGTCGTCATCCACTCGGCTACCTCTCTCATCCCTTCGTGCAGGTTGGCTCTGGCGGCGGCGGGGTCGTTGGTCAGGGAGAGGATAAGCTGGGTGTCGTCGGCGTAGGAGATTATGTTGAGGTTGTGTTGGCGTGCGATGGCCGCGAGGGGGCTCATGTAGATGTTGAAGAGAGTCGGGCTCAGTGAGGATCCTTGAGGGACGCCGCAGATGACTTTGGTGGCCTCTGACTTGTACGGTGGTAGGCGGACTCTTTGTGTTCTTCCGTCGAGAAAGGAGACGATCCATTCCAGCGCCTTCTCCTGGATTCCGACGTTGCTGAGGCGCTGCACTAGGGTGCGGTGGCAGACCGTGTCGAAAGCCGCGGAGAGGTCTAGGAGGATGAGGGCCGCTGTTTCCCCGTTGTCCATCAGGGTTCGGATGTCGTCAGTGGCGGCGATGAGGGCGGTCTCGGTGCTGTGGTTGGCACGGAATCCGGACTGCGATGGGTCGAGGGATTCATTTGTCTCGAGGAAGGTGGCCAGCTGTTTGTTGACGGTCTTCTCGATGACTTTGGCTGGAAACGGGAGTAGAGAGATGGGGCGGTAATTCTTGAGTTCGGTGGGGTCTGCTGTAGGTTTCTTCAGTAGAGCGCTGAGTTCGGCGTGCTTCCAGCTCTCGGGGAAGGTGGCAGTGTCGAATGAGGTGTTGATGATGTCCCGCAGGTGGGGTGCGATGACCGCGTCGGCTTTGTTGAAGACGTGGTGAGGGCAGGGGTCGGTCGGAGATCCGGAGTGGATGGAGTTCATCGTGTGGACGGTTTCTTCGGTGTTGACCGGGGTCCAGGAGCGGAGGGTGGTGGTGGGTGGCGATGCTGCGGTCGTGGCGTGCGTCGGTTGAGTGCTGAAGCTGTAGTGTATGTCCGCGATCTTGTTGTGGAAGTAGGAGGCGAGGGAGTTGCAGAGGTCTTGCGAAGGGGTGGTGTCGTTGTTTCCGGCGTTGGGGTTGGAGAGCTCTTTCACGATGTTGAAGAGTTCCTTGCATTTGTGTGCGTTGTTGTCCAGTCGGTTTTTGAAAGCCGTTTTCTTGGCGATGCGGATCAGTTGGTGGTGTTTCCGGGTGGCGAGCTTGAGGGTGGTCCTGTTGTCCGGCGTGGGTTCCCTTCTCCAGGCTTTCTCGAGGGCTCGGCAGTTCTTCTTGGAGCTCTTGAGTTCGTCGGTGAACCATGGGGCTCTCTTGCTGCCGGGTCTGCTGGGCGGGGTCCTCAGTGGGGCGAGTTCGTCCGCGCAGTTGCTGATCCACTTCGTGAGGTTGTCGGCGGCCTGGCTGGGGTTCGCTGAGCTGGCCGGAGGGTGCTGGCTCAGGGAGGCGGCGAGCTGGTCGGCTGTGATCTTGTTCCAGCTTCTTCGGGCAACCTGTTGCTGGTGGTGGTGGGTCGTCGTTCTTCTGAAGGTGAAGTGGATGCATCTGTGATCTGTCCAGTGGAGTTCTGTGGCGTGGCTGAAGGCGATGTCTTTGCTGGATGTGAAGATGGCGTCGAGTGTGTGTCCGGCGAGGTGGGTGGGGGTGGACACCAGCTGCTTGAGTCCAAGGTTGGCGAGGTTGTCGAGCAGGGTGCTGGTGTTGCAGTCGTTGTTGTTCTCCAGGTGGAAGTTGAAGTCCCCCAGGAGGATGTAGTCAGCGGAGGGGAGGGCGTGCGGGCTGACGAAGTCAGCGATGTCCTCGCTGAATTGAGTGCGTGGTCCCGGAGGTCGGTAGATCAGGGTGCCTCTGAGGGTGGTCTTCGGGTCGGTGTGGATCTGGAAATGCAGGTGTTCGGCGGAGGGTGGGGTGTTGTCGGTGCTGGTCGTGATGCGGATGGTGTTCTTGTGGATGATGGCGATGCCTCCTCCCACCTGGTTGGCGTTGCGGTCCTTCCGGGTGATCTTGTATCCTTCTGGGATGGCGATGGCGATGTCGGGCGCTGAGGAGGCGTTCATCCAGGTCTCCGTGATGAAGGCAACGTCAGGGGCTGTGGTGTCGAGGAGGTTCCAGAGTTCGATGGTGTGTCTGTGGACGGAGCGGGTGTTGAGCAGGATGCACTTGAGGTGGTTGCTGCTGGTTCCAGTATACATAAAATATTCATAGGCGCAGGAGTGGGCAGTAGCACTTGCTCCAGCATTATATCCCAACCATGTAGGCTGGGATACTGAGTCACCTCACCACGTAATCTCAGTAAAAACAACTCCTACTCCACAGAGACAGTACCCAATAAGACAGGAAGTGAAAAAACAGGTCAGGGAGATCTTAGATCAACTTGAATACCAAGGTGTAATAGAGAACTGCACCTCTTCAATGAACAATCATTTGTGTCCCGTAATGAAGCCTTACAATTCATACTGTCTAGTTTTAGACTACAGACATCTGAACACATGCACAAAAACATTTGCGGAAAAGAACGCACACAGTGCCGCATTAATGAATGCGTAAGAAATACAAAACAACACTAGATATCTTAAATGGATTTCTCTGCAAAAATACAGTGCCTGAGAGCAGATATTAGACAGCATTCTCAGTCCTCGGCACTCAGCATCAATTCTGTAGACTGCCCCAAGGATATAAGAATAGCCCCGGGTTGTTCTCAGCTAGGGTAACAGAGTTACTTCAAAATGTTGATGAAGAGGCATTGTCCTATGTAGATGATATTGAGCTGATGGATGATGATTTATTGGACCACTTGACCAGGGTGAGCAACATAATTTTGGGATTTGCCTCTGAGGGCTACAAGTTCAACTTTAAAAATCGAAAATAGCCCTCCTCAATGTCATATTTTTGGGATACAAGTTATCAAGTGAAGGGAAAAGCCTAACCCTCAAAATCTCTGAAAAAAGTACAATCCATTTTAGGATTCCTACATTTTGGCAGAACATACATTTTGGATTAGGCAGAAAGAGTAAAACCTTTCTACGATTTAATCAGGCCTGTTTTTCAATTAGATTTTGGACACAGTAACACATAGATATACTTTGTTCCTTACAAGCTGACATGATAGCTTCCAAACATCAACACACGCAGGTAAATACCACAAATATTGTGATCCATGTAACCGCGGGTCAATCAGGGTGCACCTTCCTAAACTTCAATAAAGGCGAAACAGTACCCATAGCATACAAATCACACTTGTACACAAACGCCTAAATGCGCTTTGCTTCTACAGAAACAATTCTGTCAGCAGTACAGAGTGCTGTAGTGAGAGAAAGAGCACTGGCTCAGGGGACGTGAATAATTGTCGTAACTCTAGTACCGGCCTTAGATGCTGTTACAAAAGCTAGCGTTCCGAACGCAAAAGTGCTACATTCGCGATGGATACAGTGGGTTAATTCTCTCACTGCCACAGATGTAGACTACAAATTTGATTCTACACTAAAAACACAAGCATTCCTTCAATCCGAACAAGAATATCCTCTCCTGAATGAAATAATGCCTCTAGATCAGTAAGAATACATTATTTACATTGATGGTTTTGCTCAGCCTACTATGGGTAGTAAACAGCAATACAGCGCAGCTTATGCTATTGTAAAAGGACATATACAAGACGGATAGTTCCATCCCAGCAGTACAAAGATACAGTCTCTAGGAGACTGCACGGCACATCTGGCAGAATTAAAAGCCCCATAACTGGCACTAATACAAACTGATCTGGAATTCCCCACACTTATAGTGTGCGATTCGTTTTACTGTGTCCAGTCTTACAATGAATATCTTCACTACTGGGGTCAGAATGGGTTTAAAGACTCAAAAGGTTGCACAATAAAGCACAAAGTGCTTTGGGAACAAGTGGCAGAGTTGAAAAAGACTTGCAGAGAGCTCACTTGATACACATGCTGAGTCATCAACGTGAAGGTGTTCACGTTGAAGGGAATTCATTGGCTGATGAAGGCAACATTGCGAACTGCTGCCGTTGCTGCAATAACTCGTTCTAGCACAAGAATAGAAGGAAGCACAATGAAAGCTGTCATTGCTTCACGAAAAAACAGCACTGCCTTACCGAAAAGTTTTCCACTCAGGTACTTCTACAAGTTAGATGCAAAAAATATTCTGTATGCTCAAATTCCTGGAGTGGGGGATAGAGTAATACCAAACAGGGAGCACAGATTAGGTTTAATTCTAGCTGCACACGAGGGTCTGGGTTCTTCACAGGCAGGGATTACCGCAACAGTTTCTCTATTGAAACAATGCTATTGGTGGCCAGGTTAAAAAAAACAGACGCAAGCATTTGCCCTTAAGTCCCACATCTATCAGCAGATGAAGGGTTCGACCGTAGCACGCCCAGCACAGACACCATTACTAATATCAGACAGACCTCTCAGATGTGTCTATTTGGACCACGGCAGCCCCTTACAATCTGATGGGGTTTACAAGTACATCTTGGTGGCAGTGGATTCATGCTCTAGATTTTGTGTGTTATGACTAAATAGTGGGTCGATCAACCTAGAGTGGAAAACATGCATTGTCTAACAACTCAGACTGTTTGTCACATCGTGTGCAGACCAAGGTCGCTGCGCAGAGCTCGGGATGGTAACAACAGATTGCTCTCGTGTGAGGCAAAACTCGAGTCAGCAGTTTGTTTAAGCAATAACATGTGAACGCAGTGTCGTGCGCAAAAGCAGCAAGATGGCTTTCTAACCTCTAACGTGGTTATGCTAACTTAACAATGTATGTACGTATTAAGGGAGTCCTTACTACAGTGGGTTTGGCCTCAGCGCTCGACAGACGCTTGAACTGTTATAAAAAATGTGTGAGTCTTCATTGGGACACACGCAGTTGGCACATTACATTCTGACCGTGGCACTGCATCTAGCTATCTGGCTTACAAGGAAGCCATGGGAAATTTGAGTGTTGCATTTCGGTACTCCTCTCCGTACCATCCTGAGGGAAATTCAGTCATGGAGAGAAAAAACAGGACTCTTTAACAGCAAGAGTATTAGGCTTGGGTGGTAGTTGGGTCAAACACCTGCATGGTGTCCAGAGGGTACTCAATAACATGCCAAGATGTTCCCTAGGAGGTGTCACCCCTTATGAAGTCCTATTTGGGACAAGAATGTGGGTACCTAATCTCGATTATGAAAGCACAGTGGTAGATAAAAAACCTTTTGACATCAATAAACGTTTGGCTGTTTTACAGGATCTTAATGAATTCCGGGCAGTACAAAGCAATGTGCAAGTAAAACGCTCCGCCACTGGAGAAGTGAAATCAGTCACGGCAAGACCTGCCTGGATCCCAAAAGTCAGGGATCTGGTCAGAGAAAAGATTGTGGACAAGAAAGAAATTGGGCCATCATATAGAAAGCCTGTACCTGTCCTGGCTGTTGAAAGAACAAGAACCGTACTTCTTCCGCCTCTTGCCGGCAAGAAAGAGAAGAGATTTGTCTCAATTGATCTGATGAAACCACACTATGTGGCCGATACTGAATAGCAGGCTATGTGGGCGCCTGGGTAGCCACTGCTCTCCTCTCTGTACCATATAGGAAGTTCAGACAGAAAGACTGATACAATTCAAAGAATCTACAATTCAAAGCACTGGAGTTTCCATCAATGAAATGAAACTCGTGCCTATTAAAATTGAACATCAAAACAAATGAAACACAGATATCAATTTGGCCTACCACCGACATCTACATCAATATGCCTCTACAGGAGACATTTGCCAGTTCAACAAAACCTGCTGAGCTACCAAAGATAGATTGAACTACATCTGGCTACATCATTAATTTCAACACCTTTTTTCTGTATCCAAGTGAACCTGAGTCGCCACCAGCTCCCGTTTCCCGCAAAAAACAACTTCATGATTTTAAAGTTTTTCTGAAAAAGACATACCTAGTTTCACCATGGCAACAGCTCTGGATAATAACAGGAATACTGTTTCTACTATTTTGGATAGGTTTAGTGACTGTCTTTTCCTTGATCATGAATGGAAACTATGTCCCAGAACGCTTTGCAGTATCAAAAGTGAACTTGTTGCTGAAACCTCATACGTCATCTCATCGTAAACAGAGAGACCTATCCTATGTGAGCATTACAGCAGTTCCAGTTCCTGACTAAATAGTTTGGGATAGAGTTACATATGATGTATTGGGCCCCACTGAACCTTTGAAAATACTACATGGATCCAAAATTTCTTTAAGTTATATCACCTCCAATACATACTCTTTCTATTGGGATTTTAAAACGGCTAATATTATGTTGTCTGATTTAGAATTGTCTGCAGCATTTACAAAAAGTGAAATATTTGATGACTCTTCTAAATTTTAGGCTATGTACTGTTATCAACACTATGGTCATAATTTTTTGCATAAAACGAGTGCACCACATAATGTTTTCACATACCACCAATGGGAACATTGCCCAACACCACCAAAAGGTAGTTCACAAACGTTTGCACAAAAGTTTGCTTATTTTTCTGGATTTAATATATCAGATTGATGCACATATTATTATAAGCTTGCACCTACATCTGCAAAGAAAAGTATGCTCACTAACAAGAAACAGATATACTCTGTATCCTTTATTACCAAATTGTCTGAACAGGGTTTTGACTTATAGAAAGACACACAATCAGTCTGGGGTATTAAGGAACGGCAGGTTCAGGGAAATGAGGCACTATTTACAGCATGCCTCATACTACAACAAATTATTTTCCTGAACGACACTGTGCAAAGGATTTCCTGTCTTGGGTTAGGCAAGATTAAGGACTTGAACACACCTCGTATTCCCTCACTTTCACACAGAAGGGATGGTTAGTTTGGACTATTGAAGTAGCTGTCAGTCAAGATTCAGGGGTACCTCAGAAGGGTTTAGTATCCATTGGTCTGACTTACGCTATGTACAACTAGAACATCCGGGGATGATGACATACATTGTTGGGAAGTAATGCCTAGATTGGCTAAGAACCTCGACACTGTCACAGGTGAAGCAATAGTTGTCCTTACTCTCAGATGACATGGATCTCAGGTATTATTTGCCTGGTCCCCAAAAGCCACGTCAGAAATGCTTCTTATACGCTATCTATAATGAAATTTGGAAAATCTCTCAACAGGAAGCTGCGGAGAGATTGCGTGAAATTATCAGAATTAACTTAGAAAAGACTTTGGCTGTGGTTGACAATGGCATGACCACACTAACATCCAGGATTTATTCACATGGCAACATTGTATCTTCTGCCATAGATATCATATAACATGATATGTCCATCTTACAACTCTGACAATCACAGTTACGTTCTATTGTGTGATTAAGTTGGATGCTACAATCATTGCACTCTGGTTATGTGCCCTGGCGCTATATCAACAGTAAGTCTCTGTTGAAGGGGGCGTGGCTGAGACACCAGACATGGCAGACGTGTGAGCTCAGAGCTCCGTCCCGCCCTGTTACTAATCCCGCTATTAAAGCAGCACCCGCACCTTGGAGACGACGAAAAGATTCCCTCTGACAAATTACATGGGGGGAACTCAGTGGTGGTCCGAGATTGCCCCTGCATGGAGTCGAGGGACGAACCTGGGGCAGTGATGCAGCCGAGAGCACGAACTAGTGAGCTGCGTAGACGGGAAGCTGGGGCCTATCGCACACATCACTAGCTTCGGAGGCCCTCCTGGAGAGGAGTTGCATGCCCAGAGAACCAACGAGGCGGATGATAAGGCAGCTTCGGCGCCCCCCTGAGGGAGGAGCCGAACGAGTGGAACACCGGACAGGGCCAGCAGTGTTGCCGTGGAGTGGCTGCCTGGCTGGGGAGATCGCTGATGTGACTGGCGGAAGATGCACGACGGCAGGTCTGGAGGCGGCGATCTTCCTCCGAAATGGTGACATTTGCTGAGCTGGGACAGATGCTGGAGAAATCGGAGTGAGGCCTGGGAAAGAAGACCTTCTTGCTGCCTACCACCGGCCCCCGCCTGCAGCTGTGGCAGATGACCACGGCCCTATGGCGCCAGACGGGAGATGACGGCCTGCTCCCTGCTTTCTGCTGCTGCCTGGGCCCTGCGTGAGATTGCACAGGGGACCCTGGGGCGCTTCCTCAACCAACAGGGACCCTGAAAGAACTAACAGGCTGCGTACAGTGCAAGTCCTAGTTGGGGCCGGATGGATCCAGGGCCCTGGATGCCCATGCGCTGAAGAGACAATGTGGGAGCTGGGAAGAACTGCTTGCATGCTGCCAGCCGCGGGCTGCAACGCCATTGGGCTCAGGGGCGGGCCTGTGCGGTGACCGAGGTGGCCGAAGGGTGTGGAAGAGCCGGAGGCCCGAGACTGAAACGGCTCCTACAATAGGATAGTGAGCTGACCTGGAAAGGGCTGCAACTGTGAGTGCTGTTGGACTCAGGCATGTTGTGCTTATGCGTGGGATCTGGCAGCAGACTGATCTAGAGCAAACCCGTACTTCTCAGGAATCAGTGGGGAAGAATGGTCAAGGCCGGTCGACATACCACTTCCACATGGTAGTTTTCGCTGGGATTGGAGTGAAGGGGCCTTGTCGAAACACGCTTGTGAATTGAGCGGGGATGGTGGGGATCGACCATTGGACCCTGAGGCTGTGCTTCCGGAAGACGAGGCAAACCCGTACTTCCCTGGAATCCGTGGGGAAGAATGGTCAAGGCCAGTCAACGTACCATCCCCACATGGTAGTTTTCGCTGGGATTGGAGTGAAGGGGCCTTGTCGAAACACACTTGAGAATTGAGCGGGGACGGTGGGGATCGACCATTGGACCCTGAGGCTGTGCCTAAGGAAGACGAGGCAATAGACTGGTCTAGAGTGGGCAACAATGCTGTGTTTGGAGAGGCCTGACTGGACCCAGTACGGTCCTGCAAGGGACCTTGCCTGAACCCATGGGGAAGCCCAGAAAAAGGGGATAGCAGCGATCTCCCTCCAAGTAAGGTCTATTAGGAGACGGCAATCAGGCTTGCACAGGCAAGCACACGGCACCGGCAATGAAGACGAGCACATTCGGAAGTGGCACAGTGACGGGGCAGAGATGTACTGCTGCTATGTCAGGGCCTGCATGGGAGCTTGGCCTTGGGATCTGATACCCAACAAGATGCCTAAGTCAAAGCAGAAGCCAGGGGTCATTCAGACTGCCATCAGGGAGCCTTCGCCCATAACGCAAAAGGGAGAAGATGACAAATCCACCGGTGAAGACGACTCCCTCCACTCGCACCTGGACAGGGTGCTTGCAGCCATTGCTGGCACCAAAAATGCTCTATAACATGACATTGGGGCAGTCTCTGTGGGTCTGGGACTGCTGCAGGTGAAACACCAGAAGCTGGCAGATAGAGTTCGGGAAACTAAATCTGCAATAACTGAGCTGCAACCGGGACACAGATCAAACACAGCTAAGATTGACGACCTCTCCAAAAGAGTGGCAATCCTTGAACGACAAGAGAAAGACACTTAAGGCCGCAATCGCAGAACCAATGTCAGACTCATAGGAATACCGGAGCGAGCGGAGGGAGCCAACATGGTGGAATTCCTGGAAAACTGGCTACGCTCCGTTGTGGTCCCTGAACTCTTGTCTCAGTTCTTCGCCCTAGATAGAGCACATAGAGTGCCAGGTCGGCCACCTGCCCGGGGAGGTCACCCCGGCCGGAAATTGCTAGACTTAGCCATTTCAGAGACAGAGATGCGCTCCTCCGGCACTCCCGTGAATATGGCCCGAATGTGCTTGAAAGCAGTAAGGTGTCCAGTTTCCCGGACTTTACTGCAAGGGACCAGGCACAGTCGGCGTCCTTCCTCGAGAGCCGAAAAACCCCTTAGATAAGATAGAATACAATACTCCCAAATATTCCCGGCCAAGCTGAAAATTATGCTTCATGGAACTTCATACTTCTGCGACACCCTAGAGGAGGTCTGGAGTTGGATGGAGACATATCAGAAAGGCACACCGCTACCTAAGAAACCGCTACATCCAGAGACAGGGCCACCACCACGCAGATGGAGACCTAAGCGTGGCCGTAAAGCAACTCAAACATGGAAACTCACAGCCTCACAAACCTATCAAGACAGACAGGTGGCGCTGCAGGCGGTGGCGCAAATCCTCTCGCCCATGCACCACAGCGAAGCGCTGGGAGCATCGGCTATATCTGCTGATGCATCGGCAGAACCTGGGGACTCCCTTGAAGCTGACCCCCAACTGCTGAAGCTCACTCCACGACTAGCAGATGATATTGCTTTGCTCAGGTGGAGCTCTGGGTCACCCCCAGCACTCGTATATCTCACATGTACCCGAGAATTCATGTAACAGAAGGGGGAACGCCATTGGACTCGAATATGGGTGCGTCCATGTCTACAGACGTGGGCTACGGACTGAGCACTGACGCTTGGGGGCACAACTATGTGATGGAGCCGGGATGAGGTGCACCTGCCCCAATCGAACTCGGAGCCCACCCTCACCAGAAGGCTTCGCCTAATGGTTTGAAGGCAGCGTTGTGAACTCATGTACTATTTGGTTTGTAAGTTTTGGCGGTTAGCGGTTGCGCTGCTTCCCTGGGGTGTTGGGTTTTTCAAAAGTTGTATGAGCATCCAGGTAACGAGAAATAGTTGCAATAGGCTGTGGCAGGCAGCCCGCGACACTATTCATATATAGCAGGCACAACTGTAGGCCCTAGGGGAGTAAGGTTCCTCAAGTGGAACGTTAGAGGCATGGGTTCACCATCAAAACGCCACCACATACTCAGTTACATTAGGCACAGAGGGGCACAAATAGTCATGCTTCAAGAAACCCAACTGACCCGTGAGGTGGGACAGCTCCTTCCGCCACGATGGAGGGGACAACTGTACACCACATCATACTCTGCCTTCTCCCAGGGAGTCCTGGCGTGGATACGCCCTGGAACACTATTTGACACAACACAAACACTAATTGATCCCAAGGGCATATACGTGTTGATTATAAGAAGGCTAATGGGCAGGGGGATAACGATGTGCAGCATCTATGCCCCTAATCAAGAGCAACAACAGTTTCAACGCACACACTCTAATCCGCTTGCAGGGATTGTCGCACAAGACATGGTATTGGGTGGGGACTATAATAGTGTAGTGGACACCAACATGGACAGGTCTATGCCACCACTACATGGTGCCTAGCTAACTCCAACGCAAAAGCTCTTAGAACCTTGATGCAGCATGGGATCTCGTAGACATTTGGAGACTACACCATGGCCAGGTCAGGGATTACTCTTTTTCTTCCCCCTTATACCATTTACATGCCAGATTAGATATGTTTCTCTGCACATTCCACAGCAACACACGCATGTCCAACTTAGAGTATCTGGGACGTACACTGTCCGATCAGAGCCCTTTGCTCCTGGTGCTTTCCCTTGACCCCAAGGTACCAGCCATTCCGACTTGGCGCTAAGACCCAATATGTTGGAGGACACATGCTTCCGACAGTCTCCGCCACTATCCATAACTACCTACTTTTCCAGTAACTTAGCAACAGCCAGCTCATCGCTGGTGGAGTGGCACTCTTTCAAAACGGACATCCGGGGACAATGTATGGGGAAGACGGTAGGAGTTACAAAGGCGATTGTGAACGAACTCCTGACACAGGATGCTGAGATCCACGCACTTGAGATTAGGCTGGGGCCTCTGGAGGATACACACACACAACTAGCCCAAGCCAAAGCACCTATAATAAGGCGCTAAACAGATTGCAAACCCTTGACACTGAAGAATATCGGAAGAAACAACACACTGAGGGCAGGAAATCAGGCAGACAGCTGGCATGGCTGATACAACCAGAAACCAGATGGTCCCCCATAACCAAGTTGCAGACTGAAGATGGCACAACGGCCTATTCCCCTGCAACCATGAAACATGCTTCCTACAATATTATAGGTCACTGTATAAATGCCCACCAAATATACCAGAGACTCAAATCCGGGACTATTTAGACATGATCCCCTTACAAACCATTAACATTGCGGACCAGAAAGATCTGGGAGACTCTATAAGCATTCACGAAATCAAAGCAGCGATCAGGGACATGGCAAAAGGGAAGACCCAATGCTCAGATGGCCTTCCTGCCGAATTTTATGTGACATACAGCGACCAGCTTCCACCCCACCTCGTGAAGCTGTATGCCGACTCATTAGACCGCAGCCGATTGCCCACAACAACCAGGGAGGGCCTGGTAGTACCTATCCTTAAGACGAAAACAGAGACCCCTGAAAGTCACAGAATTTAGGCCACTATCCATGTTAAACATGGATTTCAAAATACTGAGCAAAGTATTAGCCAACAGGTTGCTCCCCCACATGCGTACACTAGTCCACACAGATTAAAACAGGTTTATTCCAACAAGATCCACATCGGGAAGCCCTCAGGTGACTATACTATGTGATGTTCCACCAAGATCTCCCAAAGTACCTGGTCGCGGTGGTCATGGCAGTGGACCTTGAAAAAACGTTCGACTCCCTGCGATGGGATTTCTTGATGCAGGTAGTGCAGGCCCTAGGATTGGGGGAAGACTGGATCAAATGGGTCAAGCTACTCTACACTCTCCTACTAGCCAGGGTTAAGACAGGGATAGAATCTCACACTCCTATGAGATACATAGAGGAATTCGACAGGGATGCCCTCTCTCGCCCCTCTTCGTGCTGGCTATGGAACCGCTGTCTGTACAGTTCAGGGCAGAGCGTGACCGTCTTGGCCTGACACTGGACGAGAGAGGATTTATGATTTTCCTCTACGCGGACGACATCCTTCTGTATTTGCAGAATGGTGAAGAGGATAACAGCTGCAATAGATATTTTAAATGCTTATACCGTATTAACCGGACTAAAGGTGAATGGACATAAGACACATATTTATGTCCGAAATTCGTCGATCCAGCTTTTTGTGACACTAAATCAACTTTAACATTAATGAAAATAAGAAAATCGGACATGCTATAGCACATCTGGATAAATGATTTGGTTTACGATTAGTGTATTCCAAATGACAATTATGAATGTCTAATGTTTCTCCCTTCTAGCAAAACTGTTGTTTTAACTTGTTGTGATTAGGTCATTGATAAATGTAATATTTGTTTTTATGTTTTAAAAGATTTTATCAAATTTACCTTGAAGAATTGTGAATAGGCAGGAAAAAAAATTGCACTGTATTATCGAATAGAAGTATTGAGAATTTGAACTATACAACTTTGTTCACATTTCATTTTGCACATATTTATTACACAACTGGATTGGTTTTTTTAAGAAATCTTGTGGATTAGAATAAAAACATCTATTTTGCATACCACTTAGCAATGGTTTGGTGATTTTAGTGATATTGGTCCTAGCGTATGTTTGGTTGGAATGTTTGTGGTCAGTGAAGATGTAGATTTATTGCCAGGTCTGATTTGTACCCAAAGGGAAACTCTTTATTTTGACTACTCAGTAGCTAACTTATCCTGTCATTTGAAAGGTTCCCCAGCTGCCGTGATTAATCCAGTGTTCAGGCTGCTCTTGAATGGGAGCTGCTTAATGCTAAATGATCAAGGTTATTGTGGGATGCTTCCAGGCATCGCACATCCTGTCCATGTAAGTTTGAGGATTACTTCTTGCATGCAAGTATTGTTGCCACCAACCCACACAGTTGGGGAGGCGCCATAATGGCCTTCGTTGAATGTTTCCTTTATACGGTGTTATACTCTGAGCCGAATGAAAGCCATGCTTATACAGAAGGATGTGCCCTTAACCTCAGCCCTAGAAACTTTTGATCTCCAAGTTGCAAGGTTCTCTGCTGAGATACAGGCACTGGTACGAACTAACAGCCCATTCCGTTTTGGACAAATGGTACAGTAACATGTCTGCTACGAAGGGTATAGTACATCTATTTAAGACTGTTAAGCACTTTTCAGACAGTCTTCGAGTGATTCCAGCTTTCATACACTATGTATTCTGAAGAATTTTGGAGGGTTTCCGCTAATCCTGCTACTGGTAGTGGGTATCCTAATTTAAATTTTTCTGCTACGCAATGGATGTTCTAGTCACCAAGGAAATGGAAAAAATGCTCTTGGAGCAACATTACCGTGATCGCATGGCACTCCATCTTGGCACACCTCTACTTCTGGAGATAAGCGAGTCTTAGTTCCTGTCATTTCGAACAGTCTGGATTGACTATGTTTTGCCTGTTCTCCGCTGCTTGTTCTGTAGACAAAAATACGTGTTGAATCTCTGTCTAACACTTCCATCGATTGTGCCACCAGATGTAGATGTATTAAAGGACCCGTTAAAGGCCCACGTACTGCAGTGTCCCCAGCTTATGTCATAAGTGATGTAATATGTAAGGTCATAAGTAGTGCATTGCTGGGGCGTACGTTATAGTTAGTTCAGGTAACTATAACGTCTGAATTTCTATGGTTTTGCAAGAGGGGAATCTGAGCCTAACTGAAACATCCCTGTAACCTCTGTTTTTTTTCGGTGATATACATATGCATATACACATACACACACACACATATACATATTTGTATGTATGTGGACAGTGCATGTATACCTAGGCATGACAAAATATGCTTGTCAGGGTATGGAGAGGAGGTTGCCGATATACATATGTCCTTGTATATGAAACTATGATTCCAGTTATAAGCAGATACAAAAATAGAGGAGAAGAGAAAAACACAAGTTATAAATACGTAGTCATAACATACATGTATATTTCAGACCAGCATCTAAACCAGCACCAACAACAGCAAAAAAAAATGCAATATTGTTAAGGAATTCCACAACCCACCTACCAGCGAAAACAACATCACTCCCACAAAAGAGCTGTGCAACAATTCACCGACTTCTTCCATGGCAAGAATACAACCAGATACGGAAACTTCGAACCCCAACCTACTCCTACAGACTTCCTCAACAGTTACTCCTCCACCGCAACCCACATGAACCACAGATTGAGAACCTGGAACCACCTCTCCTCCCAGGACAACACCGCCATCATGAAATCCTTCTGCTCAGGAGCTCCCACAGACCCATGCCTGCATCACATCTTCAACCTTGGAAACCAAAGGATCGTCCAGCAACTCACCTCCCTGCTCAATACCTCAATCACCACCGCAACAGTTCCTGGCACATGGAAGAATGCAGAAGTCAGATCACTGCTCAAAAAGTCCTCCTATGACCCCAGACAACTCAGAAACTACTGGCCAATTTCCTGGCTCCCATTCCCAACCAAAGTACTGGAAAATACTATCAAAAAGCAACTCACGTTATACTTAGACCAGAACCAGCTACTTGACACCTCCCAATCTGGCTTCTGCAGCAATCTCAGCACCGAGCCCATCCTGATCGCAGCCACCCATACCATCCAAATCCTCCTCAACCAAGGAGAAACAGCAGCCCTAATCCTTCCTCGACCTCTCTGCAGCCTTCGACCCAGGAGCCCTGCCACATGCTGATCAAAAGACTCCACTACATCGGCATCCATGGGATACCCTCTATTGGTTTACCTTCTTCCTCATCCATAGCACACAGAGGGTTAGCCTACCACCATTCACCTCCGAACCCAAAGATATTATCAGCGGTGTCCCCTAGAGCTCATCCCTCCGCCCCACGCTGTTCCACGCATACAGGACCTCACTGGACAACATCGTCAGATCTTACAGTCTCAGCATAATATCCTACGCAGATGACACTCAACTCATCCTCTCACTCACTGATGACCCGACCACCATCAGGACCAACTTCCACAAATTAATGGCAAGCGTTGCAGACTGTATGAAAAACAACTACCTGAATCTGGACATGGACAAGACAGAGGTACTAATGTGTGGCAACAACAGCAACTCGTGGAACGATTCCTGGTGGCCAGCAGACCTAGGACCCGCACCCACACCTGCCAACCATGCCAGAAACCTCAGAATCATCATCAATAACAAGCTCACCATAAAAGCACAGATTAGTGCCATCTCCTCCGCCTGCTACCCCACTCTGCGCATGCTACAAAAGATCTTCAAGTGACTATCCCTGCACACGAGACATACTATGACACATGCCATCATCACCAGCTGAATAGACAATGGCAACGCTCTCTACATAGGAATCATCACACACCTCCTACAGAGACTTCTAACCATGCAGAACACCACAGCCAGACTCATCCTCGATCTCCCCCAATGAACCAATTCACACCCCACCTCAGGCAACTCCACTGGCTCCCTGTACAGAAGTGATGCCAATTCAAGCTGCGTTTCTCATGCACCCAAGGCTCTACACGTTCAAGGACCCGCTTACATCAACCACCGGCTGAACTTTCATCAACCGTCGAGAAGACTACACTCCTCCTGCCTTTCACGCTCCCACACCCCCAGTAGCTACCAAAGCAGAAGTGGCGGTCACTCCTTCTCTTACACTGCAGAAAAAACCTGGAATAGCCTCCTCACGCAGCTCCGGACCATCAACCCCACTTCCAGAATTCCGAAGGACACTTAAGATCTGGATGTTCGTGTGAGCCTCCCGAGGCATGTAAGCACCTGGATACTCCATTGGATGATTAGTAGTGTTTTATAAATCGTGATTGATTGACACCATGTAAATATTGCTGATTCTATTTATATTCAGGTGTATTTAGAGGGGTTTATACTTTCTACTAAAACTTTACTAAGTGTTGTGTGTATATATTTATGTGTATGTATACATATAATGACATATTTAGATGTGTAGGAATGTCTGTATGTATTATTTCCAGTTATTTGTAAAAAAATAAATATATATATATATAAATATAAAATACACTGCTCCTTTTAGTTATATATATATATATATATATATATGTATATATATTCAACACACGAACACCGCCGTCTCTTCTCGCTCCCAGCAGTGCGGGTGCAGCAGCTCGCGCAGGCGGTCCCACGACCATATATTGCACCACAATGTCTCCCGAACAGAAACAAAAAATCTGCGCACTGAGGCTCAATGAATACGATGTAGATTTATTCCATCTCCACAAAAACAGAAAACTATCACACACGTATCGGCCCCCTGGCCTTCGTCATTGTTAGTTGAATGCATTACAAAACACCCTTAAATATCGGGTTACTCCATTTGTTGAAATAAATCAATCAAAACAAACAAAAGACTAAACAATAGTATCGATCGTTTCCAGGCATTTACAAAGCAGCCATGTTAACGCTGCAAATGAGCGCTTAGTAATAACATTGCGCTCATAGAAATACACAAACCAATAATTATTTGGCACATCAGTATGTAACATATTAGCCACTACTCCTACATGGTTGTTAATTCATCGTTCAAAGGGTTTCCTAAACTACTATAATAATATATCATTCAAAATTGAAATAATATCACTTTCAATTCATTGACATTGTGGCCATATGGCAATTTAAACAGATATTATAATTCAGAAATTCAAAATTGAGCCCTAAATGGACAAACAATCTACTACATTTTGCCCTCCAATCATATTCCATTAATATCTATAATTCATTTCATCGACATTGTGACCATATATCGATTCAAACAGGTTAAAATTCAAAATTAAGCCCTCAATGGGCACACAATCTTCAATATTATCCCTACTATCATATTGTATTGAAATCTACGATAATCTCAAAGAGGAGTCACCAATGATGTAATAATTCTGGCTACACAAACAAAAAGTTTTTCAAGCATTATGACAATTAGAGAAGTGAGCAACAGTATCATTCACATACAAAATCTCTCTATACATGCAGCAATATTGATGGGCAAGGAAAGTGAGCTACAAATGGTCTACAAGAATATACTTCTTACTTGATTTGGCCTAGAGTATGTTAATAAATGTCATACGATTCTAACCTATAAATGACCATAATTCCTCCTCGCTATTGAGTCCCCAGGGTGTTCGCGTTTGCAGCTCTATAATATACCTTGCTTCCAGCTGATGCAATGTCTTCACCCTGTCACCTCCCCTTCCAGTTGCCGGGACATGATCTAAGCAAAAATAATGCAGTTGATTGCTGCGTGACTCATGCATCTCTGCAAAGTGCCTTGCCACAGGGTAGGCACTATCATGGTTTGTTATCGCCCGTGTGTGCTCCAGTATTCTTTTTTTCGCAGGATGAATGGTGCTCCCAATATATTGGAGACCACTCGGGCATACCAGACAATACACTACAAAGCTTGTATTGCAATTCATTAGTCTGTTAATTGTGCGTTTACATGTACTGCCCAGGATTGCATATTTTTTCACCTTGACACTACTTCAGAGACGCACAGTCTCCACAAAATGGCTACGAACTAGCATGTCCTTCAAAGACTTACTTTTACGATAAGCAATATCTGGTCTATCTGGTAGCAATCTCCCAATGACACCATCTGTCTGTAATATTTCCAGTTTCTTTATACTAGTTCTCTAATAATCCTGGATTTGGATGAGAAGCTTCAAATCAATCTTACCGCTTCAGTGTCTTTATTGCTGTCAGACTCACTCATAGTTTTGGATCCTAACAGTGTTTGTCTTTCTATAGATTGTACCCTCATCGCTGAGTCATGCAAAAGATGATTCTGGTACCTCCTCTGTCTAAATCTGTTTAAGGACTCACTTGCAGCTTTAGTGTAATCCTCTGGAAGTGTGCAGTTTCTTTATAAACTAAACAGCTCCCCATAGGGGATACTATGAATTAAGCTACGGGGATGCTGGCTTTTCAAATGCAAAACAATATTCCCAGCTGTAGGCTTGCGGTACAGCTTCGTGCAAATTTTATCTTCTGCAACAAACACTAAAAGATCAAAAAAAGGTACTTCTGTCTTGCTGACACACCTCGTGAATTTGAGATTGAGTGTGTTGTCATTCAAAGTTCTAATGTATTCCTCAGCTTCCTCCTGGGTGCCCCTCCATACAATGAAGAGGTCATCGATGTACCTGGCCCAAAGGGCAATTCTATCAACCCACCTCTCATTATTCTCCGCCCAGGCCACGTGCTTCTCCCACCAGCCTGCGAAAAGATTAGCATAGCTGGGGGCGAAGCACGTGCCCATCGCGGTACCTTGTGTCTGCAAATAGAGTTGACCTCCAAAGAGAAACACATTATTATGTAAATAAAACTCAGCAATCTCTAGTACCATACTGCTGTGCGTCTGAAATTTAAGAGGCCTGGTTCGTAAAAAATATCTTAGCGACATTAAGCCTTGATCATGTGCTATGCACGTGTACAGACTAGTGATGTCCATGGTGATAAGGAGAAAATCTGGCTCCCATTGAATGCCTTGTATCCGTCAGATGAAGTCAGTTGTATCCTGTATAAACGAACTAAGGTCCTTAACCAGTGGGAAAAGAAAATGATCCACATAAATGGATGCTTTCTCTAGCAGACTTTCCTTGCTCGAAACAATCGGACGCCCTGGAGGTATCAAAGCGTCTTTGTGCACTTTTGGCAAGTGGTAGAACGTGGGCAATACTGGATAGTCAACTTTCATGAACTGGAACTCATCTTCTTCCAGAATACCGCTTATTCTCCATTTTTCGAGTAGATCATAAAAGGCTAGGACACTCGAGTTGTATACATCTCTTTTCAGTTTTATAAAGCTGGTACTGTCTCCCAAAGGGTGCAATGCTTCCTCCTTATACATCTCTTTTGACATCACTTCAACATTTCTGCCTTTGTCCGACTGCTTTATTGTGATAGAGTTGTCCTCCTTTAAGGTGTTAACTGCTAGCCACTGAGATTTTGTAAGATTGAATCTCTGATTCCTTGTTGCTCTGGAACTAGATGTTCGTAAATTGTTAAGGTCCTTAATCATGGTATCATGAAAACAGTCAATGGCATCAAACGGCATTTTCGGAATAAATTTGGATTTGACTTTGAACTTGCTTCTGCCGCTACATTGATTGATACCTAAATTCTCATTTTCATTCCTTTCTTTATCCTCATCATTCTGTTCACCATCCAAATTATCATGCAATATGTGTAAGGTTTGCAGTGCTTCTATATCATGCCCTGTCAAATTATCAGATGACATCTGTGACGTTGTTACTCTACAGTCTGGTTGTCTTGGATGTAGTGTAAACGTTTTCTTTAATTTTAACTTTCGTATAAAGCGATACAAATCAATGCGTGTCTGTACATCGTCCCATTTGCAGGTTGGACAAAATGTTAGTCCCATTTGTAGGACTTGATTCTCAATGTCAGACAACGTCTTGGATGACAGATTTATGACTGCTAGTTACTCTATTTTTTGTTGACACCCCTCTTGCTCCTTGTCACATGGGGTAAAACCGTCTCTTCCTGTTTTTCCCACCTCGCCTTGTTTTTCAACGTTTTTCTCTGGTGGGCGTGTACGCTGCGGATATCTTCTCCACGATTCTTTCATTAGTAGATATTCGTTTTGAAAATTTGGTTCGCAACTTGCACTTAACCCTCCTTCTCTTTCAGGGACTTCAGCCTCAGAGAGATCAGTCACTACTTCCGATTCCGAAGTATCCCTAGGGTCACATGTTGTTGTATTGGATGCTGTAGTTTGTAATGCTTTCCGTGGTGCATCATATTTTTTCGCAAATGTCAGCATCCTGCCAGACTGGTAATTTTGCTGGTCTATCGCAAATTTATTTTGTCTACGGCATTTGATGTCATTCTCATATGTAATGAGCCTGGTTTTCATTTTTGTTCTGAAACTCTCAATGTGGGTTTTGTCATCAAAATTTGAAATCTGCCCCTCAATATCATTTATCTTGCTTAACAGCTTAATCCTATCGCTTTTGCCATACTTTTGCGGAGATGGAATAAATCTACACCGTATTCATTGAGCCCGAGTGCGCAGCCTTTTTGTTTCTGTTCGGGAGAAATTGTGGTGCAATATATATATATATATATATATATATATATATTCACTTAAAAAACCATAGGTTTCACACATGTTATAGTTAGCTGGACATTTCACTCGTGAAAAACCATTGAAATTCCCCCGTTATAGTTAGTGCAGGCAACTATAACTCACGTGACCGCAATCCTCTGCTGATGACGTCAGATATTACATCACTGTATTTAGACACTTATTTACCCATGTCTTCTTCCATTAATCTTTAGCTATACATATATTACAAATATTTATTTTTCTGAAAGACACATATGTCATCAGTGATGTAATATCTGACGTCATCAGCAGAGGATTGCGGTCGCGTGAGTTATAGTTGCCTGCACTAACTATAACGGGGGAATTTCAATGGTTTTTCATGGGTGAAATGTCCAGCTAACTATAACATGTGTGAAACCTATGGTTTTTTAAGTGAATTTGCAAGGTTTTTTAAATGCTAATTCCTAACTATAACGTGTGTGAAACCTATGGTTTTTTCAGTGAATTTGTACGGTTTTTGAAATGATAAGTTATGTTTTTTTTTTCTTTTTTAAGGTTTTTCACCGTGCGCGTACCGTACGCGCACGGTGTGCTTCGTGCACCGCGCGCCCACGTTACGCAGTTTGCGGAATTTTTCCGTTTCTACCGTACGCGCACGCTACGCGTACTACGCGATTTTCTGCAAAAAAATTAAAGGAAATTTTGGCCCTTGGGGGTCCTTCTGGGACCCCCTGACAAAGGCTAGGGGGTCAGGAACTGTCCACCATGCCCCCTTTTCACGTTCTCCACCTTTGTTTTTCACCCGCTCAGACTGCGAGAGACAAAATGGCGGCCGACACTTCCTGGTTTCGACTGATTCGAATGTTTACTAAGATCTAACAACCAATCAGAATCGCGCTCGCGCACGGCAGCGTGCGCATACGGTAAGTTTTACCGTACGCGCACGGTGCACGCTTATAGATATATGTATTGATTTAAATGCTATTTTCTCAGGAAATACTGAACAGATTTACACCAGACCTGCAAAAGGTACATCCCTGACCTGAGGACTACCTCTCTGCCAAATTTCAAGTAATTCTGTTCAGCCGTTCGGGCTGTAGCTTGGACTAAAGGTCCTATGGAAAAATGCATGGGGAAAACACGTTTTGGGACCCCCCCTTTTTCTCAGCCCCTGCTTGACGAATCCCCCCGAGACTTTCAGGGAAGGAGCGGAGCGGAGCGGAGCGCCCCACCTATTAATTTTGCGAGGATTCGTCAATCGGTGCCAAAGTTATTCCAAATAGAATGTTGCGGATTTCCTATGGAAACACGGTCCTAACTATAACTATCTACTCGCGACCGCCAGTAGATAATATATATATATATATATATGAGTCTAGAGCATTCAGAGACCTCCGGCGCACAACGCGCGGCGAAAATGAATGAACAAACTCCTCTTCGTCGGTACTAGAATTTTTTAAATTTTTTTTTTATTTTGTTCACTCCCTTCTGCTTGCCATGACGCGTTTTGACCGTAAAACGGCCTTGATCACATAAGGCTTGCTTTACAAGAAGTGTTATTATATATATATAGATATAGATATAGATATATAGATATATATATTTCCTTCAACTTTATGCCATCCCTCCTCTCTTGGACATATCCCAAACATTTCTGACTACTATGTCCTCTCAAACTTACTTTACAAAGGTCCCCCTTCCTCCATTTTAGCCAATTCACCCAAATAACAGGCGCAACATGACGTAGAGAGCACAAATTTACCACAACTAATCCACATAGAAAAAAGTAAGTACATTTTACTAATCAACTAACTTTAACACTAATCCTGGGTTCCAGAGTAGCGTGCTACTTGCTACTAAGCGATCCAGGGCCTCGTCAGGGATAGTAAGTCCATTCCTCCCTTGATAGCTAATGAGTAGCGAGCCCATACAACTCGCTTGGTCAGAGGTTGACGCGTTCTTTTAAAATTTCAAGAACCTTTGTGTCTGTGGCCGCCTGGTAGGCTACCCCTTTTATTAGGATTACTAGAATGTGTAAGTTTCTGGTTTTTGTGGTTTGAGCTTCTCCGTGCTGCAGAGGTTCAATTACACATCCGCAGGTGCATTACGTTCTCCTTCTCCCTGGACCCACTGTTTCCCTGGAATTCTGCGCACCCGAAATTGGACCCCCGACGCTGGAATACCTTCATATGTGCGTTCATGATGTTTGTAATATATTAAGCCAAAAGAAAAAGTGAGTGCCGCAGAGGTTCTTTTCCAGATAGCGCTCAGTGAAAAGTGAATGTCGAAGAGTGCTCTGCCCAAAACACTTTGGGGTATATTCACAAGAACGTATGATAACTATCACAAGAGTAGCGTAACGCAACTTCCAATATCGCAGCCCATCGTGGGAAAATAACCCTGTGTCAACATGGAATTCACAGCAAGGTGGTACCATGCGATAGTCCGCCGACACCGCGGACAATGTCCGCGATACAACCACCACGACGGAGATAAAATCACAACACCAAAAAACACGCGATGGGCCAACGATCGATAAGGAAATCAGCGATAAGCAGCGCCAGGCCTGCAACACACACCTGGCAGACTGAAATAATCACCATAAAAGTAGAAAAAACACCTACGCCCAAACTGACCTACTCCCAAGCACCATGGAGGCAGCCGGAGCAGGCACAGAGGACGAGGGCAACCCCACAAGCACCCGGGACGACCAGCCCGGGACATCGGGGACAGGGAAGGGCAAGGACAAGGAAGACGAAGTTCAGTCCGCAGGTGAACAGGATCATAGTCAGGAAGGTGATAGAACTCCATCAACAACTCTTGGTCACCTCCAAAGTGTCATTTCGCACCAAAACTGGAATATGGCGGGACATCGTCGACAAGGTGAATGCCATCAGAGAGCACAAGCAGACAATGGACGAGGTCAAGAGGCGATGGGATGAAATCAAGCAGAAGACCAAGGAGAAGAAACTCTCCGCCAACCAGAAGGCAGCAATGCAGACTGGAGGTGGGGGCCCAGCGCCACAGCTCGAGCTGGATGACATGAAGGAGCTGGTGTCGACAGTCATCAGTGTGGATACTGTGGCCAGAGTCGGGGGGCCGGACACTGCTCGACAGGACAAAACACAACTGCAACAGGGTGAGTGACCACAAGGTACTGGGGGGACGGGTGGAGAGGGCCACGATGGCACACATGCACAATCAAGCAGGGCACAGTACACACCCACAATGACCATGGCTCCTTGCACAGACTGTCACAACGTACAATGCCATGCTGTCAGAATATCAACCTGTACCATGCGGCTACATACATGTGGACACATTGTAATACACCACCTCCCCTTCACATCGCAGGGGCATCGTCAACAACCTCCTGCAGAGCAGTCCCTGCCACTCTTTACTGATGATGAGGAGGACATCATTGACCTCATCCGCAACTCACCTTCAGGATCAGGGCAGCCCAGCTACATCAAGGAGACCCCAACCACCACCCAAACCAACCAGCAGGAGGCACCGACAGCCCCGGCACCCTCCCAAGTCCCTGAGGAACAACAAATGGCCTTCCAACGCCGTGTGCTGGAGGGCCAGAGGGAGATGACTGAGCAGGTGCGGGTGGGGTTCGAACTCATGGCTGCCAAACTGGACGCCATCCTTGGGTGTCTATGTCCGCCCCATGGTCTCCAACGAGCCCTGACATCGCTGGAGTCATGACGCAGAGAGTAGAGCAGCTGTCCGCTAAGAGTGGCTTCAGCGATACCAGCCGTGAGCTGGCACACATGCGGAGGCTCATGGAGGACTTGGGCGTATTGTGGCGGAAAGGATGGCAGCCACCGCTGCACATCATCGAAATGTAGCTGGGATCTATCATGCCCTGCAGACCTCCATCATGGCATTGTCACCAAAAGGCGTGGTGCTGATGAATGCTGCTGCCCCCACACCATCCACATCCCCGCACCCTGGTGTGTCAGTGCGGCAGATGTATCCACTCAGGCCCCTGATGTGTCAGTGGCACACAGTGCCGCAGCTGGTACTGCAACACCCACAGGTGGGGCAGGGCACACATGGATGGGTTTGTGATCAGGAAGCACTAGCATTCATTTCCGCCACCTGGCCTGTTTCTGCTTGGTGCCGCACATGGCCTCATGACCTTCCACTGACCCCTGATACACTCCGATGCACTCACCTTGGACAGCGAAATGGACTGCCACATCCTGTTCGACGACCAATGAATATGGCGGACAGACTGCGGACTGTACCCTTCCTCTTCCGCAGTACATGTCATCCCCAGATGGAGTCTGGCTGGCCCTCCACGGACCCATAGTGTGTAGAGCGCCCGGCATTGCCCTGTACCGATCCAGCTGCAGAACTGCACTGGATGTGCAAATAAACATCCAGTGACGCACTGCTGTGTCATGTCTTACATTAATCATGTATGAATGTAGGGAGAGTGATTTCCCTGTGTCAATGATGCTCATCCTGTGGGATGCCAGTCAGAGGTTGCCACATTGCATATTGTGTACCGGGTCCCGTGAACACTACAACAGGGACACACGCTTCAGTCACTTCCTTGTCCGGACATGGACTGGCCAACGCCCCGAGCCCACGAGTCATTGTGGCATGCCCAGCGCTGGTCCGGCGTACGGCAGGCCAGACAACTCCGATGATGCACCGAGGAGGGCCATCATTGCTACCCGTCGCATGCGTACGCACTGGTGGTGTGCAGGTCACTGGTCAAGTCGTCAGCATGTCACAGTCACTCCCTGAGGGCACGTTTGCACACACACCACACCCATCCGGCACAGGCGTCACTGGCCATGTGACTCTGCCAACGTAAGGGGCCGACGACGTCACATTCCCCTCTTCCGGTGGTGACTGGATGACGGCTGTTCCACGTTTCTCATTCATAAAGGGCCCAGGAGTTGTTGCGCACAGGGTTGGTGGCATCCGAGGCCTGGCGCACAACACTGGATTACCACCACATGGCAATGACTGGGCTTGCACAGGGTTAGTGGCACCCAAGGCCTTGCAGCCGGCACAGACCTACCACCACATGTAGCAGACTGGGGTTGCACAGGGTTAGTGGCACTCGGAGCATTGCGGCCGGCACAGGCACCCCGCCACGGGACAGTGACTTTGGGTGCACTGAGTCAGTGGCATCTTAAGATAGCGAGCGGATGTGCAGCCTGCGATGATGCCCCGTCTCGGCGGTCTGGACAGCTCAGGTTTAGTGTGCCCTGCTGGACCGCAGTGTAAGCCAGACAACGGCCAGCGCGGGCCTACCGCCATGTGGCGTCGCTTCTGGGATCCCGGAGTTAGTGGCACCCAATTGGGCTGAGCGTGTGTGCAGCCTGCGATGGTGCCGGGTGCACTGGTATGTCCTCTGCCATGGAGTAATCAAGACCCAGCACCAAACGTGAGACCTGTTTGCAAGCGGAGCGTGGCTGCATGGTGTTGAGGGTGCCTTGTCCGCAGGCCCCGGGCTTGTGGCTTGCGGCGGCACGTGTTGGGACCTCCCGTCTATGCGCCGGTGGCAGAAGGTGAGCAGTGAGGCCTGGGTGTGCATGGGCGGACATGCTCCGATGGCGGCGGGAGGGGTTGGGATGCCTCTGCCTGGGTGTGCATGGGTGGGCAGGCGATCCTTTTAATAAAGTTTCATTTGTTGCTTCGAAAGTAAATGTGTGCTGCTCATTTCTGTGTCGACACATGCATGTCACCAGTTGTGATTGTGCGACGTCAGGCGGATTATTTTGTGCATGTTTAGGTGTGGCTGATGTGGCATGTCTTTGGTCAGGGGGTGCCAGGGAGGGGTAGTCCTGGGGGTGGTGTCGGTGGGTGTTGTGGCCCTCTTGGGTGTCCGGGCCGCATGATGGGTGGCTCCATGGCATCTGTTGCCCTTCTGATGTGGCCCTGGGCTGTGCTCCCTTTTGTTGTGCAGGCTGCCGTCCGACTTTACACCAGGTCAGAGCAGGTGTAGATTTCCTGGTGCTAACGCGCCTTATCGCCTGTTTTATGCTTTCATCGCAGTTCTGTCTGGCCGTTGTGAATGTTGAGGTGTGATGTTGTCGCGGCTTTTGGCACGGGAACGCCCACACTGCATCTCATTAGTGATAGTTGCGGGGGGCCTCTGTGGCGATGTTTTTAGCGGCTGCTATCGTGGGTATACTGGTGCTGTGGGCTGTTAACACCAGCTTGTGAACGGGGCGATAGATTTATCGCAACTTTGGCTGCGATAAAGTGCCGTTGACTAGGTGATAGTTTCTTGTAAATATGCCCCTTTGAGTGGCACAAGTTATATGGGCACAGTGGGTGTCACTGATCTGATTACCCGAAAAGTGTGAGCTGGCAGAGGCAATGCAGTCACAGAAGGTGGCAAAGAGTGATGTGCACAAACATACCGCGCAACCTGGCTGATGGCATAATGTGGAACCGAAAAGTACTTGCACCAAAAGCTATCAACTAAATAAGGCTTATATTTAGTTTGTTGTCCATCAGAGTTACTTGTATATAAAGCTAACAATAAAACAAGGCTTACAGCGCGAAGTTATGTGTTACTCCTACAAAGAGCCCACAGTCATGCAAGGCTCACAACTCAGTGTGTGTCAGGGAGTGGCCTGTCCAAAGAGGTGGCAATGAAACAAGACTTAACAGGACGTTATTTGCAGAAATGACTGAAAATGAAACATGCCTTCCAGCACCGTGTGCATCAACTAGGTGCTCTTTCAAACAGCTTACCTTGAACCAAGGCTTACAGCAGAGTTTGCATCAGGGAGCTACATGCACAAAGAGGTGTCAGTGAAACAAGACTTACAACAGAGTGTGCAACGGGACGTTATTTGCGTAAAAAGGTGGCAATGATAATAAGCCTGGGCGGCAAATTCCGCTCCGCTCGCGGAATTTGCAGAATTTGGGTAATTTCGCGTTACACGGAGAATGCGGAATTGCCCAAAATTCTGCTTTCCGCGGCTTCGCGGAATTTTTGCTTGTTCGCGATCTCAAAATGCGTGTTCGCGAAATATTTCCCCCCGAGCACGCAAACAGCAGTCGCGAACAGGTAAAAAGCATCGCGAACAAGCAATTCCGCATGTTTGCGGAATTTCTGCGTGTTCGCTGGGATTTTTAACCATTTCGCGGAGATTTGCGTAGCGGGACTACGCAAATTCCGCCCACCACAATGCTTACAGCACCGTGTGCATCAACTAGATGATCCTACAAAGAGCTTACCTTGAGTCAGGTTTTACAACAGAGTGTGCATCAGTGATGCTACTTGCACAAACAACTGACAATGAAACATGACTTACAGCAGAGTGTGCATCAATTAATTACCTCTACAAAGAACTCACCTTAACCCCTTCAGTGCCCCGCCCTTTGCCCGCCCTGTGCCGGCCCTTTCATTAGCGGGCGGGGTTCATGACGAGATAGTCTCGTCATGGGCACAGCGCAACCGCGCTCCATGACGAGACCATCTCGTCATGGGCACTGAAGGAGTTAAACCAAGGTTTGCAGCAGAGGGTGCATCAGGGAGTTACTTGCACAAAGAGCCAGCAATTAAACAAGACTTACACCAGAGTGTGTACCGGGACATTACTGACAATGAAACAAGACTTACAGCACAATGTGCATCAATTAGTTCCTCTTACAAAGAACTTCGCTTGAACCAAGGCTTGCAGCAAAGGGTACATCAGGGAGTCACTTGCACAAAGAGTAACCCTGGGTGGTGAACTCCGCTCTGCTCGCAGAGTTTGCCGAGTTTTCCGCACTCCGTGTTATGCTGAGCTCGCGGAGATACGAAAAACTCTGCTCCGAGGTGTTTTTCTTGCTCTCGTTAGTCAACATCAAGTTGGCGAGCGAGGTAAATCAACCTCCCGGCAAGATTTCTCAACGTGGGGGGTCAGGTTTCTCATTGCGAGTGGTTGCGTATGCTCGTGACTGCTCGTGTTGAGAAACTGCCTGTTCCCGTTGAGAAAGCTGCTGCTCGAGTAAAAATCTACTTGAGCGGCAGAAAAGGAAAGATCGCACTGTGCATGGTGCCGTTCGCAATGATTGCACAGTGCGGACAAGCATCCGGCACTGTGCAATCACTGCAAACGGCATTTTTCTATCGTACTCCAACGCTGGCAGAGCTCCGTGTAGTGCGGCTGAGCTTTCTTGCACTTCGCGGAGTTGCGCTATGCGCAACTCCGTGAACTCCACCGAGTGTTAACAAAGTGCCACAATGAAACAAGGCTTAGTGTGTTCACCAGGATGTTACTTTCACAAACAACTGACAATTGAAAAAGACTCACAGCACAACATACATCAATTAGTTGCACCTACAGAGTGCTTTCCTTGAACCAAGGATTACAGCAGAGTGTGCATCAGGGAGTTACTTTCCCAAAGAAGTGGAAATATAACAAGGCTTACACCAGAGTGTGCACTAGGACGTTATTTACAAAACAACTGATAATGAAACAAGGCTTACGGCACAATGTGCTTCAATTAGTTGTTCTTACAAAACACTTACCTCGAACCAAGGTTTACAGCAAAGTGTGAATCAGGGAGTTACTTGCACAAACAGCTGGCAGTAAAATAAGGCTTACACCAGAGTGTGCACCAATAAGTTATTTGCACAAACAACTGACAGTGAAATAAGATCGGCAGCACAATGTACCTCTACAAAGCGCTTATTTTGAAGGGTTACAGCAGGGTGTGCATCAGAGAGTTAGTTGCACAAAGAGCCGGCAATGTAATAAGACTTACATCAGAGTGTAGACCAGTAAAGTTTTTTGGACAATTGACAATAAAAAAAGACTAAAAGCACAATGTGCATCAATGTTTGTACTCTTGATTTACTCTTGAAATCCAGGATTAGGCCTTCAGTTTTCCTAGCTACACCTGAATGTTGCAGCCAAGTCAGAAGTACTACAAACAAAATCCTTGCCTACTCACAACAAAATCTTCTACAATTTGGTCTTGAGTGTACATCAAAGAGGTACTTGCACAAAATTCAGAAAAGCGCAGAGTATCAGGGAGTTCATTGGACAATGCCCTTCCAACAACACTGGCTGTACATTAACAGGTGATAGACGCAGAGTTTCAGGGCGGTCTAGACTAGTGCAACATTTCATTGCGCTGCAGCAAGTGTAGGTTTTAAAGTTGCTATGTGGAAGACTGGTACAGCTCATTTCTATTGGGCAGACCACAGTCGCTTATGCTTGACACTTGCTAGCCGGCTCGTCAATGTCCCCATTAACATCTAATATGTATGTTCAACTCCTGCTAACTATTATCCTTTCGTTTAGATGTCAGGCCTTTTCATATGTGGATGATGAACACATCGTGATTCGCCTGAATGATCAAGCGCCAGATTTCACAGTAAATCTGCATGAATCCTTGGGAGGGGTCCAACAATGGATAGGCCATAATGTTCTAATGCTCATCCTCAATAAGATGGAGCTCTTAATATTTGGCAGAAACAACTTCCTGTGGCCTACCTTCCTGGGCACTCGTCCAATTCCTCAAACCAAGGGAAAAATTCTAGGGGTTATTCTGAATGATAAACTGGTCTTTGATCATCATATCTCCTCCACTGCTATCCTCTCTTGTGGTTGTTAAAGTCTGAAAATGTTTAAACTTTCCTCACAGAGAATGTCTGGACTTGTGTGGTATTAGCCTGTATCATGTCTAGGGTGGACTATTGTACTGTCCTCTAATTAGCGTGACACAGGTCTAGGTCACACAGTTCCAGTCCCTCAGTACTACGTGGTGAGGCTGGTATGTAGGTTTAAGTCATTAAAGCAGGTGTTGGTGGCCAGAAGAACCTTCCACTAGCTGCCTACAGAGCAAAGAATCAGGCTTAAGACACTTTGCTGACCTGAAATATGTTTACAATGCAGTCCCTTTTGGAGGAATTTGCCTGGTGAAGAACTATTGCCCACAATGTTTTATTGGAATCTGCAGAACAGCTGTTACTGCAGATCTTTAGAATAAAGTATGTAGTTGGGGAACAGTTCCCTGAGACAAATGTGTGACTTCTTGGCCTTCAGAAAAACAATTAAGGCCTTCTTGTTCCAAAAATGGAGGAATTAGATTATTTCAGACGTCCTGCTTTCCCTATGTTATCACTGATCTGTGTGTTTTAGATTGAGCACCAAAAAACGATGTGGTTGGTGTATTTTTGTGCTTTGCAAAGAAATCAAATGAATGCATCAAGATCCCTACACATAAGTTTGACAGTTGGACAGGTACAAACACATTATGTGTGATTCACATAGCAAATTAGTAAATTTGCGTCTTTAGTAGTGTCCTTCTACGAACTCACCACCATTCTCAGTAGTAGACTTGGAAAGCTACACTAGTCACACCTCTTTTGGCATACTACTTGGAACGCCATGCGACATGTTACCATGGCTCCCTTTTCCCCAATATGTAATTGTACAGAGAATATAATCACACAAAGGGAAATGCATCCCGATGTGCAATTGCACATTTTTCCCCTTTCTATATGGAAAATATTTTTCCCATAGAAAAACTCCTTCCCCCTACCCCCCCCCAAGTTTGAAGGTGAGCCGTTCCCCTTCCTGCCATGTGAGTATAGGTGCTGGAAGTAGAGGTGTGGGGGCGGTGGGGGGTGTTCTGCAGCACCCCAAAATAACCATGCTGGTTATGCGGGTTCAGTGTCTTCTTTGCACAAAGACTATCAAAGTCAGACACATCCAAAGTTCCAGAATTGCTTAGGTCACTTAATATACAGTCACAGTGAACTACTGAGTTGTCTATCCCAAGAAATGTAAATGCCGCAAGCCAAATCTAGAAGCTTTCAGTCACTCTCATGCAGCCCACCTGGAATGAGGTTGTCAGATTGACTTTACTTTTTTCCCTCTTACTTTCCTTTACTCACAGGGAAGATCCTTAAGAATTGCGACTAGGAGAGTTAGTCTCTCTTAGACACTTGGTGCAGTTACTCCCTTGTCTACCTCTGATGAATTGGGGTGGCCTGAATCCATATTATTCAGTATTGTTTATGACATTCTTAGCTGACAACTAAGCTGCTGCCCTTTGCAAATACAAAAGTGCCTCCACTCCTGTTCCTGCTTAACTAACACCTAGGCTCAGGCGCAGTCCTTGTTACATATTTGAATCCTCTTTCAATAAATGAACCTCTCTCTACCCCAAGGGTGGGTGATGGACCAGCATTGGTAATTTAAATTTTTCATAGTATACACACTCTTTGAAGAGACCTAAATCACGGGCAATAAAAAACAATTCTCTGGGACATCATTTTAACCCATCATTGTGCGCTATTACCTCACGTCAGTTTACCTGCAGATATAATCGAAGTGGTTGGAGTAGGGCTCAGTATATAATACAAAAAAGTTTAGTTATCATTCATCTTTGCGGACCAGGGTTGGACTGCGAATCTAAAGCAGCCCTGGCAATTTTGTTGGAGGGTGGGAGGGGGTGGCAAGCGTGAAGCACTGCTGCTCAAAACAAACAGCTCCCAGCACTGCTGCTTTTGTTACTGGGGGCCGATATTACAGTATTGCTGCAAAACCGGTGCCCAGTAACAAAACCGCCACACCGCTCCAAAACCGCACGCCCGATGCCCGCTACGGCCAGTCCGGCCCTGTTCCGGACCCCTTCTCCACTCCTGTCTTTGGTGATGCGGTAAATCTCAACTGGTTAACTTTTCACTTTCTCTGAAAGTAAATATTGATCTGATAGAGACTACTAGCCGCAGATTCCTTAACGTAGAATTATCCCCAGGCGTGAGACTGGACCTGAAAAAGTTTCTTGCCCCAGCGTCTTTGCGCGCCGGGGCACAGCACCACACAACTCCGCCCCGACGTCCTCCGCGGGCGTGGCATCAGCGAGGTCACATAAGCCCCACCCCGTCACGCTGACGGCAGTTTTCTTCTTTTCCGCATGCCACGCGCATCCGGATCGTGTCCCTGGCCTGTTTTCAGGCCTTCTTTTCACGCTTTGCGTTTCCTTTTTGAGAACAGTGTGCGAATGTCTTCGGGCTTCAAGACGTGCTCCTCTTGCGCGAGCCAGATGTCGGCAAAGGACCCTCATCCCATCTGTATGTGGTGTTTGGGTGAGCACCATGACTCCACGGACTGCGAGGCTTGTCAGCAGATGAAGCCGAAGTCCCGGCGGGAGCACCGGATAAAACTCCTTTCGCCCCGCATGTCCAATTCGGCGTCGTCACCGCGTCCGTCCCCCGCGGGAGCGTTCAAGAACTGCCGCTTCCGTTTCCGAGGCCGCAAGGGCGTCGCTCGCCTATGGGTAAGTGTCGCAGCTTGTCCCTGAGGCACGGTCCCCGCCCTGTGGGGGTCGCGAGTTCTCCGCAGGTCATGCGGCCTCACGCGTCGCCACCCTACCCGCCATTTACCGGCGTGGGGGCGACTAGAGCCCAAATGGAGGCCTATGCTACGGCCCTGCAGGCCTCCTTGGCTCCTCCTCCTCTTCCTGGGACACCCGCGGATCCCTTGCCATGTCCGGGGCCTTCTGCGGAGTCGCCGGCGGCTCCGGCGCCAACAGATTCAGCTTCAGGTTTTGGAGATGTGGTGTCGTTGGGGTGCGGCCCTACGGGGTTCCCCCCTTCGGATCACGGTGCCTCTGCCTCACCGCAAACCCCCACGGGGGTCCCTGTGGTGTCGCGGGAGGTTGCCGGGACTCGTGGCTCGTCCTCGAGTCCCCCTCGGTCCTCTGGGCAGGCGGCGGCCTTGTCCAAGCCCGAGCTGACGACTCTCAGGTGCTGGCGGCTGCTGGCCCTGGCGGCGCCGCAGGGGCTGGCTAGGGGCCAGGGCACGTCCCCGGGCCCTCCTCATCTCTCCACGCAGGCGGCTGCCTCATCGGAGGTCGAATCGGCACCTTTTCGGTGCCGTTCTTTGGCCGCCCCGGCTCCGACCCCGCCCCGTTCTCCCACTGCGCAGGTGGTGGTGGATTTCGTCTCGGCGCCCCCTTCGTCACCAGTGGCAGACTACACAGTGCCGTGCCGGCGTCGGGTCGTCGATTCGTCTTCGGATGCTCCCTCTTCTCCAGAGGTTTGGCAACTTTTTGTCTCTTCTTCCCCGGAGACAGGATGCCACGTTGTGGCTTTTTCCCCGGCGTCTTCCAAGGAGGGCTCTTCGCCGTCCCCACGCCCACAGTCTTCCCCGGAGGCGCCTCAGGTGCCCCACTCGTCTGTCAACCCCATTCCGAGCTTGGCCTTTCTTTTTCCAGTTGGGCTGGGGGACGGCCGGCTTAGCTTACAGCCGTCGCCAACGTCGGAATTGCTCTCCCCACCGCGTTGCCCTACGGAGGTGAGTGCTGCCTTCGCCCGGGCTGTCTCCACGGCTGCGGGGATTTTGTGCATGGGCGTCCCGGCTGCCCATTTCCCCGCGGATCATTTGCTTGAGGTTCTCCATTAGGGCTCTGGTGGACGGGAGCTGCTTCTTCCCTTCAAAGCATCGCTCCATAATTCTCTCTTGGGGGCCTGGGGACGTCCTGCTACGGAGGACCCGGTGCCCCCAGCCGCTCCTGCACCGCCACCGTCCTGCTCCGCATGATCCTGTCTGCCTTTCCTTCCACCCTTCTACCAGGGGCCCTCTTTTACAGACTGCCTTTCCCTCCTTGCCATCGGTGTTGTCTCCTCCGTCTCGGATGGCCCGGTGGTTAGATTCATGGGGGCGTAACATCTTCGCCTCCTCCAGTGCTGCCTTGCGGGCGCTCGACACGCTTTGTGTATTGGCCAGAGCCACTTCCAGCTTGTGGGTTTCCGCCGAGTCCCTTCTGTCTTGTGCTTCTCAGGAGGGTGCCTGCGCTGATCTGCGGCACCATGTGTTGGATGGCCGAGAGCTGGCCGCGTTTATTCTTACCTCGGCTCCGGATGTCTCTGAGGCCCTTGTTCGCACTATGCTTCTTAGGTAGCCCTCCGTCGCCATGCTTAGCTGAAGGATAGTGTTTACCCTGAGAAAAGTAGGGAGCGTCTAGTTGACCTCCCTTTCGATGGCGCTCTTTTGTTTCACGCCCCTGCTGATTCTGCCATTCAGCGGTTCCTTGCGGGGCTTCATCCTCCTCCTCCTCCTCCCCCTCAGTAAACCTGGATGTCGGTCCTCTGCTGTGTTCTGGGAGGTGTTCTCCCGTTGTTTTCTGGGGTCTAGTGCGGTAGCCCCAGTTGCGTGGTCAGTGTGCCTTCAGGGTCCTGCGGATGGCCCTTCGGTGCTGTTGGCTGCTAGTTCAGCCCCCCCTTTTTTGACTGCGGTGTTGGCTGTTGGTAAGCCGGTGTAGGTCCTGAGATTGGGCCTTTTGTGTCTTCTTTATTGGCTGCTTGGCAAGCCGTCTGCGGTTCTACCCACAGGCTTTTCTGTTTGTCCTCTGCTGCGGAAAGTTTTCCTAAGAGGTGTTCCCATGGTTTCTTAGGACGCAGCATACCCTATGTGGGGTACTTGTAGCCATTACATAGCTTTGTCTTGTGCTGGGGAGGTGTGGTCTCCCTTTTCGTGTTCCTTGCTCTCCTTGGCGTCATGGCATATCGCAGGTGCGGTCTCTTTGACAATTGTCTTGGCGCAGCTCGCGTTGCGCCCAGGTCTGTCCTTCTCCATGTTTGCTACGTCGCTAGACCAGTCTGGCCTGCTGTCTGTGGCAATTCCGCCCTTCTGTCCGGCGTTTCGGCCTGGTCCTCTATCTGGTTTTCCAGAGGAACTAGCTTTCCTTGGCTTTCTGTGTTCTGGTTGGTGTCCTAGGTCTGTCGTCCATCTCTCGCTCTCTTTTTTCTTCTGCTTGGTTCCCCTTCTTTCGTGGGTCAGTGTGTGTTTCTGGACCGGCCCCTCCTTTAGGGTATCTCCTGGCCCTCCCTGGCCTCTGCCTTTGGCTTGCGCCTGGCTTGTTATGGTGCACTGCTCCATGGTGTTGCCTGCTGGTGGCTGGGCATGCCTGCGCATGCCTGCTTGTTCTGGTCCACCATCGTGGCCTTTGATGTGTTCCCTTGTGCCCCTGCCTCTGGTTCCGCTGGGGCTTTGTGCACCTGTGCCTTTCTTCTTATGCCTGTGCTATTGGCGGTGGGGCCGTTCCTGCCTTGTCCGCTGCTTGCGGCCGAGGTGTGTTCGGCTGTTTCCTATCACTGTGTGTGCTTCTTACGGCGTGCCCTGCCTCCAGTTCTACCACTTCTCCCTGGGGTTCGAGGTGGTTCTTTTGTTCTTTGAGGCCCTTCAGGCGCTGTCTGCCCCTGCGGGGTGTTGGGCGGTTCTCCCTTAGTTGGGCTTCAGATCTCCTGGCCTTCCTTTCTTGTTCCTGTGACATGTCCCCTGCTGGGGCCCTGTGTCCCTCCTGTTGTGGAGGCTCTCTCGCAGGCCCTCCTCCCTTCTAGGTGTGGCTAGGGAATCTATTCTATGTTAAGGAATCTATGGCTAGTAGTCTCTATCAGATGTACAAGTTACTTACCTCCGGTAACGATGTATCTGGTAGAGACGATTCTAGCCACAGATTCCTGCACGACCAGCCCTTCCTCCCCGTTCTGCGAGGACCCTCAGTTTGGTTTTCTGCACTCGCCTCCCTCTGGGTGGCTTGTCTTCTGTGAGTGTCCTCTTTGCTTTCTTCCGGTCAGGCTGTCCTGTTCTGCTTGATTGTTCCATCCCCCCTTTTTTCTTTTGGTACAGGGATGGTTGGTTTCTGCGTGCCTTTGCTTCCCTCCAGCTGGTTTCTCTCCAGTGTCGGGCCTCTTTTTGCTCTTTTTCCCTCTGTTTGTTTGGAGTTTCCGATCCCCTTGCAGTCTTCTGCATTGGGATTCTTTGCCTGTCCTTTGGCCTCCTGCTCCTCTCAGGAGATAAGGCCCTCCTTGACAGTGTAGTCTGGGGGTGGAATGCTGTTGCTCCTCTGTTCCGGGCTTGTGGCCCTTTACTGTGTGGTTTGTGGTTGCAGCCTCTCTCTCTCTCTCTTTCTGTTCCGGCGCTTTCACATACTTGTGCCTCCAGGATGGCTATCGCCTTGGCTTGCTCGGTTGTTCCTCGGAATGGTGCTCTGGTCTTTCCCTGCTATGGCTTCGCTGCTATCGCCTTCTGGTACTTTAGTGCCAACTGGTGCTATTGCCTTGGCTTGCACAGTTGTACCTCAAAGTGGTGCTCTGGTCTTTCCCTGCTATGGCTTCGCTGCAATAGCCTTCTGGTACCTTGGTGCCAACTGGTGCTGTTCCTCACCCTTTGTTTCTCTCTGTTTTGTTTCTCTGATTTTTTCGCACACTGTTCCCATGCTCTCCTCAGTTTTCTTGTGATGGCTCCGCGTTGTGGCGCGGAAAAGTTCTCCGAAGCAAACTGACGTCAGCGCGCCGGGGTGGGGCTTATGTGACCTCGCTGACGTCATGCCCGCGGAGGACGTTAGGCGGAGTTGCATGGTGCCGCCCCCCGGCGCGCAGAGATACTGGGGCAAGAACATTTTCCGGGTCCAGTCTCACGCCTGAGGACAATTCTACATTAAGGAATCTGCGGCTAGAATCGTCTCTACCAGATACATCGTTACCGGAGGTAAGTATCTTGTACATTTAGAAGCAATAATATGTCATGCAATGTCACAAAAAGGTACATTTAATTAATGCACGTTCAGATAATGTAACCTGCTATTCACAAACATTCCCCATCCCATGTTTAGACTAAATGCATAAGCAGCCTGGGATGACATGACTTGGCTAACTTCTTTTTTAATAACCTGGTAGAGGTATCGAATTAACAAATCCTCCGATCACCTCCTCTTACTTTTCACGTTTCTCATAGAGGGGGCAAGTTTGATTACAGTATGTTTTCTATCTGTCCCACCCTTCCTCATCCTCTTGGCTATTTCTTGAGGTAGCATACTTCCTCTCTTGGGGCACAGGGGCAAACATCAATTTAAGAAATTGGGTTATTGACAGAAGGGGGTAAAAACCCTACTCAAGCAAGAACCAGGTTGAACCACAAATGTCGCTAAATTAACATGTGCTTAACCCTCTGGTATATTGGCAGAAAAGCAGTCAGGCTTGGTTTATAGGCAATATGTAAGGTATTTATGGAGGGCACACACAGTAATAAAGTAAAAACACAACACAAGAAAAACTTCAAACAAAATTTGAAAAAAAGAGAACATTTTATTGAATAAAATGACACCAAAACAAATTAAATCCAATCAGTAGAACACGAGTTATGAATTTCTGAGGGTTTTAGTGCAAAATAGCACCTAAAAGATCAAAGTACCAACTGTGGACATCAGCATCCGCGATACTGGGGCAAAGTCAAAAGTTAAGGCTGCCCGTGATAGAACGTGGGTCAGATACACAAGGTGGATTGGGCCCGATCTCGACTTATCTTCGGACGGAGAAGACATTTGGAAGAAAAGTTCCTGTGAAGGTGAAGTTCAGCCGGGCAAAGCAGCAGGTGGTGTCCGAGGAGTAGGCTTTGTTGTCAGAGAGTCGCTGGACAGAGTTTCAGTGAAGATTTCTACCTTCAGGCTTTGCCTTGTTTTGGAAGTCGAAAATCTCCAGCTGGATGAAGCTGCACGCTGTAGCCAACAAGGGCTGCACGAGACTGGATACCTTCGCCAAGAGGTCCCTCTGAACAGGATTTGCTTCTGCTGGGAAGAACGTAGCAGCAGCTACAGCAAAGTCAGGCCCACTGGCGATGCACCTTCGGCCAATCGGCTGAAAGGTATGTCCCGATCGTCTATCAGTTCTCAGACTACTTTTTGGTGGAAGCTTTTAGGGTTAGGCAGAATCAGTACCTCTAACACCACTTCCAAGGGCCCAAGACTTGGGGTGCACCACTTGGGGGTTTAGGACTCCCTCCAGCAGAGGTCAGGTACAGGGTTCAAGGTCTCTGGAGCTTGTTATGTCCCTGTAGCTCACACTGAAGGCCAGCCAACTAGACTTTGGAGTCATTCTGGTAGTCCTGGGTTCAAGCAGCAAGGTAGGCCTCAAGCAGCGGGGCGGTCCCTCTGGGTAGCAAGGCAGGCCTCAAGCAGCAAGGTAGTCCTTTTAAAGCAGCAGGGCAGTCCTCGGGTAGCAGCAGGTCAGTACTCTGGGGAGCAAGGCAGGCCTCACACAGCAGGGTAGTCTGTCCTCCGAAGGTCCAGACAGCCCTTCTGAAGTCTTCCACAGGTCCAGGAGTGTACTGAACAGTTGCTCTGAGGGTCCAATATTTATAGCTGGTATTAGCCCTTGAAGTGGGGAAATCTTCTAGGCTACCCCATATCTGTTTATAAAAAGTTTTTTCTTCCCCCTGTCAAGGCTCCAAGAAGTCTGGGGTAACAAAAGACTAGTGTCAGGTTCCTTTGTTTGTGTGCTGGAAGCAGCCCTTTGAAAATGTAAGCGGGGCGGGAAACAGCTCCTGTCCTACCAATTTAGACAGGAAGGCCCATCCTGCCAACACCTAGTCCCCTTGTTTCACTGTCTGGGAGAAATACACAAAGCTCAGCAGTTAAGCCATTTACAGTCATGTGACCCAGGACACTTGCAGAACCACAAAAATGGTTAGGACGGGAAAATGCAAACTTTCTAAAAGTGGCATTTTCACAATTGTGACTTAAAATCTGGATTTACCATTAAGGAGGATTTAAATTACAGTTCATTACAATTTATATATGATATCCCTACCTGCTCACAATCAAAAGTTTGCACTTATTAAATGTAATGAGGTAACCCAATGTTATCCAATTGGAGAGGTAAGCCTTATAGTAGTGAAAAATAAACTTAGGAGTTTTTCACTACAAGGCATATATATATATTTATCTGCCAAGTGTTTTTAGTAGGATTTTCCATTGAACAATAACAGTAGCATGAACAGCCCATGCAGCATACAAGTTTGCATCAAAACGCAACGGTGACAGCAGGTTAATGTAGGCCATAGTGGCATCCGATGAGCAAGAGAATAACATGAGAGACATGTGAAGGAGAGCAGCTCGGATCATGCTCCCAAACCAGTAGTAGTGGGGGGTGTTCATAGGCTGGGGAGAGAGAGAAGAAAGCGGGGAAGGAGGGGGTGAGAAAGGACCAGGGTGCTGTTAGGCAGAGTTTGCGAGTTAGTACAAAGGGTGCGACTGGCAGACAGACGTGATTACATCAAAGTTTGCATTATGGTCAGAGGGGTATCCGGTTGCGATGGGTGGGGGAAGTCAGCAAGTCTAATGTTGTCTGGAGTTAGCAAAGAGAAAAATGAGTCAAAAGGGTGGCAGCTAAGGCAAGGGGGTTTAATGATGAGACAGTAAGCTGGAGTTCACAGGGGTAGTTCATCATTTATATTAATTGGAGAAAGTGGTTGAGGAGGGTGTCCCAAGTGGAGGAAATGGGGCTCTTGCGTAGATTACTTCCTCAAAGCACAGGGCCTCCCCCTCAGCCATCCCCAGCATCGTAGTACCCCATACCAGGCCTCATGTACAGGAGCCTGACTTAATCTCCACTGTAGTGTGAGTGTTCGCATGGTGAGTAGGAGAGCGAGGCTAGCAAAGCACGCCCTCACCTCTATGCTCTTTACATTCTTGAAAATGGCTAGGGTGCAGGCCTCCCAAATGTAAATGTCTGAAAGTTCCATTACTTCTCGGAGTGTTGTGTGGATCGTGTGCCAATATGTGGAGAGAGCGGGCATGATCAGAGTATGTGTTAAAGATCCACTCAAAGTGCCTGACACTGCAGGCAGCCCAAATGAGTGGTGGGAAAGAAGTGATTAAGTTGTTCAGGTGTTAAATAGATCCAATGGAGGTTGGTGAACTGTATGCTTTTGAAGCATGTATTTTGGGAGACATGGTGTAGGAACTCGAGCGCTCTGTCCAGCTCGGCGTTATGGATTGCCAATCCAAAGTCGGCCTCCTATTTGTCCCTCAGGGACCCATCATTGTGCACTGTTACCTCACTTCGGTTTGTCTGCAGCTATAAAAGAAGTGGTTAGGGTGGGGGTCAGTATATAATACATAAAAGTTTACTTATCATTCATTTTTCCAGATCCCATCTCCACTCCTGCCTTTGGTGATGTGGGAAATCTCAACTGGTTAACATTTCACTTTCTCTGAAAGCAAATATCTATTTAGAAGTGATAATATGTCATGAATTATCACAGAGAGGTACATTTAATTAGTGCACGTTCAGATAATGTAACCTGCTATTCACAAATATTCCCCATCCCAGTTTTAGACTAAATGCATGCATAGGACCCCTGTGTGCTCTGTTAGTGCCCTGAAGGGCCATATTACAAGATGGCTGCCTGTTCCCATGTTTAGTAGAGTCTGTTTAACAGAGTGAGTTTGGAGCTCCTAATCTACTATGGACCACAGGGTACGAAACATGTCGCGTAATTCGTGATGTACCAGGTATTGACCCATGGGGAGTGCAAAATCATCTATTAGTTGGTCGAAGGAGAGGAGGTGGCCAACTGCAAAAAAGGTTGCCAACTTTTAGTAGGGAGCAGGGTGCTAAGCCTGCTGAGATGTGGAAACTAGGGGGGTGTGGAACGTCTTGTAGGAGGAATGCTGGAGCATAAGGAGTGATGTAGTGGGTAAGGCGAGTTACCCATGTGATACATCTGCAAGCGATTGTGACCTGTAGCGACTGTGGGGTCGGAGGGATGGTCTCTCTAGAACACTGAAGGAGGATGGGGGCCCGAACCCACTCATGTTTCGACTGGATTGCTCTGTGTGAGCCACTGCAAGACAAATTGGAGCTGGGCTGCCAAATAGTAGGCCTCAAAAAGAGTGTACCGAGGCCTCCCCTGCCCACTGGTAACTGCAGTTTGTGTGGTGCGATGCAATGGGGTTTAGCACCCCAAATAAGATCTCCGAGCATTGTGTCAAGATCGTGAAAAAAACTACAAGGGGAGAGGAAAGGTAGATTGGCAAAATAATAGAGAAGGTGAGGGAGAATGATCATTTTGGATAAGGCTATTTTGCCAGTTGTGGCCAAGGGAAGTGCTTTCCAAAATTGTACCTGTGATTTCAGGGCTGTGAAAGCCCTCCCGAGGTTGCACTTATTAAATGTCGGTAGGAGATTAAAAGAGGTCGGTAGGAGATTGGTAAAGATGCACTCTAAGGTATCACCTCTCCAGTCTAATAACGTCCCTTATGGTTGCACCTCGATAGGGGGCAGAGTGTTGCTCAGGGGAAATGTACACGATTTGGCTCAGTTCATTCACAAGCCAGTTATGTGTGCAAACATTTGCAGTGTGGAATGGATGGGTGTGAGATCTGAGTGAATATTGCAGATGTAAATGAGTAGGTCATCTGCATAAAGGAAAACTGCATGGGTCACACCATCTAGGGGTATCCTCTAGGCTGCTTCCTCCAGTTGAATTCTAGTGGCAAGGTGTTTCATCGCTAGTGCAAACAGGGGAGAGAATGTAGCCTAACGGCTAGGGCGGTCGACCTCGGAGCTGGGTTCGAGTCTCGGCAGGGACACTCAACATTCTGTGATTCTGGGCAAATCACTTAATCTCCCCGTGCCTAACAAATATGAATGTGTCCGTCTGTAATGTAACTGGTGCTCATGTAAAGCGCTCTTATACCTTCGAGTCTAGTTTGCTCTATATAAAACTACACATAAATTAGGGCGAGAGGGGGCATCCCTGCCTGGTGCCCATTTTTTCACGATAAATGGCGAGGAGACCAGCTGGCTGCGATGAACCCTGTAGGTGGTGGCAGTGTAGAGCAGCTGTGTGTTGCCTCAGAGACGTTCACCTATCCTCATGGTGCCCAACACCTGGAAGTGGTAGACCAGTTCTAATGTATCAAAAGCCTTTTCCAGTTTAAGAATGGGGCAAGCAGCAAAGGGAAACCACAGGATGCTTCATCCATCAGATGATACAGACAGAGTACGTTGTGTGACGTGCTAAGCCAAGGCACAAATCCATTGTGATCGAGGTGTAGTAAGGTCAGTAGGATTTGGGCGTATTGCTCAGCTAGAATTTTCCCCAGGATCTTATAATCTGTACCTAATATGGCAATTGGTCTGTAGGAAGCCAGGAGGGATGGGTTTCTGTCTGGCTTCAATACAGATACTAAAAGGGACTGAGGGTAGTCACTGAACTCGCAAAGTCTCTTCATATCTCTCGGCTAGCCAAGAGACAAGAAGTGACCCAAAAGTGTTGTAGTATTCAAGTGGTAGGTCAACAAAGCTGGGGGGTTTATTCCTAGCTAGGGTACAGATGGCCTGTTTAATCTCAGGGATGATGAGTGGCTCATCTAGGTCTTCTCTGCTAAAAGACGCAATGTACGGAAGAGGATTCCTCAACAGAAATGAGCTGACCTCCTCTGCATGCGGACAGGTGTTGGTGAGTAGGTAGAGGAGTAGTAGGTGAAGAAGGCGTCCAAGATGTCGCAGCGAGTATGGAGGCTTGCACCGGGGGGTGAGGTGAGCTCAAGCATTGACCCAGAGTGGGAATTCTGATGGACCAGCCAGGAGAGGAGTGAGACGGATTAGTCCCTTTCTCAATGCACCCTTGCCATGTAAGCCTTAAAATTGAAGCAGAGCTGTTGCTCCAGGTGGGTTGCGTAATGGGTTCTGGCCTCCATGAGCATATCCCTCCTGGAGGCATCCAGAGCCACTGCTTTGTATAGATCAGCTATCTGGTATTCAGAGTTGGGTATCTTGCATTCATGTGTCTTGCGGAACCCTGTTTATTTCCTATAAGCAGTGTCCCTGTGTCATCACCTTGAAGGCATCCTACTCTACTGTTCTAGAAGATGCAGTACTCTGGCTGTCTGAGAAGTATTGGGTAATGTGCTGGCCCTGAGACGCTAGGAAGGAGGGGTCCTCCAGTGTCTCCCTAGGCAGTGCCACAAGGGCACCGGGGAACCCCACGGCATAACGATAGTGTGTGCATCATGATAAGAGATTAAGTGGCCTAGATAGTCAGCTTGGTGTATGACATCTAAAAGGGAAGATGGGAAAAGAACACGATCAAGGCGCACATATAGGTCATGTACTGCGACTAGGAGTAGACTCGTATGTGAGGGTTTATGGAGCTCCATGCGGCTACTAATAACCACTGGCGGACCCACCCCGAAAGTGATCTATTTGTGTACATGGAAGAGAATGGGAAAGGGGTGGGCAAGAGAGGTCATGGGGCAGGTCAGTTGAGCAAATATAGTTGCCAGCCAGAATTCATGGTATCTTATTTTTTTGTGCTAATACCCTAGAGAGTGTCAGTCAAAAAGGTCTCCTGCTATGTGCTCGGAGCATAAATGCATATATAGAAGGACCCCGGAGCTGTCTAGACACTCCTCTTCTGTAGCTTATCAGCCCTCTTTGTCTATTATGGTATCTAAGGCCTGGAAGGGGACCCCAGGCTGAATCCAGATAAGGGCACCGAGCGCACAGACAGAATATTATTATTATTATTATTATTACTGAGTTTTGTATCGCGCCTGGCTACCCTTGGGCATCCCCGCGCTCTTCCAGAAAATAAAGGCACCATAACACAAGACAGCGGCATTAAGCAGGGAACAGGTAGGTCTTTAAAAGTTTTCGGAAACGTAAAGTACTCGTTTCAGAGCGAAGAAATAACGGAAGGGAGTTCCACAGAGTTGTAACGTTTATGGAAAATCTTCTGCCGCCAGTCCTGGCCTTCCTCACTCTCGCGACTTGCAGCAGATGTTGGTGATCCGAGCGCAATGTACGAGGGGCCTTGTAGGGTTGAACCATCTCCCAAAGGATGGGTGGCCCTTTACCCTGCAGGATTTTGTGGGCCATGCAGAGTGCTTTAAAATTCACCCTCTCTCTGATAGGAAGCCAGTGAAGCACCTTAAGCGCCGGGCGGGCAGATTGACGCCTGGGAAGAATAGGTAGTGGCTATGAAGTGCTCCCTCCAGCGTTTGTGTAAGCACTCCAGTTCGGCTAATGTGATGTTTGTTATCTGGAGGAAGATAATGTGGGCATTCTGGAATTTAATGTAGGAGTAGACCGCATATCGCTTTCTTGCCAGGTGCATGTCCCTGACGTTTAGGGTTAAGAGTCGTATTTTATCTAGAGGGGCCATGACGTGGAAGAGTAGGGTTCCCCATTAGAACGATTAACCTCAGATAAGAGGGGATATGGGGGGTCATCAGTGCTCTACCTTTCTTGTCGCAGGTGTAATTGGGAGAGCTAACCTAGTCAGATCGCAATGTGGAGGAATGCGGGGTAAGGGGGAGCACAACAAAACAACCTGCGTTCACTCCAGGGCATATAATGCTTAAAATGCATGTTCTACTTTTAAAATACGATGGTCCATGCCCTATGGGCTTTTAGGCCTACTGTAGGAGTGACTTATATGTATTAAAAGGGAAGGTTTAAGCCTAAAAATAGGTTTATGTTCTAGATTTAAGCCTGGCAAATGGTTTATTTTAGCAGGTCGAATTGGCAGTTTAAAACTGCACAACAGGTTGTAATGGCAAGTCTCAGACAAGTGATAAAGTGCTACTATAGTGAGTGGCACAATGAGAGCTGCAGGCCCTCAAGTACAATTTAATTTAATGGTTCTGGGTAAATAAAGTACCACTTTACTGGGGACTTAGAAGTAAATTAAATGTGGCAAACATACGTGGGCCAGTTTACCATGTTTTAAGGAGAGAGCATAAGCACGTTAGCACTGGTTAGCAGTGGTAAAGTGCACAGAGTCTTAATGCAATCAAAAACAATGGCTTTCACACTGATTTCCACCACGAACAGGCCTGGTGGGTAGGCTTAGTGGCCACAAAAGGAAACGGCCCAAAACCTCAAGTAGGTTGTGAGCACATAAAATAGCAACAATGGGCAACCTCTTTGAAGAAATGCCAACATAATGGTAACAAAAATCGTTTTTTTACTCAGCTCTGCATGTTCCTGAAAGCTGTAGTGATGGTGAGTTTATGCCATTTGTAGGAGAAAACACAGAGATGTTTGTTCAGAACGCTTTTTTCCTATGTTTCCCCAAAAACTCAAAATGTAGCTATATATTGCTTATTTTCTCGGTCCTCTCCAGGGAATCCACAAAGTCTGGGTACCTATAAAATCCACAGGATGTTGGAAAAAAGGACACAAATTTGTCGTGGATACCTTATGTGAAAAACCGTTATGAAGCCTTGAGCGCAAAACACCTCAAATAGCCAAAAAAAAGGGCTAAGCACTGGGGGAACAAGGGCCCAGCAGATAAGGGATTAAGACTTGAAAGTTAAATTCGAGCTAGGGATGAGATGAGAGACGTGTTGGAAAGGAACTCATTTAAATAATAGAGAGAGGGACAAGGAAAGAAGTGTACAGATGTGAAGTGTGGAAGAACAACATTCTCTGGAGATTAATATTCTTAACATTGAAGGCAGTTCTGGTTCTTAGATCTCGGATGGCTTGGTGAGGTTTCTGCATCTGACCTCTCAGTCGAGTAGTGCTTCATTTGGTATCAAACATGGCCGCTGCTTTCCTACACTGTGGTGTGATGCAGTCTTGGAGAGGTGGGCTAGGTCAATGGGAGGGGTTGGCCATTTTTACCATCTTTGTCGAGGATGTTGGTCTTTGCACAGCTAAATGCTGGACTGTTTGCCTTCATCCATGCATACACCTGTCTTGTGTGTGCAGGGATATGTGTGAGAGACTTTTTAAAGCTTGAATTAAATCACTGTCCAGAGCCATTCAATAACAGGTAATACAGACGAAGTTTAAAAGATTGTATCTTCACAAGCTTCAGCTATCAAAACAGATGGAGCTCAGAGATTTAAATGAAAATATAAAAGTGCAGGTACTTACTCATTTATTTTTCTAGTTTTGTATAGCGTGAACTTGACCCGTGGGTTTTAGAGTGCTTTACAGAGTACTAAGTACAGAACATTTTCAAGTAATACACAAGACAAAAAAAAGAGATAAAATAATAGTCATACAGGGCAATGGGCATTTATCAGCAAACTACAATGCATATAAATAGAACAAGCATTGGCATAGCCAATAGGTCTCGCCTTTGGGACCTTATAAGTATTTAGCCATGCAACAGTTGCATACCTAAATACTTATAAGGTCCCAAAAGCGAGACATATTGGCTATGCCAAGCGGCCGCAAAAGTGATCGCGATCGTGATCAAACATCAAAGCGGCCGCGAAAGTGAAAGTAATCGCGTAAAGCGCGGCGTGCGCGCCCGAGCACATGCACTGTAGCTCTAGGCTGGCCTGGTAGCACTTTTTGGAGCCCTCTCAATAAGTCTCGCTAGACCAGCGCATGCGCTGGGTCAGGCGAGACCTAAAAACCAAGGAAAGTATTATCCAAACATTTATCCAAGGAGAGCAGAGTACCTGTTTTCTACTGAGAAGCGCCAGTACTATCCCACTGAAAGTATTAAATCCCTGTTTAGAAGTGCAGGTACTCTCCCATTCAAATGAAAGAAATGCAAGTACTCTGTACCTGGGAGTGTTTCCCACTTAAAGAACTGGAACCGACGCATATCTGCCATTTATATATTCTTGGCGTTTTGTGATTGATACTTAAGTAACACTTCTTACTAGCCTCAAGGTTTAAAAGGATACTTCAGAACTGCTTTGATTCAAACTTATCGCCTGTAGATCTGCACAGAGGGCCGAGAGCATGTAAAACAGCTCAATTTACAGTTCCTGACATACTACTCTCTTTGTCAGAGAACCACCACACGTGACCCAGTTAATATCTTGGGAGCACTTCCGACCTCCTACGTCTCTCGTCTCACACAATGCCAATGTGGTAAAACACTCTTTGAGGCCTCTGAAGGTTATCATCCCATGCTTGATGAATACAGATAGAGGCGCATTCACAGACTCCCTAGTAAATGTCCTTATGAATTCCGGAAGTGTCTGTGTGCCTAACTATACACCCTATTAGCTCATCAGTGCTCACTCTGTGGGGAAAAAAGTAAGGGCCAGGGCCTTTCTCAGGAGACCACTTTTTTGGGCCACCCTCTGCCAGCTACCATTGCCAGTACCAGCACAACTACTAACTATCACTTCCTTACTAGGGTGAACATTGGGGCTATTCCAGACCACCAAAGCTATAAGAATGGTCTGGGCGCTGGGATATTAAATGTTTTGAGTTATTAAACATTCTGTGTTGTGCTCACCTCAAAATTAGACAAACAGCACCACCATGTGGTAGACTGCCATAAGTGCCGGTGTACCAGTGCTGAGCACCAGCAAACACCACCCCATATTAAGCATTGCATTTCATTCATTTCAGTGAATGAATGATGCAGCACACCAAATGGCACTATGCCTGAAGTGATGGGATCTCCTCTAAGCCAGGTCACCCCCTCATTGTCTCTGTATTAACGGTTAGATCCGTCTCATGAAGTGTGTCTGACGTTACGAAGTTCATCAACTCTGCGGCAGTCCCCTTGGGAGCCCCCGCCAGCAATTATGTTCACTGCCCCTTCCAAGGACCCAAGTCCACTTTAGAGTTGCCACATTTGTCTGAGAAAATACTAGCCATTCGTTCATGTTTTAAGATTTTGAAAGACAAGGAGCTTTATGAATAAGAATTTGAGTAAAATCCCCTATCCTCTTTTTCTTGACATGGCCCATGTGCCTCTGTTTGCTTTAATAATGATTTGTGGACAGCTTAGACAGCTTTGAATTGATTTCTTTGTGCATTTCCTATTTGAAGTTTATATTTCAAAGGAGAAAAAATAAAAGCTTTTTCTGATTTACCAAACCACACTTTCACGCATGCCGTTTTTCGATTTCCTAATTGCGAATCACAATGATTCGCAATTAGGGAATCGCAAAGCGGTGTGTTGATGCATCTGGCCCTAAAAGTAGATCCAAATCTGGTAATTGCTGGTGACAAACTGTCCACTTCAAATCACACCTTTTCAAAAGGCGAGTTACCAATTTTTCAATCATGGCACGGTAATTCTCTGGATCTCGCCAAGCCCTAATTGTCGCCAGCTGGATTTGAAAAAAATCTAAAATTAAAAAGGGATTGCAGTATACTGCTAACCTCCATTTAAGTGAGCACCACTGAGAAAACAAAAAAGTCTGCAAGCCTCAGAGAAGGACTCTGATCCAACCCCAGGGTTAACCAGAGCTCGCGGAGGGAGAAAGGTGCCACTAGAAGTAACTTTACTGTCTCCATCTGAATCTTCTTCAGCACCCTTGGGAGGAGGAGATTTGGAGGCAAAGCTCATCAAAGACCCTGCAGCTAATAAAATGTAAGAGCATCTATTGCTCATGCCTCTGGGCATCAAGGCAAAATGTTCCAGACCAGAAATGGAGAAGAAGTGTGTCCTCCCTGGATGCAAAGAGATCCAGCCATGGGAGTCCCAGGTGAGACGTCAGGAACTGAAACCCTCTTGGGTGAAGATGGAAATCTACAGATGTTGGAAACACCCTGCTCAGCAAATCTGCCATTGAGTTCTCTACTCCAAGGATGTGGGTGGCTGTTATGCAAAACAGATTCTGCTCTGCCCACAATATGAACATTTGAGTAACCTGAGCTAGAGTCCAACATGAGAAACAGTCACTACACCGCGATCTTAACCACGCATGTTCCGACTACGCAAGTGTTACCACGCTTGCGTTAACCTCGCATATGCCTTAACCACGCATATGCATTAAACATTCACATGTGTGGTTTAAGCAGTGTCCGGTCAAGCTGCTGGCTAGACGGAAGTCGGTGAAGATGGAAGCAGGAGGATGCCAGGAAGAGACGCAGTGAGGTAAGTGGGGCTGGGGGTAGTTTTTAAGGCTGAGGAGGGCTGAGTGGGGGGTCGGGGTAGTTTTAGGGACAGCTGGGTGGGTCGGGGTGGTGTATGTAATGGGCAGGGTTTTGGGCTTTAGGGCACGGGGAGGGGAATGGGTAGTCGGGGTAGTTTTTAGGGCTGGGGGTGGGGTAAGTTTCATTGCAGAGGAAGGGGTTGGTTAGTTTTAGGGACAGCTCGGGGTGGTGGGGCCGGGGTAATGTGTGTAAAGGGGCAAGGTTTTAGGCCTTAAGGCAGGGGGAAGGGAAAGAGTAGTTGGGGTAGTTTTTAGGGCTGGGGGGTCCAGTAGGTCTCAGGGCAGTGGAAGGGGTTGGTGTAGCTTAAGGGGCAGCGTGCAGTGGGGGGTCAGGGTAGTGTAAATAAAGGGGCAGAGTTTTAGACCTTAGGGCAGAGGGAGGGATATTGGTAGACCCAGCGCAGGGTTGGGGTGGCAGGGTAATGTTTTTGCAGGAGCAAGGACTGCGTAGGGATGAGGGGCGGTTGGAGGGCAGGAGGGTTCGGGGTAGTGGCAACCTTAGCCGCACATACCCCTTTCCCATTTATGCCTATACCACGAAATTGCATGGTAAAGGAATGAGTGGTTAAGACGCATTTGTGGTTTGGGCTGCGTGGTAGAGGCTCGCATGGTTTAACCATGCGTGCCTCTATCAGACAGCCCTCCAACATCTGATTTCCACCTGGTGATTTATGTATGACTTCACTATCTAGTTGTTCGTCATTACTGACTCTGGATGACCCCCGAGTTGAGGGGCAAAAGATTTCAGAGCTCTGACGACTGCCACTAGGTACTTCCAGCTGGATGATTGATGTCATGCATTCTGATACAATTTGCCCTGAACAGAATCACTCTGTAAAGTAGCTGCCCCCCTGCACTGGCATCCGTGGTCACAACTTTGGGAAGAAGAGGCTCTAGCAAGACACCCTTCAGAATATGAAGATCTAATAGCACCAGGACAGTCGCTCCTGGGGCTGAGATGACACAGGGTTAGACCCTCTATATCCTGGCTCGTTGGATCCCACTGAGCCGGCAGATCAGTTTGAGATGGCATCGCGCCCATGGAACCTCTGCTGTAGTGGCTGGCATGAATCCCTATGCTTAGTCATTATATTGCTTCCCCTTTCTAGTTGCCTATAAGCAGTCTCAGACTTACCTGCGTTACCTGCTCTTCTTTTCATCACACTCATTGTAATCAATTAATTATGCATTTTAGGAGGTTTATAAAATATGTTTAGCATTTTAGGAGGTTTATATATAAAATATATTACCATGTACTACAATGGACCTTGTACTCCATTGTTATACATATTTAAAAATCAATAAGTACATAAAAAACGAATCTCGATGCTTTCAGGAACTTCCTAATTCAACATCTGTTCATTGCAGCAAGCTCTTTTAAGTTTGCTTGTAGCATAAACATTCTGCTCCTTAGCAGCAAGACTTTCCGCAGGTCTGTCTCAAAGTATGCTCCTAAAAAGTCGGATTCCATGCAGGAGCGGTTGAGATTTTTCCCCAAAAGAGAATGGTGCACTTTCTTTGGCTTCAAAACAGAAGGAGCACACATTTGCCGATCATCCAAACACAGGAATCGCTGAATCCCCTGGGGCAGATTTACAAGCCCCTTGCGCCACTTTTGCGTCACTTTTCCCATGTTAAAAGTGACGCAAAAGTGGCGCAAGGGGCTTGTAAATCTGCCCCCCTGCATCTATAAGAAGTCTACCTATGGAGCAAGTACTTTTGTGAATACATTGTGTGCTGAGAACAGGCCAAAGGGTAGGGCTTTGAACTGGAATGTGACGACATCTTCAGTAGGATGGAGGTGCCACACTGATGAAGGAGAGCCTCAAGTTTATTGTAACAGAGTGAAACTTCATCCGCCATCCAGAAAGTCCCCAATTGTCTCTATTCCCCCAGCCATCCCCTCCCTTAATTGTCTTGCTGTGAGGAACCCTCCCCCGGCATGTGCGGTATAGTCATTGGTGACGCTGGGTTATTCAAAGTGCACTGTCGACTTTTCTTCACCACTCCCTGCCAGCAGCAAAGTGCTATGGTAAGAAGTTTGGGTTGCTGAGTTAGTTTCAATCTGACTCCCAGCAACAATGCAATCCATGCTCCCTCCACACCAAAGACACCTATTTTTTCTACCTCTGCAAAAGCTTACTGCTGCACCCAGGGCCGGACTGGCCGAAGCGGGCACCGGGCAATCTCCCGGTGCACCGCACGGGTCGGGGCTGGTTTTGGGCCCCTGGGGGCCGTTTTTGTTACAGGGCCGTTTTTGCAGCAAAATTGGCCCTGTATCAAAATCGGCCGAAAACCGGCCCTGGCAAAGAGCTTGGCGGCACCCCAACCCTCGCGGGAGGGGGGGGGGGGCATCGAGCACTTTGCCAGGGCCGGTTTTGGTTCCCAGTCCGGCCCTGGCTGCACCCCGCCTGGCTAGCCACTGAAGTTGGGCTTTCAGATAGTTCATCTCATAGTCCAGGATCCCTTGGCCTCCGTTTTTACATTGAGTGTCATAAAGTATTCAACAAAACCCGCTGATGTCCCCCGTCCTATATCTATTCCCCGAGTACCGTGTATAGGGTTTTGTGCCAAATATGGGGTATCCAAACCAGGAGGCTTCTAAGTAATGTACAGTCACTGCATTATCACTATCTTGGAAAAAGCAATTCTGTTCTGATGGGTAATTTCAAAATGTGGCAAAAGGTTACATTTTCTATCAGAGCACGCATGATACTGCTCAAGTTGGCTAAGTTTCCTTCTATAATATCTCCATCCGTGTGATAAATGTTCAATGCAAAGTATTGAAGGCCCTGGGATTCTCATTTAATACTCTGGTGCGTCACCGCAGCTGGGGCCCGTTGCACATTGAGGGATACCGGGAAGGTGCATGTCTTCCCCTAGTTACTACAAAATCCAGATTCCCTCCCCATGTCATACAGGATCCCAACTCTCCGACAGACCCTGGTGCCTGCATCCCGGAGGTACACCAGCATGTCATCCAAGTGTAGCCAAACCACATGCCTCCCTTCCCACAGAGGGATACACATTCCCCTTCTTTCCACTCTGATTGTACTAGTGAATGGCTCAACAGCCACGGCAAACAGCATAGATGAGAGTGGACAACCCTACCTGGTCCCACAGTATATCAGAAATGCCTTAGATATACACTGACCTGTCGGGAACCTCCTCTGGGCATTCATGTACAAAAGAGCAATCCACTCATCCCACCCCATTCCTAAATTCATATGCTGCATGGCGTCCAATGTAAGGTGTCAAACATTTTGCTTTGGTCAATAGATAATACTATTATATTGGAGTAACGCAATGTTGGAGATTCATCAAGAATTTTGTACAGTTGCCTGATATTAAAGGAAGTATTGTGCTGGGGAATCAAGCCATTTTGGTCTTTATGAACCAAGGTGTGAAGGTGGGGCTGCAGCCCGTTGCCCGTGCTTGCTAAGAATTTTGTAATCGAAGTCCAGCATGGACAATGGCCTGTACGAAGCCATGTTCAAGGCATCACTCTGGAGTGTAGGAATAGAGACGATCAGCGCCTCTCTGGCTGTGGCAAGCAGAGAGCCACAGTTCAGTGCTTCTGTATACAACTCAGCCAGACGCAGCACCAGGGCTTTATAAGACTGCTAAAATTCCACAGGCTTCCCATTTGTTCCTGGCAATGTACCCCTCGCGAGTCTATTAAGGGACTCTTTAATTTCAGGTTCTGTAAGGCTGCCGGGGGGGGGGTCGCGCAGCGGCCCGCCCCTTGGAGGGCGGCCGCCTTAGTGCCACAGGAAGGCACAGGGGTGGGAGGTCGAGTCCCTGGGATAGACCAAGGGAGACCCCAGCAGATAGCTGCTTCCGGCGGGGAGGAGTCAAAGGGTACATATTCTGTCTCCGCCCCCTCCTCGCCCTCTTATCCGCTCGTTCGTCTTGCTGCGTGGTCGTGTCGCCGTCGGTGTTAGTCGTGGTCATCTCCCTGCCTCCCTCTGGTGAGTCATACCGGCGAACTCCTCTCGCCCCGGCCCGGTCCCTGGGCAGTACCAGGAGATGGGGCCCTGTGGTCGGTGTACCACGGGCGGGGGGGGGGGCCGTGCTCGGGGGCCTTGTACGGGCGGCCAGCACAGACCTCCCTGTGATGTGACAAGTGTTTTATGCCGCTCAGAGCGATACCTGCATATCTGCTCGTCAGAACTGTTGTTGTTTTTGCATGCTGGTTCCCGTGCCTTTGTGTACCTTGTATAATTGCCTCATCATGTGCCGGTTATTTGGCTCGGTGAAAGCTCACAAGTCATGCATTGAAGGGGAGTGTAGGTTTGGTGCCGTTTTGACTCCGTATGTGGGAGTATAATGACCCGTTTTCTATTTTCTTTCCCTTTTCACGAAGTTGGGGGGTATTTCTGCAAGGCGGGGGTTGTAGCTTTAACGCCCTGGAACGATACATGCCGTTTGCTGACCTGGCTTCTGTTTATAGGTTTGTGCGTGTTTTCAGGCGGCTGCAGGGAATTAATGCATTATGAATATTTGGCCATGCCTGGTCCTGGCAAGAGTAGGCCGCGCTAGTTTGTGGGTTTGGCGCCAACGCACTTAGGCTCGGCTGGGGTGCCCATGCGTATTTTCCCTCGCCGCCCCGTTCTGGAAGCAGACATGTGCTCGGGGCGACGTTGTTTGTAATTTTGGCTTTAGGGGGGGGAGAGGGTGTAGCGCAGTGGACAGAGCCGCGGACTCGGGAGCTGGGTATTTCCATGCGATTCCCGGTGGCGCCACATTCTGTATCGGCTAATTCTTGTTGGGGGATAATGACTCATCTCGCGCTTTGGAACCGCGTGCTGGGGGTGGGCACACGGTTTAGGTGCGATCTACGTTTGGCGGCCGCCCCCCCTTTTGCGACTAGTTCGTGCCGGATACGGGGGGTACGGTTCGTTGCCCTTTTCATCGTTAGGCCTCGGGCTCCTGGGCCCTGCACCCCATCCCCCCCCCCCCTCCCTCCGGGGTCAGCGGCATTACCTCAGCCTCCTGACTTCGTCCTCCTTCTCGAGACCAGTTTTCACCGTGCACAGAACGGGCCACGGGCGCTACTTGCGGTCCTGGGTGCCTGGGGTTCGTAGGGTGATGGGGTCCAGGTTTCACCGCCGCCTTTAGGCAGGGGTACTGCTAGTGCAAAAGTTAGGGTAGCTCGTTTGGTGAGTGCCTGGCGCTGTGTACACGGTTATGCTTTGTATTCCGCTGCAATATCTTGGTCGAGGGTTCGCTCCCCGGGTTGGCCTGTAACTTCCTCTGGCCGAGTCAAGGCAACAACCGGATCGAGGAAGCGGTTGCAGGCTGTAAGGCCGCCTCTGGTGCGGGTGGCCGGGGTTTTCGAGCCTCGGGGTAGCGTCTCGGTGCCGGTCTCATTTCCGTGGCTGGGGAACATATTTACTGGTCCGGCCTGGGACTTCTCTTAGGAGGGGAGGGGGTTCGCCGGCCCATCCGGCTGTTTTGGTTGCAGGCGGCAGGGCTCGCGCCTCGTGGCACGCGCCGGTGACCGGTGGAGGGGTCAGCCTGGTCGATGCGAGGTCGCTCCTTAACATGGCGGTTGAGCCGGAGCGGGGGCGGTCGCGTTATCTGTGGGCATTTTTCGTATTCCCGGGCCGGTAAGGTTATGCAGCCGTGCACCGGGCCAGCGCTCCAGCACCGTCGGGTCGAGTCCGCGCTGGAGAAGGGGTTATGTGGGGGTTCGGGCCCCGGTTATTGGCATGCTCCACTTTTGTGAGAGGTTGGTTAGCGGCTACAGTGCGCGTCCTCGGACCGGGGGCTGTGGTTTTCGAGTGTACCCATGTACGCATTTGGTGCGCGTGCTAAGCGCTCTGATACTTGGTTGGATTCGGGTCAAGTTCACGTTTTAATAAATAATATTGTATGCGGCGGCCCTCGTGCCGGGTGATACAGGGTATCGGCGACAGTCATCTTGTGTTGGGGGCGGCCTCGGGGTCGGTGCGCTCGGCAGCCCGCCACGAGCCGCTTTCAGGCAGGAGGGGGGGGGGCAGCGCCAACTTCTGTTGTTGCGACCCCCCCCTCCCCCTATGAGGAGCCATTAGTAGCTTGGCTCTAGTGCAAGCCTTGCACAGGTGGTTGTCCAGCTCTCACAGGACAGGCCCTGTGTCCCGCCACTGCATTCCAGTACTCTAGTGGGGAACATTTCATATCCCCCCCCCCTCCGCGCCTAAGGGGCACGGGGGTGCATGGCTTAGATTGTGACTGGTGCCCGGCCGAACGGTGGAACTCGCTCGCTGCTGGACAGTCGGGGGAGGGACACGGAGAGTATGCACCCGCCTGCAAGCACAAGAACAGCTCGTGTATAACGCTCTGATACCTGATTGGATCCAGGCCAAGTTCGCGTTATATCAAACTCTGCAATAATAAAAAAAAAAAATAAAAAAAAATTATTTGCGGCGGCCCTCGTGCTGGGAGTCACTGGGTATCCGCGCTCCGGTAATCTCGTGCTGGCGGCGGCTTCAGGGTCAATAGGAGCCTGGTGCAGGTGCAAGTCTTGCGCAGGTGGTTTTCCAGCCCCCACAGGATAGGCCCCGTGAAAATCGCGTACTAGTGCTTTAGTGGGTAACATTTCTAATCCTCCCCCACCGCGCCTAGGGGGTCGGGGGGAATGTCTGCAGGCCACAGTAGCAAAAAAAACCAAAAATAAATAAAATAAAAAAACAAATTGTTATTAACTTGTTCATTTTCCTCCTTAGATTGTGCCTGGTGTCCGGCCGACCGGGGGAACTCGCTCGCTGCTGGACAGGGGTGTAAGTTCGCTAGGGGACGGTGGGGGACACGGAGAGTAAGCTCCAGGCCTGCAAGCACAGGATAAGGTCACCGCTGGGCGCGGGGCATAACCGTTGTTGTTCTTTGTTTTACACAGGTCGATAAAATGAGTACCACGGAGTCGGGTAACAAGTACCATCGGTTATTTAGTGCCAAGTGACCTAATTGCTCAGCCTTTCATCCATCTGAGGTCGATAAAATGAGTACCATTGAGTTGGGTAACAGCAATCATCGGTTATTGAGTGCCAAGTTATCGTACTGCTCAGCCTGTCATCCACCTGCGGCGATAGAATGAGTTCCATTGAGTTGGGTAACAAGAACCATCTATTATCTTGCGCCAAGTTACTTACGGGTGAACGTGCTCTCTTGTGGTTAAGATTACTTGGGATTCGAGAGGTAGGGAGATTTGGTTAGGAAGTTCGAAACAGTTGAGAATAAGCCTTGATCTAGAAAGAAGGGATCAGGATTTCCTCTCAAATTCTGCTGGCTCTGGATTGTACACAGGCGGGGCTAGAACTACCCGCAGTTTATAGGGCCTTCCTTCTCTGTTTGCTGGGGATTCTCCTCCTCAGCCGCTTGCGGTATCTTCGGCTTTTCTTGTGCCGGGGGGCTGTGGTGGTCCCGGGTTCCGCTTATAGCTATACGCCCTGAATCTGTAAGCTGGTTGTTGGATAGCACTTACAAAAAAAAAAAAAAAAAAACATTTACTGGCCACCGGGTGTCACTGCCGCATTGTGTTCGTTGCGGAACTAGGTTCTGAGCGCTGGTCACAGGGGCGCGGCACTCCCGGCGATTCTGGGTAATCGCTCTATCTCCTTGTATCTATCTGATAGTGAATGTGTTCTTCTGTGGTGCAGCCGATGCTCTTTTATCAGGCATGCTCACGCCCTATTTCCCTCACAGATCCTGCCGGTGTCCCACAGAGCTGCGGGCACCGCTCACTAGGGAATGGGAGTGTAAGCGGGGTCGGTGGGAACAGTGGGGGACTATGAGACGTGGGTGTTCGGCACAGTTACCGACTCGGTTTGAAACGCTAGTCATTAATTCTATGTTCCCGATTCTCCTTATATTGAGCATGGGTGCAGGTGCATCTTGCTCCTGCCCGGCTATGTTTCGCGGTTTTGGAATGAGTTGAGGTGTGTGGTGTTCCCCGGTCGGACGCGTGCGTGTCTCTTCGCCGTTTGGCGGATAACGCGAATATAGACTAGTGTTGATGTTATATTGGTAATCTTGCGGCCTATCTCAGATTATTGTGATGGGTGATGGGGCAGCGTACATAAATGGTCAGGTTGCCTTGCTGAGATGGTCATCTGCGTATTCTGGTCAGCACAGCGGGAGTGGACTGGCTGTGCGGTCCTCACAGGTGAGGCGGGAGGTTTTATCTGCTTGAGTCAGCACCCGTCGTGGGGGCCTGGGTTCAATGCTTTGTTTCTGATGTCTGGCTGTGGGCTCCCAGGTTTCTTCTGAAGGGATTGGACTTCAGATGCTGAAAGGATGTCCGGTGTTATTTACTCCATTGTTATACGATTGGTTGTTTCCGGGGGTCATCCGCGGGTGTAGAGCGTTAGGCGCTGGTTGTCTTTTCATCGGGTCGGTTTGATGTGGGATGGTGTTTTCATTGGGCACAGCCACGTGGTGGGTTTTTCTGTGTCGGACTGTGGTTGGCCTTCCGTTCTCTCCCTGTGTGTCCCACACGGTTGTAAGACAGGGGGTCAACTAGCCCTGTGCTGATTGAGTTGCTACTACGCCATTAGTAGTTAAACACATCAGGTACTCGCTTGAACTCAACTATAGGTACTCCAGGATGCATGCCCTCCACCACACACATCTTCAGACCGGACTGCGCCCCCCCCACCCCGCTCCAATCCTTGGAGCAATAGGGGTCCAAATACTTGTGGGGTTGGCAGGCTCGGACAGAGGTTGGTGGCGAGCTCCCACATCATTCGGTAGGAGGATTTCGAAGAGTCTTTGGGCAGGTCATTGGCCGCTCCTCCCGCTGTATTTGCTGTCATCTTATTCTCACTGGAAACCCTTACTCCGTTAAGCCGATTGTTAGCTGAGGATGCCTGTTGACGCTGTTAGACCTGCCATTAGTTATGACACACACCTGTGTGCCTTGGCTGGTCTGTTTCGCATCAGGGCCAGTTTGGGGTTACTGACGAATTGTTATCTCCAGGGCTGAAGCGGGCACTTCTAGACCAGGGCAAGATTGCTTAGGCCAGGCAGCAGGACAAAGGTCTTTTCGGCACTGGCAGAATGGTGCAGGCTGCGAAGTAGGCCATTGCAGAACTAGATTGTGAACATTGTGCTAGGAAAGGATGAGCAGCATCAAGGCATTGGAGCATGGGGAGAAAGTGTTGTGGGTTTCGTGCTCAACAGAAGCAAGGGAATTGCATTCGGTTCATCTAGCTACAGGTACGGTCGACAGCACCAGAAACTGAAAGCTGCTATGTTCACCCGGGAGTGGGCTGCCAATGTCATCTAACTTTACATCCAGCCACTGAGTAGGCAAAGACATACTTTCGATGGTGCAAGGGCACTCAGCAGTAGAGTTAGTTGAGTGTCCTCATACCCCGATACAACGTCCGTGATAAAACGTAGGTTGTGGCTACAATCGACCAGGCACTCTTGGGGCAGCTGGGGCGGGAGTGTGCCAGTGCCAAGAGGGTGCGGGTCGCCTGGTTAGGGCAGCTGGTTTGGAGGGAACACTAATACGGATCGCCACAGAGCACATTTTGCATTCATAGAAGGCCGAATTGAGACTTTGGTGGCATGGTGCCAGTTGCTTTAGTTAGGCGCATGTTTCGTGGCGGGTCAGGAACATCCTGAATGCAATGCGGGTGGTCAGCCTGGTGTCCCGCTTTTCAGAGGTGTCTTAGCTCAGGCATGGCCAAGCGTGGGTTAGAGGACGGGGTCTGCCCTGGGGATTCGTGTTAACAGGCAGGTGAAGCAGCAGAACTTAGAGGGGCTTGGGGCGGACCCCTGGTTTCAAGGGCAGGCCTGGTCAGCTCACTTAATAGCCTGTCCTTTAGTTCGACAATACAGGTACATTTATAGTGAGTAACGATACGGGGTGACTTCTCCTGCCCTTTAGCACTGCCTGGCAACTATGCAGGCGGTGGAAGTGACCTTCCCACGGGGGCGATTAGGTCCATATGTTTGGGGCAAACTCCTAGGAGGCATATTTGGGCTGCAATGCAGCAGGAGTACCACTGGATTCCCATTATTAACATGGCTAGGCATTCATGCTTTGGTTCCCTCCCCGGGTCACGCTGTCCTGTCTGCTCGCGGGTATGTTGTCAGAACTTTGTGAGGGCTAGGCCTCACATAGGGTGCTGACTGTCGGAAAGTGACGGTCATACTCCGATTAGGGCTAGACTCCGGTAACTGAGGTAAGAGGAAGTAGAGCAGGTTTGTCAACTCTTTCCTCCACCCGCGGGCACTTCCTGGCAGGAGTGGCTTGTCATAGGTACTGTTCTTCAGCCATGCAAAGGTAACAGTGGACCAACGCCTATTTTTAGGTTTCGGGTCACATCAGTCAAAATCCACAGGGAATTTTTGATAGAATGGGGGCACTTGCCTGAAGGGGCATGCCGGCTCCGGGCCTGCATGGGCTAAGACTGGTTTGGCTGGACCTGGGGAAGCCCGGTTATCAGCATGTTGTATGTTAAAAAGCAAATTTGGTTTTGGCTTCATTAGGAAAGGTCTTATTCACGCCAAATCCAGAGGGTGCCGGGAGGGAGATGGGGTACACCTCTCTAGTTGAAGCATGGATCTTTTCCTACTGGAATTAGGAGAAGCTTTGGCTGCAGCAGGTTGTAAGTAATAGGCTACCTTGGCAAGGAGCCCGCTCAGGAGAAGCCATTATGGTGTCAACAGCGCCATGCGCAAGTTCACTGAGCAAAGAGGCTTTGGCTTCATCAGGCATGGCCTTTTACACGCCAAATCAACAGGGTGCCTGGGGGGTGATGGGGTGCACCTCTCCACTCTAGGCAAGTATTTTACTTGACCTTGGTGTAGGCTTGGCAGCTGCGGGTTGCGGATAGACTGGACCAGGGGAAGCGTTGGCTGCAGCAGGTGGGAAGGAAATAGGTCTACCTTGGTGGGGGGCCCTGGTAGTGACGGTGGCCACTCCCAAGGCTGTGGAGGAGTTACAGGGCGATCCAGGGTCTGCACATACCAAGGGGTATAGCATGCAGCAGCACCGCGTGGTGCTAAGCCAGGATACCCAGGGATGTTTAGCGTGTCCACTGGAAGACCGACGGCGCCCCGCTATCCGACAGGCGGTTGTGGGTCTGAGCAACCGGGGGCTGCCATGTATCCTCCGCCCACCCATCACGGGGGGGCGTGTGAAGCAAGTGGACTGGTGGTCCACGGATGGGAGGGGGGGACCCTCCCAACATTTGGTATACACCAATTGGCGTTGCCATGGTGACTCTAGGCTTATCAGACGGGCAGGCGGCATAGGGGCTGGCCTGCCCTGGGATCGCCCGTAAGATAACCCACCATGTTTGCATATTGCTTATGCTAATAAACCTGAGAGCAATATTTCTCCACTTACATTCAGTGTCGTGTGTTTTATTTATGTACTTATGTGTTTTGTGATAACTGTTGCCGATATTGGCACTATGTAAGGCTGCCCGGGGGGGGGGTCGCGCAGCGGCCCGCCCCTTGGAGGGCGGCCGCCTTAGTGCCACAGGAAGGCACAGGGGTGGGAGGTCGAGTCCCTGGGATAGACCAAGGGAGACCCCAGCAGATAGCTGCTTCCGGCGGGGAGGAGTCAGGGGGTACATATTCTGTCTCCGCCCCCTCCTCGCCCTCTTGTCCGCCTTGCCCGCCCATCCGCTTACCCGGCGTCCGGAGGGACAAAGGGGGGGCCAGGTTTTCTAACAATTTTCACTTTGTGTTGCAGGAGGAGTTACAGGGCGATCCAGGGTCTGCACATACCAAGGGGTATAGCATGCAGCAGCACCGCGTGGTGCTAAGCCAGGATACCCAGGGATGTTTAGTGTGTCCACTGGAAGACCGACGGCGCCCCGCTATCCGACAGGCGGTTGTGGGTCTGAGCAACCGGGGGCTGCCATGTATGCTCCTCCCACCCATCACGGGGGGGCGTGTGAAGCAAGTGGACTGGTGGTCCACGGATGGGAGGGGGGGACCCTCCCAACATTTGGTATACACCAATTGGCGTTGCCATGGTGACTCTAGGCTTATCAGACGGGCAGGCGGCATAGGGGCTGGCCTGCCCTGGGATCGCCCGTAAGATAACCCACCATGTTTGCATATTGCTTATGCTAATAAACCTGCAGCAATATTTCTCCACTTACATTCAGTGTCGTGTGTTTTATTTATGTACTTATGTGTTTTGTGATAACTGTTGCCGATATTGGCACTATGTTGTTTGCCCACCCAGGGTCTCTTTGTCCGCAGTTGCCAGCTGCGCTATTGGTGCCCTGTCTAAAAACGCTTCCCCGCCCACTGAATTCTTAATCTGAGTGATGGGAAGTTGAGTGACCAACCATCTGTGAATTTCATGGACTGTCCTTTATTTGGGCCTCTTATCCATTGTCCGTGATGATCTCTTTCACAGACTCCTTTTGTCCACAATTCTGGACATTGGAGCAAGCTGCGCTGACCCCCCTGCAAGAAGCCCCAGAGTTCTGTAACTCTCACTATACGGGTCTGCAGCAGGCCCTCCCCGCCCTAGCACAGACTGCTATCAGCCCATTATCATCCTGATTGCGGTGAATATCACATACAGAATGATAATGGGCCTCTCTCTGCAGTTACAGCATTTGCTGGGCCTCCTCCTATTCCAGTGAGGGCATGGCATTCAGCTTTTATTCAGGGGCTGATGTCACCTCATCAGGGGCAAAGCTCTGTGGAGGTGGGGGGTTGCAATTTGGCACGTCTTACAAGGTTAAATGCACAACTTTCAGATCCCTTGTGTACCAGCAATTTATAGGCTAAAAATGTCAGTTTAACTCTGGTGATTAATGTATCTGTTTGAGAGATCTGAGGTTTGTCTTGACTGAGTTTTGACTCACCATAATGTAGCACAGCAGGATAGTGTGTCACCAGCAAAGCACAATATGTAACTTTCACATAAAAGATCTGTGGTGCAAGGGTGCCTGCATTGGCGCTAGGCACCTGAGTTTAGCGCCAGCGCTAGGGAAAACTCAGTAATTTGTCATACCATTGTAAATACAGTGCATCCCTGCGCTTTCAGAATGGCTGAGTGCGGCGTTAGCAATTTTGGCTTAACGCCACACTTCGCCATTCACTTGTAAATATACTCTCAGACTCTGGCTGGAATGACAAACATAAAATACGATCTGGGTACTGCAGTACATAGTGGATTGCTTGTGGTAGGATTAAATGGAATGGGAGAATTCTCATGGATGTCATTATTTTCCGGATAGTTACTGTTGTGTAAAAAGTTAACTGTTTCCCCATCTGATATTGTCCAACCTTCAGTGGTGTAAGAGTATTCATCAAGTGTCATTGATAAACGCCCTCTTCAAGTCATTGTGATTTAAAGACATAGCCTAATACACAGATGTCTTAACCATCTTTCATATCAAAATAACTTGAAGCGCCTGTGCTAATCTCCATAGATTTAAACCACTCTACCTTCCCAATCAAACATGTGTGTATAATTGGAGGAACTATATACAATTTGGAAATAGGGTGTCTGAATGTTTAAGTTGGACATATGAGCACATCAGAAATTCACCTCTCACTAGGTAATGCCCTTAGCTCAAAATGCCAAAGTTCTGATTCACTTGTAAGCCCCCTCCAGACAAGCCAAGCTAATTTAATTTATTTACAGAGGCTTATAAACTTCGTCAGATGCTTTCATCCGATAAGTCCACCTCTGCCACTATGTACTTAATTCACTGAGTCACAATGTAAGGCATGTGTATCAATCCAGATGTTGCCGCCTTTAGCCTTCACCCTTTCTACGTCAAAAATGTGGGTACTGTTAATGGCAAGATGTTCCTTTTTAACAGAATTAATGAGATCATGAGCAAAAGAACACCATGTATCTCCTCTACAGCACCACCCACAAGAACACCCTAAATGTACAAACTTCAGACCCTTGAACAACCAGCCTATGACCAAGTGCACAAAGTCTAGCAAACTATCACACATACTACCCAGCCTTATCATGAGTTTGAGTTGAGAAGGTGAATGGGCAATAAAGATGCCTTTAAATTTTGTTTTCGGCTTGTCACAAGTGCTTTGTGTTCAAGAATTGAGGGCAAATGTCAGGCTCTATCGTCTGACAAATTTCTGGTTATTCTTTTAACATGTGGATTGGTGTTTACAATATTCTCTTACTTTGCAGTCACCGACAGAATAGTAATGTGGACTATTTGACAGTCTTGTTGTTCTGGTAAAGCGCTTGTGAAAACAAAGGCTGTAAGCTATCAGTTTTTTTTATAACACACAATGCATTTTAAATACCTGTAAATGAACTGTGCACATCTTTCAAAACATATCAGCAGTTAGGAAACCACAAATGGACCACTTGTTTGTAATTCAGAAGTGTGCCGGAAACAGGGTTTTAATGATATCAAAACAATCAAGACACTTTACTTGGTGATGTTCAAATGATACATAGTAGTTGAAACCACATATCCACACAGTATTATGTGTGTGCTATATAGTTTTATCAGTAAAACTGCATGTTGGTATTTTGCTTCATTTTCAATAGAAAATGTTCTGTCTGTAAAAGACATACCTCCTTCTGACCTACAATAATGCCTCAACAACGTATACTGTTTGTAGCCTGTAGCACACTTCTGTGCATCAATGGGATTCTGCAGTTTACAGCTCAAAGAAATGAAACAGCCCAATCAGTATACTATTTCCCATATACCAGTAAAATAAGGATGGCTGGTATATGGCTAGCCATGGCATTATAGTAATGTCAACTCCTATCTAACCGTTCTGACCCGCAATAATATCATAACACTCAGCAGTGTGCAGCCAATTAGAGCTCATGCAGGCTGGTTTATAACTCCCTTTTCCTAATAATGCTTTTGCCCTCACGGAAGACCTGTCTGCTGTGGGTCTTATCCATCACTCAGTACTGTACCAGCCCCTAAACCAGTCATCACCAGCTGAACAGCCATGGAATACCTGAAGTGATCTGACAAATAAAGTTGGCCACTCGGAGGACTGGACTCTAGTCCAGCACTGCAGTCCCAATTAGCTACATTCTGTGCATGCTGCTTTACATCTCACAGTGGCACTCAGATATGAGATGCTAATAACAAAGTCCATCTAAGGAGATCTTCCCGACCACTTTTCTTATCAAACATGCCTGCTCAGGACATTCAACTGTAAACAAAATATCAGACTAGACAACCCATTGCAGTAACCATATAAATAGATTATAACCATATGAAATACCACAAAACGACCTGCACAGTTGCTCAAAGCTCCGTCCATACCGAAAAACCGCGAAGTGCATGATTGCCTCAACCTACTATAAACTTATTTTGACTTGTACTTATGTTGGTTGTCTCTTTGCTTACTTACATACTATTGCGTGACGTCCTCTATTTCTGTAAAACGTACTTTTTGTCGCAAATTTTTGTCCTGAATTTTGACATTCTGTTCTGAATTTTTGTCTTGAATTTTGACCCTTTGTCCTGGATTTTTACACTCACCAACCTGAATTTGCATCCATGTCAGTTGATCACCCTAATGGGTAGACCTCTCTTCCTAGGTTGTTTCAACCAGGCCAACAGTCCCCCTGCACTGCTGCCCTCAGCGTGAGCAAAGTTCAGATGCTCCTAGTGATTCAGGGCACGCAGCCATTCCTGTACTGTCACGTGCTTCTCTCTTTCCTCCAGCATTATGAGCTGGGTCAAGGGAGCGACGAAAGTTCCTTCTCCATCTGCCGGATGTTGGATTTTAATTTGGTCAGCTTTCCTTCCAAGGACTTCTTAACTCCTACTGTTTGAGTTATACAGTAACTTTGTATCATGAAGACACATACTCCCCATATATCAACTAAAGGATCCATAAATGTTGGTTCAGGTAAGTGATTGGATATGATATTGTATTTGTAGAGTGCAAATTAATGCCCAGAGATGTCTATGCGCTGCTCACACTAAGAGAAGCAAAACCCTGTAAAGGAGAGAAATAATTGGGATGGGGATAAAGCGGACCTACCCAGTAATACTGAATAAAAGCCAGGTTTTGAGTTCTTTTCTAAAACCTAGCAAATCAGAGGCAGACTTCAGGTGAGGAGGCAGGGAATTCCAGAGTTTAGACGTGGCGGAGATGAAGCTCCTGCCACCCCTGCTCTTGAGCCGGTGCTTTTGGACTTCGACTAGGTTGACAGGGGAGGATTGGAGCTCTCTTTGGGGGATGTACCAGGAGAACTGATGTTTAAAGTGCGCTGGTCCAGCCCCATGTAGGGCCATAAAGGCAATACAGAGGGCTTTGAAGTCAATCCTTGCCTTCATAGGAAGCTAATGAAGATTAACAAGTGCTGGTCTTGCGAACTGCCACCTGGGAATTTTTTTACTGTAGTCGGGCAGCCGCATTTTGAAGATACTGAAGTTTGGACAACAGCCCCTTCTGAAGATCGACGAAGAGGGCATTGCAGTAATCCAGTCTGGACAGAATGAGAGCAGAAACCACAGTTTTCTGAAGGGTCTCTGAAATAAATGGACAGGTTTTTTAACACTTTTTTGAATGAGGAAGATGGAATAGGAGATCGCATTAATGTGATATTTGAAAGAAAGATTTGTATTACACTTTACACCTAAGTTCTTGGCCTTTATGGCTGGGGTGGTCAGCGTTTCCAGTTCTTGGGGCCACCAGTGGGGTGACCAAAAAGTAACATTGTAGCCGAAAAGCAGTACCTCGGTCTTTCCCGAGTTCAGCCTCAGATAGTTTTCCGTTACAACAAACAAATGATGGACGGAATGCTGACAATGCATACATTCTCCCCCAGTCAAGAGATCTGGGTTAAATCCATCGTTCTTTTGCCCACTACACCACCCCAGTTTAGACATGGCCATATGCAAATCAGTCTTGACCCTGTGCCTCATGGGAACAGTCCAGCCCGAACTGCCAAGCACAGATAGTTAGTTTTCCAGCATCCATTTGCTGATCTGCTGCATGCACTGATACAACCTAGATGCCATGTCTTGAACATTGCTCATTATTGAGACAATGATCTGGGTGTCATCAGCATATGACACCATGGCGAACCCAAAGGATTTGATAAGATGTGCCAATGGAGTGAAGTATAGGTTAAAAAGAGAGGGGCTAAGGGAGGAACCCTGGGGTACTCCACAAGGAAGCTGAAAAGAAGTGGATACTAAGTTGCCTATTTCCACTACTTGCTCTTTGTCTGTTAAAAATGATTTAAGAAGGGATAGAGCAGAACCACCAACCCCTGGGTTCTGAAGACGGCTGATAAGTAGAAGGTGATCGACTGTTTTGAATGCTGCCGAGAGGTCTAACAGGATCAGAGCAGCATTACCGCCTCTGTCCACTGAACATCTGTTTTTCCTCTGTTGCATTACTAAGTGCCAACTCAGTGCTGTGCTCTGACCTAAAGTTGTACTGGGAGTCATCGAGCAAATGATTATTATTGCTAAAAATTAATGATTTTTCCAATAATCTTTGCAATAGGCCGATAAGCTGCCAGGGTTCAAAGTATCAATATTGGCGTTTTTTAAGAGAGGTAAAATGGAGACCGTGTTCCAAAAAGTTGGAAAGACCCTTGTCTGGAAGATTAAATTAAAAACCTCAGTCAAGTGAGATGCTATAATTTCTGGGACTAAACCAATGGTTTTAGTAGGACAAGGGTCATTTGGGATGCCATATTTGGTTGCTCTAAGATGTTTGACCACGTGATCCGTGGTGGTGGGAGAAAAGGAATTAAGAAAAGTAGTATTGCTATGTGGTGGGTCAGGAGTGTGAGGCCCAATATTACCCTTTAGATCACCAGGGGTATTTAGCTGTACTCAGTTGTTCAAGTTAATGGAACAGGCATTGTAAATGTCATGAACCTTATGTTGAAAGAATGATGCTAAAGTATTACAGAAGGTTTGATCAATGGATGGGTCTTTTTTCCTCTGGTAGAAAGTTTTTGTAAAGTGGCAAATAGTTATTTGGGTCAGTTGCTAGCAGTGTAAATTTTGTCAATGAAGTGGCTCGATTTAGCTGTAAAAAAAAAATTCTTTATACTTCGCAATCATCTTTCCATAAGTTTCTTTCTCTGATTTAGCATAGTCTCGCCTTCAACGCTGTTCTTGAATACGGCATAGCCGTTTTTCATGTCGAAGGTCCTCAGAAAACCACGGTTCCGAGGGCCTTGCTCTACCGTTCCAGCCCTCTTTAAGAGCAGCTAAAGTGCTAACTGCCGAATGGATCCAGGCATGGTTGTTGGCAGTGGCCGACTTCAGATTGTTTTCTAGCGGGGGCCTGCTATTGGTAAGGAGTGCCTTTAGTTCAATAGTATCAATAGAGTGCCAGAGCCATCGCTTGTAGTTATGCAATGGGATGTTCCCTGTGTCCGAGGTCTTGCGAAGATTAAGATCAAAAAGAATGGCTGAGTGATCCGACCAAGCGAGCTGAAGTGAGCCCGTGGGAATGAGATATGTGTTGTCCGTAGAAATCCCATCAAAGCCAATGCCCACCCGTATGGGAGGGCCTTGAATCACCCGTATGGGAGGGCCTTGAATCACCCGTATGGGAGGGCCTTGAATCACCCGTATGGGAGGGCCTTGAATCACCCGTATGGGAGGGCCTTGAATCACCCGTATGGGAGGGCCTTGAATCACCCGTATGGGAGGGCCTTGAATCTCCCGTATGGGAGGGCCTTGAATCACCCGTATGGGAGGGCCTTGAATCACCCGGATGGGAGGGCCTTGAATCTCCCGTATGGGAGGGCCTTGAATCACCCGTATGGGAGGGCCTTGAATCACCCGGATGGGAGGGCCTTGAATCACCCGTATGAGAGGGCCTTGAATCACCCGTATGGGAGGGCCTTGAATCACCTGTTCTAGGCCAAGACTGCACATGAGCTCCAGAAGATTACTGGTGTCATTGTTCCTCAAGCGAGAGGTCGAAATCCTCCTAGTTGGGATGGGAGCCAGCTGCTCGCCCCATTCAATTTCCATAAGTAACACATTCTGAAGCGATAGGGGGTGGCCTAAGTATTTTTTTTATGTGTCACATGTTTATTAATCATGAGGGAACACATCAGCTTGTCCAGGCACACATGCATCCCGTGTACTGAGGGGTAAAACGAGTACACTCTTCACTCCTCATTCCTCAAAAGCCAAATATCTCCCAAACCCCCGTTTCTCAGCCAACCTCTGAAGTCCAGCACCTGTTCAACCATTAAGGAGTGAGTCAGCAAGCGGGGGCTCGTCTGCTAAACAATTGCAATCCCCACCCAGCACTAACGGGGTCTGCATGTCTACTGACAGCAGTGTGACCAAGGACTCAAGGAACTGTGTTTAGCCTGTATTTGGGGCGTACCTACTACCCATTGTGCAGTAGCGGCCAGCACGGGTAAGAGCAGTGGGGGAGGGCGGGGTGGGGTGCGGGTCCGGTAAGTCAACATACAACGGGAGAAGTTAACATTAAATTACAAAAAAAAACCACTCACCTTGAGCTCGCCAACTGATTTTATTTATTTTTTATTTAATTTTACTTCTCCCGTGTAGGTCGACTTACCCACTGACCTACCGATCTTGCCTGTGCCTGCCGCTACTCCCATTGTGAGTCAGCCATTAAGTCTCCCCTGTATTGAGCCCAGTTTTTTTTCAGATCAGTGAACCTCTGGCATATGAGGAAATGACCCCTCCATCTCCTCTTCAGGCCTGACACCTCCTTCCGTCAGGTGTGTTGCCTGCAGGAACGGCACATCCACGCCCCTGCGCATCAGACATGTCAGTGTTTTATACCTTTTTTCATGGACCCCCATTCCCCTCGCATTCCAAGGGCGGGGTGTGTTTTCAGACATACTCACCATCATTGAGAAAGAGTAATCTGTGGCGTCCTGCCGAGTCTGCCAGGTCTGAGTAACAGAGGACTCCTGCATCGCCATGTGCTTGTCAATCCCTTTCATAACGTGGTATCTCATCCTGGTGTGGTGCACTGCACGTGGCACATGTACATTCTGGGCTTGCACTCTACAACTAACTCCAACTCCCACCCCCCCAGTTGGATTGGCAACAGCCAAGGTGCCACTCCACCTCCAGTGCAGTCGCTTCAGGAGTGGGAGTCTGCTCCATTCTGCCTCATTCACTCCAGCTTTATATTTCTCCACCCATTCACAAGAACTACCCATTCACAAGAACTACCCATTCACAAGCACTAGCGTGGTCATCAAAGAGAAGGGTGTGGTTGTCCACTATGAAAGGGTGTGGTTGTCTACTATGATTGTAAGTCTGGCATGGAATAGAAGCATATATAGAAGGCCTGCTTCCATCAGTGCCCCTTTAGCATACAGGAATGACGCGCTCTGTCGTTGCACGGCCATGGTGTAGTCAAGAAAACTGCCACAGAAGTGTTCTCAACTTGGAAATTCATGAGCGCTGCTGTATTAGGTCTTGTGGAGGGATGGGCGGAAAGAATGCCGCAAAGGTTCTGGTCTGTGTTTCTTTTAATGCTGTTTTATATTTAAATCAAAATTAAAAGGAAACAAAAAGATATACGCCTTCATTAGACTCTGGATGTGCCCCATGCACCCCAGTAATCCTGTCAACCTCTTCTCTTCTGTAGGACTTCGTGTGGACCCACCGACCTTCCTCAGGAAAAAGAAGATTCATCCAGGTAAGTGCATGTCCTTTCCTCAGTACTCTCACTTCTTTCTCTATTGTTACTTTAACAGGTCTCTCCTGTCCTCTCGTTCTTCTGGCCCCCTGAGTCGTGAAAGTGACCCGGCTGAGGAGGGGCTAGCTAAGGTAAATCTACATCAGGGGTCACGTGCCATTAGCCTGAAAACCCTTTAAATCCCCACACTGAGTGAAAAGGAAGAGGTAAAACATAAAAGAAAATTCAATATCGCAGTAACTAACAGATTTTACTGTGTTCAGATGTTCTACTCTTCCAGTCTATTAGCGTATAGCGTGTTCCCCTCTATAAGGCTCAAGGATTTGGTCCAGATTCTCCAAGTTCACCCGTGCTGCAATGTAGGTTATTTTCTGAGGATCATTGTTATCATAGGTCAATAACAGTTTTGTGTCGTCCGATAGGAGATGACACAGATACCAAAGCAGTCTATAAGGTGTGCCAACGGCATCATATAGATATTAAAAAGTGTGGGGCTCACGGCTGAGCCCTGAGGCACTACATACTTAAGTTTTTTGGCCTCAAACTAGTGTGGTTTAAGCCAGACTGCCTACTCTCTATCCTCTAAAAAGTTCAGCCAGGACTAAGCCTTCCCCCCCAATTCCAATCTGGGAGAGACAATATAGCAGGATCTCATGTGAGATTGTGTCAAATGTTGCTGAGAGGTCTAATAGAATTAGTCCTGCAGTTTTACCAGAATCCAGAGTGAATTTGATGTGATTTCCATCAGAGCAGACTCCGTGCTGTGACGGGTCCTGAAATCTGATTGAGAGGGTTGCAAAGATCGTTGTTGTCGAGAAACAGTATGAGTTGGATATTCACAACATTTTTGACGATTTTTGAGGACCCAGAGAGCAGAGAAATTTGGAGGAAATTTGCTAGATTTTTAGAGTCTGCATTTTGGCTTTTTACTTAGGGGGTTATTAGAAACAAGGGAACCCAATTACAATGGTCAGGGACCTTGGGTATTAATGAGTTTTGAACACACTTGTCCCGCACAAGGAAAATAAGAGCAGAGGAAAATGAATATATACTCAGAATCAATTCTATATTTGATCTGTTCAGCCGAACAGAATCAATTTAATATTTCAAATATTTGCAAAGAATGAAGTGGGGACACAATCCTGCATCCAACTAGGTATACGTAAAACAAAACAAAACAGAGGCTCAGGCAGAACAAATGCTTGTACGTCATACATTAAATAAAACAAGCATAAATGTGCAGAGACACTGTTACACATGAGTAATGACAGTTTAAATAGCGTTCACGGTGTACAAAGAGTCGACGACGTTTCGATCCCATGTAAGCAATTGTGGGATTATCATCAGGACATTACATTACATGCCTGAGTAAAATTGCCTGTAAAACAATAGAGGGGACAATGCACTACAGGGTATAAGAACAGCGAAGCAACATATATCATGCAGTTGGGGGTGACAAGGTGGTTTGATCCGATTAAAAGACCTGTGAAGAATGAAAAAAGTGACTATGCAGACCTGACAACGAGTGGTGACCACTATCCCTAGTGGTCTTTCTCTACTCCTCAAGAGATACTTGGCCCCCGCTTGGCCACGCCGCGGAGGTCCATTGCCAGGAATCCTTAGTGTGAGGCATAGCACCTCTTACGGTAAGCAATTCTCTTACCTGACTAGCACTTAAGTCAAACCTTCCTCTGGTTGTCTGTACCACTGGTTGTTCCTCCAGTTCAGCTGGCATTCCATTTTTTCATTTTAGCATTGTCACCACTTCATTGTCAGGTCTGCATAGTCACTTTTTTATTTTTTACAGGTCTGTTTGGATAGTGAGTGGACATAAGCAAGAGCCGCTTTTAGGGGCATATTTACAAGAGAAGTAGCAGGGCGTGGCGTTAGCCTTCTTGGCTGAACGCCATGCTCCCCTACTTCTGAAATGCAGGGCTGCACCATATTCACAAGAATGCTGTGCGGCCTTCTCTTTTCCCCTACGCTGGGGCTAATTTAGCTGCCTAGCACTCAGGCAGGCATATTTGCACAATAGTGCGAGGGTGCCTGCTTTGAGGGGAATCATTGTTTATGTGCAGGAAGGGAAACCTTCCTGCACAAAAACAATCAGTAATGGTGCTTTGTAACTTCAGTGTGTGCTGCTTAATGCAGCACATATAGAAGTTACAACATGTCATTTTTTTTTCAAGATTGTTTATGTGCAGGAAGGGACACCTTCCTGCACATAAACAAAAATGGCATTTTGCTGTTTCTATGTGTGCTGTACAATGCAGCACACATGGAAACAGCAAAAACGAGTTGAAATAAAGCATTTCTCCTTGTTTCGCCTGTTTAATACCAGGTTTTCCCTGGTCTCAATTTTGGCGCTATCTCCTATTTACACCACCCTTTTAAATAGGAGACAGCGTCAAAATCAATGGGTGTTGTGGTGGAACGCCCACTGCCCTCCACTACAAACTCCCTTTTGTCTCTGACTCTAAGATTCAGATGATGGCAAAGCAGCTTACAGAAGCGGCAACAGAATGGGCCCTCCACATCTAAGACCCCAGGGTTGTTGCAATGCTTAGTTATGGTGCGCAGTTTAAGTAGATCATTAGTGGTGTATGAGTTTCGAGAGCTCACCTTTGTGTTTTTCCCATAGTAGCTGTTGGGACGTGGTCTTCAGTGGGCCAGTGGTGCGCTCGCTGCGCTTCTGCACTGCGGCCATCCTTAAGTTGTGCTAGTAATTGAGGGCCTGAACCACTACAGCGCTGCTGTCAAAGATGGCGCCTCTCAGTGGACAGCGCCCCACTTCTAGCTCCAGTCTCACCACGCCGCAAAGAGCATATTTCAGTGTAGGTCTGGTGTATGTGGTCTAGTAATGGGAGTCAGCACGAGGTGAGAGCAGTATTTGCATTGATCTAAGGTTTAGCAATAATGGCGCTTCAGTGTTGGTGGCAAAGGACACTATAAAGGTGTCTTGTGATTAATAGGGTGTCGCAGTGCAAATATATCAAATTCATAACAGTTTTTTTTTAAATTCCCAATTATATTGTGCTTAGCAGGGCGACGCAGGAAAGGTGCATCAGATTCAGTATATTTTAAAACAACAATTTTTATGGTTTTTAAAACAGAAAACAAGCCAGTAGTTAGTCATACAAACGACTACACCCTTACTAAAGGTGGTCAGGTATGCAACAAAGAGCCTATCACGTCCACGCTGCGGCCATACTTACGTAGTGCTAATAATGGTGTGCCTGAACCACTAGAGCGCTGCCATCAAAGATGGCGTGTCTCAGTGGACAGTGTACTGCCTCTATCTCCAGCCTCACTTCCCCGTGCCGCAAAGCATGTGTTTTGTTGCAGGTCTGATGCATGTGGGCTAGTATAATGGCGCTTCAGGGTTGGTGGTAACGGACACTATAAAAGATGTCTTGTAATTAATAGGGCGATGCAATGCAAATATCTCAAATTCAAAACAGTTTCAAGAAAATTCCCAATTGTATCAACCCAAACAAAACTGCACTGCTTTGTATCCAACCCAAAGGAAAATCCCTCCCCTATTAGACATCCAGCTCGACAACCTCACTGCTTTAAACTGCAAACTATCCTTCTCCAACACTGTTAAATCTCAGGGGATCACTCTTGAGAGTCACCTGAACATGAAAGAGCATATAAATATCTCTGCCAAAAGTGCCTTCTACACGCTGAAGTACCTTAAAAAGTCAAACTCTTCATCCCCACCGAAGACCTAAAGACTGTGGTGCAATCCCTACTCCTCACCAAGTTAGACTTCAGTAACGCAATGATTATGGGCACAACAAAAACACACCTAGCCCCTTTGAAAGCCACACTTCACACAGTAGCAAGGCTACTTTCAGGAGATAGCAGCTTCGTCCACATCACCCAAACTTTTAGGAAACTCAACTGGCTGCCATTCGAATGGTCTGTTTGCTTCCACCCCTCACTCCATTAATAACTTTGAACAACAATATAGTGGGGAAAACTCTCTGTGCCTGCACAACACCATATTTTTTGATAGCTCTGAAGGTTTATCGTCCATTGATTTCACTGTTGCAAACTTCCTTTATACGTTTTTTTTTATTTTTTATTATTTTATTTACCTTACATTTAGCTTGTGCGCCTACTGATCTGCTAACTCTGTAAGGCACCAGATATACTTAGAATACAAGTATCACAAATGCCGTCTTATTTAGATATACGTCTTTACCTCAACTATAGTCTATATGTACTACTGTTGCATCACAAATTTTTCTCTATATATTGTCATTATTGTATTTACTCCTTATGTAATCTGTGCACCTGCTGACTCAATATCTTGGTAAAGCACTTTATACGAATTTATACTTACTTTAAACCTGTATCGTCAACACAGCTGGATGTTTGACATACATTTCGTCATACCTGTATCACTGAGTATTTATATTTACTGTACACGTAACTCATGTATTTTATGTTGTGTTAACCTTGTAAAGCACTATGATACCTCAAAGTCAGGTTTGCGCTATACAAAACTCAAAAATAAATAAATAAAATAAATAAATAAAAATTAGGAGGGTGACAGTGAAGGTGCATCAGATTCAATAAGTTTAAAACAACAGTTTTATGGTTTTTAAAATGCATTGAAGGTACATCAGATTCAGTACATTCTGAAACAGCACTTTTTATTGTTATTAAAACAGAAAACGAGCCACTAGTTAGTCGTAACAGCCCCTCTGCCCCCTTACTGGGAGTAGTCTCCCTGCAGCAAAGTGCCGAATCTGGTCCAAAGGAGGAGTATGTAGCCTGAGCCTGAAGCGTGAGTGACATGGCTTGGTCGGAGGACCCCTCCAGATAAGGTGGCTTACTATCAGGTTCTAAATGTCCACCACCATTCTCACCCTTCACATATCTGGGTGGGCTATGGCAACAAATGTTGTTGCCCTATGGCAGCACACTTGCCCCATTTTCGTTAACTTACCCTCTAACATCAGGCCTTCTCAACACTCATTTCTCATGTTGACGCTCAGTATCCTGCAAAAGGGGAAGGAAGTCTTATTGTCCAGTTCACCGGGACTACCCCGTCTGAAATATTGTCCGACCCTCCTGGGGGCAACATGGGAAGTGCTTCACCTTTCTACCCTTACCATCAATGGCTCATTCCCTCCGCTCCTCACCTTTTTCTCCAGGTTTGAACCTAGGTGCCAAGGTGTCAGTAAAGTCTTAGTGGGAGATGCATCTTTTGAGCAGCACAATTAAAAAGTCTTCAGTGTGGGGAGGAGGCTTTTGTCCTCCACAGCAGGTTACAACGATTGGACAAAGAAGTTGCAGGTGCCTGCTGCCAGTTTTATTGGACTGCGGTGGGGAGTTTCATTCAAATACTGTGCAGTGTAATGAGATAAAAAACACACTCCGTAGCTCTGTGATGGTCCAGTAGTCTATGGTTTGATTTAGAAGTTGGCGGACACCTAGAGGAAGTGCTGAATCTTCTTCCCTGAATCACCTTTGCAAGACTGCAGAAATCAAAGTACTCACAATAACCGAAATCCATTGAAATTTTATGGGGGATGGTGGTCTTCTGAAAATGTTACGGTTTGCTAAAGGAGGTAGCCAGTGACTGCAGGAGTCATTGGCATAATCAGGAGCCTTTACGACCTGAGAGTGAGCATGGCTTTGGGTAACAGAGAGTGAGTATGAACCCCAGGTAGCGGCAGGTGGCCTGCAGGCTCAAAGACCTAAATGAAGCTATACCCCTGAAAGAAATATTCACCCCCACCAATGCCCAATTAGAGAAAACTGGAGCTTTAAAGAGCTGGTGGTGACTATGTACCAAGCAAGGGGACTACACAGAAATATATGCTTTGCAAAATCTCCTGGTGAACATGGTTTTCAATGACCTGAGGGTATCCTGAAGCTTTTAGGGATGAATGAGCAAGAGCTATTGAGGGTAAACCGGGACATCATGTGACCAGAAGATGAGCTGCAATCCAAAGGCTCCAGATACTGAGCTGGAGCCTCAGAGATCTGAGCCTGAGCAGAATCCTCAGCGGGGAAAGAGTGGAAATGATCTTAAGGGTCCTATTGGTAAGTGGGTAGTTTAGGGACCATTTGATAGGGAGTATGAACCTCACGTCCTTAGGATTCGTAGAACCCATGGGTCTTTGAGGTGAGCAGAAGCCTAGAGACTTGAGGATGAGTGTGACCCACTGGGGCCATGTTAGGTAGAAGTGACCGAGAATCCCTAATGTTGATCAGGAGTTTTAGTTCCTGACAAGGATCCATAGATCTGCGGATGAGCAAGGGCTTGGGGATATAAGAGAGTGAGCAATGAGCTTAGGGACCTGATGGGGAGAGCTTTATAAACCTGAAAGTATGTGTCAGAAGACGTAGGTTATCTGTAATGAAATAACAGTGTTTCCAGTCTTGGATGCTGCTACTGGCCTTTGAAACTTTGAAAAACATAATTTACCACATATTTTTCATCCAAAATAAGCCTCTAATGCTAACCAAACAATGATTCTTGAAAAGTTGTGATCTGCAAATGTGGGCCACATTCTTTTGGGTGCCTGGGACAAATTTTCCCCCTAATCCGACCTTGGCTCCCACAGCGGAGGACCAACTGCACTACGTCTCGCAACAATACTTCACCTTGAGCTCAGAGCATCAACTCCAGGGAGCATGGGTATACCCTGCTAGTTCCTCGCCGCAGCAGACAAGACACATCAGGTCTCACACTCAGCCAGGCCTCTGCAGTCCAACAAATTCAGCCACCATCTTGGGCCCACACGATTCACTCGCCTGCTCCTTTTGGAGCCTTGTTATGTTATGTTAATTTATTTTTATAATGCGCACAGCTACCCAAAAAGGGCTTTCCAGCGCAAGCCTAGAAGGAGACTCTGAAAAGGTAAAAATCATTGATTGAAAATCATAGATTGAACAGCCAAGTTTTTAGCTGTTTACGAAAATTAGAATACAATGTTTCTTTGCGCATCAAAGAGGGAAGAGAGTTCCACAAAAGTGGACCGAGGTAGGAAAAAGAACGACCACCCATTCTTACAAGTTTGATCCTAGGAATCTCAAATTTTTCTTGAGTAGAAGAACGTAGCAAACGAGAGGGTTGAGAGGGGCGTACCAAGTTTTGCAGGTATTTAGGTGCAGTGCAGTTCTTGATTTTAAACATATAGCTCAGGGCTTTGAATTTTGTTCGATTTTCCACCCTGAGCCAGTGCAAATCTCTCAAGGCATTAGAGGCAGAAGACATTCTTGGAATTTTGCAGAGCATCTCACTGCAGAATTCTGCACCACCTGAAGCTTACACAACACATCCCTGTTAGCACCCAAGAAGAGGATGTTTCCATGATCCAGTCGAGATGTTACAAGTGGCTGGACTACAGTCTTTTGGGTAGCAGCAGGGAGCATCCAAATGATTTTCTTTAACCATTTGAGGATGGTAAAACAGGTGGCTGCAGTTTTTACTGCATGTTGTTTCAGTGACAGTTTATTGTCAATGATGAAACCCTGATTGCGGACCTGAGTGGAGGGCGAGGGTAGAGGCCCCATTTCATCAGGCCAATGTTGTGGGCCCCAAAGATCTGTATTTTTTCCAAGAATAAGGACTTCCGTATTTTTCCCCATTGAGCTTGAGCAAATTATATTGCATCCAAGATGCAATATTACGCAAGCCCAATTGCAGGGTAGAAGGACCAGATATCTTGTCCGCCAATAAGGAATAAATAATCTGAGTATCATCTGCATAAGAAAAGAGCAACAGCCCCGCTTCTTCTGCAATCACTGCCAAAGGTTGTACATAGATGTTGAAGAGAAGAGGACTTAGAATTGATCCTTGTGGCACCCCATACGGAGAAAAATAGACCTTTGAGGAAGCCCTAGATGAAAACACTTGGAATGTCCGCTTAGATAAAAAAGAGGACAACCAACCAAGTGCCGATCCTGAAATGCCCAGAGATTGTAAAGACTTAATTAATACGGTATGAGAAACAATATCAAATGCGGCACTTAGGTCTAGCAATATAAGGGGCACTGTGTTGCCTGTATCCAAACGTTGTCGTAGCATTTCGGTAACGCCAAGAAAGGTTGTCTCAGTTGAGAACCCTGCTCTGAATCCAGACTGAGATGAATGTAAAAAATTAGAGGATTCAACAAGCATAGACAATTGTGAATTTGCGTGATTTACCAAGACTTTAGAAAACACAGGAAGTAAGGAAATGGGTCTAAAATTAGCTGGCTGGGTGGGATCCGCATTTGCCTTTTTCAGCAAAGGAAGGACCATAGCATGTTTCCAAACAGGCGGCATCAAAGCCTCGCAAAGCGAGGCATTAAGTAATTCCATAACAACTCTCAAAGATGGCTGTTCAAATTGCAGGAGCACAGAAGCCGGAAGAGGGTCACACGGAGAGCCCGATTTAATACTGGCTAGGATTTTTTTAAAAGACCTAATATTAAGAGGCACCCACTTCTCTAGATTTGTAAGAGGTTCAACAACAACAGTGGTTTCTAAAAAGGGGATGGACTGAGTAGGGGTCATTGCACTAGTTCCCTCTAGTGTCAGATATATTTGCTCCACTTTGTTTATAAAGAAGTTAGCGAGAGTGTTGCATTGCAATTCATCCAGAGCAGGAGAGCTAGGCTGTGTGCCCGAACCTGCTAACTTCTTAACCAGAGTGTGAGAGCAATTCTGCGCCCTCGAAATAGTAGAAGAAACATACTCTGCTCGAGCTATTATACATAAAGCTTGATATTTTTTTAGCGCAGTTTTATATATGCATTTGGATTCAGGGGAATAATTATTTCTCCAATATCTTTCCATGACCTTACACTTACTTTTTTCAATTTTTAATTGCTCTGTAAACCAGGGAGCAGGGGGACGATGATTATTAACATTTTTTGCAGAGAGTGGAAGACAAACGTTAGTTGCCTCAGAAATCCAATTATAAATAATTTCCAAGGATGAAAGTGATATAGGGTCAAAACTAAGGGCATTGTTTGACAAGTTTGGTTAAATTTTTCTATGTCCAATTTTCCCCAGTTCCTAGACTGAACATGTGTACCAGGTGACGGTAGGACCGGGTTTAATAAGATTGCATATTGAAACTTGACAGCGAAATGGTCTGACCAGCATAAAGGGAGAGCGGGTGGGCAGTTAATATGAGACAAGTTAGAAAAAATAGGGTCCAATAAGTGACCAGCTGTATGCGTTGGGCCACTATTGCAGAGAAGTAAATTCATTGCAGAGAGGTCTGCAATCAATGCCCTACTCGCAGTACATTTATTATTTTCAAAATGAAGATTTAAATCACCCAAGACTGTAAAATTAGCCATTTTGAGTAGAAAAGGAGCTATCAGATCTGGGAGTAAAGACACCCAAGAACCAGCCAGTCCTGGTGGTCGGTAGATAAGGTAAACTGGGCAGTAAGAGTAAGTTTAAAAAGAGCAGCTTCGCAGTTAACAAGAGGAAAACCCTCAAATTTACATGAATAACCTCTTTTTAAAATTATCGCAATTCCTCCTCCTTTCCTAGAGATTCTATCTTTTCTAACTATGGCATAATTATCAGGTAGGGCAGTAGCCACATCCGGTCCTGAGTTTGTATTTAGCCATGTTTCTGTTAAAAAAATTGCATCAGGTTCTTCGCTGCTCAACAAATTAAAAGTATCCTCCTTATGTTTAGGGAGGGAGCGACAATTAATATTCCAAAAATTATAAATTTTATTTTTACTTGGGGGATATCCATAATTTCGCTGGTAACTAGAACCATCTATAACGGAACTGTTACAAATGTTCGAGAAATGAGTACTAAAACGGTAATTGCAACATATGCAGGAGGTGTTAACCTCTAAGGGACAGAGTAAGTTACAATCAGTGCCGATCTTACCGCGTAAGCTTAGCAGTTGTTCGGGAGAGTATTGTGTTAAATGCGTGTGGGGAGTAACAATTTGGGCATAGTTCGTGGCCCCTGGTCCCGGTCGGTCTCGGACGGTCGCAGACGGTCTTGCCTTCGTCGCGCCTTCGGCGCGACATTGGCGCCCAGCTGCGCGTCCAGGCCATGGCTGTTAAATGCAGGCAGTGAACGGGCGGCGTGCAACGAGTGGAGCGCTGACCTCCATCTGCGCGTGGAAAATCCAAAATGGCCGCCAGGGACGGATCGCGTCCCGAACAAACGTTAGGTTCAAGCAAGTTAAAACACCCCAAATACAGCAAAAATTAGCAGCAAGGAAATCGCCCTGTATGATTAAAAAGGTATTTTTTTAAAAAAGATTTCCCAAAGCAATTAAATTTAAATCAGTTTGTCTCTATTACTCCCGCTGTACCTCTGCACTGCCACCGCCAATGTTACAGTAGCATTGGGGAGTCTCTAACTTAGCCCCCTGGCTCACTTAACTGCCAGAATGGACGGGGATGAGGAGTAGTCGGTGGGGAGCTCCCAGAGATGTAGCCATCCTGAGGCTCTATTTCCGAACTGGAACATTTTGCCTGTGCCTATAATGGTATTTCCACAACTTTGTCCAGAATCTCAAGTCTCTCCTCTGAGGGAACATGAAACACCAGCATTTGTAAAGCGTACAGCTGTAAAGCTCACGGCTACCTCCAGAGTGGTGTTCCGGCGCTGGGGGCCATCGGGAAGATTAAGCAAGCTATTGCCCAGAGTAACAAGGTGCTAGGCTGACATGCCGCCGGCCCCGGGGATTGAACCGTGAGCCCCAGTATTCCGGAGTCAGCCACCCTGGCCGCTGCACCGCACCTCTTCCCCAGAAGAGAGCTATTCTGGAAGGACCAGCTTCCTCCTTGTCAACATAGTGTCTTTTTGAAGTGCATTTGTGCTGCTCCGTGTTTGAAACACTAAAGATGCCCTTCTTAGTAAGGGTTCTACATAGTACCAAGGGATTAGGCATTATTTACTCTCTTGTGTAAATTTAATACATAAAGTACCCCAGGGACAGCGGGCCAACTCTGTCCCACGAAGAAAGAGTCTTGTAAGTAAGGGAGTCCTCATGCTGCAGTGTGGAACTCTATGTCCACATGCTGTCACTAAAAAATGTTCCATCTGATGCTAAAACAGCCAAACCATTACAAATTAATGGGGTAACCCATGACACGCCAAAGGACCTGGGTATAACGTGATAAAGCGAAAGGGTGGTCCTGATGGCCCTTCCTAGATTTGACCAAAAAAGCTGTGGACCCTCGGTTGTCGCTATATTTGTAGTGCCATATTTAGTACTCAGTATTCTGGTACTATACATGTTAGATGTATGCAATGTGTTTTGAAAGGGCCAAGTGACTGAACAACAAATTAAACCCTTTCATTGGGGAGGCTTTAACCCCTTTGCTGCGGCGGGAATTCCGCCGCAGCGCTGTGGGGTGCGGGGGGGCAGCGCGGTGGCGCTGTGCTTATGACAGAGCCACTCCGTCATGAGCCACGGTTGAGCTGTGCTCATGATGGAGCGGTTCTGTCATGACTCCGCCCAGTTGCGCTGTCCCCCCGCACAGGCGGGGAAACAGCGCCGCGTGGGCGGAGCGCCCGCCAACGGTCGTGGCATGACGGAACCGCTCCGTCATGAGCACACGGCAACCGTGGCTCATGACGGAGCGGTTCCGTCATGAGCGGGGAAGGGGTTAAAAGGACCCCCTAGGGCTTGCACCAGCGGTTATGCTTTTTTTTATTTTCAACTCCGGCTCAGGAAGAGCTTCGTGCAGCCCAAGGCTGTTTGTTTAACTTTTGGTAATGACGTTCAGCAGACAGGGCGCACTGATTTCATTAATACAAATGTGAAAGTAAAATGAGATGATTAGCTTGTTTTACTTTCACTACATAAGTGCTCTGGGGAATATTTCTGCCTCGAGCACTGAAGCACAGATTGAGTTGTGGGAGGTGACGGTGGTAAAGCTTTCACCAATGGAATCACTACCCAGAGGATCCCTGCATGGCCATCGCTCTCCTGTGTGACCCACCCACCAGACAGCAGGGCTTTTTGGCAGAGGGGACAGGCCTTTGGGCAAGGGTGTGTGCTCCCCATACCCCCCCCCCCCCCTCAAGTTTCAGTTTTTCTGCCACCGCTTGGAAGAGGATTGGGGCAATTACCCCCAATAAGGTAAGCTATATAAACAATCATTTCTCACCTTTGGGATCTTATATGTATTTAGCTATGCAGTACATTAGCCTGGGTGCTGAAACATCTACTGTTATTTAACATGGACGAAACGTAGGCACCAATGCACAAATGAAGGGATGCCCCTCGATGGAACAGCACTCCCAGGAGGTGAGTGCTACAGAGCAGAAGCAAACCACACGGACAAACCCCCTGCCAGTCAAATGTTTTGAAGCACCTGCTTCTTCTTCATAGGACAGCAATACATCAAGTGACTGAAAGCTGCAGCCATCTTTATCCAATACGCATGCTCTCCTTGGTGAGTAGCATGCTGGTAGTTGCAGTTTAATTGTTCCCCTTCAGTGGAGTCTGTAACTTCAACTCAGTTCTTTATGCCATTTCTATATTGTTACAGCCCTCCTGTTAAAGATGGCTGCAGCTTTCCGTCACTTGATTTATTGCCGTCACATGAAGAAGAAGCAGGTGCTTTGAAACGCGTTGGGACTCTCCCTTGAACAGTTGTAATGCGCAGTTTCTTGAAATAAAGAGGTTGGAAACCTGCTTTCTTGCGGAGTAGCATCTCTAAAGATTTGGGGAACCTTAGAGTGATATATATATATATCCAATGTTTGAGCCTTGGCATTTTCTTTTGCTGTGAATGTCAGATGCAGGACACTCCGTTCCTGCTACGCCAAGGCCGCCCTCTCAGGGTCGGGGGCCCCTCAGCACGGAGACAACTGGTATGGATTAATTTCTGGGGCATGACCCGCCCGCCTCACACCAAGATGAAACAACGGAATCACCGGTATTAAAGAGGCGAGCAAGAGAGTTGAGAGGGGTATTTCACCACCTCTTGACAACATCGGAGGCCCGGGCTCTTTGGGACTTTTACGAACTGTGGCAGTGCAGAATTTTAAGGCATCCTGAGAATACGTGAATTTGGAACAGTGTACAGTGAGCAAGCACCAATGCAAAGAAAATTATTTACATCTATTTGTTGCACTGCACTCTGGACCTGCATGATTTCTCTCTCATGCTGCATGTGGGAAACGAAAGAATTTGGGACTACAAAAGCAGTCTACCTTTACATTTTTAAACCACATGGTTTCACAAAACCCAACCTCCAATGATTAAGGCCAATCGGCTGAAACGCGTCTGGACAATGATTCCATTTGCCGCTTTGCGTCCAATAAAAGAGCTCTGTTACTCCGATGTTTGAGCCTTGGCATTCTCTTTGCTATGAATGTCAGATGCAGGACACTCCGTTCCTGCTACGCCGAGGCCGCCCTGTCATGGTCGGGGGCCCCTCAGCACGGAGACAGCTGGTATGGATTAATTTCTGGGGCATGACCCGCCCGCCTCACACCAAGATGAAACAACGGAATCACCGGTATTAAAGAGGCGAGCAAGGGAGTTGAGAGGGGTATTTCACCACCTCTTGACAACATCGGAGGCCCGGGCTCTTTGGGACTTCTACGAACTGTGGCTGGGTGGTAGGAAATTTGTAGCTTCCCACAGATTCTTGAACCTTCTCTCACAGAAATGTGAGTAAAATGTGTGTTCTTAGGTGTTCAAGGGCTTTGCAGAATGTAAACCTAACCACATGTCACCCCACCCTAGACTCAGTGATATCATCAGTGATGTCATTTGAGATGTCATCAGTGATGTCATCAGTGATGTCACTGACCATGTCATGAGTGATGTAATATGTGATGTAATATGTGACATCATCAGCAGTGCATTGCGGGGGTGCGAGTTATAGTTAGCTCTACTAACTATAATGGCCGAATTTCTCTGGTTTTGTATGAGTGAAATGTCCAACTAACTATAACGTCCCTGAAACCTGTGGTTTTTTTCTGTGAATTTCTAAGGTTTTTTTAATGCTAATTTCTAACTATAACGTCCCTCAAACCTATGGTTTTTTCAGAGAATTTCATAGGTTTTTTAAATTCTAATTTCTAACTATAACTTCCCTGAAACCTATGTTTTTTCTGTGAATTTCTAAGGTTTTTTAAATGCTAATTTCTAACTATAACATCCCTATTAAGTCCCCTTTAATCCTGAAGGTCCGCGTGCCCCCCGCACATGATCAGTATAGCCCTGCGGAGGTGGCAGGCTCCCGCAGCACTTGCTATTATTTTTTGACAATGCCCCCGGGACCTGGCACTTCATTTTTTAAAAGATTTTGGTGGTATTCACGACCCCAAAGCGAATTCCGCCAAAATTATTTTAAAAAAATGCTTTTTTTGGCCCTGGGTGTCCTTGTGGGACCCCTGAGCAGGCCTAGGGGGTCAGGGTGTTTCTACTGCCCCCTTTTCTTGTTTTTTATCTTTGTTTTACTGTTTTCTTGTGACTCAGTTCTACAGAGTCACAAGATGACTGCCAATACTTCTTGGTTTGGAGTGTTGGCAGCTAATGAGAACCCACTGCGGCCACAGATATCAAACAATTTCTTTTTCTAATTTCTCAGGAACTACTGAACAGATTTCCACCATTTAAAAAAAGGTCTCTTTCTGAACCAATGGCTACCTTTTTGCCAAATTTTGTGCAATTACGTTCAGCAGTTTGGGCTGTAGCTTTGTCTAAAGTTTCCAATGGAAATTAACATTGGGAAAACGTGTTTTGGGACCCCCCTTTTTTCTCGGCCCCCGCTTGACGAATCACCCCAAAACTATCAAGACAGGAGCAGACCAGAGCGCCCCACTAGTTTTAAAAATTTCGCAAAGATTCATCAACAAGCGCCAAAGTTATTGGTAGAAAATAAAATGCTTTTTGAATAGAAACGAGGCCCTAACGATAACTACCTACTGGCAATAGGTAATATATATATATATGGCGACATAGTGATTGCTGAATAAAATCACTATTGAAGAATACGGGTCCACACTTGCCTTATTTCAGAGGATTTGAAGTGGTGAGCAAGCGCGCAAATATATATATATATATATATTATCTAATCGCCAGTAGATAGTTATAGTTAGGACCGTGTTTCCATAGGAAATCTCAAAATTCTATTTTGAATAACTTTGGCGCCGGTTGACGAATCTTCACGAAATTTTCAAAACTAATGGGGCGCTCCGCTCAGCTCCTACCCTGAAAGTCTCGGGGGGGATTCGTCAAGCGGGGGCCGAGAAAAAACGGGGGTCCCAAAACGCGTTTTCCTTATGCATTTTCCTATAGGACCTTTAGTCGAAGGTACAGCCCGAACAGCTGAACAGAATTACTTGAAATTTGGCAGAGAGGTAGTCCTCAGGTCAGGGAAGTGCCTTTTGCATATATGGAGTCAATCTGTTCAGTAGTTCCTGAGAAAATTGCAGTTAAAAGCACATACATATCTATAGCCGCGCACCGTGCGCACACCTTAACGTGCGCGAGCGTAATTCTGATTGGTTGTTACATGTCAGTCAACGTTCGAATCGGTCGAAATCAGGAAGTGTCGGCCACCATTTTGTTTGTTTTCAGTGCGAGAGTGGAAAAGGAAGGTGGCGAACGTGAAAAGGGGGCAGGGTAGAGAGTTCCTGACCCCCTAGTCTTTGTCAGGGGGTCCCTGAAGGACCCCGAAGGCAGAAAAAAACATTTTAATTTTATTTATTTTTAAATCGCGGAGGTGCGCGCACACTGAAAAACCATTAAAAAAAAAACATTTAATACGTAGTTAATTGTAAAATAAATATATAAAAAAAATAATACAGACATAACTTAGCATTTAAAAAACCGTACAAATTCACCGAAAAAAACCATAGGTTTCACACACGTTATAGTTAGGAATTAGCATTTAAAAAACCTTGCAAATTCACTTAAAAAACCATAGGTTTCACACATGTTATAGTTAGGTGGATATTTCACTCGTAAAAAACCAATGAAATTCCCCCGTTATAGTTACTTCAGATAACTATAACTCGGGCGACCGCCACTCTATCACAAGGATGATGTCATCAGTGATGTCAAGAGTGATGTCACTGACCATGTCATGAGTGATGTAATATGTGACGTCATGAGCAGAGGATTGCGGGCGCGCGAGTTATAGTTATCTGAAGTAACTATAACGGGGGAATTTTATTGGTTTTTTACGAGTGAGATATCCACCTAACTATAACATGTGTGAAACCTATGGTTTTGTAAGTGAATTTGCAAGGTTTTTTAAATGTGTATATATATATATATATATATATATATATATATATATATATATATATATATATATATATATATATATATAGGTCTGTTTTTCTTGTTAATGGTTGTTTACATATATTTTGGTAATTTCTTGGTGGATAGTGTTTTTTTTTATACCCACTGCCTCTTCTTTCTTTGGCACTGCTTACTAGTCTGATTAAAGCTTGTGAATCTATGAAATATTCACTAATGGAGAAAAACAAGTTACTTACCTGTACACTGTGGTTCTCCTGTATAAATATCTTTCATAGATTCACGTGCGACCCTCCCACCTCTCCTTGGGTGCACCACTCAGTATACCTCCAATACAATTAAGTTTTGTACACTCCTGCTCAAATTCTGAGGTATGGTTGCCCTGCACGGGAAGACTGCTTCAGGGTCTAGTGTCTGATTGATTGAAGTTTGGATCTTTTAAAACAAAGTGAATTGGTTTACAATGTCAATCGACTTCTCTATGGCTGTTAATGCTATTTAAAGCACTGTTAGTTATAATTACCATGAGATAACCCACCAAGACGATCGGTAAGATTCATTCATGTGAATCTATGAAAGATATCAATACTGGACAATCAAAGTGTACAGGTACGTAACTTGGTTTTTACAGTACCCATATCCATTTAATTTCTCACTGTGGGTTCAGGGACTGTGAAGCATTTGATACAGATAAAGGCTGTCTGTAGTAGGGCATTAGTTATGAAACAAAAGTTGAGTATCTGTAGGAACTTGGTTTTCTCTGAAGCGTTGTACACAGATTGAACAGTGTGCAGTAGTGGTTATCTGTGGTTGATTGATAATGTGAACTAGGCAACCCATGAAGTGTGTGGTATAGGGTCAATGTTGCACATAACAAATGAATGCTAGCCACACCTAAGGGAGTTATATCTGTGATGGGATTAATAATGGTTCATATTATTTTGAGCTATTTTGTACTTACTTTCAGGCCTCTAATGCCATACTAGTTTATAGAGTAATGTGTCCAAAATGAGCTTGGCTGATATCATCAGTGATATTATCAGTGATGTCATCAGTTATGTCATTTGAGATGTCATCAGAGATGTCATAAATGATGTCATAGAACATGTATGAGGTCATAAGCAGTGCATGGCGGGAGCACAAGTTATACTTAGCTCTGCTAAGTATAACTGGTGAATTTCTGTGGTTCTGAGTTCAAAACGTTAATTTTGTCACTGACATTTTCACCTAACTATAACATTACTTTAACCTTTGTTTTTTGTACTGAATTCCTAGGGCTTTCTTAATGTAAAGTTATATTTTATTACCACATTGGGGAGAGGAGTTGGCCTAACGGCTAGAGCGGTCGACCTCCAACCTGGGGAACCGGGTTCGAGTCTCAGCAATGACGCTGAACATCCTGTAATTCTGGGCAAATCACTTAATGTCCCCATACCTGACAAAAAAATGAATCTGTCCTCTTGTAACACAACTGGTGCTATGTAAAGCGCTCTGATACCCGATACCGGGTCAAGTTCGCGCTATATAAAACTCTGTGAAAAAAGAAAAGAAAATCACAAAAAAATATGTAAAGCCAACACCCCACTGCGTATGGCCTTTGACCGTGCATGGCAGAGTGTTGTCCACAGGGCATGGCCGCTGTGACCACTGTGCCCAGTGTGGAGTTGGCCCTGCCTCCAACTCCCCTCAGGCAGCCTACCCCATGCTGTGTACAGCCTCTGGCCGTGCACAGCAATAGGTTATCACAGGGCTTGGCATACTGCCAGGCCCTGTGCCCAATCCCCAGCAGACTGCCACACCACGCACATCCTTTGGCATACGCAACTTAGAGATGGTCTTTGGGCTCTGGGGACCTCATCCCCTGGGACTAAAACATATATATTAAGGGGAGAAGGGTGTGCAGCCCCCCTCCCCAACCCTTAATTGGCCCTGGGGACCTCATCCCCCAAGGGTCAAATACATTTAAACAGGGGAGGAGGGCATGTATCCCCCTGCCAACCCAGGCCATCCCCAATACACATGTTGGTGAGCGGGAGGGAGCACTAGGATGCCTGTGGCCCCAGTTAGCTCCTTGCATGCTGCGGGAGCCAGCATTGCTCCCATCCACAGTGAGCAGGTAGTTATGCTGCTCCTTCCGGACGGTAAAAAACTATTGATCTGTTTCCCTGCCCACATCAGTGCGGGCAGAGAAACAGATCTCAAGTCTGCTCCCAGCTGGCAGGAGCATTTTTAAAATGTCTGCCTGCATGGGAGAAGACTTTGTGTTTGTTCTCATGTGTCGGGAGATTGAAAATTGCTCCCATCAGTCGGAAGCAAACACAAGTTACCCTGCTGGTGCAGGAAACGAAACCACTTTGTCCGGGGGTAGGCTTCCTGGGACACAGTATGTGAGCCGGCCCCAGGGGATGAGGTCCTAGGAGTAAATAAAGCCTCAGACAGTGAGGGCTGTGTGACCTCCCTCCCTTTTTGTAAAGTTAGTGGTCTTGAGGAGTGCAGTGCCTAGGGCCTTTTCAATGCTCAGGGAGGGAGCTGTGTGGCCCCCCTTCCTCTTTGTGGTGAAATTCAGGGTGGGCTCCACCAGGCCTATAATGGCTCTGGGAGGTGGGACGTGCATCCCACCCCCCTTTTTTGTTAAATTTTGGCCTCGGGGATGGCTCCCAAAGGCCTATAATGGCTCAGGAGTGGCCCTCCTTTCCTTTTTGAAGCATTTTGGCACCAGGCGTGGGCTCCTCGAGGCCTACAATGGCTCAGGGAGGAGGTGTCGCGCTCCCCTCCCATTAATTAAAGAAACTACTATCTCCCTTTTAAGTGAGTACTGGCCTCTTATTAAATGCATTGGGCACAGGGGATGGAATCGCAAGGGCCGAATATGGCTTGGGATGGGGGCTGCACACCCCTCCACTAAATATTTAAATTGTGCCCCGCAAATGTGGTCCCCCGGTCCACACACAGTGTGGAGAGGTGGGAGCACAGCCAACCACACCTCCCTTTATTAAATACCTTGGACCTCAGAGGATGGGGTCCATTTGGCTGAAAATGCCCTGGGAAGGGGGTGCCACTGCACCCCCTCCCCTTAATTAAAGACTGTGGCTCCCTGGGCCCTCGTTTGTTTTTGGGGAGCGGCGTTCAATCACCCAGGAGTCCCACAGGATCCCAGCAATTGCTGTTTTTTTCAGTTTTGGCCCTATAAGGCCTAGTGGGGCAGTATCCCTACCCTTTCCCCTTATATTATTTTTAAAATAACTTTAGGACTTGAGACTAAGTCCCCGAGTCCTGTAATGGCACCCAGCAAAATTTTTCTCATTGTGCTTGCAGCCAATTAGAGTGCTCACTTCTGCAGGAGCGAGATGGTACAAGGGAAAAAAAGCTACCTGGGCCAATCAGAATGCTCTATGGGTTCTATCTCTCTATCTATCCATCTATCCATCTATCTATCTATCTATCTATCTATCTATCTATCTATCTATCTATCTATCTATCTATCTATCTATCTATCTAGCTAGCTATCAATCCAGCTATCTCTATATATATATCTTACCTACTGGCAGTCGCCAGTAGGTAGTTATAGTTAGAACCAACGTTTTCAGTAGGTAGTTATAGTTAAGACCAAAGTTTTGATGGGAAAAGCGTTTTTTATTTTGCCAATAACTTTTGCGCCGCTTTACGAATCGTCACAAAGTTTTTTAAAACTTCCCCTTTTTGGTTCAGCTGCTGTGTGAAAGGGTTCCGGTGATCTGTCGAACGGGGGCGAGAAAAAGGAGGGTCCCAAAATGCATTTGACCTACGTTATGTCAATGGGGATTTTTTAAATTTTTTATAATTCTTTTTATTAAACAGACTCGACAACATGGTACAGTTCCACAAAGATCAATACAAAGGGTACAGCGAAAACAAGTATACATACAGATACAATAAGATAATGCATTGGAAATCACAGGGAGGGGGGTCATCACTGTCTAGGTCACGAGGAGGGGTACAAATATTTCCACAATATGAATCCCAGGGGGCCCATATCTTGGACCATTTCCGGGGACAACCTTGGGCCGTATATACCGTATATACGTATCTTCTGGCGTAAGGGCAGCGCATTGCTGGAATCATGTTGCAACCGCAACGCAACTCCAGCAATGCTCAGGGGCGTCCGATGCCTAAAATGCTGCGTCACTCCTTATGCCTGCTTCAAGCTGGCACAGGGTTTTGATGCAGCATGGACGTAAAAGTGACTCAGTGAAATCTTGTAGATTTCACTGCGTCACTTTTACAGGGCTTCCTTGCAACGGAACGCCCACCCTACATACATTATACCTGACACAGGTATAATGTAGCTCAGGGCTTTACAACGTGACGCATCTCACTAGATGTGTCACATTGTAAATCTGTCGCATGGTGGTGCATTCTTTACGAAGCCGCTGCGTCACAGAAGTGACGCAACGGTGTCGTAAACATGTTGCAAGGGGCTTGTAAATCTGCCCCCCAGTGAGAGCCACACAAGTCATGCCACCATCGACTCCCTGGGGTATTTAGTTTTCATAAATGTACGGGTCTGGTAGGATTCCCTAGGTGCTGGCTGAGCCAGTGCCCAAAATCCCCAGCTTATCAAAATGCAAAATGAGGGCATTTTTTGGGGGAAAACTTTTGGTCTGTCCTTGGGGGGGAAAACTTTGATCTGTCCTTGGTGTGATTTTGGCCTTTTTTGGCCTCAGGCGCTAGCCCCACCAACACAAGTGAGGTATCATTGTTATCGAGAAATGTGTAGGAACACCAGGTGGTTGGAAGTTTGTGGCTCCCCACAGATTCCATAACTTTCTCTTATAGAAATATATTTTTAGCCAAAGTTAAAGGTTTGGAAGGGCTTCTAGGTAAGAAAACATGATGAGAGCCACACAAGTCATTCCACCCTGGACACCCCTGGGTGTCTATTTTTCAGAAATGTCTGTGCATGGTAGGCTTGGCACAAAATCTGCAGCTACCCACATTGTTAAAAAAGTGTGGGTTCTCGTCGGTGAAGTATGATGTCTCCAGGTTGGATATAGGTGCATTCTATGTCCCAGGCGCTACGCCCAGCCATACAAGTGAGCTACCATTTTATCGGGAGACATGTGGGAATAATGAATAGTAGAAAAGTTGTTCTTACCAATTTGATTTCTCTCCATTTGTGTCCTTCAAATGTAGGCCTTGTAAGAAAGAAGACATTTTAATAAATGCCCTCTGAATCACATATTCGTATGGGTAACCCCAAATTCGGAGGTCTACAAGTAACCACTGCTCAAAAATTCTGTATCTGGTGTACAGTTCAGAACTACATAGGTGTCCTTCATACCCATGTTTCACTCTTTATATTTTACCTAATGAATTGCCCTATACTCAGTTAAGAATGAAAAACCATTATAAGATGCAGCTCAGTTGCTGGCTCTGGGTACATTGGGTTCTTGGACAACATACAAACACTATATATCTCCGCAATTTGAAGGGTCCAGCAGATGTCATGGTATATTGCTTTTGTAAATAGGCCATTGTGACAAGAAATTGCAAATGAAAACGTTGTCACAAATTGCTGTTTTTTCCTACCCATTTTCAATTTCTTTTTTATTTCAATAGCTAGTTTTATGGGAAAACCTTGAGGAATCTAAACAAATGACCCCTTGCTGAATTGGTCTACTTTTCAGAAATCTTTAGCTGTCACCCATGGGTTTCACTCCTGTTTCCACCACAAACTTGAAGTAGGTTGACAGCACAAAAATAAGGACAAATGGGCTACCTCTTAGAAAAATGCCAAAACTATGATTAAAAATAGTTTTTTTTCGATTCAGCTCAGCTGGTTTCAGGAAGCTGGGAAGACATTGATTTTAGCACAGAAAACCTTTAGTTGATGCTACTGTTATCACAGCAGTTTTTCCCTTTTTTGCCCCAAAAACAGCAAAATTCAAAATGTAGCTATATTTTATCTATTTTCTCGGTCCCCTCCATGGGAATTCACACACCGTGGGTACCTTTACAATCCCCATGAAGTTGGGGGAAAAAACGCAAAAAGGCCTAGTGACAGGCCCAGACTGGCCGTAGTGGGCACTGGGTATTTTCCTGGTGGGCCGGAGGGGTTGGGGGCCAGTTTTGGACCCGTGGGGGGGTGGTTTAGTTACTGGGGCCTGGTTGTGCATCAGTGCTGCAATATCGACCTCCTGTAACAAAAGTGGGAGCATCCCTTCTCACTAGCTCCTGGGGCCGGTCGAGCATCAATCTGCCAGGGCTGGTTGCTGTTCCCAGTTCGGCCGTGCCTAGTGACAAAGTCCCTCAAATAGCCAAAAAAGTGCTCAGCACTGGGCTGAAATGCTTCAGAAGTTAAGATGTTAAACTTTTACACAAGCAGTGCATGAGTTGGGAGGTTCGGTGGTCTTTCTTTCCAGCCTAGGAAGAAACAATTTCCTTCACAAAATGAGATTTGATGTTTCTACTATATATTACTGTCGGATCTCAGTATGCCTTTTTTTTTTTTTACTTGGAACTGGTGCGCCAATCTGCCCGTTATTGCCACTAATGACCAGCAGCATATGTTTGTTTTGTTTTTTGATGATGCATCATTGCCCTGATGTCTTCTCTAGTTAATTGTAATATGCAATGCGGCAACACCGCAGAAAAATAATTAAGAATGGATTAAAAAAAATAGAACTGATGATGTTAACTGCACTCGTCGCCTGTCACTGCAAGCTTCATGGTTTCTAGCCGTGGTCGACTTTATGTGAAAAATACTGACTCTAATTTCACCTTCCGTGTTGTCTTTCTGTCATGAAGTATGACACGCCTAAGTGTGTATGTGTTTGTGTGTGCGTGCGTGCGTGCGCGTGAGGAGATGGTATTATTAGAAATGGAAATGCGTTCTGCAGATGCCATTCAGAACAGCAGGCTATCATTTTGTGAATAATTTACAGATTGGTATGGATTTTCGGTAAACATTCCTTTATTTGCATCACAGCACTCCATTCCAGTAAGAGCTAGCGCCGGAGAAATCAGAGCAAAATAGTTCTTGTTCGAGTTATAGTGCCAGTGTCATAAATAGATAATTGTGGACAAAAATAATGCTGCAGAACCGACGTGATCCACATGTTTTGAAGCGTAGGCCCCGATTATAACCTAGGCGGAGCGAAATTAAAGCACACGTTATCCCGTTAATTTCGCACCACCTGATTATAAATTGCTTGATTTTCCTCACCCGGTTTTAGTGGGTGGGGGACAACCAAACGCGATTTGTTTTCTTGGAGCAAACAGACAGAAATATCGCTTCAGGCTTTGGCTGCAGCAGCCAACACTCATTACACTAAATCGAGCCTGCCAGACAGCACAAAGCAAAAGACACGTTGTGCGATTGACATACAGGGGCTTGGAGTCTGTCCAATGTTTACCATTGGTTGACTTTCCTGTCACTCTCATTTGCTTGCTTCTTATTGGTGTCTTTGTCCCTCTCATTGAGTATAGTCCCTTTACCATCTCTTTTTTGTGCTTCTCTCTATCCCCTTCCAAGTTATGTTCACTCTTGTGTCCTTCCCCCATTGCTTTCACACCTATATGCTTCTCCCACACCCGATGCTTGCACAGGCGTTAACGAAACTTGAGGGGGGGCGCTCCGTCAAGGTGCATGGAAGGGCCCCCTTCAGACTCAATCAGGAACTCTCCAGCCAGAATATTGTGCCCTGCAGCTTGCCCCCCTCCCACACCAGAGGAGCTGCGGGGGCCCGTGTTACGCCACTGGCTCCTTGTTGCTCTGTGGCTCATTGCTCCTCCTCCTCACCCCTGCCTCTGTGCTGCTTCCCTTCACCTGCACCCTTTTTCTCAGTCACCGGTTGCTTGTTCTCCCCACTCCTTCCGTGTTGCTCCGGCTACCCTACCCTCTGTGTTGCTTTCTCCCACTCTTGCCCTCCTTCTCTGTTGTCCATTGCTTGTTTTCCCAAACTAGGGTGACCAGATTTCCAGAATGAAAAACCATGATGGGCAAAGACATAGAAATAGGACTAAATGTCCCATTAGGCATGGGCGTAGGAAGTGTGGGGGATGCGGGGAATATATCCCCCAGATTTTGTAGTGGGAAGCAAATGGGGGGAAAAGAATAGGGGGGCAAGGGGACAAAATTATTTCCCCTCTCTCTTCTGTCAGTTGCAGGGCCCTTGGCCCACAGGGAAGTTCCCCATTCCAAGGGGTTTTACTTACCATTGCCTGGTACTAGTTCAATTTTACCACATCGTAATGGTAAATTTGCATGCATGTGTGTAACATCTCTCCAGGACCATCCAACTGGTAATTAGGATATTAGAGTCGGATGCTAATGGAAAAACTTTCAGTTTGTGGAGGAGGTGCTGAGTCCAATGGGGAATCCATTCGGATAATTTACTCCATGAAAAGTATGTGGTTGAGCTGCCAGCTCTAGTTTCACTCCTCAGCTCCAGATGACACTGTAACTCTGCATTGCACCCCTCGTGCGTTTCATGGGCATGGACATGCTCTTGACCCTACATTGTGCCAGGACAGTTGTTGAGCAAAGAGGAATTGATCCACGCTCAGGTGTCAGTGTCCTGTCTCTATTCGATAATGAAAGTCATTCTAAGGATGCTCCAATACGATCTGTAATTAGAAGTAAGGAAAGCTACTTTAGTGATGTGCTTATGCGATATCAATGATCCAGTCGGGCATATTATCACCATATCACATAATATTTGTAGTATAATCGTTTTGAGTTTTGATTAACCTTTTAACTGACTTTGCTTTCATAATTCTTCTTTAACTCATTCTTTTATGAACTAATGTGCAGACGGTTTTATATTTTCCCTTTGATTGTAATGATTTTTATTAATCAGACAATAAAGATCTCATTCGTTCAGTGTATTTCTCTGAAAATTAGAGTTGCACTTGAACCTGTGCCTTCCATGCCCAAACGTTACACGGAGGCAACATATATGTGTGCAAGCCAATTCGTGCATGCACACATTAATGCATTTGCAAAACGTGTATTTTTTTTTCTTGAGCTGACCTAGCAGATTAGGAGCAAAGCTTTTTTGTGGTCGGCCTTAAGGAGCAGGCTGACTCTAATAAGTTATTGTGATGATATCTGACATGACCGTACATTACAGATGACAACCAATGGTATCGTGTTGACGTAATCAATGGCGTGTAATCAATGTGTCTTCATTAGATGGGGAGATGGCAACACCCCAAGAAAGGCGCATTCTCCATCGGTTTTCTCCTGCTGGAGAGGCCGACATCCCTCTGCCCTGGCCTCCGATTCTGCCAGCCACGAGGTCCTATTGGGCGATATGGAAGCCTTTGTGGCACCAGCCTTTGAGGTACCACTGACATGTTCCCTGTCTGAGCCACGGAATACAGGGAATACAATTAGACCTGGCAACAGTTGCGACCTTCGCGATTTGCTGCCACCTCTGGCCAATCACTGATCCCTTGATTGTCTCTTGTGCCGACAGGCAGACATCACCAAAGCTCGGTCGAGTCTGTGCTCACGCGCGTCGAGACACAGCTATGTTTGTAGATAGGAGCACCGCAGACAGCTTCATCAGCTCCACAGAACAGAGCGTCCTATGGGACGGAGGAAATTGGATGCAGCAAGCTGGCGCAAACTCAATGACTCGAAAATTGAATTAGTACTTTCTTATCCTGTTTGCTACTGAATAAACAGCAATCATTCTGAGCCCCAAACCAACCGTCTCTGTCACCGTGCAAACAAAGGCAGAAGGCGCTAGCACGAGAAGAGACAGCACTGTCTCCCGAGAGCTGGAGCCTCCCAGCAGCTCCAAACGACGCCCCCTTCACGAGGGGCTCAGGATGAGGTATGATCCGCACCCTAATAATGAAGGGTGCTGTAATTCCTCGGTGCAGTGCGCCCCCGCTATTAAGAAAGTTCCCATAGAGAATGGAGTACAACTTGGAAATCGGTGTTTCGGCATGATTTCCACAAGTTTTCCCATATTCTGGGCCGTGCAACCCAGGGTTCCCCATGCATACAAGTACATACATGCGTATCAGCACATATCTAAAACCCATCGGCGAGGATACATTCACCCCAGCAAAAAACGGATAAATATATGCACATGACGCATAACAAAGATGTAGGACAGGAAGGATCACTTTAACCGACATCACCCATTTCTAAATTCGACACTTTACCAAAGAGCCATATGCAACCGGTCACCGTTAAACCCGTGACCCTGTGGCAATGATGCCCAGATTAGGAGAGACACATGCTAATGGGAGAAGGCGCTATACAAATACAACGAACATAAATTCAATAAATGGAGGCACTGCCCTTTGTTTGCAAAATCTGGCATCAGCAAGACAAGCACCAGCAGAACGTTCTGGCCGCCCACGGGCAGGCGTGTGGTGCTGCTGTAAGACTCACACAGGAATATGTCACTCATCGGAATGGTGGAGTCCAGTTGTGCATTTGTAATTCCAATTCTTGCACGAACAAGCTCGTATTTCCCAAGTCAGCCCACAGGAAGGCTCTTTCTCGCCTGGCGTTACCAGAGCTCCACGCCTGTGTCAATTGGTCCTGAAAGGTGTCTATTTATACACTCAGAGGTCGGAGCTAGAGAGGAGAGATGGATGCGATGAACCAGCGAGTGGATTTTTATACAAATACACATTTTCCCGCAGAAACAAGCATCACAATGTGAACCTGAAATATCTTTCTTCTCGTGTAAAAAGGGCTTCGAAATCGTAAATTAGGACCTCTGTTCATCCGAAGGAGAGTTATGTGGCTGTCAGGGTACATAATGACTGCCTGATTCAGGAGATAGATTGCTCCTAGGTGGAGACGTGGGCCCTTGTGCACAAGATTTAGGGTCGGTGTATTTGTACAGAAGCCCCCAATCTGACTGAAGCAGAAGTGTGTTGTATTTCTAGTGGAAAGGCCTGTATCCTATTTACGGATGGAATACATTTTATTTGTGGCATTTTATGATCAACAAAAGAACCCCGCACAATTTGCTCATGACGTGTTCTCAGTCGAAAGAAATGCAGTCCTGAATACACCTTGACCATTTTTGTAGCTATTCAAGTGCTGTAGTTCAGGATTATAACACATGCTTAAACACAAGCGCACAGACACATACATGCGCGCTCACAACCACACAGACAAACACTAACTCATTCACCCACACACTTTCATTCACTCAAACACACACAATCACGTACACACACTTATTTGTTCACTCACACAATCATTCCGTCACTCACACAAACTACTTTTCAAGCACACACACACTCATTCACTCACACACCAAAACATATGCACCCACACATATCCACATTTTTAAACATGAATGAATGAGTTCATTACATGCTTGAATGATAATCTTGCCCAGAGAGAGAGAGAGAGAGAGTGTGTGTGTGTGTGTGTGCGTGCGTGCGTGTGTGTGTGTGTGTATATATATCCCAGTTGTTGTTATAGTTAGGTCAGCTGTTCCATAGGAAAGAAAACTGTTTTTTGCGGCTTTTTTTCAAATGTTTTTCTTAACAGCCGTTTTGTTGTAGTATAATAACCGTCAGTGGTGCTCCTGACTCAGAATTCCAGTGCCAAGACCTCATTCAGAAGGGGAACAACAGGATCATGCATCACCTCCCATTACATACAGGTTGTAGTAAATATATCACTGCCACTTGCTTGGGTTACATGCTTACGCAAGGGATAACAAATCATAAAAGCAACAAGTAATGAACTATAAACAATAAAACATTGTGAGATCTCTATAGTTCCAAAGCAGCTATTCGTAATATGTTGGCACTTGCGCCATAGCAGACGTGTTTCTCATGGTAAGTAATGTAGTTGTTCCTACAAATTTGTCAGTCGGTGTGGATGTGGAAAGGCAATACATCATCCCTGCGTTATAGAAAGTGGAGAGAAATGTGTGTGTCTTCTGAGCATTGGTGGTCTGTGTCCAAACGTGTTAATGGCCGGGAGGATATGTTGCAGGGAAGTCATACAAGCTGGGATATGAAAAAAATGCTTTCATGAGAAGTAATGCTTTGATTGGGGACCTTGAGAATGCAGCACCCATCAGGGTAGAATTTCCGCACTACATATCACACAACACCTTGGGGGACTTTTCATTGGAGCAGAGTTGGCCTACTGGAAGGCAGTTTATTGTTTAAATAAAGGTGTGGTTAGAAACGCTGTGTACTCTTTGGAAACCAGCCTATGAAGAAGGTATCTATCCGAAACGTGTCAGGCTACATCCCGGCTTGGGTGTGGTGATTTGGGGAATTTGCTGCAGCCTGAGTGCGTCCTCACCTGTGGGCAACTTTGGAGCATTTTTTATATATACATATATATATATATATATATATATATATATATATATATATATATATATATATATATATATATATATATATATATAAATATATATATATATATATATATACATATATGTGTGTGTGTGTGTATATATATATATATTCACTTAAAAAACCATAGGTTTCACACAAGTTATAGTTAGCTGTACATTTCACTCGTAAAAAACCAATGAAATTCCACGTTATAGTTAGATCAGGTAACTATAACTTGCGCGCCCACAATAAACTGCTGATGACGTCACATATTACATCACTTATGACATGGTCAGTGACATCACTCATGACATCAATGATGACATCTGAAATGACACATTCTGCATTGCGGTCGCGCAAGTTATAGTTACCCGATCTAACTATAACGTGGAATTTTATTGGTTTTTTACGAGTGAAATGTACAGCTAACTATAACTTGTGTGAAACCTATGTTTTTTTAAGTGAATTTGCAAGGTTTTTTAAATGCTAATTCCTAACTATAACGTGTGTGAAACTTATGGTTTTTTCAGTGAATTTGTACGGTTTTTTAAATGCTAAGTTATGTATTTATTTTTAATTTTTGCACGCAAGGTGCACTTAACGCACCGTGCGCGCTCTGTGGGCACACGGTGCGCTTCGCGCACCGAGTGCCCACGTTGCGCATTTCGTACCGTGCACGCCTCGCCATTTTTTACAAAATATCAATTGTTTTTTTCTCCCTTGGGGGTCCTTAGATTTATATATTAGATGTGATTGTTAATTCTTTTTTTTTTTTTTTTTTTTTTTACCGTACACGTACGGTAAGCTTACCGTACGCGCACTCCGCGATTTTTTTTAAAAATTATTAAATTTATTTTTCATACTTTTTGGTCCTCCGTGAACCCCCTGACGAACGCTAGGGGGTCTGCAACTCTCTTCGTTGCCCCCTTTTCATGTTATCAACCTTTGTTTTTCAGTGCGAGAGACAGAAAATGGCGGCCGATACTTTCTGATTTCGACCGATTCGAATCTTTACAGTCATGTAACCACCAATTAGAATTGAGCTCGCGCACTGCACCGTACGCGTACGGTAAGCTTACCGTAAGCGCACGGAGCGCGCTTACAGATATATATATTGATTTAAATGCTATTTTCTCAGGACCTACTGAACAGATTTACACCAGACCTGCAAAAGGCACATCCCTGACCTGAGGACTACCTCTCTGCCCAATTTCAAGTAATTCTGTTCAGCCGTTCGGGCTGTAGCTCGGACTAAAGGTCCTATGGGAAAATGCATGGGGAAAACGTGTTTTGGGACCCCCCTTTTTTCTCAGCCCCCGCTTGACGAATCCCCCCGAGACTTTCAGGGTAGGAGCGGAGCGTAGCGCCCCATTAGTTTTGAAAAATTCGCGAGGATTCGTCAACAGGCGCCAAAGTTATTCCAAATAGAATGTTGCGGATTTCCTATGGAAACACGGTCCTAACTATAACTATCTACTGGCGACCGCCATAGATAATATATATATATATATATATATATATGCACCAAAGCCCCTTCAGTCAGGAAAAGGAGGAGGCCACACGAGGAGAAGATTCAGGAGCGTTTATTCCACACAGCTTAAAGGCATGATGCATTTCGGCTAATGAAGCCTTCTTCGGATGCCACTGTAGTGATCAGGATGCTGCCACACCCGCATTTTAAAATAGTCCTGCGCTCTCTGATTGGTGAGAGTACCAGCCAGCCCCTGTCACATGATCGCACATCTGAAGCAGTGTGAATACACTGCGACTCCCAGAAACCACCTTACCGGGAAGGATGCTGCGCAGGGATGGACATGATGGATTCTGTCCAAAAGAGGTAAGTTGCTGGGCAGGACTGGCGCAGGGTGTCCGAAATGAAATCCTGAGTGAAAGAATGTCCCAAAACGCTTCCTTGTCTCTCCTCAAACGTCCAAGCCTTGTAAAATGGGAATCCAGCAGGCCGTGAGCAGGAAAACAATGTGACCTGCTCTACGTGAAATCACGAACTGTAGTGCACAGCAGCCTTGAAAAATCTCACTTTGAAGGTGGGCTGAAGTAATCCGAATCCTCGGAAAAGTGAACAAACTGCAACAGCAGACTCCAGCAGTACTTCAGCCACTTTGTAGGACGGAGCCTCCCAAAACGCCACTGGACGGCGTGAAACATGCACCAAAGCCCCTTCAGTCAGGAAAAGGAGGAGGCCACATGAGGAGAAGATTCAGGAGCGTTTATTCCACACAGCTTAAAGGCATGATGCATTTCGGCTAATGAAGCCTTCTTCGGATGCCACTGTAGTGATCAGGATGCTGCCACACCCGCATTTTAAAATAGTCCTGCGCTCTCTGATTGGTGAGAGTACCAGCCAGCCCCTGTCACATGATCGCACATCTGAAGCAGTGTAAATACACTGCGACTCCCAGAAACCACCTTACCGGGAAGGATGCTGCGCAGGGATGGACATGATGGATTCTGTCCAAAAGAGGTAAGTTGCTGGGCAGGACTGGCGCAGGGTGTCCGAAATGAAATCCTGAGTGAAAGAATGTCCCAAAACGCTTCCTTGTCTCTCCTCAAACGTCCAAGCCTTGTAAAATGGGAATCCAGCAGGCCGTGAGCAGGAAAACAATGTGACCTGCTCTACGTGAAATCACGAACTGTAGTGCACAGCAGCCTTGAAAAATCTCACTTTGAAGGTGGGCTGAAGTAATCCGAATCCTCGGAAAAGTGAACAAACTGCAACAGCAGACTCCAGCAGTACTTCAGCCACTTTGTAGGACGGAGCCTCCCAAAACGCCACTGGACGGCGTGAAACATGCACCAAAGCCCCTTCAGTCAGGAAAAGGAGGAGGCCACACGAGGAGAAGATTCAGGAGCGTTTATTCCACACAGCTTAAAGGCATGATGCATTTCGGCTAATGAAGCCTTCTTCGGATGCCACTGTAGTGATCAGGATGCTGCCACACCCGCATTTTAAAATAGTCCTGCGCTCTCTGATTGGTGAGAGTACCAGCCAGCCCCTGTCACATGATCGCACATCTGAAGCAGTGTGAATACACTGCGACTCCCAGAAACCACCTTACCGGGAAGGATGCTGCGCAGGGATGGACATTATGGATTCTGTCCAAAAGAGGTAAGTTGCTGGGCAGGACTGGCGCAGGGTGTCCGAAATGAAATCCTGAGTGAAAGAATGTCCCAAAACGCTTCCTTGTCTCTCCTCAAACGTCCAAGCCTTGTAAAATGGGAATCCAGCAGGCCGTGAGCAGGAAAACAATGTGACCTGCTCTACGTGAAATCACGAACTGTAGTGCACAGCAGCCTTGAAAAATCTCACTTTGAAGGTGGGCTGAAGTAATCCGAATCCTCGGAAAAGTGAACAAACTGCAACAGCAGACTCCAGCAGTACTTCAGCCACTTTGTAGGACGGAGCCTCCCAAAACGCCACTGGACGGCGTGAAACATGCACCAAAGCCCCTTCAGTCAGGAAAAGGAGGAGGCCACACGAGGAGAAGATTCAGGAGCGTTTATTCCACACAGATTAAAGGCATGATGCATTTCGGCTAATGAAGCCTTCTTCGGATGCCACTGTAGTGATCAGGATGCTGCCACACCCGCATTTTAAAATAGTCCTGCGCTCTCTGATTGGTGAGAGTACCAGCCAGCCCCTGTCACATGATCGCATATCTGAAGCAGTGTGAATACACTGCGACTCCCAGAAACCACCTTACCGGGAAGGATGCTGCGCAGGGATGGACATGATGGATTCTGTCCAAAAGAGGTAAGTTGCTGGGCAGGACTGGCGCAGGGTGTCCGAAATGAAATCCTGAGTGAAAGAATGTCCCAAAACGCTTCCTTGTCTCTCCTCAAACGTCCAAGCCTTGTAAAATGGGAATCCAGCAGGCCGTGAGCAGGAAAACAATGTGACCTGCTCTACGTGAAATCACGAACTGTAGTGCACAGCAGCCTTGAAAAATCTCACTTTGAAGGTGGGCTGAAGTAATCCGAATCCTCGGAAAAGTGAACAAACTGCAACAGCAGACTCCAGCAGTACTTAAGCCACTTTGTAGGACGGAGCCTCCCAAAACGCCACTGGACGGCGTGAAACATGCACCAAAGCCCCTTCAGTCAGGAAAAGGAGGAGGCCACACGAGGAGAAGATTCAGGAGCGTTTATTCCACACAGCTTAAAGGCATGATGCATTTCGGCTAATGAAGCCTTCTTCGGATGCCACTGTAGTGATCAGGATGCTGCCACACCCGCATTTTAAAATTGTCCTGCGCTCTCTGATTGGTGAGAGTACCAGCCAGCCCCTGTCACATGATCGCACATCTGAAGCAGTGTGAATACACTGCGACTCCCAGAAACCACCTTACCGGGAAGGATGCTGCGCAGGGATGGACATGATGGATTCTGTCCAAAAGAGGTAAGTTGCTGGGCAGGACTGGCGCAGGGTGTCCGAAATGAAATCCTGAGTGAAAGAATGTCCCAAAACGCTTCCTTGTCTCTCCTCAAACGTCCAAGCCTTGTAAAATGGGAATCCAGCAGGCCGTGAGCAGGAAAACAATGTGACCTGCTCTACGTGAAATCACGAACTGTAGTGCACAGCAGCCTTGAAAAATCTCACTTTGAAGGTGGGCTGAAGTAATCCGAATCCTCGGAAAAGTGAACAAACTGCAACAGCAGACTCCAGCAGTACTTCAGCCACTTTGTAGGACGGAGCCTCCCAAAACGCCACTGGACGGCGTGAAACATGCACCAAAGCCCCTTCAGTCAGGAAAAGGAGGAGGCCACACGAGGAGAAGATTCAGGAGCGTTTATTCCACACAGCTTAAAGGCATGATGCATTTCGGCTAATGAAGCCTTCTTCGGATGCCACTGTAGTGATCAGGATGCTGCCACACCCGCATTTTAAAATAGTCCTGCGCTCTCTGATTGGTGAGAGTACCAGCCAGCCCCTGTCACATGATCGCACATCTGAAGCAGTGTGAATACACTGCGACTCCCAGAAACCACCTTACCGGGAAGGATGCTGCGCAGGGATGGACATGATGGATTCTGTCCAAAAGAGGTAAGTTGCTGGGCAGGACTGGCGCAGGGTGTCCGAAATGAAATCCTGAGTGAAAGAATGTCCCAAAACGCTTCCTTGTCTCTCCTCAAACGTCCAAGCCTTGTAAAATGGGAATCCAGCAGGCCGTGAGCAGGAAAACAATGTGACCTGCTCTACGTGAAATCACGAACTGTAGTGCACAGCAGCCTTGAAAAATCTCACTTTGAAGGTGGGCTGAAGTAATCCGAATCCTCGGAAAAGTGAACAAACTGCAACAGCAGACTCCAGCAGTACTTCAGCCACTTTGTAGGACGGAGCCTCCCAAAACGCCACTGGACGGCGTGAAACATGCACCAAAGCCCCTTCAGTCAGGAAAAGGAGGAGGCCACACGAGGAGAAGATTCAGGAGCGTTTATTCCACACAGCTTAAAGGCATGATGCATTTCGGCTAATGAAGCCTTCTTCGGATGCCACTGTAGTGATCAGGATGCTGCCACACCCGCATTTTAAAATAGTCCTGCGCTCTCTGATTGGTGAGAGTACCAGCCAGCCCCTGTCACATGATCGCACATCTGAAGCAGTGTGAATACACTGCGACTCCCAGAAACCACCTTACCGGGAAGGATGCTGCGCAGGGATGGACATGATGGATTCTGTCCAAAAGAGGTAAGTTGCTGGGCAGGACTGGCGCAGGGTGTCCGAAATGAAATCCTGAGTGAAAGAATGTCCCAAAACGCTTCCTTGTCTCTCCTCAAACGTCCAAGCCTTGTAAAATGGGAATCCAGCAGGCCGTGAGCAGGAAAACAATGTGACCTGCTCTACGTGAAATCACGAACTGTAGTGCACAGCAGCCTTGAAAAATCTCACTTTGAAGGTGGGCTGAAGTAATCCGAATCCTCGGAAAAGTGAACAAACTGCAACAGCAGACTCCAGCAGTACTTCAGCCACTTTGTAGGACGGAGCCTCCCAAAACGCCACTGGACGGCGTGAAACATGCACCAAAGCCCCTTCAGTCAGGAAAAGGAGGAGGCCACACGAGGAGAAGATTCAGGAGCGTTTATTCCACACAGCTTAAAGGCATGATGCATTTCGGCTAATGAAGCCTTCTTCGGATGCCACTGTAGTGATCAGGATGCTGCCACACCCGCATTTTAAAATAGTCCTGCGCTCTCTGATTGGTGAGAGTACCAGCCAGCCCCTGTCACATGATCGCACATCTGAAGCAGTGTGAATACACTGCGACTCCCAGAAACCACCTTACCGGGAAGGATGCTGCGCAGGGATGGACATGATGGATTCTGTCCAAAAGAGGTAAGTTGCTGAGCAGGACTGGCGCAGGGTGTCCGAAATGAAATCCTGAGTGAAAGAATGTCCCAAAACGCTTCCTTGTCTCTCCTCAAACGTCCAAGCCTTGTAAAATGGGAATCCAGCAGGCCGTGAGCAGGAAAACAATATGACCTGCTCTACGTGAAATCACGAACTGTAGTGCACAGCAGCCTTGAAAAATCTCACTTTGAAGGTGGGCTGAAGTAATCCGAATCCTCGGAAAAGTGAACAAACTGCAACAGCAGACTCCAGCAGTACTTCAGCCACTTTGTAGGACGGAGCCTCCCAAAACGCCACTGGACGGCGTGAAACATGCACCAAAGCCCCTTCAGTCAGGAAAAGGAGGAGGCCACACGAGGAGAAGATTCAGGAGCGTTTATTCCACACAGCTTAAAGGCATGATGCATTTCGGCTAATGAAGCCTTCTTCGGATGCCACTGTAGTGATCAGGATACTGCCACACCCGCATTTTAAAATAGTCCTGCGCTCTCTGATTGGTGAGAGTACCAGCCAGCCCCTGTCACATGATCGCACATCTGAAGCAGTGTGAATACACTGCGACTCCCAGAAACCACCTTACCGGGAAGGATGCTGCGCAGGGATGGACATGATGGATTCTGTCCAAAAGAGGTAAGTTGCTGGGCAGGACTGGCGCAGGGTGTCCGAAATGAAATCCTGAGTGAAAGAATGTCCCAAAACGCTTCCTTGTCTCTCCTCAAACGTCCAAGCCTTGTAAAATGGGAATCCAGCAGGCCGTGAGCAGGAAAACAATGTGACCTGCTCTACGTGAAATCACGAACTGTAGTGCACAGCAGCCTTGAAAAATCTCACTTTGAAGGTGGGCTGAAGTAATCCGAATCCTCGGAAAAGTGAACAAACTGCAACAGCAGACTCCAGCAGTACTTCAGCCACTTTGTAGGACGGAGCCTCCCAAAACGCCACTGGACGGCGTGAAACATGCACCAAAGCCCCTTCAGTCAGGAAAAGGAGGAGGCCACACGAGGAGAAGATTCAGGAGCGTTTATTCCACACAGATTAAAGGCATGATGCATTTCGGCTAATGAAGCCTTCTTCGGATGCCACTGTAGTGATCAGGATGCTGCCACACCCGCATTTTAAAATAGTCCTGCGCTCTCTGATTGGTGAGAGTACCAGCCAGCCCCTGTCACATGATCGCATATCTGAAGCAGTGTGAATACACTGCGACTCCCAGAAACCACCTTACCGGGAAGGATGCTGCGCAGGGATGGACATGATGGATTCTGTCCAAAAGAGGTAAGTTGCTGGGCAGGACTGGCGCAGGGTGTCCGAAATGAAATCCTGAGTGAAAGAATGTCCCAAAACGCTTCCTTGCCTCTCCTCAAACGTCCAAGCCTTGTAAAATGGGAATCCAGCAGGCCGTGAGCAGGAAAACAATGTGACCTGCTCTACGTGAAATCACGAACTGTAGTGCACAGCAGCCTTGAAAAATCTCACTTTGAAGGTGGGCTGAAGTAATCCGAATCCTCGGAAAAGTGAACAAACTGCAACAGCAGACTCCAGCAGTACTTCAGCCACTTTGTAGGACGGAGCCTCCCTAAACGCCACTGGACGGCGTGAAACATGCACCAAAGCCCCTTCAGTCAGGAAAAGGAGGAGGCCACACGAGGAGAAGATTCAGGAGCGTTTATTCCACACAGCTTAAAGGCATGATGCATTTCGGCTAATGAAGCCTTCTTCGGATGCCACTGTAGTGATCAGGATGCTGCCACACCCGCATTTTAAAATAGTCCTGCGCTCTCTGATTGGTGAGAGTACCAGCCAGCCCCTGTCACATGATCGCACATCTGAAGCAGTGTGAATACACTGCGACTCCCAGAAACCACCTTACCGGGAAGGATGCTGCGCAGGGATGGACATGATGGATTCTGTCCAAAAGAGGTAAGTTGCTGGGCAGGACTGGCGCAGGGTGTCCGAAATGAAATCCTGAGTGAAAGAATGTCCCAAAACGCTTCCTTGTCTCTCCTCAAACGTCCAAGCCTTGTAAAATGGGAATCCAGCAGGCCGTGAGCAGGAAAACAATGTGACCTGCTCTACGTGAAATCACGAACTGTAGTGCACAGCAGCCTTGAAAAATCTCACTTTGAAGGTGGGCTGAAGTAATCCGAATCCTCGGAAAAGTGAACAAACTGCAACAGCAGACTCCAGCAGTACTTCAGCCACTTTGTAGGACGGAGCCTCCCAAAACGCCACTGGACGGCGTGAAACATGCACCAAAGCCCCTTCAGTCAGGAAAAGGAGGAGGCCACACGAGGAGAAGATTCAGGAGCGTTTATTCCACACAGCTTAAAGGCATGATGCATTTCGGCTAATGAAGCCTTCTTCGGATGCCACTGTAGTGATCAGGATGCTGCCACACCCGCATTTTAAAATAGTCCTGCGCTCTCTGATTGGTGAGAGTACCAGCCAGCCCCTGTCACATGATCGCACATCTGAAGCAGTGTGAATACACTGCGACTCCCAGAAACCACCTTACCGGGAAGGATGCTGCGCAGGGATGGACATGATGGATTCTGTCCAAAAGAGGTAAGTTGCTGGGCAGGACTGGCGCAGGGTGTCCGAAATGAAATCCTGAGTGAAAGAATGTCCCAAAACGCTTCCTTGTCTCTCCTCAAACGTCCAAGCCTTGTAAAATGGGAATCCAGCAGGCCGTGAGCAGGAAAACAATGTGACCTGCTCTACGTGAAATCACGAACTGTAGTGCACAGCAGCCTTGAAAAATCTCACTTTGAAGGTGGGCTGAAGTAATCCGAATCCTCGGAAAAGTGAACAAACTGCAACAGCAGACTCCAGCAGTACTTCAGCCACTTTGTAGGACGGAGCCTCCCAAAACGCCACTGGACGGCGTGAAACATGCACCAAAGCCCCTTCAGTCAGGAAAAGGAGGAGGCCACACGAGGAGAAGATTCAGGAGCGTTTATTCCACACAGCTTAAAGGCATGATGCATTTCGGCTAATGAAGCCTTCTTCGGATGCCACTGTAGTGATCAGGATGCTGCCACACCCGCATTTTAAAATAGTCCTGCGCTCTCTGATTGGTGAGAGTACCAGCCAGCCCCTGTGACATGATCGCACATCTGAAGCAGTGTGAATACACTGCGACTCCCAGAAACCACCTTACCGGGAAGGATGCTGCGCAGGGATGGACATGATGGATTCTGTCCAAAAGAGGTAAGTTGCTGGGCAGGACTGGCGCAGGGTGTCCGAAATGAAATCCTGAGTGAAAGAATGTCCCAAAACGCTTCCTTGTCTCTCCTCAAACGTCCAAGCCTTGTAAAATGGGAATCCAGCAGGCCGTGAGCAGGAAAACAATGTGACCTGCTCTACGTGAAATCACGAACTGTAGTGCACAGCAGCCTTGAAAAATCTCACTTTGAAGGTGGGCTGAAGTAATCCGAATCCTCGGAAAAGTGAACAAACTGCAACAGCAGACTCCAGCAGTACTTCAGCCACTTTGTAGGACGGAGCCTCCCAAAACGCCACTGGACGGCGTGAAACATGCACCAAAGCCCCTTCAGTCAGGAAAAGGAGGAGGCCACACGAGGAGAAGATTCAGGAGCGTTTATTCCACACAGCTTAAAGGCATGATGCATTTCGGCTAATGAAGCCTTCTTCGGATGCCACTGTAGTGATCAGGATGCTGCCACACCCGCATTTTAAAATAGTCCTGCGCTCTCTGATTGGTGAGAGTACCAGCCAGCCCCTGTCACATGATCGCACATCTGAAGCAGTGTGAATACACTGCGACTCCCAGAAACCACCTTACCGGGAAGGATGCTGCGCAGGGATGGACATGATGGATTCTGTCCAAAAGAGGTAAGTTGCTGGGCAGGACTGGCGCAGGGTGTCCGAAATGAAATCCTGAGTGAAAGAATGTCCCAAAACGCTTCCTTGTCTCTCCTCAAACGTCCAAGCCTTGTAAAATGGGAATCCAGCAGGCCGTGAGCAGGAAAACAATGTGACCTGCTCTACGTGAAATCACGAACTGTAGTGCACAGCAGCCTTGAAAAATCTCACTTTGAAGGTGGGCTGAAGTAATCCGAATCCTCGGAAAAGTGAACAAACTGCAACAGCAGACTCCAGCAGTACTTCAGCCACTTTGTAGGACGGAGCCTCCCAAAACGCCACTGGACGGCGTGAAACATGCACCAAAGCCCCTTCAGTCAGGAAAAGGAGGAGGCCACACGAGGAGAAGATTCAGGAGCGTTTATTCCACACAGCTTAAAGGCATGATGCATTTCGGCTAATGAAGCCTTCTTCGGATGCCACTGTAGTGATCAGGATGCTGCCACACCCGCATTTTAAAATAGTCCTGCGCTCTCTGATTGGTGAGAGTACCAGCCAGCCCCTGTCACATGATCGCACATCTGAAGCAGTGTGAATACACTGCGACTCCCAGAAACCACCTTACCGGGAAGGATGCTGCGCAGGGATGGACATGATGGATTCTGTCCAAAAGAGGTAAGTTGCTGGGCAGGACTGGCGCAGGGTGTCCGAAATGAAATCCTGAGTGAAAGAATGTCCCAAAACGCTTCCTTGTCTCTCCTCAAACGTCCAAGCCTTGTAAAATGGGAATCCAGCAGGCCGTGAGCAGGAAAACAATGTGACCTGCTCTACGTGAAATCACGAACTGTAGTGCACAGCAGCCTTGAAAAATCTCACTTTGAAGGTGGGCTGAAGTAATCCGAATCCTCGGAAAAGTGAACAAACTGCAACAGCAGACTCCAGCAGTACTTCAGCCACTTTGTAGGACGGAGCCTCCCAAAACGCCACTGGACGGCGTGAAACATGCACCAAAGCCCCTTCAGTCAGGAAAAGGAGGAGGCCACACGAGGAGAAGATTCAGGAGCGTTTATTCCACACAGCTTAAAGGCATGATGCATTTCGGCTAATGAAGCCTTCTTCGGATGCCACTGTAGTGATCAGGATGCTGCCACACCCGCATTTTAAAATAGTCCTGCGCTCTCTGATTGGTGAGAGTACCAGCCAGCCCCTGTCACATGATCGCACATCTGAAGCAGTGTGAATACACTGCGACTCCCAGAAACCACCTTACCGGGAAGGATGCTGCGCAGGGATGGACATGATGGATTCTGTCCAAAAGAGGTAAGTTGCTGGGCAGGACTGGCGCAGGGTGTCCGAAATGAAATCCTGAGTGAAAGAATGTCCCAAAACGCTTCCTTGTCTCTCCTCAAACGTCCAAGCCTTGTAAAATGGGAATCCAGCAGGCCGTGAGCAGGAAAACAATGTGACCTGCTCTACGTGAAATCACGAACTGTAGTGCACAGCAGCCTTGAAAAATCTCACTTTGAAGGTGGGCTGAAGTAATCCGAATCCTCGGAAAAGTGAACAAACTGCAACAGCAGAGAGACAGAAAATGGCGGCCGATACTTTCTGATTTCGACCGATTCGAATCTTTACAGTCATGTAACCACCAATTAGAATTGAGCTCGCGCACTGCACCGTACGCGTACGGTAAGCTTACCGTAAGCGCACGGAGTGCGCTTACAGATATATATATTGATTTAAATGCTATTTTCTCAGGACCTACTGAGCAGATTTACACCAGACCTGCAAAAGGCACATCCCTGACCTGAGGACTACCTCTCTGCCCAATTTCAAGTAATTCTGTTCAGCCGTTCGGGCTGTAGCTCGGACTAAAGGTCCTATGGGAAAATGCATGGGGAAAACGTGTTTTGGGACCCCCCTTTTTTCTCAGCCCCCGCTTGACGAATCCCCCCGAGACTTTCAGGGTAGGAGCGGAGCGTAGCGCCCCATTAGTTTTGAAAAATTCGCGATGATTCGTCAACAGGCGCCAAAGTTATTCCAAATAGAATGTTGCGGATTTCCTATGGAAACACGGTCCTAACTATAACTATCTACTGGCGACCGCCATAGATAATATATATCTATATATATATATATATATATATATATATATATATATATATATATATATATTGTGCTCCAGCTGAATTCTTCCATCTGTTGCTAAATAAATAAGCGCATTTAATTTGAAGAGTCCGTGGTTGCTGTCTCTATTTTTCAGGACTGAAGAATTCAGCTGGAGCACAATTGTTGAGAGGTTCGCTTCCTCTCCACGGACCGCCATTGCGAGAGGCAGGGAAAAGGAGATTTTCGGTTGCGGCAAGCACCGATGTGAAGGATTGATATATATATATATATATATATATATATATTCACTGAAAAAACCATAGGTTTCACACATGTTATAGTTAGCTGGACATTTTACTGATAAAAAACCAATGAAATTCCCCCGTTATAGTTACTGTAGGCAACTATAACTCACGCGACTGCAATCCTCTGCTGATGCTAATACTGTATTTAGACACTTATTTGCCCATGTCTTCTTCCATTAAATTTTAGCTATACATATATTACAAATATTTTTTTTTCATAAAGACACATATGTCATCAGCAGAGGATTACGGTCGCGTGAGTTATAGTTGCCTACAGTAACTATAACGGGGGAATTTCATTGGTTTTTTATCAGTAAAATGTCCAGCTAACTATAACATGTGTGAAACCTATGGTTTTTTCAGTGAATTTGTACGGTTTTTTAAATGCTAAGTTACTTTACGCCATTTGTGGCGTGCGCGCCCACTTAACGCAGTTCGTTCCATGCGCGCAACGCGGTGCGCTTCGCGCACCGCGTGCCCACATTACGCTAGATGGGCCATGAACGCACGATGCGCTTCGCGCACCGTGCGCACATGGAGGACATATGATGAGCAAACTCTTAAATCTGCTTTTCATTTATTTATTTTTTTTTTTTTTACCGTACGCTTACCGTAAGCTTACGGTACGCGTACCCCGTGATTTTTTTTAAAATCAATAAATGTTTTTTTTGTACTTTTCTGTCCTTCTTTGACCCCCTTACAAATGTTAGGGGGTCTGTAACTCTCCTCATTGCCCCCTTTCCTTGTTTTCTCTGTTTTTTTTCTGACTGAAACACACAAAATGGCGGCCGCCGCTTCCTGGTTTCGGCCGATTCGAATGTTTACTAAGATCTATGGGCCAATCAGAATCTCCTTCGCGCACGCCATGTTTCTTCCGTACGCTTACCGTAAGCTTACCGTACGCGTACCCCGTGATTTTTTTTAAAAATCAATAAATGTTTGTTTTGTACTTTACAGTCCTTCTTTGACCCCCTCACAAATGTAAGGGGGTCTGTAACTCTCCTCATTGCCCCCTTTTCTTGTTTTCACTCTTTTTTTTTTCAGAGTGAAACACAGAAAATGGCGGCCGCCGCTTCCTGGTTTCGGCCGATTCGAATGTTTACTAAGATCTAAGAGCCAATCAGAATCGCGCTCGCGCACGCCACCGTACGCTTACCGTAAGCGTACGGTAAGCGTACCGTAAGCGGGCTCAGATATATATATTGATTTAAAGGCTATTTTCTCAGAATCTACTGAACAGATTTACACCAAACCTACAAAAGGCACTTCCTTGACCTAGGGACTACCTCTCTGCCAAATTTTGAGTAATTCTGTTCAGCCGTTCGGGCTGTAGCTCGTTCTAAAGGTCCTATGGAAAAATGCATGGGAAAAATGCGTTTTGGGACCCCCCTTTTATCTCAGCCCCCGCTTGACGGATCCCCCCGAGACTTTCAGGGTAGGAGCGGAGCGTGCGCCCCACCTATTTTGAGAAATTCGCGAGGATTCGTCGACCGGCGCCAAAGTTATTCAAAATAGAATGTTGAGGTTTTCCTATGGAAACGTGGTCCTAACTATAACTACCTACTGGCGACTGCCAGTAGGTAATATATATATATATATATATATATATATATATATATATATATATATATATATATCCAAAGTTCAATGATACGTGCGCTCTCAGGCCAGTAAACGACACATACCAGGTTGTGATAGTGACCAGGTTTATTCCATAACGCGTTTCGACTGCGTCCGCAGCCTTGCTCACATGGAACCGAAATGCCAACAAGACCAACAGTGCAAGTGAAAAGATATACATCTTGCTCTTGTACTTGCTAGGCGCTCTTGACCTTTTAGGACACAGAATATCCACGCATGCAGTCCATTACGTATTTTACTGTACTTTAAGTTCATTTGTGAGATATTCTGGCACGTAACAGCCTCTCATGCCGAACATAAATATGTCATTTTGTTTCACATTTTATACGCGTAACAGTAGAGGATGTATATCTTTTCACTTGCACTGTTGGTCTTGTTGGCATTTCGGTATTTTAATCCAAACTGCATCTAAATCATCGTCGATGTTTACTAATGCTGACCTTTCCAAGATGGCGGACGCTGTCTTTCAAATAGTCCTATTTTGACTCCACTGTCCTCAAGTGTTGTGTCCGCCGTATATAGATGCATTAAGTTTGTTGTTACACGGTTCCATGTGAGCAAGGCTGCGGACGCAGTCGAAACGTGTTATGGAATAAACCTGGTCACTATCACAACCTGGTATGTGTCGTTTACTGGCCTGAGAGCGCACGTATCATTGAACTTTGGATATATTAATTGCCGGTTGCTTCGCCGGTGTGTACGCCACTTTCCTGACACATGTCAGTGTATATTGATTATTTCTTGAATGGCTTTGTGAAAAACTTACGTAGCTATGTGAAAGATACGAAGGACTTTTTGAATCACGTGGAACAGATAAACTGGCGCACAGGCGACTGTATGCTAGTTATGGATATAGCTAGTCTATACACAAACATCTTGCATAGTGATGGCATTAAAGCCGTGAAGTCTTTTTTGGACACCCGCTCGGCGAAATTCACCAAGCACAATGAAATGCTGGTAGAATTTCTCACCTTCTGCCTTGAGAACAATATTTTCCTGTACCAGGATCAGCACTATAAACAACTAACAGGTACAGCCATGGGCACCTGCTTCGCCCCCAGCTACGCAAATCTTTTCGTGGGCTGGTGGGAGGAGCAGGTGGCCTGGTTGCCGACCAATGAGGAATGGACACAAAAAATAGTAGCCTGGTACAGGTATATAGACGACCTCTTTATAGTGTGGAGAGGGTCACAGGAATCAGCCTTGCAGTTCGTGAAGATACTGAACGATAATAAACATAATCTTCAATTTACAGTTGAAATCAGTCCGGTTAGTGTGAACTTTCTGGATCTTGAAGTCTTCATTGATGCGGACAAGATGAATACACGCTTGTTTCGCAAGGTAACAGCCGGCAATTCAATTTTGCATTCTACTAGCAGTCATCCTTCTAAATTGATACTGAGCATCCCTTACGGAGAATTTCTTAGGATTAAAAGAAACTGCACCAATGAGGTTGACTTTTTATCTAACGCAGAAGAAAGCATAGAGAGATTCAAAGCTCGAGGGTATAATGAACAAATACTACGTGAATCTCTTGGGAAAGTCCAGTTGAAACATAGGGATGAACTCTTAAAATCAAAAAACATAGCAGAGACCAAAGAACAGTTTAGGATGATAACAACTTTCTCTAGTGGTGTGGGAGAGTTAAGAACGTTGATGAAGAAAAATTGGAAGTTATTGAGAAACGATCCCATCATTGGGACGGATATTCCTAGACAACCCATGCTCACATACAGAAGAGCTAGGGCATTTAGGGATACTCTAACTAAGAGCCATTTCGTATGGAAAGTCCCCAAACCATTTGGTGAGGCACCACATGGTTTTTATCCTTGTGGAAAATGCAAATCTTGTAAAAACTCAAAAAAGGTCCTCACCTATGAGGCAGTTGGAACCCATAATCTAAGATATATTAGGAAATTCTTGACCTGCAGTACTCCCTATACAGTCTATTGCCTTGTGTGCCCATGCGGTTTGAGATATATTGGCAGTACTATTCACCAAACGAAAGTCCGCATATTGGAACACACAAGAGCAATCAAAAATCGAGACATGACATATCCCGTAGCCAGACACTTTCAGACTTATCACAATAGCAATAGCGATTTATTAACGTTTTTTGCAATAGATCAAGTGCCGGCTAGTATAAGAGGAGGGGATAGAATAGCAAGATTGAGGAGACTCGAATCAAGATATATTATAGATTTGGGGACCAAGACCCCTGGTGGGCTCAACACGAATGAGGAACTTACCGTACATTTAGGGTAAGGGGTTCTCTACTCCCCACTTACTGTATCAATAGAAATTGTACTATTCTAATGAATTGTTTGAATCATTTTTAATGGATGGAGACAACATGAACTAATTGGTAAATTTATTCTGATATTGGATTATCTAAAGTTTCTTTCCTCCACTTTTCTTCTTTCTTTCTTTCTTCTTCTTTTTCTTCTTTTATAAAATGTAGAATTTCGTACCTTTATAAAATGTAGAATTTCGTATCTTTATGTAGTGACGAGTGGCTTGTAGGACTTGGCCCATACAGGGCATAATGAATTTGTAAATTGTTTTGCGAACACTGACAAGCACAGTTATCACGGGTATCTAAACCCATTAGAATGAATATAAGAGTTGTTGATGTTGTAAATATATAATTTTCAACATGATATATGAGTAGACCCGATGTAAAATTGGTTTTTAATTGATCGATATAGATTATTTGGGTAAAGTCGGATATATCGACACCGAATGATAGCCCATTATGGGCGGGATCCTAATATCAACATTGCTTGTCTATAGGTTATATACACACTGTATTTGACGTAACCAAGCCAACGTTAACACTATTAGATGTGTGAAACAAACGCTCATTAAATACAAACCATTACAATATGGCGCTAGTGATTACAGGGAAATGTTAGTCCTTTGTTGTTGTTGTTGCACGGAAGTGGTGGCAATGTGGCAATGTAATATAAATATGGCGGCTTCCGTGATGCCTGTAAACCATTGAGAAAGGCATACCCGAAACGCGTCTGTTTTTTTAAGCGTTGTGAGTCACAATAAATCTTGACTCGACCCCGTGAGTGCTGTGTCTTTTCTTTTCTTGAAGGAGGGGAGACTTGAAGCGTCGATATATATATATATATATATATATATATATATATACAGCTCGCGAAATCCCTTACTCCGTCCGGAGAAAAAGGCAACAGCACTCACGGTTTCAGTTTTTCAGGGCCAGTTTTATTCCTTAGCGCTTCACAGACGCGTTTCGGGGTTTCCCTTCGTCAGTGTGTTAACGATCTAAGAAGCGCGGCGCCATTTTTATATACAAATTTACATGTTTCAAAAGGTTACAAGCAAGGAAGGACTGACACGCCCCTACGTATTTCTTGGGCGCCATCTTTCAATGTGCAGGACACCACGTTAAACATACGTTATTACAGTCAATTCATCGATATAATTCGTGTTGTTTAACAAATATTATTTTGTCATCAATACACATCCTTAATATTATTGTCCTGACCATGATTAATGCAAATCTCGCCGTGGATCGGCATACCAGCGGTTTTATAAACCGCCCATTGTCCTTCCTTGTGTGTGTTCATATAGCCGTGTATCGGCTTTTTGAAAAGATTTCATCTATATACATTTTGGTTTAAGAATTTTTACAGTTTTACAGTACTACATTCCATATTAGAGTTCACTGTGATTGTTTGTTTGACTAATTTCCCAGGTGCACTATGAGCTCCTCTCCACTATTCATGCCATTCGGACTTTTTGTTTGCAAATCAATGATATATCTCGACTCCAACCTTCTCAATCTGAGTACTCTGTCCCCTCCTCTGATGTGTGGTGGTACATGGTCTAACCCGAAGAATTGGAGTAGGTTCCTGTCACTGTTGTGCTTTATGGCGAAGTGTCTTGCCACTGGGTAGCTCATATCTCTGTTTGTAATGGCACGCATGTGCTCTAAAATTCTTATTTTTACATTGTGTATGGTGCTCCCGATATATTGCAGCTTACAGGGACATATCAAACAATAAACCACATGATTGGTGTGGCATGTTATGAACTTGTTGATAGTTTTGCGTGTTCTCACACCTCTGATTTCATAGTTTAGTACCCGTCTTCTAAATGCACAAGCCTTGCATTTACCGCACGGGTAAAAGCCCTTCAATTCACTTAAAGTGCCTTGTCTTACTGTGGGATTATCCAGGTGGCTGTGGACTAATTTATCTTTGAGTGACCTAGCTTTTTTAAAGGTCATCAATGGCATCGGTGGAATGTCTTTACCAATGATGGTGTCTGTCTTCAGGATATGCCAATTTTTTCGAAAGATGTTTCTTATGGAGTCAACATCTTCAGAGTAAGTGGTAATAAGGCGGAATTTCCCCTCCTCTTTCTTTATTCCATTCTCCTTGTCCCTTATCAGTTTTTCCCTGGGTATCTTGCTTACTCTCTTCAGTGTATTCTCTAACAATGTTAAGTCATAACCTCTAGAAGTAAATCTCTTAAGACTTTCCTTAGCTGTTGCCTGAAAGTCGCATTCCCTTGAGCAGTTACGTTTCAAACGTAAGAATTCCCCATATGGGATGCTGTTTTTTAATTTTACTGGATGACTGCTCGTGGCATGCAATGTACTATTGCCTGCTGTCGGCTTTCGATACAGGGTAGTTGTTATTTTCTCGTCTTTTATTTTCACTTCCAGATCAAGATAGTTCACTGCCACTGAACTTATCTCGCCTGTGAAGTGCAAATTGAGATTATTCTGGTTCAGATGGATGATGTATTCTTTGGCACTATCAACCGACCCCCTCCAAACAAGGAAGAGGTCGTCAATGTATCTGTGCCAGGTTATGATGTTATTAGTCCATACAGCATTTTGGGGTGACCAGGCCACCTGCTCCTCCCACCAGCCCACAAATAAATTTGCGTAACTGGGGGCGAAGCAGGTGCCCATCGCGGTCCCCGAGACCTGTCTGTAGAGGTCCCCCTGGAATAGGAATATGTTGTTCAATAAACAAAATCTTAGACATTCAATCAACATTTTGTTATGTTCCATCATTTTTAGTGGCCTCTTATTCAAAAAGTATTCCACAGCCCTTAATCCGTGTTCATGATTTATACAAGTATACAAACTTGTGATGTCTAAAACTATGAAGACAAAGGAAGACTCCCACTGTAATCCATCAATATGGGAAATAAAGTCCTTCGTGTCTCTAATGTAAGAAGATAGTTGTGTTACAGCCTGAAATAAAAAATAATCCACAAAGACAGACAAGTTTTCCGTAAGGCTCCCCAATGAAGACACTATGGGTCTGCCTGGGGGGTTTAATGCGTCTTTGTGTATCTTAGGTAGATGATAGTAGGTGGGGATAGTGGGGTTCAAAGTTCTCAAGAAAAGAAATTCCTCCATAGTCAGCATTGATTTGTCTTGCCATGTTTTAATCAGTGTATGATAGTCATTTACACTGTCTTCATATTTTTTTCTTGTTGTTGGTTCATAATCATGTCTATTCGTTAGTTGACGTAGGGCTTCCCCTACGTATTGTTCTCTAGACATCAAGACAATATTTCCTCCTTTGTCGGAGGGTTTATAGATTATGGTTGAATCCTTCTGTAAATTGTTCAGAGCTTCCTCCTGAGCTTTTGATAAGTTCCTTCTTGATGTTCCCCGTTTGTCCTTTTCCCGTAGTTGTACCAGGTCCTTAATGACCGTATCTGAAAAGACATCAATAGCGTCTTGTGGCATTTGAGGCAAGAATTGAGAGATTGGTTTAAAGTTACTCCATGGTGCCTCCTGGTCAATTCCCAGGTTCCTAGTTCTTTGTGTCAGTGAATCCTCACTATGATCTTGGGTCTGATTTTGTTCTTGTCGAAGTTCTTCAAGTAACTCCTAGGTTGTTAAATCATCCACTGTCAGTAGATCTGTTTCTTTTGCTTTGCCCTTGATCTTCCTGGCTTCTTTCATAGTGGGTTTCATTTTAAAGAACTTGTGTAACTTCAGCTTTCTAACAAATTTAAAAAGGTCAATCCTTGTTTGAGTAAATTCGAAGCTGGTTTGCGGGCAGAATGATAATCCTAGTTTCAATACGGATTCTTCCGTCTCAGATAGTTGTTTTGAAGTTAGATTTACGATGGTAAGGTCGTCAGCTTCATTTACCATCTTGCTCCTCTCTTGCTTCGTGTAGCTCTGGTCCCCCTGCCCCTTCCTCTTCCAGCCGCCCCTTCTGGTCTGTCTGTGTCTGCCTCCGGGGGCTTGCTTTTCCCCCCCCTTAGCCATGACTGTCTGATCAAGTTGAACTCCTCGTGAAAAGGGGTTCTCTTTTGTTGTTCTCCTGAGGGGCCTGCTGTATCATCTCCAGACTGTTCGTTTTCCGTCAGATCGGACTCTGAAGTTTCTATTCTTTCCGGTGTCACTGTTGGTGTCTGTTTTTTCTTTGACAGCTCCTTCCTGGGCCCGTCGAATTTCTTCGCGAATGTTAGTACTCTACCCATTGAGTAGTCCCTTTCATCGCGGTCAAACTTCTCCTGCTTCCTCTGACGTATTTTTAGTTCATATTGCTGTAACCTGTTTTTCATTTTCTCCCTTAGATCATCCTGTTTGTTCTTATCAGAATCCTTCGCAATCTCTTTTTCCATCGTCTCGATCTCTGCTAGGGCCTTCGCTCTGTCGCTCCATGCGAACTTCACCAAGATCTCTAGGCTTCCTTTGCAAGACAGAGCCGTGTGTGCAGCCCACTCCTCCAGTAATAGGGGGTCGGGATTCTCATAAGCAGGCACCGTGTAGATGCGCAGGCCTCGTGGGACCCTATCTACTTCAATGTAGTTCTGGAGGGAGGTCGCCTCCCACCATTTGCGCACCTCGCGTTCATGGAGCCTCTCCAGTTTCATAAACTGGGTTTGCATGGTATTAGATGCAACAGGATATTCCCTTTGTACTGGTTCTGTTTTTTTCTTAAACATATCGGCCGCCGCCTCCCTTCGCGCTGACTCACTGAACATTATGTTCTGAGATAGGAGCTCCGGTCCCGGGCTCCTTCGCAGGAATAACTTTCTGGTCCTTAATACTTTCCCTCGCCAAGTTCTGGACGGTTTAGCACTCTGTAATCAGTTACACACAGGCATACGGCTTACCGTACTATCTGTAGATGCGATATCTTGTCGATGTCCATCATCGGTCTTGCCTGTTTCGCCTGTGTTCTGTGCAATCTCGTCCGAACGGTGCATCCGTTATATGTAAATGCTTGCTCCACTGCACCAAAGAAAACGGATCACTCGCTGGCGGGTGCTGTTGTTGCACGGTGGTGCCCCGTGTGAAATATACAGCTCGCGAAATCCCTTACTCCGTCCGGAGAAAAAGGCAACAGCACTCACGGTTTCAGTTTTTCAGGGCCAGTTTTATTCCTTAGCGCTTCACAGACGCGTTTCGGGGTTTCCCTTCGTCAGTGTGTTAACGATCTAAGAAGCGCGGCGCCATTTTTATATACAAATTTACATGTTTCAAAAGGTTACAAGCAAGGAAGGACTGACACGCCCCTACGTATTTCTTGGGCGGGGGGACCAGAGCTACACGAAGCAAGAGAGGAGCAAGATGGTAAATGAAGCTGACGACCTTACCATCGTAAATCTAACTTCAAAACAACTATCTGAGACGGAAGAATCCGTATTGAAACTAGGATTATCATTCTGCCCGCAAACCAGCTTCGAATTTACTCAAACAAGGATTGACCTTTTTAAATTTGTTAGAAAGCTGAAGTTACACAAGTTCTTTAAAATGAAACCCACTATGAAAGAAGCCAGGAAGATCAAGGGCAAAGCAAAAGAAACAGATCTACTGACAGTGGATGATTTAACAACCTTGGAGTTACTTGAAGAACTTCGACAAGAACAAAATCAGACCCAAGATCATAGTGAGGATTCACTGACACAAAGAACTAGGAACCTGGGAATTGACCAGGAGGCACCATGGAGTAACTTTAAACCAATCTCTCAATTCTTGCCTCAAATGCCACAAGACGCTATTGATGTCTTTTCAGATACGGTCATTAAGGACCTGGTACAACTACGGGAAAAGGACAAACGGGGAACATCAAGAAGGAACTTATCAAAAGCTCAGGAGGAAGCTCTGAACAATTTACAGAAGGATTCAACCATAATCTATAAACCCTCCGACAAAGGAGGAAATATTGTCTTGATGTCTAGAGAACAATACGTAGGGGAAGCCCTACGTCAACTAACGAATAGACATGATTATGAACCAACAACAAGAAAAAAATATGAAGACAGTGTAAATGACTATCATACACTGATTAAAACATGGCAAGACAAATCAATGCTGACTATGGAGGAATTTCTTTTCTTGAGAACTTTGAACCCCACTATCCCCACCTACTATCATCTACCTAAGATACACAAAGACGCATTAAACCCCCCAGGCAGACCCATAGTGTCTTCATTGGGGAGCCTTACGGAAAACTTGTCTGTCTTTGTGGATTATTTTTTATTTCAGGCTGTAACACAACTATCTTCTTACATTAGAGACACGAAGGACTTCATTTCCCATATTGATGGATTACAGTGGGAGTCTTCCTTTGTCTTCATAGTTTTAGACATCACAAGTTTGTATACTTGTATAAATCATGAACACGGATTAAGGGCTGTGGAATACTTTTTGAATAAGAGGCCACTAAAAATGATGGAACATAACAAAATGTTGATTGAATGTCTAAGATTTTGTTTATTGAACAACATATTCCTATTCCAGGGGGACCTCTACAGACAGGTCTCGGGGACCGCGATGGGCACCTGCTTCGCCCCCAGTTACGCAAATTTATTTGTGGGCTGGTGGGAGGAGCAGGTGGCCTGGTCACCCCAAAATGCTGTATGGACTAATAACATCATAACCTGGCACAGATACATTGACGACCTCTTCCTTGTTTGGAGGGGGTCGGTTGATAGTGCCAAAGAATACATCATCCATCTGAACCAGAATAATCTCAATTTGCACTTCACAGGCGAGATAAGTTCAGTGGCAGTGAACTATCTTGATCTGGAAGTGAAAATAAAAGACGAGAAAATAACAACTACCCTGTATCGAAAGCCGACAGCAGGCAATAGTACATTGCATGCCACGAGCAGTCATCCAGTAAAATTAAAAAACAGCATCCCATATGGGGAATTCTTACGTTTGAAACGTAACTGCTCAAGGGAATGCGACTTTCAGGCAACAGCTAAGGAAAGTCTTAAGAGATTTACTTCTAGAGGTTATGACTTAACATTGTTAGAGAATACACTGAAGAGAGTAAGCAAGATACCGAGGGAAAAACTGATAAGGGACAAGGAGAATGGAATAAAGAAAGAGGAGGGGAAATTCCGCCTTATTACCACTTACTCTGAAGATGTTGACTCCATAAGAAACATCTTTCGAAAAAATTGGCATATCCTGAAGACAGACACCATCATTGGTAAAGACATTCCACCGATGCCATTGATGACCTTTAAAAAAGCTAGGTCACTCAAAGATAAATTAGTCCACAGCCACCTGGATAATCCCACAGTAAGACAAGGCACTTTAAGTGAATTGAAGGGCTTTTACCCTTGCGGTAAATGCAAGGCTTGTGCATTTAGCAGACGGGTACTAAACTATGAAATCAGAGGTGTGAGAACACGCAAAACTATCAACAAGTTCATAACATGCCACACCAATCATGTGGTTTATTGTTTGATATGTCCCTGTAAGCTGCAATATATCGGGAGCACCATACACAATGTAAAAATAAGAATTTTAGAGCACATGCGTGCCATTACAAACAGAGATATGAGCTACCCAGTGGCAAGACACTTCGCCATAAAGCACAACAGTGACAGGAACCTACTCCAATTCTTCGGGTTAGACCATGTACCACCACACATCAGAGGAGGGGACAGAGTACTCAGATTGAGAAGGTTGGAGTCGAGATATATCATTGATTTGCAAACAAAAAGTCCGAATGGCATGAATAGTGGAGAGGAGCTCATAGTGCACCTGGGAAATTAGTCAAACAAACAATCACAGTGAACTCTAATATGGAATGTAGTACTGTAAAACTGTAAAAATTCTTAAACCAAAATGTATATAGATGAAATCTTTTCAAAAAGCCGATACACGGCTATATGAACACACACAAGGAAGGACAATGGGCGGTTTATAAAACCGCTGGTATGCCGATCCACGGCGAGATTTGCATTAATCATGGTCAGGACAATAATATTAAGGATGTGTATTGATGACAAAATAATATTTGTTAAACAACACGAATTATATCGATGAATTGACTGTAATAACGTATGTTTAACGTGGTGTCCTGCACATTGAAAGATGGCGCCCAAGAAATACGTAGGGGCGTGTCAGTCCTTCCTTGCTTGTAACCTTTTGAAACATGTAAATTTGTATATAAAAATGGCGCCGCGCTTCTTAGATCATTAACACACTGACGAAGGGAAACCCCGAAACGCGTCTGTGAAGCGCTAAGGAATAAAACTGGCCCTGAAAAACTGAAACCGTGAGTGCTGTTGCCTTTTTCTCCGGACGGAGTAAGGGATTTCGCGAGCTGTATATTTCACACGGGGCACCACCGTGCAACAACAGCACCCGCCAGCGAGTGATCCGTTTTCTTTGGTGCAGTGGAGCAAGCATATATATATATATATATATATATATATATATATATATATATATATATATATATATATATATATATATATATATATATATATATATATCCATACCAAACTCCTTCGCTGTCGGCAAGAAGCTGAGCACACACGGGGATTTCAGAAACAGCGCTTTAATTAGAACACTCGGCATGACGCGTTTCGTTCTGGCGAACTTCCTCAGATGCCGTAGTATAGTGAACTGTTTGCCGCCCTCAGTTTAAAAACACAGTGATCCCTTGCGATTGGTGGGATACACTACGGGCACTGCTGCAGGGAAAATGTGGTCTGGACCCAACTGTGTGTTTCCGTGTGTAGCAGGCATCAGGCGTAGGTACTGGCCCAAGTGGACGGTGTCTGCTACTTTTCCCCCGCTTGCCAAAGATCTTCTGGGGCGTGATGTTTATACAGGCTGCAGTTTCTCTGGCCCCTCACCTCACCGCTAGAGTCCCGGAACAGGATCGAAAGGCGCCACCTAAGTAAGCGATCACCTCCTGTGAAGTCGCAGTCCATTGGTTTATGGCAACATTCACTGTTCCAGGTAAGCGGGGATCCAGCGCGTTCAAAAAGTTTTTGATACACCAAGTTGCCACAAAATCCGCTGGGTCACTTGTAAGGTTGGCGCTCACTGGGTGCTAGTGGCTGCACCCAAAACATCCATACCAAACTCCTTCGCTGTCGGCAAGAAGCTGAGCACACACGGGGATTTCAGAAACAGCGCTTTAATTAGAACACTCGGCATGACGCGATACGTTCTGGCGAACTTCCTCAGATGCCGTAGTATAGTGAACTGTTTGCCGCCCTCAGTTTAAAAACACAGTGATCCCTTGCGATTGGTGGGATACACTACGGGCACTGCTGCAGGGAAAATGTGGTCCGGACCCAACTGTGTGTTTCCGTGTGTAGCAGGCATCAGGCGTAGGTACTGGCCCAAGTGGACGGTGTCTGCTACTTTTCCCCCGCTTGCCAAAGATCTTCTGGGGCGTGATGTTTATACAGGCTGCAGTTTCTCTGGCCCCTCACCTCACCGCTAGAGTCCCGGAACAGGATCGAATATATATATATATATCCAAAGTTCAATGATACGTGCGCTCTCAGGCCAGTAAACGACACATACCAGGTTGTGATAGTGACCAGGTTTATTCCATAACGCGTTTCGACTGCGTCCGCAGCCTTGCTCACATGGAACCGAAATGCCAACAAGACCAACAGTGCAAGTGAAAAGATATACATCTTGCTCTTGCACTTGCTAGGCGCTCTTGACCTTTTAGGACACAGAATATCCACGCATGCAGTCCATTACGTATTTTACTGTACTTTAAGTTCATTTGTGAGATATTCTGGCACGTAACAGCCTCTCATGCCGAATATAAATATGTCATTGTGTTTCACATTTTATACGCGTAACAGTAGAGGATGTATATCTTTTCACTTGCACTGTTGGTCTTGTTGGCATTTCGGTATTTTAATCCAAACTGCATCTAAATCATCGTCGATGTTTACTAATGCTGACCTTTCCAAGATGGCGGACGCTGTCTTTCAAATAGTCCTATTTTGACTCCACTGCCCTCAAGTGTTGTGTCCGCCGTATATAGATGCATTAAGTTTGTTGTTACACGGTTCCATGTGAGCAAGGCTGCGGACGCAGTCGAAACGCGTTATGGAATAAACCTGGTCACTATCACAACCTGGTATGTGTCGTTTACTGGCCTGAGAGCGCACGTATCATTGAACTTTGGATATATTAATTGCCGGTTGCTTCGCCGGTGTGTACGCCACTTTCCGAGGGGCCAGCTGTCCAGAAGAAGCGTTTGTGTCTGTGGATATATATATATATATATATATATATATATATATATATATATATATATTCCTCGGGTCCCCCGGCTGTCAGCAGGAGCAACTCGGTGATAATATATATATATATATATATATATATATATATATATATATATATATATATATATATATGTATGTATATATTTATGTATATATGTATGTATATATATATATCCAAAAAGACTCCCCATACTCTTTGAGTCGTGCCAGCGTGGCTCGGACTCGCCGATAGTGCTCGTCTACTGTTGTGGAGTGGATCAGTATATCGTCACCTACATTCATGACCCCTGGCAGGCCCTGTAGGATGTCACGGATAGTGTTCTGGAAGATCTCCGCCGCAGACGAGATCCCAAAATTAAGTCGTCGATATCTTCGTAACCCAAGATGTGTACTGAAAGTGGTGATATATCTACTCTCCCTGGCTAGTGTCAGCTGGTGGTAGCCGGCATTTAAGTCCAACTTGGAGAACCACCGAGCCCCGTTAAGATCAGCAATGATGTCATCCATGGTGGGCGTGATGTGCCTCTCCCTCTTGATGGCTTTGTTGGGCAGCCTCATGTCAATGCACACCCGAATTTTGCCTGGTTGACGGGGCTTCTCCGCGATCACCATTGGGGACACCCAGGGGGTAGGCCCGGTGACTGTTTCTATGACCCCTTGTTCTTCCAGTTTCTTAAGTTCCTCTTCCACCAGTGGGCGTAAGTGAAAAGGAATTCCTCTGTGTTTCAACGCCGTGGGTGCAACAGAGCGATCAATGTGGAGCTTGACTGGTGGGCGTTTGATTTTCCCTAAACCGGTGAACAGCTCCGGAAACTGGTCCAGTAGGTTGGCTGTTTGGATGTCTTGTACTTTCCTGAGGAACACTAGTAGCCCTAGGTCCTCGGCGGCGTGTCCGCTTAGGAGCGTGTCCACCTCTTGATTGATGATGTGTATGTCGATTGTTATCTCCGCCTCTCCTGTTCTCACTGGTACTGTCATTTTTCCTACGAGGGGTAGGGGCACGTCATTCCCGTAGGCGTAGATCTGGGCCTTCGACGTCCTGAGCTCTGGTTTCGGCTTGAGGCGGTTGTACTGCTGCACTCCCATGACGGTGACTGACGCGCCGGTGTCAATCACGGCGTCCACTCTTGACCCTGCGACCATGATGTCACACCGAGGTTGTGGCCTTCTCGTGCTTTTGAGGGCTCTGGTGAACGATATTAGATATGTTTCCCCTTCATCATCGGATTCGGAGTCGTCCTCTTGCAGGGCTTGCGTTTGTCTGTGTCCTACGTCGGTATGGGAGGACAGGGACAGCTGGGACAACTGTCTCACCATGTTTCTTGCAGGCCTTTTTCCTCTTTGGTCTTTCCTCGTGGAGCGTTTCCTGCAGACGGAGGCAAAATGGTTCGGGGTGCCACAATTGGTGCACGTCTTCCCCTTTGCCGGGCAGATTTTTCCTGGGTGTTCCTCGTATCCGCAGTATCCACACTGGGCGTGAGACGATCTCCTGGTTGCCGGACGGTGTGCCTTCTCGTGCGTCTGTATCGCATCTGCTCGTTCCGTCTTAACGGGCACTCCTGATCCTGTGCTCCGCGTGAATGCTTGCTCCATTTCTTCCGCACGGGCGTCGGACAGATCATGGGACCGTGCGAGCACCAGGATGTCAGCCTTCGGGATGTTCGGTTGATGGAGGATGAGGCTCCGCAGTTTCTTGCTCCGGATGCCGCATATGAGTTGTGCTCTGATCTCTTCCTTCGCTCTGTCACCTACAAGGTGCGTGTCCGCTAGCACCCTCAGTCGGGCGTGAAAGGCATCCACCGATTCCCCCTCCTTCTGCCTTGCCTGTCGCAGTTTAAAATGTTCGAAATCCGGATTCATCTGGGGGTCAAAGTGGGTGTTGAGGGCCGTGACAGCCACGTCGTAGTCGTCCGCACTCCCGGTGTTAGGAAGGTGCTTGAAAAGCATGTAGACCTCTTCCCCCGCATAGTGGAGCAGGAGCGATCGCTTCACCACGCCATCAGTCTCTCGGGACCCAATAAAGTAGTTGTTGAGCCGGCCAATCCATGTCTGCCAGCGTGGGGCGGCTGTGGCGGGGTCAGCAGTCTCGCTGAACGGCGGCAGGACGCCGGTTGGTGGGTGGAACGGGGTGGCAGGCGCAGGACGGGCGTCGTCACCCATGGCACAGTGAGGGTGAAGTAGCGCTGGGTGGCTGGCACAGTGAGGGTGAAGTAGCGCCTGGTGGCTGGCACGGGAAGTAGTGAGGCCCAGAGCGGGAGATGGCTCAGCGAGGCACGTGGTGGCACACGCAGGAGGCGTCGGAAGTTAGATCAGGAGGCTAAACACCAGGGGTCAAACCCGAGGACGTGGATGCGAGGCAGAGTCCTGGCTTGAGGCGAGTGCAGGGCGGTGCAAACGGGAATGTTCGTCCGCTAATTGTGGGCAGCGTGTATTGGTGTACACATTGGCTCACCGGTGCGCAGGAGGGCTTGTGTCGTCTCTGTCTCCAGGCAGCAAACGGAGCGGACCGGGTGCGGTCCGGACGGGCGTCGGGTCGTGGTCGCAGGTCTGCCGCGAGCGGGCCGATAGGCATCAGCACAGGTGCGTTCACACGCGGTGGTTCTGGCCACCCTCGTTGCCAATGTTACATGCAAGCAGGCGTTGGGCGCAATAACAAAGAGAGACCACACTCAGTATTAGTGTCTGCGCCAATTGCCTAAAAAGGCGCGCCCCCTTTATTTATATACTCACGTACGCCACCGTCGTGGCGTACGCATAACGCATTTCACTTGCGCGCTCTAGCGTCGGACGCTAGAGCGCTAATTGCAACAATTACAGTTACCAACATCTATCACGGTCACCCACCTACTTGGTGACCCCTAGCCTAGCCCTATGAGGATGTGAGGACCCTTAAAATGACAACAATGCAATCCATGCAACATAATAAAGACAGGGACACTCTTTGTGGATAAAATATGTCGCAGGTTTATTGATTGCACAGGTTGGGTCAGCTTACAGCTTACAGGCGATTCAGGGGTCGGCGGTGAGGTCCTTGAATGGCCGACACCCATCTTGAGAAAGCTAGAGCGGTCCTGTACTCCTCCCCTCCTGAAGGTCAGGGCAATAAAACAGAGGGCTGACCCACCCTCTCCCCTTACGGTGTCCCCGTGTGTTCAACACTAGGATGCTGCCCCTCTATGTCGCGCCTGCGTGCGACGCGGCAGCTGCAGTCGCTACTCAAGGTCACGACGTGACTCTTCTGCTTACACTTTCCTTTCCAGCCGACCAGACAGACACCTGAGGGGGAGTGAACGCGATGCACTACCCACTGCTCAGGTAGAGGGAGTGGAATGAGCGACTTGGGGGTGTTTAATCATGGCGCCTCCTTCACCCCCCCTCCACACCCCGCCCCCAATCTTCCCCTTCCAGCACTTTAATGTTGTCTCAGGGCTGCAGTAAGCACTTCAAGTAATGGGCATGAAATAATATAACGTAACATATCATTTGAACCAACATATGTACAATTACACTAAAGAATGTTCATTCAGAACACTGAACGCGCATTCTTAGAAACAAATGTACATTTCTACAATATCCGCGCATCGCATTTATGTAAGTCAACTAAAGGCACACAAAATAAATGGGCAATGAAAGAAGCCGTGTTTATTTAGGTGCAATACAATACTACATGCAAGTGCGTTGCACTCAACAAGAATTCATATTCAGACTAGACACTCTGCAGCGTGCTACAACTCTACGTAGCCAGTCACAATAATTTACCTAATAACAACTTTTTAATAGGACCTAAGAGGATGCTGCTCACCTTAAACATATAGCTCAACTGTACCGAAATTAATCAGTAGAGGTGCTTTTTGTAATTAAAAAAAGCACAAGCACCATGAATTGTTAAGGAGTGTTCGTGTATTTCACTAACACTATTTTAGATTTTTATAAAGCAACTTAAATACTGAGCGTTTGGGATAATTGCTTCTATTAGTCAACTCGACTATACACCATTTTATCAATCTCAGAAGGATGAAAGTCTGAAATGCCCCTGCTGGAACTCAAACCTGTGCCCTACTGGCTACATAAAGGTCCCTGTGGCACTTAAATACCCGTATATGACACCGTGATTGTCATGTGAATTAAATACCTTGATCTTTATTTAAGTCAGTGTCTTGATGTAACAATTATTTTTTTAATTTTACATTTCTTTACATTTTCATATAGCACCACATGTTATAACAGGTCTCACAGCAGTGAGAAACTGAAATAAACCACCACTAAGGTTTTTCATACACGTTTTTGTTTATTTTTCTGAGTAAGTTAAATAATTCACACATTCTGTCATCACACTTCTTCCTTTTAATTACCTCGTGATGGGAACTTGCATATTCTCAGGGATATTTTTAGTTGGCGGATTCGCGGCATCCACCAGAAAAGCAGCAGTTAGTCTGCCCGCCAAACTTGCAGTCCCCCCTCCCCATTTAGTGTTGGGTGAATTCGCAGGGTTTCCAACGGGAGGGCTTCAGCTGGCACCACTGGTCAGAAACCCTTGGCCTGTGGGTCTGCCTGCCATAGGTCAGGCCACAGTGACGGTCGATTGACCTAGTTTTTTTTATTTATTTATTTATTTATCTCTGCTAAACGTCTGCTTTGAGAGATTGTGTTAAACAGAAAAGCCAAACAGTAGCAAAAGAGCGTGTCACTTTCTCCACTTTTCACTGGGCCTACAGTGGAGCTGCTGATCCGGCTGCTCTGGTGTAGGCCTAGAGATCCTTGCCAGGCAGGTTGGGATATCTAACTAGGACAGGTAGCCCTCCACTGGGGGATGAGGAAGAGGAGTCTTGGCCTCTGCTCACCGGGCTGCCCACCCTGCTCTGAATCAGGACCACAGTCTTTTGCCCTGTCACGGTGCAGTGAGATATCCCTGGTGTTTGAGTGTGAATCAGCAACAGATGTGACAACAGCAGGTTTCATCACTGCTGCATTCACATGGACCCTTTTCATTGCTGGGTATTATGCAAGTGAAGCAATAATGTAAAGAAAGCAAATGTTTGTTCAGAGGTGGATATCACTTGGGTAACATTTGGATGGACCTCTGAGACTGCCTTTGTTTCTTGGTGATCTTGTCTTCACAGGCTTTAGTCTGCCCGAGGTAAAGGTGACACTTTCCAGTAACCATGATGCTGCTGAAACAGAATGCCCCTAGCAGGTACTGCCTTCCAGAAGCCTTTCCCAGCATCAAGGCAGCCGAAGGTCCCGCCCGCTCGAGATGAATTCGAAGTGGTACACTGGTATCGGTGCAACAGTATGCCCCCCTCATGAAGCTCTCGGTTCATCTAGGAATTGTCTGAATAAAGCTTTGTACCAAAATTTAGGCATGAACTGAGGCAGCATCCTTACAAGACCTTTCACTAGGTGGATATCCCTTCCAATGATTCCACAATTGTAGCCTCTTTCTAAAGATGTGGGAATCACAACACCTTGCAGTTCAAATTTGGGTTCATTATTCTCCAAAGCAGGTGGGGGCATAGAAAAAAGACTTTGAAAAGGGTCCACTTAATAAGGTTTCAATTGGGAAGAATGAAACACCCGATGAACCTTCCAATTCAGTGATAAGTGTATTCTGAAGGCAAATGGATTAACAGTTTGGATAATCTTGAATGGTCCATAGAATCGAGGCTCAAATTTATTCAGGGAAAGAAGAAAAGGCAAAATTTAGAGGACAACCAAAACGTATCCCCAAACTTATAATCAGGAGAATGTTTACAATGGGCATCAGCACTGAGGTTCATCCTTTTCTTAGATTTTTATACATTAACCAGAATTTTACGTCTAACGTGTTGTAATTGTCTAACAAAACTGGTGGCCACAGGCATCATAATTGAACCTTGAAACCCAGAAGGGAAGGTTCTACGATGAAGACCATAAAGACAAAAATATGCCAAAGACTGAGTAGCACTATGAACAGAGTTTGTTATAGGAAAGCTCAGCTTGGGTTATGAACGAAGACCAGTCTCTTTGAGTAGAATTACAAAAGCATCCAAGGTATTATTCCAGGCCTTGGTTTAGTCGCTCAGTTTTTGTTTGATAACCAACTTTATTGGCATTTTTAAAATAACAACAACATAGACAGCACCATTTTGACAAATCAGGTATTTCGATATAGTTACAAGCGATCTCCCCATTTTGTTTGCGAGAAGTATCAGTCCACCCGTGCAATGGACAATCAAACCATCGGTCCCAACCATTTGCCCCATATTCCTTTATGCTTAGCTGGGCACCCTCTTGCTTCATAGACAGCTTGTTTTTGGGTGGCGCACCAATCTACACCGCTGCACCATTTAGCTAAGGAGGGGGCTCAAGTCCTTCCAAGCTGCTGCTGTGTCTCTTTTGGCTATGAGAATGGCAGTCCTTAGGAACAACTTATCAGCCCGGGAGCCATCCAGTCCCTCCATCACCCCCAGGAGAAGGGCACGAGGATTAAAGGGGACCTCCCATCCCATCACTTCACTCATATCAGCCACAATGGATGCCCGGTATATGGTGTGGATGACGCAGGACCAAACCATGTGATAGAAGTCAGCTAATTCTGCTTTGCTGCATGGGCAGTGTGAGGTCGGGAGTAAGCCTGCCCTGTGGAGCCGCACCAGGGTAATACATGAACAATGAAGGTAGTAGATCTGAATAAGGCGGAGCCTAGCAGAGATCGTGAGTGTCCTAGGGGCCATCAGGGCATCTCTCCAGTCTTCCTCCTCAAGAGGACCAAGCCACTCATCCCAACGAGCCTTGAGTGGTTCTAGTGTTGATAGGGTGTTGTTGATCAGGGAGCGATAAATTTGGGTTCTCTTCCAGGGGATCCTCATCAATAGTCATAAGCACATGAATATTCCCGCCCAAGTGCGGGACCCCGGAAGCATATAACATATATGTGGAAACATATATGTAGCTCTATATATATATATCTATGTAAATATAAAAACACAATGCAGCCTTCCATAGCAATGCTGAACAATGTTGTAAGAAATTCCCCTGTATATAAATACATTCCAATACAAGCAGGGAGAAAATGCACGTTTGAAAAACTGCTTTAATAAAACAGCAGAAAACACCATCTTACAAGGAAGAATGAGAAAACATTGTCAGCACATAGGCTGCATTGCATAAAAACCTTACTGTAGAAAGCTGAAAAGCTATCCCACAGAAACACACAGATAAACTGGCACCGTGCCTTTAAGGCAGCCATGACCCCTAGCTTCCCATCATGCCTCAGGGGTGACAGTTAGGTCAGTTGATCTTTCCGGCTCCTTCTGTCAGGACCCTGGTTACTTCTAATTTTTTGTCTGATATCTGTCAGAAAATATTTCTCTTTTTTTGTCTAAAGTTCTTTACTTCGACATCTTTTGGTGTTTGAAGTATATCTCTGCTATTTTTAAGAGAGTTGAGCATTATTTTTCACTTCAAAATGCCCTCTCTTTTTGACCCTTGCCCTGCCTGAGGCAAGAAGAAGGTTAAAACGGACTCCCAGCCTGTCTGTATTCTCTGCCTTCCTGCTGTTCATAATTCTAAGACCTGTCAGCATTGCCAGCTACTGTCCAATAGAACTCTTAAGGACCGAGAGAGGATTCGCCTCTATGGGCTTGCTGCAAAGAAGGAATCTTCTTCAAGAGGCAGGTCTCAGATGAAGAAGAGGAAAGAGAGAGCCACTACTCCACCTAGAAGTAAGGTTCCAATCTGCTCTCCTTCATCAGCAACGAAAACGTCGACAAGAAGACCATCGACGTCGGGCTCGCCGTCGAGAGAACACCGGTCGTCGACGAAGACAACAGGTACGTCGAATCCTCCGACGTCGTCAACCCGGCGACGATCGGCGTCGAGGAGTAGATCTCCGTTGGTGTAGGCACGCCCAATGTAGAGGCATGGTTCTCCGTCGTCGCCGGCAAAGCGGCGTTCGACGTCGAGACATATTTCGCCGTCGCAGGGTCACCAGCGATCGGCGTCGAAGCAGGCGTCTCCGTCGACGTCAACCAGGCGATGGTCGACGTTGAGACAGGCCTCGTCACCAGAGGCAAGGCAATCATCACCTCCGTCGTCGTCCAAGCGACGTTCGACATCGAAGGCCAGATCTTCGCCGCAGTCGAAGAAACATTCGTCGTCGAGGCCCAATGTGAAATACACCAGACGTCGTAAGACGTTGAGACGGCGATCTCCGTCGGCGACGAGCAGACGGTCAGCATCGAGAGAGGGATCGAACAGGCACCAGGAAGCGACGTCGAGAAGTATTTCTCCATCCATCCATTCTTCGTTGAGGTCTCCTACACGCTCAACGTCGAATGTGCAATCTGTATGTTCCAAGGGTTCGATGTCACATCATACAACGTTGAAGGTGAGATCGACGTCGAGGAGACGATCACGATCAAGAGACTCACCAGTGATGGTGACACAGAGCCGGTCGACGTCGAGGCATTCTCCATCGACGTCACATCGCTCATCAAGATGCCGATCTCTCTCCAGAAGTCACAGAGAGTCCTCTCATTCTATCCGGAGTTCACCCCGACAGTTGCGACGTCATGCAATTCTTCTGTTCACTCACCTGAGCCTCCAAAGTCACCAGGAGGCTCTCCAAGGAGACGGCGATCTCCTTCAATTCATCTTTCGCCCAGATGGCTCCAACCTCTCCATCATTGGCAAACAGTACCAACGTGTCACGCCCAACCACCTATGGGTTATTCCAGTCCTCTGCACAGATCACCCTTACAACATCTTGTGCAGGAAGTGGACAGGTCCCCCACTACTCGGACCAGAGAACACAGAGGCAGATCTCCTGAGTGCAGATCGACTCAGAGTCAGCGCAAGAGGCGGCGAACACCATCTTTGTCCTCCTCTTCGACACATTCATCCAAAAGGGACTACTCACACACCCTCACGGATTGTCCTCCTTCTAAGGTGTCACCCATCAACGATGTTAACACTTTTCATTATGTTCTCTCCAGAGGAGCACAAAAGCTGGGAATCACCATGTCAGCTCCTCAGACCACCAAGTCTATCATTTTCGAGACCCTCCATCAGAGGTCTGAAACTAGACCATTACTACCCTTGGTCCCTGGTATCACTGAGCCGGTAATGGACGTTTTCCTTACTCCATCATCGGTGAAAGCAGCTCCTGCACAAATCTTTAAAAAATATAGACCTGCTGCCTCAGATCCTCTTTTCCTCAAATCGGATCCGCCACCGGACTCTGTCATTGTGGCAGTGGCAAGGAAGACACACGCAGTTGCTTCTTCCTCCTCAGCTCCTCCGGGTAAGGAAAGTAGAGCACAAGACTCTTGGGGGAGGAAGGCTTGAGGCTCTGCAGCGTCTTCTCTTCAAGTTTCTAACACTGCGGCTCTGCTGGGCCGTTATGACAGGTCCTTATGGGATTCACTGGAGTGCTTTAAAGACAAACTCCCGAAGGAGCACCAGCAGGATTTCTCTGAAATTCTCCAGGAGGGTGCGCTGGTGGCCAACCAAATAATCAGCACTGCGGGGAATGGGGTGTCTTTGACGGCTCACTCTTATGCACATGGCATATGTGCACGAAGATCTTCCTTGTTGCATCTGACTGCGTTGAAACCAGAGGCGCAACAACGCATCTTAAATCTCCATTTTCTGGCACCTCACTGTTCGGATCACATGCAGATGAGGAAATGGCTAGAATGAAGGGTGAGTTGGACACCTTAAAGGCCATAGGCCTTGAAAAGAAAAAGGAATTTAGACAACGCTACAGGCCCTACAACAGAGGGTTCAAACCCCTCAATGGTCGCAAAACAAGCAGAACAAGTCCCAGTTCCAGGGCCGTCGTACCTCGAGAGGAAGAGGAGGACACCAACAGCAGTCCTCTTCCACAACAAAAACTCAAGGGAAGCAATGAGTCTCTGCTTCCTCTAGCACCGTTGCACACTCCAGTGGGAGGAAGTATCTCAAACTACAGTCAAGAGTGGCGCAACATCACCAAAGACCAGTGGGTGCTGAATATACTAGACAATGGTTACGCACTACGTTTTTGCACGTACCCAAGACAGGTTCCTCCGGTGAAATCCCGTCAGCTACATCTAGATCTCCTACGTCAGAAAGTGTCGACCCTTCTCAGGAAACTAGCCATAGAAGAGGTCCCTCCTGCACAGAGAGGACAGGGGGTCTACACAAGATACTTCCTTGTTCAGAAAAAGGACCAACCAAACAAGTTCAGACCAATTCTAGACCTAGGTTCTTCTGAACAAGTTCATCAAGAAGGAAAAGTTGGCGCTCCATCAAATATTTCCACATCTGAGAAAAGGTGATTGGATGTGTTCATGGGATCTCCAAGATGCGTATTTTCACATCCCAATCACACAACAACATCACAAGTTCCTGCGGTTCATGGTGGGCACAAAACATTACCAGTTCAAAGTCTTACCCTTCGATCGAAAGTCTGCCCCGAGGGTTTTTACTAAATACATGGCAGTGGTAGTGGCAGCATTCCATCACCAAGGTCTGTTCGTGTATCCATACCTAGACGACTGGCTGGTGAAGGGATCATTCCCGCACATGGTGCAGGAACACCTTCACATCTGCCTGGACCTCCTGCAACGCTTAGGCCTTCATGTCAACGTGAAAAAATCAGTTCTTCAACCGACCCAATCACTCCACTATCTGGGCGCCACCCTAAACTCCGACCTCAGAAAAGTGTTTCCTTCGGAGGAGAGATTGTCATCAATGAGAGTCAAAGGCAACGTCATCCTCCAAACTCATCAGCCATCAGTAAGACAAGTGGCTTCTCTGCTGGGGTCGATGGCATCTTGTATTTTTCTCATACCCAACGCCAGATTGAGGATGAGACCGTTACAACAAGATCTGGAGGACAAGTGGGACCAATCCTCGGGTCAGTGGACCGACCGGATTCTCCTCTCGCCATCAGCGAAGATGTCCATTCTCTGGTGGTTACAACCAAAGAATCTTCTGGTGGGAGTCCCATTGATTCAAACTCTGCCAACACAATCCCTGATCACGGATGCGTCTCTTCAGGGATGGGGAGCACATCTGGTTCATCTGCAATCTCAGGGCAGTTGGACCAGTAGGGAACGGACCTATCATATCAACATGCTGTGAGGTTCTGAAATTTACTGTTTCTCGATCGTACCCAGACTCCATCTTGTGTTTTCCGCCATCTTAGGTTGCCCTCACTCAGGCAGCTGGTAAACGAGATGTTTTTGTCATTTCTGCCCTTGCGTGTCAGGTAGCTTTTCGTCCCGCGTTTATTAACTCGTGTCAGGGCCTGGCCGAATACACTAATTCATGTCTGAGCTGGATAACCCCCGCCCAAACTGTCTGTTAGCTTACACCATTCTTTCCTCTCGCTTATCTTATCTACTGCCCTTCGCTACACATCTCATGCATTCTCTGATCTCACGACTGTCCTTCTAGAGCATACAACCATGTTTTCTTTCCTTGTAAACTGTATCATGTGGATTCTCTTTGCAATTTGCTTAAAGGGGCCAGCAACAAACATCACCTGGAACTCGAGTCAGTTTTTAGCTTAAACCATTGTTGGTAACATTTGTCGATGTCTCAAATTCTATATGTGTTTGGGTTACCCATTGTATCCATTGTATTTCACTGTATAAAAGCTTGTGCGCCACGGAGGTCAGGAGCAGTCTCTTGTGAACCCATCCCTGTGTAACGTCACGGACAACTGTACTAGCTGCAGCTAATAAACTCGATCTTTTACGCCAGACGGAGTGTCCAGTGTCTCTGTATTGCAAGGCAGGAGAACTAACGGATTTCAGGCGTACTCTGCGCCGCTTGGCCCTTAAAGGTCGAGTTCCTCAAATGGCGACCACGAAGGGATGGGTTCAGTGGTAGCGGTGCAGCCAGAGGATCGTGATGGGCCCCGCAAGGAAAATCCGGAGGAGGCACCCCACGTGATTGACCCCTGTATGTCGGAAGTGGACCGAAGGATTTTGCGGCGTGGCTTCTCCTTTCAGACGGCTGCTGCGACTGCTGCCCTGACTGCCGTCCTGCCTTGGCCCCGGTTTTTGTGACGATTTGGTAGAGCGAGACGATAGACGGACCTCCGGTTGGCGTAAGAAGATACTTAGTTAAGTATTTGATTGGTGGGTCGCTCCCACAAATTTTGTTTTTTGGGTCTTTTGAGTTTCCTTTTTGTATTTCAATTGTTGCAATAATTGAAGCCAAGGGGTGAGTACGTTTGTGCTGTTTTATTAAGAATTGATACACCCCCCTTTTTTTTTTAAGTTTGTAGAATAGTCCAGAGAAATAACGATGCCTGGTCTAAGTAAGTTTTGTCGATTTTGTTGCTTAGGTTGTACTAGGGACTCCCAGCTCGAGGACTCGTGTCCGATTCCTCCGGTTGGAACTCCCACTTATGAGCTCTATTCAAAACATGGTATTGGCCCCATTACTTTTAACAAAACATGGGTCCGATATACCAGAAGAGATGGTGTTTTGCAGTGGCCACAAAATGGCAGTTTTGAGCCCAATATATTAGACAATTTAGAAACCACTTTGTTTAGAAGAAAAGCCCGGCCGGCAATGTTTGACTCGTTCCGCCTTTGGCGAAAGGAAGCCAAACAGAAAGAAATGAAACAAGCAAGAAGAGATCAAAAAGATAAAAATATGTCGATTTTACAAGCTGCCCAGCAGTTAAGAAATAACGAAGTAGACTCTGCTAGGGAGGTATCAGAAAGACAACATCGCATGGCAGTAGATAGATGCTATCCGGTGTTGCCTACTTCCCCTTCAGAGAAGAGTAAAGATATAGAGGAAGACCCTTTAATGTCTTGTTTGTTGAATTCTCCTCCACCCTATGTGCAAACTCCTAATGCACCTCCTATGGCTCAGCCAGCAGCTGCTCAGCGACCTGCTCAGCCAAATAATACTTCTCTTCTTCCTCAGCCTTTGTTTTCTCCTCCTCCTGTTATTCCATCTCCTTTAAATTCCTCTCTATCCCCTGTTCTGGTGAGAGATTCTCCAGGTACACCGAGGAGACTCACAAATGCTGTCACAAGTTTCTTTTCTCCCTTAATTGGAGCCCTGAATCTGTCTCCGTCTTTTTCTAGACGACAATCTCGTTGTCAGCTTCCTGTTACGGAAGAAAAGGTAGTATTAGGTTCCCTCGCCCGTAAATGGATCGAGAAAGGTCCATTATATAGTGCACGGGATATTATGAGCACCTTTTGTCAATGGACAGAGCCCATTCAAAGATATGTTTTTGACGTAATGTGCGATACTCTCATTAAGGGTTGGGACGATATGGAATTAGACACAGCTCCTATGGAACTGATGAAGCTCCAAGCCGATTTTGATAAAGGTTTTATAGTGGGAACAGACGTTGAGAAAGCGGTGATTATGCTGATTGAATTTAGGACTTCATTTCTCTCTCTAAAACTCCCCGAAACTGATCTTATTGACAAAACTAAACATTACTCAATGCGTGAATTTCCCCCAGTATACAGAGAGGCGGTAGGTGGTGCTCAGCCGGTGGCTGCTCATTTCCAGCGTATATGGGTACATGAACCTTGGAAAAGAGCCGAAGTTTCAGCCCTTAAACAAACACTTCCAGACCCACGTAAAAATCCTGCTGGCTATTATAAGGAGCTATCCCAGACAGTTGAGGCTTGCGTTATGAACTTAGCTGACATTGATATGTTATTTGGGAATGTTGTTCCACAAGCAATATGGGCGAAAATTCGTAGGGAAGATCATGCTGCCGAACTAGGTGGTGTTTGGGCAGCTATTAGAGCTGCTGACACAGCACAAAGTTGGCGGCGCAAAGCCTGACGATCTGATTACAGCACTTCCTGGTAGAATCATTGATTTAATGAAGACTCTTATGCCTGCAGTACGAGTAAATTGGGATAAGTTAACCGCCTATAAGCAAAAGAAAGACGAGAGCGTCTCCGATTTCTTCACTCGTTTTGAGGAGACCTTTCTGGATCATAGTGGTCAGGATATGAGCACGGAAGGTGGACAACGCTTATTTGTGGACAAGTTCGTATTTAACTTGCTTCCCGAATTATCGAATAAATTAAAAAGTTCAGAGAGTGCATGGGCTGTTTCTTCTACTGCTAAAATATTGGCTACAGCACAATATTATGAAAACAGAGACAAGGAAGAGAAAGATAAGCAGGAGAAGAAAAATAAAGATTTAAAAACAAAGGTTCTTTTACAGCAGGCTTATCCTCCACGTCCTGCTCAGCACCAGTCTTCTCAGCCCCCCAGTTTCAGAAAGTGTTTCAGAAGCCCGAACATTATGTACCCCGATCTATGCTAGGTCCAAACCAATGTGCTTACTGTAAGGAAGAGGGACACTTTAAGAGTAATTTTCCAGTTTTGCTCCAACGTAATAATGGAGTGTTTGTCCCACGAGGCCGTGGTAATTTCCAGTCAGTCTCCAGGGGTAGAGGTAGAGGTACGTCCCTCCAAGAGAAGCGTTCCTTTCCCTCTCCTAACGCTGTGAATTCTTTTGACCAACAGAGAGTCCAGTCTACACAATATTATAGTGACTATTATGTTGAAGGTGGCGACGAAAGTTTCCAAAATGAATAGGACAGCCATAGACAAAGTAAGGAAGTAGTATCAATTCCAGTAGATCAGAATGGTCCTTAAGTCACTGTCAATGCAATGGGTATTTCAGAGCCATTTCTTTTGGATACTGGTGCAATGAGAAGTTCTATTATTCATTCTAAACTCCCTGGGGCACCTTTGTCTGGCTTAATAAACACGTCTGTAGGATTTTCCGGCGCCCCAGTTCGTAACCCAGTCTCTTGCCCTTTACCTGTTTCGATTGGTCCATATGACCTGGAAGCATCACTTATCCTTACAACTGGTTGTGGTGAGAATCTATTGGGTTTGGATCTGTTGAAAAAGTTACATGCCACGTTACACTGCTCCCCTTCTGGTGTGTATCTTACACTAGGTAAGAAACTGACATCGTCAATGCATTTGTCTAGAGATAAGTTTCCACCTGAATTACTATCTCTTCCTGAAAGTCTTTGGGCTACGGGTCCGAATGATGTGGGTCATCTTGCGATTCCACCATATGTTGTCACTCTCAAGCCTAAAGTTAAACTGCCACGTATAGCTCAGTATAAGATTTCCAATGAAGGTGAAAAAGCATTATTGGCTATTCAAGATTTGGTCCAGAAGGGTGTGGTGGAAGAAACGAGAGGAAATGTGTGTAACAGCCCTATTCTTCCGATTCTTAAGCGAACTGATCCTTCTCAACCACCCGTCTATAGATTTGTGATTGATCTTCGAGAGGTGAACAAAATTGTTTCACCACAGTTCCCTGTTGTCCCAGACATTACAGCCTTACTGACGATGATACCAGCTTCAGCAGCTTGGTTCACCGTGATTGACTTAAAGAACGCTTTCTTCAGCATCCCTATTGCTAAAGAGTGCAGAGATATTTTTGGATTTTGTTTAGGAGGCCGAAGCTTCCGATTCAAGAGAGCACCACAAGGCTATTGTGAAAGTCCATCCATTTATAGTCAAGCTCTTAAGTCACAGCTTGATACATTCCCTTTGCCTCCAGGAGCCACTCTTATTCAGTATGTGGATGATTTGTTGATCGCGACTGATTCAAAGGATGTGTGTAAAGATGTGACTGTGGCATTGTTGCAGCACTTGTCTGATCTCAATCATAAGGTATCACCTTCTAAATTACAGTACGTGTGCCAAGAAGTTACATACTTAGGTCATCTCTTATCAAAGGAGGGAAGGCGACTGACCCCCGAACGCATTGAAGCAATTACGCACATGTCGGTACCATCAACCCAGAGAGAAGTACGTGCTTTCCTGGGCATTACTTCCTACTGCAGACAATGGATACCTAATTTCTCTTTATTGGCCAAACCTTTATTAGCACTTACACAGAAAGACACGCCCCATCCACTCCCATGGACTGATGAATGTCAGAAGAGTTTTTCTGACTTACGATCAGCCCTGTGTTCTGCTCCTGTGTTAGGTACCCCTGATTATAGTAAATGTTTCACGCTCTATGTCCATGAGAGAGAAGGGTGTGCATTGTCAGTTTTGACACAATAATTTGGAGACAAACAGAGGCCATGTGCCTACTTTTCTGCTACGTTAGACCCCGTAGCTAAAGCGTTACCTAGCTGTCTCAGAGCTACGGCGGCGACAGCAATCTCTATTCGTCAATCAGCTGGAGTAGTATTGGATCACACTCTCACTGTCATGGTACCACATGCTGTGGACACTTTATTGAATAGAACTAAAACACAACATCTCACGAGTGCTCGGTTGTCTGGCTACGAGTTGACTCTCTTGGCAAGCCACATACGTATAAAGCGATGTAACACCTTGAATCCAGCTACTTTGTTACCACTCCCAGATGAAAGAGATCCTCAGGATCATCATGATTGTTTTCTTCGCACAGAAGAAGAAACAAAAGGAAGAATAGATTTAAAGAATATTGCGCTCGAGGATCCGGATGGAACCTTGTGGGTTGACGGTTCCTGTTTCAAATTACCCAATGGCGAGACTACCTCAGCTTATGCAGTCACCACTTTACAGACAGTAGTGGAGACAGCATGTATCAGATACAATTCAGCCCAGGCTGCAGAATTGATAGCCTTGACTAGAGCATGTGTGCTGTCAAAAGGGAAAAGAGTGAATGTTTACACAGACAGCCAATATGCCTTTGGCGTGGCACACAGTTTTGGTCGTTTATGGAAGGAAAGAGGATTCTTTACTTCCCATGGAACGAGGATTCAGCATGGCCAGTTGGTCACCGATCTTCTTGACTCTCTCACATTACCTACCCAAATTGCCATCATCAAGTGTAGTGCACATAAAAGAGTCACAGATGACATTGGTCGCGGGAATGCTTTCGCAGACGAGGTAGCGAAAAACACAGCTAGGGACATCACAAGTCACATGTATGTTGCAGGCCCTGCAAATCAGATCCCAGAAAGAGGAATGTGTGAGGACACATTTGAGAGCGTAAGAACGATTCAGGAAGAGGCTACAGAGAAAGAATTGAGTAAGTGGAAAGAAAGTACGGGAATGTTGGATTCAAATGGATGTTGGACAGAATTGTCAGAGCATCAACGATGGATGTTGCCAGATGCATATGTATTACCTGTAGTGACTATGGCTCATGGACCAGCTCACATTAGTGCTAAAGGCATATGCAAACTCCTGGCTCCAGTTTGGCAAAATGGAGGAATTCCGAAATGTGCAGACAATGTGGTAAAACATTGCATTATATGCCTAATGCATAACCCAGGGAAGGGTACTCCAACTCCTGCAGGCCATTTCTCTCCCCCTACGTACCCCTTTGAAGTATTACAGATTGATTATATACACATGGACCGATGCAACAATCTCAAGTATGTTCTGGTGGTAGTATGTGCATTCTCTAGATGGATAGAGGCTTACCCCTTAAAAGATAACACAGCTGTATCAACTGCTAAAGTATTACTGAAAGAGTTTTTCCCTAGATTCGGTTTGCCGCGAATTGTCTGGAGTGACAATGGAAGTGAATTTGTAGGCAGAATCATGCAGAAAGTATGTACGGGTCTTGGCATTAGGCAAAAATTCAATGCGGCAAACCATCCACAGTCAGCGGGTTTGGTAGAGTGCTACAATGGCACTCTCAAACTGAAATTGGCAAAGATTCAGGCCAGCACAGGTCTTGCCTGGCCTGACGCTTTACCATTGGCCTTACTATCCACCAGAACTACTGTACACTCTCATATGGGACTTAGTCCATATGAAGTGATATTCGGACGCCCCGCCAATATTTGGGGAGTTCCTCGTCCTAGGAAGTACTCAGACATACCGTACCCTATGCTTATTGATTACCTTCATGACTTGACTGCTAAATTAAGTGTTCTTCGCCAACAGGTTCAAAGTGCTCTGCCAGAGGCCTCAACAGACCCAGGTCACTCTATCAAACTGGGAGACTGGGTCTGCACCAAGAACTTTCAACGAAAGAAAAATCTTGATCCTCTCTGGTCACCTCCTCGCCAGGTTCTGCTGGCTACGCGGACAGCAGTAAGGATAGAAGGCAAGAAAAACTGGGTCCACGCAGTGCATTGCAAAAAGGTACCCTTGCCCTTGCCTTTTGACCAGTGGGTCCGCGGGGGCATAGGTGAGTCTGAAGGAGACAAGACTCCCCGGTTCGTACCATTTAGTAACGCACGGCTGGAAGACACCCAGACTGAGGAAGAAAGTGATGAGACTCTTCGAAGAACCATTCCATTACATCTGCAAGTGAACACTACTAATCCGGAAATAATCTTTCAGGACCAAACGATCCCAACAAAGAAACGATACAACCTGAGGACCAGGCCTGAAGCAAAGACTTGAACATTTGTTACTTTTGCCACCAATGAACTATTTTTCCTTTTTAGATAGTATTTGTGCCATCTGTCCCCGTCGCAGGGTCTCGGTAGGAGTCTTGGACTGAACCTGGTTTATGGTCAAGATCCGCTAGGTTCAGGATTATCAAATAGCCAAGTGATTGAGGAAGATTGCTGCGAGCGACAAATTTTTCTAGCCAGGATGGATGGTACATCACGTCAGGTAGATAGGAGACAGAATATGAAAATCAAATATTGTAAATCGTTACGTAGTCGTTTTGGCGTAACCTTGTGTGTGTTGCTGATTCTATGTGTTTTATTAGCATGTATAGGTTGGATTGTCCATGTGTTGCAACTAAAAACTGTTCCCTTATCTACTTCTGTACCTTCTCGTCCCACTAAATTTCAACACAAGAGAAGTGCCCTTTCCTCACATGAACAAATAAGAAGGATGGAGTATCAAAATAATTAGTTTATCCAGCTGTTACACCAACACCAATTAGTTGTCAACACATCTGACTGTTGGGTGTGTGGAGTCATGCCTCACACTGCCCATAAAGGGATGCCCTATCTAGTATTGCCTTTCTCATATGAAGGTTCAGCATGGGCTTACCTGACCATGTTTTCGGCTGCCTACCACAACAGACTTCGATATCCGATAGGTACATTTGAGAATGGAATGGATTTTAGCCACGGTACTTTGATAAAGGGTATAGTGGCCATGGCTAAAATCCTAGGGAAGAGTAAGATTCCTTTGGATGAAAAGAAAGCCTACGAAGGTTGGAATGTAACTCATTACATTTCCAGTCTTAATAACAAGACCAAACAAGAGAGGTCTTCCCCAGCATGGACTGTACCCTACCAAGGCAACTTTTGCCTCCGAATCAATAGCAAGGAAAATGACACTCAACAAAACTGTTCCCAGATATATGTATTCACGTCTCAAAATAACCCTCCATTGATCCCATCACAAGGAACCTATTTTGTCTGCTATGACAAAGCATATACATGGCTCCCCTCTGACCTTTCGGGAACATGTTACATAGCATTCTTGCTTCCCCCAAAGTATACTGCACCCTCAGACCATCACAGACACAGATATGATAGAGGCGTATTCGATGCCAAAGACACAGCTGGCCAGGAGGGAGGAGATTTCGTCAAAGGATTCATTCCCTTCTGGGGACCAATGATTAACAGCGGAAACATTAGGCGATTAGTTTGCGTGGTTGAGACAACCATCGATGTTACTGCAGGTGCCTTAAGTAACATCACTGCAGAACTCCGAGCGGACCGTCTCATGACGTTACAAAACAGAATTGCGCTAGATGTGATCCTAGCAGACCGAGGAGGAGTCTGTAAATTAATTGGATCAAGCTGCTGTATATACATTCCTGATGACACCCCGACTGTATATCAGGCCATCTCAAAATTACATACCATCTCCACATCGATCCATCAGGACGAAGGAGATTGGTCCCTCATGGGATGGTTAGGGGGATTGTTATCTACCTGGGGATGGAAGATACTAACATTCCTTGGAGCAATTCTGGCCATCATATTCTCTTGTTGCTTGTGCATACACTGTGGTCCTGCTATCTGTGGTCTGTTCGCTACCTTATGTGTATCAAAGCCTGTAACCCAACAAACAGAGAATATTAAGATGATGGTCCAGCAACAGTTAAACGACCTTATGGCAATTGATATCGACTCCGACTCAGACTAACATGAGCCCAGTCATTGTTTTATTGCCTGAGTAATGGCAAAAGGAGGGTCTGAGGTTCTGAAATTTATCGTTTCTCGATCGTACCCAGACTCCATCTTGTGTTTTCTGCCATCTTAGGTTGCCCTCACTCAGGCAGCTGGTAAACGAGATGTTTTTGTCATTTCTGCCCTTGCGTGTCAGGTAGCTTTTCGTCCCGCGTTTATTAACTCGTGTCAGGGCCTGGCCGAATACACTAGTCATGTCTGAGCAGGATAACCCCCGCCCAAACTGTCTGTTAGCACACACCATTCTTTCCTCTCGCTTATCTTATCTACTGCCCTTCGCTACACATCTCATGCATTCTCTGATCTCACGACTGTCCTTCTAGAGCATACAACCATGTTTTCTTTCCTTGTAAACTGTATCATGTGGATTCTCTTTGCAATTTGCTTAAAGGGGCCAGCAACAAACATCACCTGGAACTCGAGTCAGTTTTTAGCTTAAACCATTGTTGGTAACATTTGTCGATGTCTCAAATTCTATATGTGTTTGGGTTACCCATTGTATCCATTGTATTTCACTGTCTAAAAGCTTGTGCGCCACGGAGGTCAGGAGCAGTCTCTTGTGAACCCATCCCTGTGTGACTTCACGGACAACTGTACTAGCTGCAGCTAATAAACTCGATCTTTTACGCCAGACGGAGTGTCCAGTGTCTCTGTATTGCAAGGCAGGAGAACTAGAGGATTTCAGGCGTACTCTGCGCCGCTTGGCCCTTAAAGGTCGAGTTCCTCAGCTGGAACTGCGTCGGTTCATTTAGCCCTCAAGGATTTTCAACCGTTGATTCAGTCCGAATCGATCCTAATACAAACAGACAAAACAACCACCATGTATTACTTGAACAAACATGGTGGAACACGCTCTCGCCCTCTGTCTCTAGAATCCCAGGCGATCTAGCACTGGCTGCTAGCCAGAAACCTATCGATCACAGCAGTGCACCCACTGGGAGAGCAGAACATGCGAGCAGAAAACCTCAGTCGTCACTTCGATGAACAAGAACACTCGGTGCTCAACGACGAGGTGGTGGCAGACATTTTTCATCAATGGGTCATCCCTTCATCGACGTCTTTGCGGACAATCAAAACAAAAAATGCCACACCTTCGCATCCAGGTTTTACCGACCAGGAACGAGGGGAAATGCTCTTTTGATAGACTGGTCAGGGACGTTTGCATACGCCTTTCCGCCCCTCCCTCTCATTCCGAAGGTTGTGGACAAACTTATCCGATCCAGCATGACAATGATCCTCATAGCACCAGACAGGGCTCACCAATGGTGGTATCCAGACCTGTTGCATTTCTCAGTGCACCTGCATCGGAGACTCCCGTACAGGCCGGACCTCCTGACCAAAATAGGAGGGAAGATCCTGTATCCCAGCCTTCTCTCACTCAGCCTGACAGCATGGCTCCTGAAGTCCTGCAGTACGGACATTTGAACCTCCCTCAAGATTGCATGGACATTTTGCGGGAGTAAAAAAGACCATCCACGAGGATCTCATACTCCTTTAAATGGAAAAGGTTTACTTGTGGTGTGTCCGTAATGGGTGGAATCCAATTCACGGGCAAGAAGAGGTAATCTTGCCCTATCTGCTCAACTTGGCCAAATTTGGTTTGAAGTATACATCTATAAAGTGCATTTGGCTGCCATCACGGCATATAGAAAATCGCCTAACCAGCCTTCGTTCTTTCAACTTCAGGTGGTCAAGGATTTCCTACAGGGGTTGAAGAAGGTTTATACTCCTGTCCAACCTCCTTCTCCACCTTGGGAGTTGAATCTAGTCTTGTCCAAACTGATGGGTCCTCCCTTCGAACCCATTCATAAGGTCACATTACAGCACCTTACATGGAAAGCAGCTTTTCTAGTGGCTATTGCATCAGCACGCAGAGTGAGTGAAATCCAAGCACTCTGTTCTAAGGAACCGTATACAGTTTTCCATCATAATAGAGTGGTTATGCGAACTCACCCTTCCTTCCTGCCTAAAGTAGTGTGTGATTTCCATGTAAATCAGACGATTTCTCTTCCCTCTTTCTTTCCCAATCTTGCTACACCAGCAGAAAGGTCTCTTCATTCATTAGACCTCAAGAGGGTTCTCAAATTCTACTTGGAGAGAACAAAGTCCATAAGAAAAGCTGAGCAATTGATTGTGAACTACGGCTCTGTTAGAACAGGCTTTCCAGCTTCTAAAAGATCCATTTCAAGTTGGCCTACCAAATAGCGAACAAGCCTCTGTTAGCCTCCCCCAAAGCTCATTCTACTAGGGACAAGGCTGCTACGGCTGCATTCTTACACAATGTACCGATGGCCGAGATTTGCAAGGCTGCAACTTGGAAATCATGTCCATACATTTACCAGGCATTACTGTCTGGATTCTGACTTCAGAGCGGATATCCAAGTTTGCCAGGCCTCCTTGAGGAATCTGTTCCAATGTTAACTGGTTTTGGAGTCTTTATATGCTTTTCTGTTTACTTTGTATCTTAATTGTACAATGGTTACTTGCCTGCAGGATGAGGGGATGGGCTTGCTATTCTATTCATGTGCTCATGACTATTGATGAGGATCCCCTGGGAGAGAAGGATAAGTTACTTACCTGTAATCCTAGTTCTCTTCCAGGGGTATCCTCATCAAAGTCATAAGCAACCCACCCGCCTCCCCGGGCAAGTGAACAAGATACATATCAATTCTTTGTGCTATAGTCTGTGGATCTCCACAAGGAACAACTGACCTAACTTTCACCCCTGAGGCATGATGGGAAGCTAGGGGTCATGGCTGCCTTAAAGGCACGGTGCCAGTTTATCTGTGTGTTTCTGTGGGTTAGCTTTTCAGCTTTCTACAGTAAGGTTTTTATGCAATGCAGCCTATGTGCTGACAATGTTTTCTCATTCTTCCTTGTAAGATGGTGTTTTTTGCTGTTTTATTAAAGCAGTTTTTCAAATGTGCATTTTCTCCCTGCTTTTATTGGAATGTATTTATATACAGGGGAATTTCTTATAACATTGTTCAGCATTGCTATGGAAGGCTGCATTGTGTTTTATATATATGTAGATATATATATACAGAGCTACATATATGTTTCCACATATATGTTGTATGTTTCCGGGGGCCCGCACATAGGCGGGAATCTTCATGTGCTTATGACTTTGATGAGGATACCCCTGGAAGAGAACTAGGATTATAGGTAAGTAACTTATCCTTATACCCCCTTTCCCAAGTTCCCCATAAGGAGTTTGGCCGCTAACGGGCTGAATTCAAGGATGGTCATGTGATCAGGGACATGGAAGGTCAGGGCGTGCCGCAACTGGAGGTAGCGATAGAATTGGGTGGAGTGCAAGGAACATGCCTGCTGGAGGTCTCAGAAGGAGGACAGGTGTTCTCCCCTCCAGATATCTCCCGAACAAGTTATACCAATTAAATTCCATTTCTAGAACCCTGGCAGCGACGCAACCTCCCACAACCAAGTGCCATGCCACAACGGTGTCTGCCATGAGACTTTGGTGTCCCAGTGAGTGTGGCGCAGCTCGGAGCGCCATGCCAGGAGGACAGTGCGAGTAACTGCTGATAGGGTGCGTGGAATTGGGGCCCAGTTCAGCATGGCCTGGACTCAAGAGAATCCAAGGCTCCCTAGTTCCAGCCGAAAGGTTGGATCCGACCATCCGCCATTAAACCAATTGTGGATCATTGAAAGACGAGTGGCTAAATAGTACAAGAATATGTTTGTCATCCCCATACCCCCATCGTATGTGGGTCGCTGACATGTTGTGAGAGCCAGGCGCGATCTCACCCCGCTCCAGAGGAAGGTCGTGATTACCCCTGCTAGGTCACGGAACCAGCTGCAAGGGAGATGGAGCAGAAGATTTTGAATGGTATATAAAAGACGGGGGAGAACCATCATCTTAAAAAGCGCGACTCTGCCCAGGGGAGTTAGCGGAAGAGTCTGCCATCGGTGGAGGTCATCTTTGACGCGTTTGAGGAGTGGGGTGAGGTTAAGGGACCAGGTCAATTCGGGAAGAAGTGCCACCCAGATACTGAGATATTTGAATGAGAGCCCACGCAAGGGAATAGTTGTTTGCCAATCCACACACTCCCTAGAGATATGGAGAGGCACCACCGTGGATTTGGCCGGATTGAGGTAGTGCCGATGCTTTCTTGAACAAGTGTAGGATGTGGAGAGATCGTGGTCCAGACAGGGCCGGGTCCGCCAGATAGTGGAGCATATAAGGCGATCCTGTCCTCGTGAGACCCCTGCCAATGCCAGCCCTGGATCTGGTCATCACTGTAGATGTGACACGCCAAGGGTTCAACTGCGAGGGCGAATAAGAGAGGAGAAAGCGGGCATCCTTGGCGGGTCCCCATCGCAATCGGAAAGGTGTCCGACAGTGTGCCATTTATGAAGACTCTGGCTGATGGAGTGGAGTAAAGGACCCTAACCATTCTTTGGTAGGAGGGCCCGAATCCTGCCCTGTCCAACGCCTTTCCAATGTAGCGCCAGTTAACCATATCAAAGGCCTTTTCAAAATCGAGTAGCACTCAAGCTAAGTATGGTGTCAGGCGACTACGGTGGGCGAGGGCTACCTGTAGAAATCTGAGACAGTGCCTCGTCCTGCGGTATGGCATGAAGCCACATTGGTCGGGGCGGATGAGGGTGTGGAGCCCTCGCCTCATGTGGGCGGCAAGAATGGTTGCATAGATTTTGACTTCTGTATCGATAAGGGAATTTGGATGGTATTGGGCACAAGAGGGCGGTGGAGGATGTACCTTGGGTATGGCCACAATGGTGGCAATGTCTGTGCCAGCTGGGAAGGCACCCCTCTCAATGGTTTCTTTAAAGAGGGCATGGAGTCTCAGGATCAGGGTCTCCCGGAATGCTGCATAGTACTCCGCGGGAAACCCATCTGGACCGGGAGTCTTATGGGTGGCAAGGGAGGAAATAGCGTTTCGATTTCCTCGGACGTAATGGGTTCCTCCAGGATTGTGCTCTCCATCGGGGAGAGCCGCGAAAGGGGGGTAGCCTACAAAAAAGAGGAACTGTTCTGTAATTGATGCAAGGGATCTGCTGAGTACAGCTCCTTGTAATAGGCCACGAAGGCCTGTGCTATTGCCACTGGGGTACGAATGATTTGTTTCTGCGCATCGCAGATTTCAGGGACAATCCGGTTGGCCATGGGGTGAGTGGCGAGCCAATGAAGCAATTTAGCGTTCTTGTCTCCACATCCATAGACCCTGGACCTGAAGACCTCCAAACCAGTGTGCCGATTCAAGGGAGATATTTTTTATCTCCTCGCGTACAAGTTGCTGACGGCGTTCCGTTTCCCCCTCCCCCGCAACCAATGAGCGCTCCAGGTGGAGGGCTAGGGTTTCAAGCTGGGAGAGTCGGTGGTCTTGGACCTGTCATTTGTGCTTGAGGAACCCTTTCGCGTATCCCTGAATTGTGGCTTTACCCGCTTCCCACAGTGTGCCCCGTAATTGCACCGTGCACTCATTCTTACAAAAAAAGGTTTTTAGTTCTTCTCCCACTTTCTCTTTATATTCTGAGTCTTGAAGACACTATTCGTTTAGTTGCCACATGGGTCGTAGCGCCCCGGTGGGATCCCCCACCCGCAGAAGGAGCGGGGAGTGGTCAGACACTCTGCGTGCCAGTATTTGAATGTCAGAGACAGCTCGACAGTCCAGGGCAGGCATGAAGATGAGGTCTATGCAAGAGTGGGTGTGGTGTGCAAACAATGTGTGTGTGTATTGTAGCGTCTGCAGGTGCCAGGTGCGCCAGATGTCACAGAGGCCCAGTGCGGAGGCCCAGTCTTTGAGGCGTTTGCTCCCTCCTCTCTCTCCTATGGGAGGATGAGGCACCCGTGGCATCGATTATGGGTTCAGGGACAGCGTTAAAATCTCCCTCAACTATGGTCAGGCCCTGAGGAAGGGTTGACAGTTTCCCCATCGGAGCTCAAAGGGTGGGTTCCAAGGTCACGGGGGGTGCATACAGTGACATGAGATTACCAGTGGGGTTCCCAAGAGTACTTGTAAGAGTAGTGAATCAGTGGGTCAGTGAGCACTTGGGTCGGTGAGAAGGGGAGGGAGCGTCGCAGGACTGCCGTCCCGCATGCACATCTTGAGAACACAGAGTGCCATACTCTGTTGAATCCCTGGCGTGCTAAGCAGAGGCAGTGGTTACCCATCAGATGTGTTTCTTGTAATAGTAGAACATCTAGATTGACCCTTTCGGTGTATCTTAAAACCTCAGTACGTTTAATTTTATCTAGAAGGCCATTGACGTTCCATGAAAGGACCGTCAGGGGTTCACCCCCAGCATAGAGATTGAGCATTATGGCAATGTGGTGCAGTAGCAACTCAGTAGGTGAAGTCACTAAGGTATATTAACTCCCTAGACTTTGGTGGAGGCTGTGCGCATTCGGGGAAATCACAAGAGCCGTCCCAGAGAAATTCCTGGGTGTAGTGCATAGTGCTGTAGTAACATAGACTAACGCAACTAAGTGCAGGGAAAACAGTCCCAGTCAAAAATCCCAACCAACCCCTCACCCCATACTTCTCAAAATGAAGCATCTGTCGTCCCGTTAACAAAGCCTGAAATGTGAACAGTGGGGCGTGCTTTAGGGATATATAGTGGGCCCCTCAATGTTCAAGGATACCAGTTCCTCTAGCTGTAGTTTTTGTCATAGCGGCGCTTAAGGTCAAATGCGGGGGCTGCGTGATAAGTCGGTGTCTTCAGAGCACGGTCCTGGGGAGCTACTGGGACCCATTGTAGTTGTTAGGTGCGGACCATTGGAATTGTCCGAAAGCCCAGGTGATCTATTTCTCTGCAGGGGGGAGCCAGACGGCGAGGTGAATGATGCTCTGTGGGTGTTAGGCCGCCCCCGGGACCCAGCGCACCTCTCACAGAGGCCCCAGATGCAGTCTCACGCAGTCCCGGCTGGGGGTCAGTCATGGAGATGTTTTTCATTGGACGGAGTGAACAGTCCTCTGTTGCCCAAGTCCACGCCGCCTCCGGCGTATCGAAGAAAAAGGATTCGCCCTGGAGCATCACCTTAAGGCTGGCGTGAAAAAGGAGCCGGTAAAGCAGATTGAGAGCTCATAGCTTCTGTTTCACGTGGAAATAGGAGCGTCTGTGGACCTGCACCTCCTTGGTATAATCAGGAAAAAGCATACGTTTGACCCCCTTGTGGAGCAATTCAGTTCTCGAGTGGGCTTCTTGGGGAATGATGTCTCGGTCCCTGAAGTTGAGGATTTTCATGATTATTGGATGGTGCTGCCCCCGGCGTTGGTTTTGGGGCCAGTGCGCGGTGTGCCCGGTCCACAACAAACCACGGGGCGAGGGCATCAGCTGGCATCCAGGACCTGATCCATTCCTCAATGAAGGTGGTGACCTGAGTGGGCTCCGTGCCCTCAGGAAGGCCAACCAGGCGGAGGTTATTCCGGCGGGATCGGTTTTTGGCATCCTTGGCCTGTCTGTGGAGATCTGATGTATGGGTCAGAAGTTGCTTTACTTGCGTTTTCAGAGTGGAGATGTCATCTTCTACCTCTGAGAGACGGGACTCCGCTGCCTTCACACGGGCAGTCGTGTTACGGAGATCTTGACGGATGAGAGCCGGGTCCACCCGGTCTTCCCCTATCTTAGTTTCCATTGATCCTTGGCAAGTCTTGATGGCGTTCAGTATGGTCGTCAGGTCTCCTTCGGGGTGGCTGGTCGCAAGTGCGGATTCGCTTAGGGCGGCGGCATTGACTGCGTATTGGTCCATTTTGATCTGGGTTAGTTGGGTCTTCGTCCCCTTGTCCTTTTCCATGGTGGAACGCACTCTGCTGTAGGGTCACCGGGGATGTGTTTGGTCTAGCGTGGGCCGCCAGAGAGAGAAGAGAACGCAAGGAAGGACAGAGGACAGATGTCCTACCCTCCGGCTGGTTGCATGCAGGACTATGCACTTTTATAGGCTGCGGTGTCCAAGTGACCACTTCCACTGTGAGTCAATCTGCGGATCCCCGGCTCACCCCAAGCCGTCTGGTGCGGTTGGTCCTTTCTCCTGGTTGGGCTCCCGGGAAACCCGTCCAATCCTTATTGGTGTTTGTCAAGTGGCAGACGGAGTATCGGGCCCCCAGGATGACTGTGGCTGGCTGAGTGGGAACTTCGTAGGGCCGGAAGCAGAGGCACAACACCGGTCCCCAGGGCTACACAGAGAATCCACGCATCTCCAAGAGCAGGCCTCCGGGCCCCTCCACTCGGTACCGGGTCTCCTTAGGTGTCCCGCCGGCCACTGGTCAATTGCATGGCAGGCTACCTAAAGGTGGTCAATGGCTATGTCCTTGGCTGGCCACCATTCTAATTCCGGCGTGAGGCCCCCTCAGCCGCCCCCGGGACTACCCCGCCCCGAGCCAGTGATGGGGGTTGCGCCCTCTCACGTTGGGGCTACCGCATGCAGAACTGGAGATAGGCCCGGGATCTCCTCATGGTCCTCTCGGGGGGGGGAGGAAGGAAGATCCTGCCAATTGCGGGCCGAGTACAGAAAGGAGTGGCTGCAGCTTGCCTGGAGGGCCTCGGTCAGTTCAATAGTGAGTGCTGCAGCTCCTGGCCACAACCTCGCAGGCCTCTCGCTGAGTGCTCAGGGAGTGCTCGCTCGTGGCCTCCACCCCACAGTATGCCCCGTGGTGGTGTCCCGCCGTTCGCAGGCTGATTGTGGTATCCCTGCTAATAGGGCGCCATCCCGGAGGTTTCTTCACCGCTCTTTGGGCTTATACTAGGGGTGCACTCACCCATGGTACAACTGCCGCCTCAGGTGATAGAGGCAGACCCAGGGATGTCTCGTATATGGGGGAGAAGGAGGGGAAAAGGAGGGCTCCTGCCGATTGCAGCCCGAATGCCCAGGAGTCTGGCTGTGTTCATCACAGGGTGGCCCCAGTCGGCCCGGGAAGCAGTGCCGTGGCCCCCCACCACAACCAGTGCCCCCCCTCACCTCATCTGTGACCGACAGACACCCCCCTCCCCCAGGATCACTTCGCCGCCTGCAGGGGTGAGGAGGGCCGGTACAGTCCTCCCGCTGATAGCGGTCCGAGCCCAGCTCAGCTCCCCGCAGCAGGTCAGAAAGGGACGCTCATCAGCTGAAGCTCCAGTGCTCCCAGAGACAGCGTGGCGGCCTCTTCACCACAGCCCGCACCTCCTCCTGGTTTTGCGCACCAGCAATTGGCAGCGCGCTTCCTCCAGGGTCACCTCGTTAGTCGCAGGGGGGAGGAGGGCCGACACAATGTTCCTGCCGATCGCGGGCCGGGCCCAGTTCAGTCCCTCGTTGCAGGATTAGGAAGGTGGTTCACTGCCTGCAGCCCAATTGCCTTTGAGGACGGCGTTGGGCTCCTCCGCCACGGCCCGCTCCGCCGCTCTGGGACGTGTCTCCTAGGTCAGCGGCACACTCAGCAGGATCCTCCCAGTGCCACCCCTCCACCAGCATGTGGTGTTCAAGGTATGTGCAATGCCTAGGCCTGGCAAAGCGGGTTTCAGGAATTAGTATAAGTGCATCTCGGCAGGCCCTTTGGACGCGGGCTGCCTAGGTGCCATTTCCACCAGATCTCACTGAGCTGAAAGGATCTTCGGCGGCTCCTCACCGTTCGATCCGGCTTTTATACACTTAGATAATGCCGCCGGTTGTGTGGACACCTTGCTGATAGTGGTGCACTTGCAAAGTGGTAGCTAGGAGAGGAGGAGAATGGCATCGGATTGTTGAGGGGCCCGGAGCACTCTCAGAGTGCGACCACCATCTTGGCTTACCAAGCCACACCCCCTAGTTGCTCAGTTTAAACATTGGTCTGGGGATGAATGCCGTAAGACAAGGCCACATTGATTTGACGAGACTTACAAATGGATCTCCAAAAACAGGCGATATACCGGGGCCCTTAATCTGAAACAGTGCTCTGGGCAGGCTATGTATATGAAAACATTTTTGCAAAACAATTTTTCGGAAGGTCTTGGCAGAGGGCGATTTCTTAAGGGTTGTCTAATGTGAGCAGTTTTGAAAAAGGAATCAATGGTGACCATAATTACCCTGTTTCCTTCCAATGGAAGCACAGTAGAGAATCAGTAGAGATAGTATGGCATGTTTCTGGTGGTATTGGCAAAGGTTGGAAGAGCCCTGAGTGTTGAGAGTGAGAAACCTTACCCTGGGCGCAGATAGGACAAGAGCTAATGTAAAGTTCTGTGTCATCTTGAATGGATAGCCACCAAAAGGAATGAAGTATGAGTTCCAAGGTAGATTTAACTCCCCTGTGACCAGCAACTAGAGAATCATGGCACATTATCAAAAGCTTCAACTCTTAATTAGTAAGACTTTCTCCTTAAATATATAGGGGATATTCACAAGGATCTATTGCCGAGTTAACGGCACTTTATGGCAGCCAAAGTTGCGATAAAGTTATCGCCCTAATCACAAGCTGGTGTTAACATCCCACAGCACCAGTTTACCCGCGATAGCAGCCGCAAAAAACATCGCCACAGATGACCCTCGCAACTATCGCTAATGAGATGCAGAGTAGGCATTCCCATGCCAAAAGCCGCGACAACACCACTCCACAACATTCACAACGACCAGCCAGAACTGCGATAAGAACACAAAACTGGCGATAAGGCGTGTTAGCAGCAGGAAAATAACACCTGCTCTGACCTGGTGCAAAGTCGGACCACAGCCTGCACCACAAAAGGGAGCACAGTTCAGAGCCACACCTGATGCACCCGGGCAACTGAACATGCAGCCCGGAGGGCCGAAAGGGCAACAACACCTGTTGCCACCACCCCCAGGACCCCTCCTCCCCAGTACCACCCCGACCAAAGACATGCCACATCAGCTACACCTAAACATGTACAAAATAATCTGCTTGATTTTTTTGATTTTTAAAGTTGTTTTTATTAATTTTCAAAGAACAGCAACATGTGCAGCATCATTACCAAAACATCTTATCCGACATATTATAATTCACGCTGCCCCCCTAAAACTCTCCACCCCCTCCCCCTTTCCTAACCACCGGTGCGCCTTGAGGTATATACAGTATAATCAATTACATATTTCCAGGATCAGTACAATAACTTCATTTAGCTGGAACAGTACAATACTGGGGGCATTGAGATCATACACAATAACATCTGCTATTTGCCTATAGATAGTTGGTCAATCAACTCAAGTGTGGCAGCTGGGGCCCCCGTCCCTCTTCGAGTGAGCCCTCCTCTGAGTCTGTGTCCGGGGTCTGAAGTGCTGCAACTAAGGCCTACCATGCCCTCGCTGTCTCATACGCTTTGTCGTTATTCATGCGTGAGGCTTGCTGCAATCTAAGTATACCCTCACTCCGCTCCCATTTAAGCAATTCTGCCCGCCATCTCCCCACCCTAGGCCCCTGTCGCGACCTCCAATGCGTAGTAAGCTCCCGTTTAGCCAATACAAGCCCCAAGTCTAGGAATTTGCTAGTCACTTTCGTCTTGGCAGTATGCGGGAACCAATGCAGTAGGCAAGTACCCGGCTCTAATTCTAATGTCCTATCAGTAATATTATTCAAAAGGTCCAACACCTCCTCCCAATAGGTTCCCAAGTCCGTGCACCCCCACATCATATGCAGGAAGTCCGCTCCCTCTAGAGCAGAGCGCGGGCACTGAGCCGCCGCCGCCTCGAAATACTGATTAAGCTTCGCAGGTGTTAGATACGCTCTATGCAGAACATAAAACTATCAATTGAAACCGAGCATTTCTCCTTTTCTTCCATGCCCTCCTCATCAGTTGAGCCCATGTCTTCACAGGGATTTCCCTGCCAAGATCCGCTTCCCAATTCCCTTGCAATGCTCGCAATGGGTCTAAATTCTCCGTCAGCATTCGCCGGTACAGGCACGTTATGGCCTTAAATGTCCTCGCAGCCATTACTACATATTGGCATGCCATTGAGGTTCGTGGTTCCGACAAACCCATCTTCCAATAGCGTTGGACTGCGGCAATAAGCGCTGAATGCAGCAAATAATCCCCTCGTGGGAGGTCATACCTATGCCGCAAGTCCTGGAAAGACAATAAGGTCTCGTTCTCATAGAGGTCCCCCAACACCTGTATCCCCAGATCCTCCCAATTTGCCAGCGCTGTCCAGTCCCCTCCATGTGGGAATGCCGTACACATACCCAGCGGTATCTCCGGGGCATACGGGCGTGCAAATCCGGCTCTACGCTGGCTCCGGTTCCAGCACAGCCTCATCGTTCGCTCCTCAGTCGTGAGCGGCTCGAGCCGCATCTTCTGTTGTAGTACTATGAAGGATAAGATATAACGCGGGACCCAACGTCCCTCCAGGCGATCCGGACCCCGGAACTCCCTCGCCACAGCTTATGTGAGCCACTGCAGCTGGGCTGCCAAATATTACCACTCAAAATCTGGGACTGCCATGCCCCCGTACGCTCTTGGCCTTATCATTGTGGCTATTGCAACTCTCCTCCTGCATGTCCCCCAAAGAAACCCGCTAGTCATAGAGCGGAGCTGGCGAAACACAGAGCTTGGGACCCAAATCGGCAAGGTCCGAAAGTAATATAGTAAACACGGTAACGCTACCATCTTCAGGAGCACTACCCGCCCCGCTACCGATATTGGCAGCGTACTCCAGAATGCCATATTGCCCCTAAGGCCACGTATGGCCCGGCCTTAATTGCCTTCCAGTAAATCGTCAGGGGCGTGGTAAATATTAGTACTTAGATAAGACAGACATCTAGGCTCCCAACGAACCTCCAGCAGCTGGGGAGGATCCTTCGTAGTCGGCGCCACTGGAAATAAGCAAGTCTTTGCCCAGTTCACCCTCAACCCCTAATAATGTCCAAACACGCGGAGCAAGTGTCTTGCGCCATCTAAGTCCGCCGACGTGTTCCCTAGAAACATCAGTAAGTCATCCGCGTATAGGGAGATAAACTGTATGTCTCCCCGCAGATACAAACCAGCATAATAATGGGAGGCCAGAGGCTCAATGGCCAGGGCAAACAATAATGGATAGAGCAGACATCCCTGTCGCGTGCCCCGTCCAATCGGGCAAGCCGAAGAGATCGTCGCACCTGTTCGTACTCGCGCCGTCGCTGACCTATATAGAAGCTCCGTCCACCCTACAAAGGATTTCCCAAGACCAAATGCATGGAGGACTCAGGACAAGTACGGCCACTCTAAGCTGTCAAACGCCTTCTCAATATCTACCGAGAGAATCGCCGCATCTGGTGTATCAGTGTGGTACTCTCCCAGAATTTGCAAAAGTCGCCGCACGTTGGTTGCAGTGGTTCTCTTCGGGATAAAGCCCGCTTGGTCACCGTGGACCAAGTGTGTCATATAGGGAAGAAGCCGGGACGCAAGAATCCTACTTAAAATCTTATAGTCTGTCGTCAACATTGACAGCGGACGATATGCCGACATAGACAGTGAATCTCTCCCCGGTTTTAACAGCGGAATGATAATAGCCTCTCGGGCAGAGTCCGGCAACCTCCCCAGTTCCTTGGCTTCGCGGTATACCGCCTGGAGCTTAGGGGCCACCGCATCAACATATGCCAAATAAAATTCTATTGGCAATCCATCTAACCCCGGAGTTTTTTTGCGCGCCATATGCTTTATTGCACTGCGTATTTCTCCCTCCGTATTCTCCTGCCCCAACAGCTCCCCCTGGTCCTCCTCAAGACGTGGCAGTCGTACTTCAGTTAAAAACTCATTCAACCCATCAGTCGTGCCCTGTAGCTTACTTTCATATAGTTCCGCATAATATGCTAGGAACATCTCATTAATCCCTCGCTGGGTATACTCCGGCATCTCCGTCAAGGTAGTCAAAGCTAGAATAGGCGTACCCTGCGGAGCCGGACTCGCCAGCCATGCCAGAAGAGAGCCCACATTATCTCTCTCCGCGTGCGCTTGTACTAAGTATTCCTTATGATCAAAGCAGCGTAATCGTTCCACTTAAGTCGCCACCACCTCCCTTGCTGCCATAACCTCATCTTGCAGTCCAGGGTTCCCCAGGCAAGCCTTCTCTGCCCGTCGCAACCGTTGCTCCCCCTTTTCTATATCTTGCAACAGCGTTTTCCGCATACCTGTCATTTTAGCGATGCATAAGCCCCGTATCACCACTTTAAATCTTTAAATGCGTCCCATTCCAGTCCCAGGGTCGATGCTGTCCCCCCGCTCTCAAGAAAATAATGCTCTATTCCCTCTCGGACCTCAGCTCGAAACACTAAGTCTTCCAAGGCTTCCGGATGTAACCGCCAGGCGAGGACAGCAGGCCGCTCATGGGACCATCACAACGTCAATAGCAGCGGGTTATGGTCCGATATTGTCTTTGCCAAGTACTTACTACAGCGCACTAACGCATGAACATCCGGAGAGCACAGCACCGCATCCAGCCGCACATGTAGATCATGTAGGGAAGAATAATAAGAGTAATCGCGCTCTCCTATGTGTTGGGCTCGCCATGTGTCTATTAATCCCCACTCGGCCTGCCAGTCCTTCCTAAGTTCCGAAAGCTTGTGGGCAGGCGCCTGAGGCAATGGTGGGTGTGACCTATCCAGGACAGAGTTAAAATCACCCCCTAATAACACTGATCCTGTCAAAAAAGGTGCCAGTTTCCCTGTTAATGTAGCAAAAAAGGATTTCTGTTCCGCATTGGGGGCATACACACTGCACAGTGTCACATCCCTCCCATCCAGTCTACCCATGACAGCCACATATCTCCCTTCTGGGTCCACTAGATGCTGGGTCGGTTGGAAAGGAACCCCCGCCCTCACCCAAATGAGGGCACCCCTGGCAAAGGCAGAGTACGTTGTATAAAAAAGCTGCCCTCTCCAACGGCGCTGTAATGCCGGGCCTTCGCCTCGGTCTATATGGGTGAGAAAAGCTATCTGCACCCCTCTACGTACCAGGTAAGCATGAATCTTTTGGCACCTCACCATCATATGCATCCCCCGTACATTCCACGGAATACATTTCAGCTCAGGTACTGACCCCATTATGCAACTTGTTCTCGCATCGTAACTGCCCTCCCCATACTGGCGCACCGGTGATATGAACTTCCTCAAAAATAACCCCAACAACCCCCCCCAACACCCCTCCCCAGAACAGGCTCCAAACAGCTAGTACCCATCCAAACAGTCCACTTAAAGTCCCTCTGGTAACTACCAGAAAGTCGCTCTAAGAGCGAAACGAAGGGGGGAAGTCCAATGCCAAGAAGACCTGGTCCGCTGCCTCATCGTACCCCATCACCGATCCCCATTATAAAGGAATCTCCTCACCCCAGAGAGGGCCCCCCTGACAAGCGAGTACCCTCAGACCCTGAGTAATCCGTCAAGCCCAGCAACTCAGTTAGCGCTCCACCATGCCTCCCCATAAGGAAAACACCACCAGGATCACCCGGCCCCTCTTACCAGTTATGCCACCAGATCAAGCGTCCACAATCTCATCCGCCATCCCCGGAGTGATGTGCGGCATCTGGTGCCTCCAGGCGATCAAACTGCAGGTCCAACAAGGCGTTAGTCCCTGAAGGCCACCGCACTCCCAGAAGCGCTGTCCGTGCTCCTAGCTCCCTCAGGGTCCTCTATGAGGAAGATTGTGATCTAGCTAAACAATCAGCTCCTTAGCTCAAATACACCAAGCTCTTGAACTCCCCCATAGTCCAGTTCGCAGTGATCAAGCCCCGGACAGGCCAATGGAGCACTCCCTGTTATCAGCTGCGAAAGTTAGCACACACGCAACCGGCTCCAGCCCCCAACAGACAGCAGACACAGCGAGCTCGAGCCCAGATCACATCAATGTTCCCACCTCGCTCTGCAGGTCACTCAGCTGCCTACATCCACAGGTCCAGAGCCTCCACATCTGCCGGCAGACAGCCACGCCATCCACAGTATGCCCCACCAATGCGAACAGGTATCCTCGGGGTTCAGAACAGCCCCTACCGCCACAGATCTTCTCAATACGGATTCTTGATTTTGCCCCACTGCAGGGCGGCAGCAACACCTCTGCTGGTGCACCCGGCTCCCTCATTCCCACCGCCAAGGCGTCAAGGTGCCTTACCGGGTCTCCCCACCGTCTCTTGGGCGCAACACAGTACGCAGTCACTCTGTAGGCAGTGTTCAGTCATTAATTGGCAGCTCCTCCAGCCCCCGCTGCCAATGGGGAGTCGACCCCACCTCCGGCGGCAATACAGCAGCTACGCGGCTCTATGTAGATCGGCCACCTCCGTTGATAGGCTTTGCGGCCAAGCCTCCCCACAGGCGTCCAGAGATCACTGCAGACAGACACAACAACACCCTTCTCTTTATGACTGGATGACTGGATATCGCTCAGGTGCTACCCCCTAGAGCGGTGTCCGATGGTAATGCTGCATGGCTGCAGGCACTGCCCCCTCCGGTTACAGAGCTATGCGGCATGCGCTTACAGCGACAGCAGACTCAACCACATTTCCAGCAATTCTTCAACTTAAGACAAGTGTCCTTGTGCTCCATTAAATTGAAGTCATTTTTCATGACACGCAATCCACTTATTTACTGGCACAAGAAGGTTTCTCAGCTCGAGCCACCCAGCAAACAATCTGGCCCTTGGGTCTTTCACTTTTGCAGCAAAATGCTTCTCCCAAGTGTAGAACTTAATCACCTGGATTCCGGTGAACATCACAATAGAGAGCACGTAGAGGACCTCTTTCTTCAGGCATTCTCTTCTGAAGCAGACCAGTGCTATAAGTAACATTACCCAAGTCACTCAGTAACAGGTAGTCTGTTTGCTACTGGAGGAGCAGACATGGAGTGTGAGCCTCTCCTTGGAATGTTTCAGCCAAACAACAGTATCCAAGCGCCCCCTTCTGCCTGTGTCCTGTCTAGGGATCAAGCCTTAGGAAAAACTTATCTTGAGAACATAGGTAAAAGAATTTCAAAAAGCTACTTGAATGGTGTCCAAAAGGAGACTATGCACAGATTCTGCAAAAGCCGGAGATGAAAGCCTGCAAAACAGAGCGCCGTCACGATGGCCAGGACTGCAACCGTGGCTGTCCCTCAATGCCGCCAGTCACCAGTGGTATGATCCTTCTCTTTTTAATTATTATTTCTGTTTGCCGTTGTCCTGTTGCGTGTGCCCCCCGCTATTACCTCGGATTGGCGTGCCGCTGGGTCCAGCAGCCCCTCTCAATCCAGCGTTAGGAGCGCACGGCCGGTTCCGGGTCCCTCTCACCCCCGCCGCCGGGTGCCTCAAAGAGCTTCGGTGGGCCGCGCTCGAACACTCCGCCACAGTTTTCAGTACCAGAGGTGGGTAAACGCTGGACCGCACCGCAAGAATCCGGACCGTAGCCGTCGTTAATTGCCCCTTTCGAAGCTACGCAGTAGGTTGGCTGCCATTTTGCCAGCACTCCAAGCCAGCGTCTTCCATTGCAGAGTACGCTTATCTCGGCAAAGGGCAACAGGATCTCCGAGAACACTCAACGCAGGTCCCCACCGCCAGTGGGGGCCCTCCCTCCAGGGTCACCGGTGCAACAAACCGGCGTTTGTTCAGGATAAGCAGTAGGGTCGGCGAGGAACTCTCAGCTCATGCGACCGTCCTCATCTGCGTCCAAGCCACGCCCCCACAAAATAATCCGCTTGATGTCGCACAATCACAACTGGTGACATGCATGTGTCATCAAAAAAATTAGCATTACATATTCACCTTCGAAGCAACAAATTAAACTTTATTAAAATGAACACTGAAATGAAATGAAGACACATGGCGGCTCCCCTCGGGACAATCCATAGGTTACAGCCTGCAAGACAAAATCATGATGAGAAGGTGTGTCCTGCGCACATCAAAGGGCAGAGAGGGAGCGAAGGAGAGGGAGAGGAAGAGAGGGAGAGAGAGATAAGAAGAGGGGGGAGAGAGAGAGAGAAGAAGAGAGGGGGGAGAGAGAGAGATAAGAAGAGAGGGAGAGAGAGAGCGAGAAGAAGAGAGGGAGAGATAGAGAGACGAAGAGAGGGGGAGAGAGAGAGAAGAAGAGAGGGAGAGAGAGAGTGCTGCCCCTGCGCACCCAGGCCACACTGCTTACCTGCTGCCACCGGTGTGTCTCCAACCACTTGCCAGTATGTATAGCAGTTCACCCGGTCAAACATCTGAGACAGACCCGTCATCTGAAACAGAGTCCAGATACATGATTGGCACAGTACACACAATTGCACAAGACAACATGGCCTGCCTGCCCATGCACACCCAGACAGAGGCACCCCATCCCCTCCCGCCGCCCATCGGAGCATGCCCGACCATGCACACCCAGGCCTCACTGCTCACCTTCCGCCACCGGCGTGCAGACAGGAGGTCCCACCACTTGCCGCAGCAAGCCACAAACCGGGGCCCACGGACATGGCACCCTCCACACCATGCAGCCCTGTTCCGCAGGCCACCAGGTCTCACGTTTGGTGCTGGGTCTTGATTACTTCATGGCAGAGGACATACCAGTGCACCCGGCCTCATCGCAGGCTGCACACCCGCTCAGCCCAATAGGTGCCACTAACTCTGAGATCCCGGAAGCAATGCCACGTGGCAGTAGGCCCGCGCTGCCTGCTGGCTCTGGCCTACACAGCAGTCCAGCAGGGCACACAAAACCTGAGCTGTCCTGACCGCCGGGACAGGGCATCATCGCAGGCTGCACACCTGCTCAGCAGCTTAAGGTGCCCCTACCTCGGTGCACCCAAAGTCACCGTCCTGTGGCGGGGTGCCTCTGCCCGGCCGCAATGCTTCGGGTGCCACTAACCCTGTGCAACCCCAGTCAGCGCTATGTGGTGGTAGGCCCGTGATGGCTGCAAGGCCTCGGGTGCCACTAACCCTGTGCGCAACAACTCACGGGCCCTTCATGATTGAGAACCGTGGAGCGTCCGTCATCCAGTCACCATCGGCAGGGGGGGAATGTGACTTCGTCGGTCCCTTTTGTTGGCAGAGTCACATGGCCTGTGACGCCTGTGCCGGATGGGTGTGGTGTGCGTGCAAACCTGCCCTCAGGGAGTGGCTGTGACATGCTGACAACTAGACCAGTGACCTGCACACCACCAGCAAGTACGCCGGCGACAGGTAGCAATTAGGGCCCCCCTCGGAGCGTAAGCAGAGTGGTCTGGCCTGCCATACGCCGGACCAGCGCAGGGTGTGCAACAATGACTCGTGGGCTCTGGCCGTGGCTCAGTCCATGTCTGGACAAGGAAGCGACTGATGCATGTGTCCCTGTTGTAGTGTCCAAGGCAACCGGTACACAATATGCAATGTAGCACCCTCTGACTGGCATCCCACAGGATGAGCATCATTGACGCAAGGGAAATCACTGTCCCTACATTCATCCACACATTCAAACATGAATGATGAAAGACATAATACAGCAGTGCCTCACTAGATGTTTATTGCACATCCAGTGCAGGGCAATGCCGAGCACACTACACAATATGGGCCCTTGGAGGGCCAGCCAGAGTCCATCCAGGGATGACAAGTACTGTGGAAGAGGAAGGGTATAGACCGCAGTCTGGTCGCCGTGTCATTGGTCATCAAACAGGATATGGCAGTCCATGTCGCTGTCCAAGGTGAGTGCATCGGAGTGTATCGGGGGTCAGTGGAAGGTCACGGGGCCATGTGCGGCACCAAGCAGAAACAGGCCAGGTGGTGGAAATGAATGCTAGTGCCGCCTGATCACAAACCCATCCACGTCCTCATCCCCGGATGTGTGCTCTGCCCCACCTGTGGGTGTTGCAGTACCGGCTGAGGCACTGTGTGCCACTGACACATCAGGTGCCAGAGTGGATATGTCTGCCGCACTGTGAGGCAATGGCACACAAGGGGGCGGTGATGTGGATGGTGTGGGGCCAGCAGCATTCATCATCGCCACGCCTTGTGTAAGCAATGCCATGACGAGGATCTGCAGGGCATGGTAGATCCCAGCTACATTTCGCTGGTGTGCAGCGGTGGCTGCCATCCTTTCCGCCTCCAACGGCACCATGTCCTCCATGAACCTCCGCATGTGTGCCAGCTCACGACTCGTATCGCTGGAGCCCCTCTGAGCGGACAGGTGTTCTTCTGTCCATGTCATGACTCCAGGTATGTCAGTCAGGGCTCGTTGGAGACCATGGAGCGGGCCTAGACACCCATGGATGGCGTCCAGTTTGGTAACCATGAGGTTGAAGCCCACCCTCACCTTCTCAGCCGTCACCCTCTGGCCGTGTGTTGTTCCTGGGGGTTTTGGGAGACTGTCGGCCATGGGTGCCTCCTGCTGGGTGGTTTGGGTGGTGGGCGGGGTCTCCTCGATGCAGCTGGGCAGCCCTGATCCTGGAGGTGAGTCGCTGATGATGTCAATGATGTCTAGGAGGGCTTGTGCGTTGATCCTGGGGTGGTTCTCCTCGTCATCAGTGAAGAGTGGCTGGGACTGCTCTGCAGGGGGTGTTGACGGTGGCCTTGCAATGTGAAGGGGAGATGGTGTATTGCTATGTGTCCACATGTATTTAGCTGCATGGTACATGTTGACATTCAGACAGCATGGCATTGTACATTGTAACAGTCTATAGATCTGGGCAATGACTTAGAGTCATTGAGGGTGTGCACTGTGCTCTGCTTGATTGTGCATGAGTGTCATCATGGCCATCTCCACCCATACCCCCAGTACCTGGTGGTCACTCACCCTGTTGTGGTTGTGTTGTGTACTGTCGACCAGTGTCCATTCCCCTGACTCCGGCCACAGTATCCACACTGATGACTGTTGACACCAGCTCCTCCATGTCATCCAGCACGAGCTGTGGCGCTGGGCCCCCACCTCCAGTCTGCATTGCTGCCTTCTGGTTGGCTGCGAGTTTCTCCTTGGTCTTTCGCTTGATGTCATTCCATCGCCTCTTGACCTCATCCATTGTCCTCTTGTGCTCTCCGACGGCATCCACTTTGTCCAAGATGTCCTGCCATATTCCATTTTTGGTGCCCAATGACACGTTGGAGGTGATGAACAGTTGTTGATGGTGTTCCATCACCTCCGTGACTATGATCCTGTTCGCCTGCGGACTGAACTTCATCTTCCTCTTCTTCTTGTCCTTGCCTTTCCCTGTCCCGAGGTCCCTGGCTGGTCGTCCGGGGTGCTTGTGGGGGTGCGCTAATAGTCTGCACCTGCTCCGGCTGCCTCCATGGTGCTTGGGTGCTGGTCAGTGTATGCTTGGGTGTTTTTTTTCTACTTTTATGGTGATTTTTCCCTCCTGCCAGGTGTGTGTTGCAGGCCAGGCGCTGCTTATCGCTGATTTCCTCATCGCACTTTGGCCCATCGCAGGTTTTTTGGCATTAGGGTTTGTGTTTTTATCTCCGTCGAGGTGGTTGTATCGCGGGCATTGGCCACGGTTTCGGCAAACTATCGCATGGGGCCACCTTGTTGTGAATTCCACGTTGACACAGGGTTATTTTCCCGCGATAGGCTGCGATGTGTAAAGTTGCGTTAACATTTTTTGGTGTTGTTTAGCACTTGATCTTGTGAATATACCCTATAGTTTCCTCGTTAGAGCACTTGTCCTTGTAAGGGTTCTCATTCCTTTCTTAGGACCTTATAATAGTTTGCTTGAATTTTCTCGAAAAAAGGATTGTGTCACCCCAATGATTCTTTGTGGAAAAAAGATGTTTTACCAAAGATTGGTGTAGACTCATGATATCTACATGAGGGGGCATGGCAAAGGAGTTTTTAGAGCCAGGATTATGGGTAATAAAGAGATTGTACTGACTTGAAAAAATAAGTCAAGCAAGCTTGTCTACGATTCCTAAATTGCATATTCCTAAGAAACTGCAGATTGTGATGGTCTGTGCGCGTATTTCAAAAGGCTCACAAGCACCCCCATTAGAGATTTCTCCAGTTCACTCTACCCCACTCCACTCTACAAGCCATCTTCATAGTCAACACTTCCCTATTCCAGGATGGAATTATTTATTACGGAATCTCATAGGGTGTTTGACAGATAAAAAAGGGATGTTCTAGCCCATCATCCTCCTGGAGCTGCAAGAGTACAGCACCAATGACTTGGTCTGAGGCACCAGACTCAATTATAAACTTCTTAGTTACTGTTAGATTTGGGCTTGGGTAACAGCTTGTTTTAACTCTTTGAAAACATTCTCGGCTAGAGAGTTCCACCGGAAACTGTGGCTAAGCATTTCCTTCTGAAGAATGTGGGTGATGTTACAAATTAATTGATCAAAGTCACTGATTAAATGCGATAGAAATTGGCAAACAAAGAAAGTCTGGGGTCTTCTTGACGCTAGAAAGGATAAGTGTTAGAAAACCCCGGGCAACCGGGGTTTAGCAGTCACCCGGTGTTTCCCAACACACACTGTGGTAGCTTGGCTCGAGCGGTAAGGAAGGCACCGTGTTAAGCGTACGTCACACCCTCACAATAACCATGCGTTCATCCGTTCCAAAAACGACTCTACACCGTAAACATTTATGAAAATATCTCTGTGTTTATCTTGTTTTCTCTTAGTTGCAGGTTAAATAAATAATAACACACTTACAGTACACAAAGCTTCTTCTGTAAAAAGGGTAGGTCAAATAAATAGGCTCAGATCATAAATAATCAATGAATAAATAGATGTGCATAAAATACATAGGCAAATAAATACTGTGAGGGAATAAATACTGTGAGACAATAAATACTGTGAGACAATAAATACTGTGAGACAATAAATAGGATAATACAAAGAATACAATACTCTCAATAAATATAAGCCATCAATACACTTTCAAATCAGGTCACATTTGTGAGGTACTATGGGTTGATTTAGCCCAATCACAGCTTGTGGTTATGTGGATGGCCTGAGGGTGTCTCACCTAGCTTGGATAAGGCTGAGGCTAAAACTGAGGTAGATCAAGGGTAATCTAGGAATCTGGCTCTCCCAAACTACACAACCCCTCACACAGGTCACTGTATCAGTCTCAGTCCACCCCTGGCACTCCCAGGCTGGTCCTAACACCTCTCTAGCCCCTAGGATGGTCTCTTAGGGCTCCACAGGGCCTTAGGCGCCCTCTATTCCACTTACTGCCCTCTTTATGAACTTCCGACTCCGCCGGAGTCGTGTCGACGCCGTGAGGCGGTTCTGGTTCGATGTCGCTAGCCGGCCTCGGCTCGATGTCAGTTCCTGTCGACGCCGTGAGGTGGTTCCGGATCGATGTCGGCGGGCGGCCTCGGCTCGATGTCGCTGGGCAGCCTCGATTCGATGTCGGTCTCCAGCGTCACAGGGACACGATCTCCCTACTTCCGGGTGTCTCCGGAGTGCGACCTCCACTCCCGACCTCCGGTGCTCTTCCCTTCAGGTTCCGGCGACTCCGGAGTGCGATCTCCACTCCCGACCTCCGGTGCTCCTTTCCTCAGGTTCCGGCGACTCCGGAGTGCGATCTCCACTCCCGACCTCCGGCACGATTCACCTCGGTCTCCGGCGACTCCGGAGGGCGGACTTCACTCCCCCGTCGACGCCGCACACTCGACCTCAGGTGACTTCCTCCTCGACCTCTGGTGTCTCCACGACCTCCGTCGGCACCCTCTCTCGACCTCTGGCGGCTCCGGGTACGACGTCTGCTTTCCAGTCAGCGCCGCTTCTTCACCTCCGGCCTCAGGTCTCTAGGCTTCTCGGCGTCGGACTCCAGGAAGATACCAATAGACAGGTCAGGAACTTGCTGTTCTTTACTTTCAAGGCCTGTTCCGGCTGTTCAGGTCCTTGAGTTGGTTCTTCTTGACTTTATCCCACACAGGGCTCTAGGCTGGGCTCAGTCAGTAGGGACTAGTATCAAGGGTGGGTTTCTGGACCCCACTCCAGGCACAAGTTTCCACCCCTGCTGCCTCACTCCTTCCTCCTTCAGTGTTGTGCTGCTCTCCCTTCACCAGTCAGGTGCCAACTGCCAACTCCAACTGCCAACTCTGAGCTGGCTTCCCAACATTCTAAACCTGCCTCACACTGTCACAGGGTTCTAGAATGTTCAGGAAGGTACTAGTAGGTTCCAGTGATGTCTCAGGTGACAATGGGTGGCCACCATTTTGTGTTTCAGGCCCTCAGACAGAAGTACCAGGGGTCGGGAAAATGGCTCCCTGACCCTGCATCAACACTAAAAAGTCTGGTGGTTCCAAAAAGGAAAAATACTAACAGGGTTTGAGGCAAAAGTGGGACAAAATAAATAATGATGAGGAGGGACCACCCAATGGGCTGACAGGTCTAACACGCGTCCCCCCCAGCTGAAAGTGGGGAGAGCTACCCAACCCCTTGGGAGTTCTCATCACTAAGGCGGAAATACCTTGAGAGACCGTCTGCATTGGCGTGGTCCACTCCAAGCCGATGTTCCACCTGAAAGTCCATTCCCTGTAGGGAGATAGACCACCTTAGCAACTTGGGATTCTCCCCCTTCATCTGCATCAGCCAACGAAGGGGTCTGTGGTCGGTCTGAACTAGGAAGTGCGTGCCAAACAGGTATGGCCGCAGCTTCTTCAGAGCCCATACCACTGCAAAGGCTTCACGCTCTATTGCACTCCACTTCTGTTCCCTGGGAAGTAGTCTCCGGGATAGGAAGACCACGGGTTGATCCAGACCCTCTTCATTGAGTTGCGATAACACTGCCCCAATGCCATGTTCCGATGCATCCGTCTGGACAATGAACTCCTTGGAAAAGTCTGGGGCCCGTAGGACCGGGGCCTCGCACATGGCTTGCTTCAGTTTTACAAAGGCCTGCTGACAAGCCTCCGTCCAGACTACCCGTCGAGGTTGTTTCTTGGACGTGAGCTCCGTGAGGGGGGCTACAATGGTACCGTACCCCTTCACGAAGCGGCGGTAATATCCGGTGAGGCCCAGAAAAGCTCGGACCTCAGTCTGAGTCTTGGGGGGTTCCCAGGCCATGATGGCCTCGATCTTCGCCTGGAGGGGTTGCACCGCTCCCCTACCCACCAAGTGTCCAAGGTACACTACCGACCCCTGCCCGATCTGGCACTTGCTGGCCTTGATCGTTAAACCAGCTTGTCTCAGGGCCTGGAGAACAGCTTGCAGATGACGCAAGTGATCCTCCCAGCTGTTACTGAAGACGGCTATGTCATCCAGATAAGCAGCAGAGAAACTCTCCATTCCAGTGAGGATCTGGTTCACCAGACGCTGAAACGTGGCAGGTGCGTTCTTGAGCCCAAGGGGGATCACACAGAACTGGTAGTGGCCTTTGGGCGTGGAGAAGGCTGACCTTTCCCTAGCTCCGTCAGTCAGAGAGATCTGCCAGTACCCAGAAGTAAGGTCAAAGGTACTTAGATATTGGGCAGCTCCCAGCCGGTCAATCAATTCATCCGCCCTTGGGATCGGATGAGCATCAGTCTTGGTTACTGAGTTCAGTCCCCGGTAGTCCACACAGAACCTCAGTTCCGGTTGGGCACCCGGTGGTGCGGCTTTTGGTACTAGCACCACCGGACTGGACCAGGGGCTGCTGGAAGGGACGATCACTCCTAGCTCCAGCATCTTAATGACTTCACTGTGAATGCTGGCCTTCACCTTGTCTGACATCCGGTAGATCTTGGACTTCACAGGTGGGCTGTCTCCTGTGTCCACATCATGGACGCACAGGTGAGTCCTACCCGGAACAAGGGAGAACAACGAAGAGTACTGTCCCAGGACCTGGCAGCAGTCCTCCTGCTGTTCAGGAGTTAGAGATGGGGAGAGAATCACTCCCTCCACCGACCCATCCTTCTCTTGAGACGCAAACAAATCGGGGAGAGGCTCGCTTTCCACGTCCTCTGCTCCATCAGTCACCATCATCAAAATGACTTTGGGCCTCTCGTGGTGGGGTTTGAGACGGTTGGCATGCAGCACCCGTAGGGGCTGACGAGGGGTCTTATGATCCTCCAAGTAGGTAGCCTTACCCTTCTTCTCCAATACCTCAAAGGGTCCTGACCAGCGATCCTGGAGGGCGCTAAGCTCTCCTGGTTCGATCACCCACACCTTCTGGCCAGGCTCCAATTCCACCGGGTGAGCGTTGTGGTCATACCACGCCTTCATTACTGCTTGGCTGGCCGCCAAGTTGTCAGAAGCTTGCTTCCACAACTTAGCCATTTGGCTCCGGAAGGCCAGCATGTAGCTCACCACGTCCTGGGGAAGCTTTCTGGGAGTTCTTTCCCATCCGTCTCTCACCAGGCTGAGAGGTCCACGCACAGGGTGCCCATACAAAAGCTCGAAGGGGCTGAAGCCCACTCCCTTCTGTGGCACTTCCCTGTAGGAAAACAATAGACAGGGTAGGAGGACGTCCCATTTCCTCCGCAGGCTTTCAGGCAGACTTCTAATCATGCCTTTCAAGGTTTTGTTAAACCTCTCCACCAGACCATTGGTCTGGGGGTGGTAAGGAGTTGTGAACCGGTAGGTCACTCCACACTCCTTCCACATGGCCCGCATGTATGCTGACATGAAGTTGGTCCCCCTGTCGGACACAACTTCCTTGGGAAAACCCACTCGGGTAAAGATTCCCATCAGGGCCCTAGCCACAACAGGTGCTGTAATGGTCCTTAGAGGTATAGCCTCTGGGTACCGTGTGGCATGATCCACCAGAACCAGGATAAACCTGTGACCAGCTGTAGTAGGCGGATCTAATGGACCCACAATGTCGATGCCCACCCTTTCAAAGGGGGTGCTAATGACAGGAAGTGGTTCCAGGGGAGCTTTCAGCTTCACCCCTGTTTTCCCACTGGCTTGGCAAGACACACATGTCCGGCAGTAGGTGTCGGACGACACTTTCATTTGAGGCCAATAAAAGTGTGGGACAAGACGGGCGAAGGTCTTGTCTTGCCCCAGGTGTCCTGCCAAGGGGATCTCGTGAGCCAATTCCAGTAGGAAGGCTCGGTAACGTTGAGAGACTACTAAGGCTCGTGACGATCCATGTAGGGGTGCCTTAGGTTCACTGTAGAGGAGGCCATCCTCCCAGTAAAGGTTGTAGTTCCCCTCAACGTTCCCTGCTGCCTGGGCTTCGGCCTGTCGCCTCAGTCCCTCAAGGGTAGGGCACTCCCTCTGGCCCTTGCAGAACTCCTCCCTGGTCGGCCCTCCCTCCACGTGCCACTCGGCCGGGATGGGTAGGTCCTCCAGTTTGGTAACATCCCCCACCGCGGACTCCTGGTCCACCACCTCCGGTGGCCTATCCGTCACACGGGGCGTGGATGCCGAGGCAGGCTCCTCCTGTCCTCGGTTCTTCCCTTGGTCGGCAGCCGGCTGTGCCTTTGTTCCAGGCTCCAGTCGAAACAAACTCCCTCTCCGGGTAGTCGCGGACCCTGTGCTAACACAGGCCCAGTCAGGTGTACCCAGCATCTCAGCATGAGTCCGGTATTCCACCTCCTTCCAAGCATTGTGCTCCATGTCATTCCCCAGTAGACAATCGACCGGCACGGCAGGGCTTACGGCAACTCGAAGTGAACCTGCAACCCCCTCCCATTCAAAGGGAACCTCGGCCACCGGATAGTGGCCGGTTCTGCCCTCAGCCATCGCGGCTGGGTGGAGTACATCGGGAATTACCTGCTCTGGAGACACCAGTTGACTACGTACCATAGTCATACTGGCTCCTGTGTCTCTCAGAGCCTCCCCTCTTTGGCCGTTGATGGTGACCCACTGCCCATACTTTATGATATTTGCAGGCACCTGGATCTTAGGAACCATCTCCCGTTCTCCCAGGGACACTAAAGTGACACCCGCCCACTCCCTTCCCTTAGTTAAGGGCATCTCCTCCCCGAGCACTACACTAGCTACTCCGGGGGCCTTTCCTCCAATGGGAGGGGGTGGTCTTTTCGGGCACTTCGCATCTCCCTTATAGTGTCCGACGCCACCGCACTCGAAGCAATGGACAACCCTTGGCTGCTGACTCTGGCCAGGATTAGGGTTTCTGGGTGGGTTAGCCCTAGGGGTGAATCCTGTTCCCTTTCCTTGGAAGTTATTTTGGGGGCCTTTAGAGTACTCCTTTTTCTTTTCCCCTCCCTCTTTCTTCTGGGGGGCGCCCTGTCCGGCCTTTTGAGTATCCCCTCCAGTCCCCCTTGTGGACACCCGGGTACTAGCCCAAATGTCCGCCTCCTCAGCAAGCTTCCGGGGATTGGTCAGCTTGCTATCCACCAGGTGTTGACGCAGTTCAGGGAAACATTTTTCGAGCAGGTGTTCCTTCAACATTAAATCAAACAACCCCTCGTAGTCCCTCACCTCACTGCCCTGAATCCAACCCTCTAATGCCTTCTTTGCATAGTCCAGGAAGTCCACCCAATTCTGTGTGCCCAGTTTGTGGCTACCCCGGAACTTCTGTCTGTACTTCTCGGGTGTTAGTCCAAACTTTCTTACGAGCGCCACTTTCATGGTGGGGTAGTGGGTCTGCTCATCCTGCTCTAGGGCCAATAATGCATCCCTACCAGCTGGAGGCATGTATTTGTACAATCCCCCTCCCCAGTACTTCTCTGGCACCCCATGGGCCCTTAAAGAGACCTCATAGGCCGCTAGCCACTTGGCAATGTCATCCCCTGCACTATAGCTAGCTACTATGTCTTTTGGCAGATAGGGTTTGGGTTCCCTGGTGATTTCTTTGTCTTTGCTGCCACCATTAGGAACAGTGTGTGCCCCGACTTGTAGGATCTGGAGATCTATTTCCCTCAGCCTCAACTCGTGAGCCATCCTCTGTCCCTCCTTCTCTTTCTCCAGCTCCGCCAACTTCCATGTGAGCTGTCTTTTCTCCCTCCGGTCAGTTAATTCTACTTCTGATAAGCCACCGCTAGAGACAGTGCTGCCCTTCCTGGAAAGTGTTCTGGGCCCCGCTAACAGGTTCCCCACCTCAGGTTGGTACAACCCAGCCCCCTCGCTAACAGGCTCTCCATCCCTGTCCTCCTGCTCAGCCTTACTCTCCCGTCGTGCCTCCCCCCAAGCCCTCAAGCTGGTCTGGAGTTCACCCTTCTTGGCACCTTGGGGACAATACACCCCCTCTCTCTGACAAAACTCTCTGAGTTGGGCCACAGTATAAGTTTCCAGGTCTTCCAACACAAACTCCATTTTGCCCACTCAGAATAGAAGACAGGTGTTTACAGAAGCTATGCAGGGGGGTACCTTTTGTAATACCTCCTCCCACCACCAGAAGTAAATTTGGAAAACAAAACTCAGAATCAGGAAGTCCGCTTTGAGAAAACTCCCGGAGTAGGCCTATGGACTACCCACAGTTATTGTCGAGTGGACGCAAGCACAGCTCGATCCCACCGCTGAACACCAATTATGTTAGAAAACCCCGGGCAACCGGGGTTTGCAGTCACCCGGTGTTTCCTAGCACAAGGGGTAGCTTGGCTCGAGCGGTAAGGAAGGCACCGTGTTAAGCGTACGTCACACACTCACAATAACCATGCGTTCATCCGTTCCAAAAACGACTCTACACCGTAAAAATTTATGAAAATATCTCTGTCTTTATCTTGTTTTCTCTTAGTTGCAGGTTAAATAAATAATAACACACTTACAGTACACAAAGCTTCTTCTGTAAAAAGGGTAGGTCAAATAAATAAGCTCAGATCATAAATAATCAATGAATAAATAGATGTGCATAAAATACATAGGCAAATAAATACTGTGAGGGAATAAATACTGTGAGACAATAAATACTGTGAGACAATAAATACTGTGAGACAATAAATAGGATAATACAAAGAATACAATACTCTCAATAAATATAAGCCATCAATACACTTTCAAATCAGGTCACATTTGTGAGGTACTATGGGTTGATTTAGCCCAATCACAGCTTGTGGTTATGTGGATGGCCTGAGGGTGTCTCACCTAGCTTGGATAAGGCTGAGGCTAAAACTGAGGTAGATCAAGGGTAATCTAGGAATCTGGCTCTCCCAAACTACACAACCCCTCACACAGGTCACTGTATCAGTCTCAGTCCACCCCTGGCACGCCCAGGCTGGTCCTAACACCTCTCTAGCCCCTAGGATGGTCTCTTAGGGCTCCACAGGGCCTTAGGCGCCCTCTATTCCACTTACTGCCCTCTTTATGAACTTCCGACTCCGCCGGAGTCGTGTCGACGCCGTGAGGCGGTTCCGGTTCGATGTCGCTAGCCGGCCTCGGCTCAATGTCAGTTCCTGTCGACGCCGTGAGGTGGTTCCGGATCGATGTCGGCGGGCGGCCTCGGCTCGATGTCGCTGGGCAGCCTCGATTCGATGTCGGTCTCCGGCGTCACAGGGACACGATCTCCCTACTTCCGGGTGTCTCCGGAGTGCGACCTCCACTCCCGACCTCCGGTGCTCTTCCCTTCAGGTTCCGGCGACTCCGGAGTGCGATCTCCACTCCCGAACTCCGGTGCTCCTTTCCTCAGGTTCCGGCGACTCCGGAGTGCGATCTCCACTCCCGACCTCCGGCACGATTCACCTCGGTCTCCGGCGACTCCGGAGGGCGGACTTCACTCCCCCGTCGACGCCGCACACTCGACCTCAGGTGACTTCCTCCTCGACCTCTGGTGTCTCCACGACCTCCATCGGCGCCCTCTCTCGACCTCTGGCGGCTCCGGGTACGACGTCTGCTTTCCAGTCAGCGCCGCTTCTTCACCTCCGGCCCCAGGTCTCTAGGCTTCTCGGCGTCGGACTTCTGGGTTTCTGGACCCCACTCCAGGCACAAGTTTCCACCCCTGCTGCCTCACTCCTTCCTCCTTCAGTGTTGTGCTGCTCTCCCTTCACCAGTCAGGTGCCAACTGCCAACTCCAACTGCCAACTCTGAGCTGGCTTCCCAACATTCTAAACCTGTCTCACACTGTCACAGGGTTCTAGAATGTTCTGGAAGGTACTAGTAGGTTCCAGTGATGTCTCAGGTGACAATGGGTGGCCACCATTTTGTGTTTCAGGCCCTCAGACAGAAGTTACAGGGGTAGGGAAAATGGCTCCCTGACCCTGCATCAACACTAAAAAGTCTGGTGGTTCCCAAAAAGGAAAAATACTAACAGGGTTTGAGGCAAAAGTGGGACAAAATAAATAATGATGAGGAGGGACCACCCAAAGGGCTGACAGGTCTAACAATAAGACAATCCAGAATGACAGAAACGTTTTGTGGTTCCCTGGAAATTCCTGTGCTGTTGAAGCGGAAACCTAGATATTCCATTTGCTGACTACTCAAACTCATACTTTTCAGGTTTGCAGAAAAGTTGGTTTTGAAGGACTCTGTTTAACACTTGACTGACATGTTGGTGGTGTACAAAAGGATCTTTAGAATAGACCAACAGCTCATTGAGGCAGATTACAAAAAATTGATTAAGCATGTCAGCTAAGATGTGATCCATAACATGCTGGAAGATGGCTGGTGCATTGCGTAACCCAAAGGGCATTACCTGAAATCCAAAGTGACCCAAAGGGGTTCTAAAGGCTGTCTTCCACTCACCACCTTCTTTGATGAATAGAAAGTGGAATTTCTGGGTGGAGATCTTATTTGGTGATCATCTTACAACCCCTTGTGGCCTCTAAAATATCCTTGATTAAAGTAAGGGGGTATTTATCCTTGATCGTAACCTGATTCAGCCCTCTAAAATCAATGAGCGTCTTAGTACATTTGACTTTTTTGGGACAAAGAATACTGTTATGTTATGTTAATTTGTATAGCGCACTAATTACCTGAGAGGGTATCCAGGTGTTTTGGCAGGTGTGTAGTCCCCAAGGTGCTTATACAAGGAGCCAGGTCTGCCCTTTCTTGTGGAACTCAAGGAGGGAGAAGATGGCTCTGATGTGTTGAGGGAGGTTGTTCCATGTCTTGGGTGCAATGTAGGATAACTGGGAAACCTTCAGTTTTGCTTTTGTGGATGCGAGGGATGTGTGTGAGTGAGAGTGGGGCAGAGCATAGGTATCTGGAGGGTTGGTGAAAATGTATGCCGCTGTTCAGGTATTCTGATCCTGTGTTATGTAGGGCTTTGCATGTGTGCGTGTGAAGTTTGAATTGGCTGCACATTTGAATGAGGAGCCAGTGAAACATCCTGAGGTGGGGTGGGATGTGGGTGTGGCATGGAAGGTATGAGTCTTACAGTGGTGGTCTGGATGGTCTAGAGTCTGTGCATGAGTTGTTTGGAGATTTCAGCATAGAGAGTGTTGCTAAAGTCCAGTGCCTCCTACTTATTTTAAAAGCTTTTAAATCTGCTGGATCATAGGCCCTTCTCCACTTACGTTCTAATTGCTTGCAGTGGAGATGATGTTTGGCTAGATCAGACGTGAACCAGGGGGCTTTGTGTGACTTCGCTTTTACTGTCTTCTGGAGATGCTTAGATGGGAGTAGCTCATCACTTATTGATGTCATCCATGCATGAAAGAGGTGAGAGTCCTCTGTAGTGTTACCAGTTAAAGCTGGAATGCGGTCATGGGCGATCATGGGTAGCTTTGGATGAGTGGCTAGTTGTAGCCACTTACGCCTTGGCTGTGCCGCCAGAACTTTCTTGGCTGATTGAACGACACTTGGCCCCTTGATATTAAGAGGAATGAATTCATGGTATGATCATATCTGGGGAATGGGAGGGTCTGCTGAAAGCAAGGCGAAGTTAGTGCAGACCCCATCCAATGTGTGCCCAGCCTGGTGCGTCGGGCCTTGACTAATTGGTGCAGCCCGAGGGAGTCCATTACTTCAAAAAAGGTGACGAACTCTGGTTCATTCCTGCATACCAAATGGAGATTAAAGTCTCCTAAAATGGTAAAGTTGGCATATCTAAGCAGGAGATGACTAAGGATTTCACCTAGCAAATCTAGAAAGGTGGCACTCGGGCCGGGTGGACGATAAATCAAAGCTCCTGTGAAGGAGAGGGAGACGTTTAATGTAAAACAGAAGCCAAGACTTTCCGCTCCCTTAAGTGAATGGAGATTGAAATTTTTGCATTGGAGTGAAACTCGGAAGATAATGGCCAACCCCCTCCTCTCGATTCTCCTCTATCTTTCCTGCAAATCTTATAGTTGGAGGGAAGTGCTGCCACAATATCCATGTGACACCACTCCTTTATCGAAGTTTCAGTTACAAATAAATTGTCATGTTCCTCTTCTATGATAAGATCTCTGATGTCGAGGGCATGTTTGAGAAGGGTGGGGCTGAGGGAAGTTCCCTGTGAGACTCTGCATATCAGTTACTTGGTCTCCAGTGTGAAGGGTGGCAGCCTGACCCTTTGGGTTCTTTCAGTGAGAAAGGAGCAGATACATTTGACAGCAGATCCTTGTATGCCAAGCTCGTGGAGTCTTCTGATGAAGGTGTTATGGGAGACAGTGTCAGAGGCTGTGAAGAGGTTGAGCAGGATAAGCGCTGCTGTGTCTCCCCAGTCCTGGATGATTCGAATGTCGTGGGGGGCGGCAATGAGCGCTGTTTCACTGCTTTGGTTCTTTCTGAATCCTGATTGAGTGTTGTCTAGAAGATGGTGAATTTCGAGGTAGGTTATGAGCTTTATGTTGATGGCCTTCTCAATCACTTTGGCTGGATAGGGGAGCAGGGAGATGGGTCGGAAGTTACTTAGTTGATTTGAGTCAGCTGTGGGTTTCTTGAGGAGGGTGTTGATTTCTGCAAGTTTCCATTCACCTGGAAAGTGGCAGACGTGATGGAGGTATTGATGATGTGAGTCAGGGTGTTGCGGATTAGTGATGTTCCCAAGCTGTAGATGTGGTGGGGGTATGGGTCCATTGGGGCCAATGAGTGGATGGTACTCATGAATGCCACTGTGTAGTTTCTGGTGAGGGTTGTCCGTTCGGTCAGGTGGCCATCTTGGTTGGTGGTAGGTAGGTTAACGATATGTTCTCTAGCGTTGGGTTGATATGCAAAGTTGCTGTAGATGTTTGGGATTTTGCTGTAAAAGAAGTTGGACAGGTTGTCATAGAGTTGTTGGGAGGCAGCAATGTTGCTGATAGTGGCTGAGGGTAAGGTGACATTCTTGATGATCGAGAAGATCGATGCGGTCACTAGTGCTTTTTTCTTGGTGTCTTGCTGGTGATAGCATCTGAGTACAGCCTTGAAGGTAGTTCATTCAGTGGTGTCATGGCTGGCTCTCCATTTCCTTTCTAGTTGTTTACAGTGTTGTTTGGTGTCTCTGGGGTCTTCTGTGTACCAGCTGGCCTGATTGGTTGATCTACTATGCTTGTTGGGTTTGATGGGTGCGAGGGAGTCTGCGCAGTTCTCTTTCCAGTTATTAAAGTTGTCGATGATGCTTGTCGGGGTAGTTTGATCTGTGCTGAGGGAGCTGAGCCAGTTTGCTTATGTGATTTTGCCCCAGCTGTGGCTTGGAATACTGTACCTGATAGGTATGTTGACTTGAAGAGTGTTGATTTGGAGCTGGATGATGGAGTGGTTGGTCCATGCGAGCGTTGTGGTGGAGTTGTATTTGATACTGTCGCTTCTGGTGAGGATGGGGTCTAGTGTGTGTCCTTCGATGCGTGTTGGCTATGAGACAAGCTGGGTAAGTCCGATGTTGCTGAAGCTTTCAAGGAATGCTGTCGACTAGGGGTTGTTTCCGTCTTCCAGGTGAAAGTTGAGGTCACTGAGGAGAATGTAGGCTCTGAAGTCAATGGTGAGCAGAGCAACGAAGTTGGTGATCAGGTTGGTAAAGGTGGCTTGTGATTCGGGTGGTCAGTAGGAGAGGATTCCGTTCATGGTGAAGTTTTCGGAAATTTGGAGCTTGAAGTGCAGGTGTTCCATAAATGGGGTGGTGTTCTCTGTGGATGTTGTGCATTAGATGGATTACTAGTAGATAATAGCGAGTCCTCTTCCTGGCTGTTGAGCAATCTTGTAACCCAATGGGATTGACGGGGCAATGTCGGGAACCAATGAGGGGTTGAGCCAGATTTCTGTGATGAAGAGGATGTTTGGCTGCGTCGCTGCTCACAAGGTCCCATATTTTGGTTGTGTTTTTGCTGAGTGATGATGTGTTGAGAAGCATGCATGCATGCATGGGTGTTGATGTGCAGGTTTGCTGTGGCATGTGGTGCAGGGTGGGGTTAAAGGTGTTATTGGTGCTTGTGTGACGTGTGTATAGAGAGGGTTTGTTGAGGGCGTTGGTAGTATTTGCATAAGGGGTGCGGTGGATAGTTGCTGCAGAATCTGCAGTGGGTGTAGAAGAAAGCTCCAACCATGGTGTGAAGTGTGGCAGCAGTTGGGAAAACAGTGTCCAAGGTCTAGCCCAGTGGTGGCGGATGAATTTTGAAAGCAGTGAGGTATAAATCACTGCCCACATTTTTCACACAAATGAGTGCAGCACGCAATGCAGTGCAGAGACTGCTGTGAGTGTCTGGCCCATACAAACGGGCTATTGCAACTCAGTGACATTTTTCAATAGAAAACACATGGACATGCATGGCACTGTATGGCACTTTTGTAAATTGATTGACCAACTATCTCTAGGTTATACAAGCAATTTTATAGGACATCCTTGGACCATTCCAGTACAATATATTTTACTGCTAGGACTGCGTATGGTGTCTTCCCACCCACAAGGTGTAGGCAAAGGCAGTTGCAGTTCAAGCTTCCATAACACACAGAACAAAGTCTACACAAACAGCAGAAGTGCTAACTTCCCTTACAAGCTATAGCAAGGTCCACTCACTCATACAACACATTTCACAAAGGCAAAAGCAGAGTACTCTTAACTAGTCTTGCAAACAAAAGGTAGTGTTCAAGCAGCAGTGTAAGGTTCCCAAATAATCACAGAAGAAATGCAGTACTGGAAGAATAGATGTGTGCTTCCATCATAACAGACTGCAATAACATATCAATTAATCAATCAATCAATTAGGTGAATTGTAAGCACGCTACTCACCCGTGAGGGTCTCAAGGCGCTAGGGGGTGGGGTAAGCAGCTCCGTTTAGTCAATGAGCCAGGTCTTGTGTGACTTCCTGAAGATGTTCAGGGAGGGGGCATGTCTGATGTCGATCGGGAGCTGGTTCCAGGTCTTGGCCGCGAAGTAAGAGAAGGCCCTTCCACCTGTTCTGGCTTTGCAGATTCATGGAGTTTCGGCGAGAGTGAGCTCAGCGGATCGGCGGTTTCTCTACGGTACGTGGAAGGAGATTCTCTCTTTGAGATATTGGGGTCCGGTGTTGTGGAGGCATTTGTAGGAGTGGGTGAGTATCTTGAAAGTGACTCTCTTCTCAACGGGGAGCCAGTGGAGGTTGCGCAGGTGCTGGGTGATGTGTTCGTGTCGGGGGATGCTGAGGACGAGTCTGCCTGCAGTGTTTTGTATGGTTGGAGTTTGTGGAGCAGTGACTTGTTGATTCCGGCGTAGAGGGTGTTTCCATAGTCCAGTCTGCTGGTTTTGAGTGTGTGGGTGACGGTTTTCCTTGATTCGGGGTGGGATCTATTTGAAGATCTTTCGGAGGATGTGGAGCATGTTGAAACAGCTAGAGGCGGGTCGGGTCATGGTGAGGGAGGAGTTGAGTACAATACTGAGGTTTCGGGCGTGGTCCGTGGGGGTGTAAAGTGCACGTTCACCCATGGGCATCTTGGCACTGAATAACAGATGTTTATTGTTACCCAACAGCACTCATTTTATCGACCTCAGATGGATGAAAGGCCAAGTGGACCCTCCGGGATTTGAACCTTTGACCATAAGTACAAACCCAGGCTCTTGCGGTGAATGCATTAGTCCACTGAGCCACCAACAAACTTCAATGCAAGCTTCTGCCCCTCATAAAGAGCTGTTGCCGTTGGCAAACAGTACAGGAAGTTGGCTTAACCCACTATGAGCAAATACAACATAGGCAGAGTAGAAGTTTATAGAGCAAATAAAAAATGATGGCAAGATGTGCAAACTTTACAAAAACAGCAAACTATATTTCAGTAAAATGGAATCATAGCTGGACAGTGCTCTCACTTGCCCTCATGCTTGACTTCTTCAGATAGTCCTATTTCTTTTAATTAACAGTCCCTTGCCTGCTGGCTGTAAATCTTAAGTCCATACCTACAGCATTACAAGCAAAACTAAATGATGTTGAACTAACTTGTGTAATTAGCTAAAAAGGCAGAAAGGGCTGAAAGAGTCACAAATGACAAAACAGCGTTTCATGTTCAGACTTAAAACGATGACAGCAGCAGGTTGTAAAACAAATCAGCCACGTTTATCTTTTCTTGCCTTCCACTCCATGCTTCTCTGGAGAAGTAAAGAGAAGGGGCGTTGCTTGGTAAGTAAGATTGGGAGGAGAGGTGAACTTCAGATTTTCCAACAATCACACTGGCATGGAATGTAAAAATACATTACACGCCAAGCTGAGTTCATGAGAGGGGACTAAGGGGCAACTGAAAGGAAGAGGAACACTGATTGGTAAGAGAACTAAGAGAGAAAACACAACATTGTGTAAAGACCAACATTTTTGAGGACTTTCAAAACCGAGAGGGAGAGCGCGTGTGTGTTTTGTCTGTGTGTATGTAGAAGATCCTGGTGAAATCCGACAGACATACCGAACTGACAACACCTGTACCCAACTATTTACCAGAAAGTACATTGATTAGGTGGTGTGTAACACCCCAAACAGCCCCTAAAGCTACATCACTGGTAAAGAGGACCCGATTTTCCAAAGAAACACTCAATTCCACTAGTCCACCCTTTCTCTATCCTTCACATTATGAATAGTTGTGTGTGGAAATAGTGAAGCTGTAGTCTTCGGTTATTGCAGTGTGCGAAAAATTGCACTTTACAATGTAATCTTTCTTGTGATCTTTTGCCTTCAGTGCTTTTTTATTAAGGATAAAGGAGCCCTTACAGATGGGTAAATTCAAAACAGTAGGGCCTCAGTGTGGCTCCTCGTACTTACAAGTAGGAAAATTATCAGTGACCGTGACCATGGGGAATCTTCCTGAAACTGCTCTTTCTTTCTAACAGGCCCTTCCTCCACCTCCAGTAAACTCGAGTCACTCACCAGCGCTTCTTCGAAGTTTACGCTCGACCCCCCCTCCAAGGCCACTACTTGGGACACACTGAGAAGGAGCGCACTCCAGACGACAGATCAGGCCAACTCTGTCGGACAGAAGAAGACATGAGTCCAGTGGCTTGGGTGGATGACAGTGGCTGGGAGGTGGGTTCCGGCCGGGACGTTCCAGCTTTGGAGTAGCTGCAACGACTTGTGGAGGCTGGGAGGGCAAGTTAACCCCACCGTTTCCCAAAGCATCATAGGGTCAGGTCCTTGATGGTTACTGACCCCACCCCCTTTCTATGACGACTTTGGAAATGGTGGGGTGGCAATAATAATTTGCATGCAGCCATGCCCCAGGCTGATGCTCATGCCGCCGGTGGGTGCTGGAAAAAGAAATGCCACTGCACGTCATCTAGAGGAGGAAACCAAGGGCCACAGATAAGGGCAGGCTGGGGCTGCAATGATTTATTGCCCTTGGATCTCCTCGCTGGTGCCCATATGTCAGTGAAAGTGCCTACCTGGCTGCATGACCCTCAAGCTATGACTCCAGCACTATGAACAGGCACTGGCAATATGACATTGGCATCAAGTATCTGCAAGGTAAGATTTCCTGTTTTATGTGGCATCCACACTAATATTTAAATAAGCAAAATACACAGTGTGTAATGTAATTATTATTTTACCAATGTGGATGGTAGATAAAGCAGGAAAATCAGGGGGTGCAGCCCCTCTGCCCAAAGGGAACAGCCAGCCCGGGTCTAGCGACCTAAGTAGTGCTGCATAGTATCACTAGGTGGTCATCGGACCAGAGTTCATGGTGCTGGGTATGATCCAGGGGCGGAAGGGCACATAAATGTTCACCTTTGGCATGCCAGCGGCATGCACGCTCGGAGTGTCCGTGTTACAGCTGCCATTAAGTAGATCGTGCGAGGGGGAGGAGTGAAGGGTGCTCTGTTGTCATTTCCTGTGTTGGTGGGAAATGAAGTCCTCTTGCTTGGCTTCTTTTAAAGATTATTTTGGCTGGAAAATCAGTAATGTCACTCCTTGTCCAGATGGATGATTGGAAATTCAGCAATGTCACTTACTGTGCAGGTGAATGATTGGAGATCCAGTGATGTCACTTACTGTGCTGATGGGTGATGCCGGGGCAGTGGAGGGGGAAGCAGATCGGAGATCAACCCATTCTGTAGATTTTCTCGCAGGTATTGTCTTAGGTCCTCCCTTTTATATTCTCAGAGGGAATGAACTCCCCTCAAGGGAACAGTAGCTCCAGGTTCGATAGGAATAGCGCAGTCAAATTCCCGATTGGGAGGCAGTAATAATTCCTTGGGCATCTTGAAGAGGTCATCAAAGCTATGGTATTGAGCGGGAACGGAGAAGATGTATCATGCTAGGGTCTCAAACAAGGCCTTTATCTATTTCCTTGGGTTCCAGAAGTCTTCAGAAGAATAGCAATAGTTATGGCAGAACTGGGAAGATAGAGAAATTGTTCTGGTCTTCCAATTGATGTAAGGGTTATGGCGTGCCAACCATGGTACCCTTAGTATAGCTGTGTGGTTTGGTGAGGTGATTGGTGAGGTGATTGGATCAAAGAAAACCACTTCTTTTGTCTACTAAAAGTGAGCCTTGGGGGAACAGTCATCTTGACTGGATTAGCAGTCAAGCAGTCAAGCACCACCAGCTCATCCGCACCACCAAGAAGAAATCCCTGAAGGACCGACTGGACAACAACGCCCACGACAGCAAGGAACTCTTCAGCATCGTCAAGGAGTTCTCCAACCCCAGCACCGGCAACAACGACATCACCCCTTCACAAGATCTCTGCGACTCCCTCGCCTCGTTCTTCCACCGCAAGATTGCCGACATCCACAACAGCTTCGACACACCATCCTCGCACCCTACCGTCGAACCAACGCACCCCACTGCCACCCTTCGCACCTGGACCGCAGTGACCACCGAAGACACAGCCCGAACGATGAACACCATCCACTCCGGATCTCCGACTGCCCCCTGCCCCCACCACATCTTCAACAAGGCCGACTCCACCATCGCACCCCAACTCCGAGACGTCATCAACACCTCCTTCGACACCACCACCTTCCCGGAGAGCTGGAAGCATGCCGAGCTCAGCGCCCTACTGAAGAAACCTACAGCGGACCCCACCGACCTCAAGAACTTCCGGCCCATGTCGCTCCTCCCTTTTCCTGCCAAAGTCATTGAGAAGATCGCCAACAGACAGCTTGCCGCCTTCCTCGAGACGAATGGATCCCTCGACCCCTCGCAGTCCGGTTTCAGAGCCAACCACAGCACCGAGACGCCCTCATCGCAGCCACCGACGACATCCGAGCCCTTCTCGACAACGGGGAAACAGCGGCACTCATCCTCCTGGACCTCTCCGCCACGTTCGACACTGTCTGCCACCGCACCCTAGTCCAACGCCTCAGCAACACCGGCATCCAAGAGAAGGCACTGAAGTGGATCATCTCGTTCCTAGCTGGAAGAACACAGAGAGTCCGCCTCCCCCCATTTCGTTCTGAGGCCACCGAAGTCATCTGCGGCGTCCCGCAAGGATCATCACTCAGCCCCACCCTCTTCAACGTCTACATGAGACCCCTCGCAGCCATCGCACGCCAACACAACCTCAACACCATCTCATACGCCGACGACACCCAGCGGATCCTCTCCCTCACCAGAGACCCCGACACCGCCAGAACCAGCCTCCACGAAGGGATGAAAGACGTCGCCGAGTGGATGAAGAACAGCCGCTTGAAACTGAACTCAGACAAGACGGAAGTCCTCATCCTTGGACCATCACCCTCCGCCTGGGACGACTCCTGATGGCCCCCTGCCCTGGGCACCGCCCCCAAGCCGACAGACCACGCAACCTGGGCTTCATCCTGGACTCCTCCCTCTCCATGACCAGACAAGTCAACGCCGTCTCCTCTTCATGCTTTCACACCCTCCGCATGCTCCGCAAGATCTTCCGATGGATCCCGATCGAAACCAGGAAGACGGTCACCCAGGCCCTCGTCACCAGCCGGCTGGACTACGGAAACACCCTCTACGCCGGAACCACAGCCAAGCTACAGAAAAGACTACAAAGCATCCAGAACGCCTCCGCCCGACTCATCCTAGACATTCCTCGACGCAGCCACATCTCCGGCCACCTGAGGAACCTGCACTGGCTCCCCGTCAACAAGAGGATCACGTTCAGGCTCCTCACCCACGCACACAAATCTCTCCACAACCTGGGCCCCAAGTACCTCAACGACCGCCTGACCTTCCCCACGCCCACCTGCCAGCTACGATCCGCTAGCCTCGCCCTCGCCGCCGTACCACGCATCCGAAGAGCCACCGCCGGAGGCAGATCCTTCTCCTACCTGGCGGCCAAGACATGGAACTCCCTCCCCATCCACCTTCGGCTGACCCAGGACCACCTCGCCTTCAGGAGACAACTCAAGACCTGGCTGTTCGAGCAGCAGCGGCACCCTTCCCCCAAGCGCCTTGAGACCCTTCCGGGTGAGTAGCGCGCTATACAAGTGATATGATTGATTGATTGATTAAGGCGTGCCATCCACAATTGGTACCTGCTCAAGAGATTCTTTTGACATTCTAGGAATATTCCTTTCTTTTGCCAATCCTCGTCCAAGTATAAGCCACTGACACAACTGGCAAGAAGAGACAAAATACTCTCCTTCCTTCCATCTCAAAATCTCACCAGAAATGGCAAAAGGAAAAGCGAGACTTGTGTATTACCAGACATTCCAACGAAAGGGATTTGAGGGTTTTGCATTCTTTCTCCTTTCAGAAGGGAAAGGGCTTGGCATTTCCCAATGAGTTCTGTGGACGAGTGGGGCAAATACTAATTAGATGTTCAGGAGAACCGCAATACATGCAAAACCCATGCTTGCAAAGATGCCCCCTCTCTGTGTCAGAAAGAGAGCCAAGGGCCATGCCTATCTGCATGGACTCTTCGCTCAGAGAAGTGGATGGTTCTTAAGGAGAAGGTTTAGTGTTCCGAATCTGGAACAACCAACTGCTGGAGAGACCTCTGAAACTGCTTTTGGTTCTTGTGGTTCAGTCTTCACAGACTTGGTCTGCCGAGGTTAGGGTGATCCCTTCCAGTAGCCATAATGCCTTTGACACAGAAGATGCCCAGTAGTTAGTGTCTTCCCGAAAGATCCCCAGGAGCAAAAGCCAAGAAGGCAAAAAACCTCCTTCAATCTGAAGAATATAGCTCTGGAGGTGTTGGGCTGAAGGCTGAGAGAAGGTTAGTGGTGTCCTTTGTAGGAAAGCAGTTGATCCCCTACTCCCTGGCTTTCCAAAGGATCCACAAGGTGGTATCAGAAATATTGCAGGAAGCATGCGAAGAAAACTAGGAAGAAGGAGGGAGGTAAACTGGTAGAAAATCAGAAGGAAGACAACAGGCTGAGCCAGGAGCAAGGAACACAAGAAATCCAATACACACATTGTGACGCAAGGAGTAGAAGACTTTGTTTCCTTTTATAGTTTAAAAACGGGAAATAACTTCTGAAGAACCTATGTCACCATATTGGATAGGAAAGGCTCCTAAAGGACCAGTTGTGTAGCGGCCATCTTGCAATAGGTAAGATATCTGTCCCTGAAGTCCTCACTGGAGGACTCTTGGACGATGAAGGCACCGGGCTACAGAGGCACTGACAGAGACTCTTTGCAGGAACACCCTAAAAAGAGGAGAGAGAGAAAGGATGACTGCACTGGCTGGGCGGCCACCATTATGTAAGATTATTCAGGGAGTGCGGCGTACTGTGGGTGCTTCTAGTCTTCCCCGCATCAATTGAGCTGCGAGTCCCACCCGCTTGACCCTGACTTGGGAGCTGACACCAAGAGAGACACTGGCAGCGGTGCTTCAGTGTATGGCATTGAGTGGTCTAGGATACACCTTTAGAAGGATTTGCCACACCAAACCTATGTGCTGGAATTGCCCATTAAGGTGATACTCTCAAAGTGTTGACAGTTCTTCACAGCATAATTAAAGGACAAGAGGTCTTAGTGAGAGGCAGAAAAATGCATCAGTACCTTCCCTACATAATCCAGCTTTCTGCCATTCAGCGCTATCACGCGCATGGGAACATTGCATGTAGCACTGTTGTAGGATTCTGTGTAACTACCTTATGTCCCTTACTCTGTTTGCATAGTACCTGTTTGTGTTTTATTGCATGATGATTATGGCACCTTTGAGGCATTACAGAGTACTTTTGCAGATGGGAGGACACAGAGGAAGGCTTGGAGGTATCCAGTAGGTGGATGGACAAGGAGAGTAGTTGCTGTTGGTCCAGTTCAAATGTTAAGTGAAGCAAGCTGCAAAGGCCAACAGATCTGAGGTTTGTATAGAGCATGGATACAAAATGCAATCTTGCAAGAAGACAGTCCATGCACTCACACACCAACCCATATATATACAATCATGTACACAGGCAACACCCATACAGCCACACCAAAGGCACATACAGACACACTTGCATAGCTGCCCAGTTGCAGCATGTTCTGAATGACATCTTCTGCCAGGTCTGGGTATTTCCATATTTACTGTACAATAGTAAAAATAAACAACAGTAGTAGAGTGCACAATTATGTCAGCCGAAAGCCCAGAACTGGCTGGAGATGTTACACATTTCAGGTGGCATTTGGCCACCAACACATCCACAAATTCACTTTTGAACATATGGATAGAGTACTTAAAAATACATATATTTGGCCTTTATGATGTTGACAATTTGACGATTTGCTCCTTTCAGGGAATTTCTTTAGTTTCTCATGTTGAAAAAGGAGTTGCCACCTTCAGTTAAACTTTTCTCTGTTATTTTAGAGCTGTATATTCAGGAAGGGCTTTGAGAACCACAAGAGGAATTCTGGTAATGAGTATGTGGCCAAGAGCAGAAGGACTACGGGAATTCACTTTGGATTTGTTACAAAGTTCTTTATTTTGGCAATGTAAGAACATAGACAGTCTTAGAGATAGGGAAGCCTAGTCTGTTTCTTCGCATCTGGTTGTAGTCCCCGAGAGTCTTGTTCTTCCTCCTTTGGCCCTCGTTTTCCCTGGGAGACTCAGTGGAGGTGGGAAGATGACAAAAGAGAGAAAAACAAAAATAAAAGTCTGTAAGAACGGAGACCAAAAACCGGTCTATTTTTTATGCAGGGAAAGGAGTGTGGGACAATGCACCCAAAACCGTCACCAGTGGATCTGTAGCAGACAGCGGCACACTGTTTCTTCATTTATGCACCAGATCCTTTATAGCCTTTCTGCCACGTCCCTTGCTGACTTTCCACCTTGGTCCCCTCTACTGCACACGGCACAGATGCGAGCACGTACCTTGTGGAGCCACGCTCCTCCATGAGCGTGGCTGGAGCTGGCGTGGTACCGAAGCGGGTCCAGCTCCCTCTTTACTCTAGGTCGGTGGGCGTCCTCCACGTCAGGTACTTCTCTCGGTGGCAACAAGGGCTCCTTCTCGACTCCTTCCATCCGGACGTCACAGCAGAAGTCCTCTTCTCTTCCACCTTTCCACCGGGGCTCTGCAGCGCTTGTTACGTGGGGCGATTCTATGTCAGGACCGGAGGCTTCTGATTATGCTTTCTCTATTTCTTTACTGAACTCAGCAGCCAATGAGAAATAAACTACAATAAGTAAAAACATCACAACCCATGAGGCTTTGAACCACGCCTCCTTATAACAGCCAATGGCAATCAGACAAAGTATACAAAACAGAGAGACACTTCCTTGTCTTCCTCTTTCTTTGCTGCTCCGCAGTCAAGATAAGTATCTCTCTCTTTTGTATTCTTTGAATCTGTAACTCTTTGTAAGGAATTTGTTTCGATAATTTATTCAAGCCTTATTGATCCTGCTTTAATGTATGTTGTACCTCCATGCTTTGCGAGTGCTTGTTCTCGAGGCGCGGTGTCCGCTTGCCGCCTCGGTCGCGCGCTGCGCTCTAGGCGCGTTGGTGTTGTCAGTGTCGGTTTTTCTCTGGTAGGGTCCAGCGCGTGTTGCGCTGTGTGCACTCTTGTCCCGGGTTTCGCCCCCACTGTCCCCGCGGTCCGCGATCGGAGGGATTTGGCCCCCCACCAGGGAGCGAGTGCTTCCGGCGTGCGTCTCGGGAGAACGCACGCGCGCGCCTCCCTGAAATTGCCGGTTGAGACGCCCTGCCCCGGGCTGAATTGGGGATTGACGCAGCAGGCAAAACGGGAGCGGAGTACGGGCCGGTGAAGTTCATTAGGCATATTTGTGCAGCGCTTGACTTTTGGCTGTTGGTTAGACAGTAACCCTTTCAATAACTGGCCTGGTGGCCTTAAAAACAATTTTTGGAACCTCTTGCTCACCCAAGCAGGGGGCTGCACTCCCCCCCCCCATTAGCCCTGTGTTGTGCAGCTTGATATTGCAATCCCTGTGGGGATCTTATGCACCCTCTGGCTTCTGTTTGCCCCGGCATTGCTCCCAACTGACACCCTGGCTTGTTGAGGTTGGGGTTGGATTATTGAGATTCCCTCTGGGGATTTTATGATTTAATACAAGTTATTCGCCTGAGGCATGGCAGACTGCGAGTTCTACCAGGAGGAGGTGGCTGCGTCTGAGGACCAGGGTGATGATGAGTACTATTACGACGATTCAATGGAGGATTTAATTGACAAAAAATTGGATGCTAAACTAGATAAGGCGCTCTCCTCCGCCTTGTTACCTATTGCTCAGAAGCTAGATCATCTGGTTACCCCGAACCCTTCTCCTGCTGGCACTGGTCCTGCTCCGACCCCCCTCCCTCCTTCCGAGTCCCTGGGTACCCCCTGGCCGCATGCCCACTCTTATTCTAAACTTTATAAGTCCAATGAGCAGGCCCACGCGGACGCCCCGGCTCCCCCGCCTAAGCCTTCCTCTCCTATTCCAGTAGTAGACACCACTTCAGGTCCGGATACTGACACCGACTCTTCTCTGGAGTCAAAGCCCTGTAAACGCGTGAAAAAGCGCAAACATTCTTCGTCCCCTGTTCAACCCTCTCCCTTCCTGTTCGACCCCTCCGATATTGTCCATCCTCGCTCAGCAGACTGGGTCCCACCATCAGCGGTGGCCGAGTACATGCAGACCCACTTAAGAAAGAGCTTTGATAAGGAGGTGAGAGCACGCCTAAAGTCTGAATGCCTGCGCCCCGATCTACCCCATAAGGTAGCTATTACTCCTGACATAGATTCATCCATGACCACTTTCCTTATAAAATACAAAAAGGATCCCAAGAAGGGAATCGATCGCGCCCTTTGGGCGTGTCAAGATAAGGTTCTTGACCTTGCGGGCCCCTTAGCAAAAATCCTTGAGTTAGCCCTACAGGCGCAAGAAACAGGGGCGGCCATCCACCCTGAGGTGTTGGCAGGATGGGCTCAACGAGCAATATGTATGCTGGGCAATGCCAACTGCGCCTTAGCTTCTGAGCGACGCAAGTCTGTCCTGCTAAGGATTGATCCACAGCTGGTGGAATTGGCCATGGCAGAACCGGGCCCTCTGGCGGAAGGTCAGCTCTTTGGTGACAAATTCGTAAAAGACATTGCTAAATTCGTGAACACTTTTGCCTCACTCGACAAGTCCCAGTCATCCTTGAAGAGAGTGTTTCATCAGGTCTCTGGTAGGGCCGGGCGTGGTAGAGGACGCTCGACCGGCCGCTACTCCAACCCCAGTCCTCAGAGAGGTTTTGCGCCCAGACGCCGGGGTTACACCCAAGAGCCTGAACAGGCTGGTTTCTATCCCTCCAGATCGCGTGGCTACAGGGGCCGCTTCAATCGAGGTGTCAACCGCGGCTACAAAAACTTTGAGTCCCAGTCTTCTGGTACGTCCTGTGTACCTTACGATTCCCCTGGGGGGCAGATTGTTGCATTTTGTTGTAAATTGGGCTCACCTCACCACAGATGTTTGGATCTTGCAGACAGTTCAGGGTTACCAGATAGAACTTCTGGACCCACCAGGTCAACTGTTTCCTCCTCCACCTCTCCTTTTTTCCCTTCTAGAACAGAATTTTATAGACTCCGAACTTCAAGAGCTTTTGGACAAACAGGCTATTGCCGTAGGACCTTTCATTCCCGGAGGGTTTTGCAGCAACGTCTTTTTGGTGCAAAAGAAAGGAGGAGGTCAGAGACTTGTGTTGAACCTCAGAGATTTCAACCCCTTTGTCGTCTACAGGCACTTCAAGATGGAGGGCATCCATCTTCTCAGGGACCTATTACTGGAAAAGGACTGGATGGTCCGGTTGGACTTGAAGGATGCCTACCTCACAGTCCCAATTTGCCCCTCTCATCAGAAATTCCTTCAATTTCAATGGAAAGGGCAATGGTACCGGTATCGTACCCTTCCCTTCGGTCTATCGTCAGCCCCTTGGGTTTTCACGAAACTCCTGAAACCGGTGGTCTCCCGACTGCGAGAAATGGGGGTGCGCATGATTGTCTATCTCGAAGACATGTTGCTCCTGGCCCAAGATTGGAATCTACTGCTCACGCACTTGGGGTGGACAATGTCCCTTCTACAACATCTGGGGTTCGTCATCAACCTCAAGAAGTCAATGATGATTCTGAACCAACAGATGGAATTCTTGGGTTTCCAGATAAATTCAGTCTCTGCCCAACTTCTCCTCCCTCTGCCCAAGATCAGGTCTATCAAACGGGAAATCAGATCCACCTTGTCCAAGCAGATGATTTCCTTGCAAGTTTTGGCGAGTATCGTGGGCCTACTGGCCTCCTCCATTCAGGCCATCTTCCCGGGTCCCCTACATTATCGGGCCCTTCAGCGGCTCAAGATACACTACATCCAGAGGAAGTTTCATTACGACCATCTCATTCCTTTATCTCCAGACGCTCGAGAGCAGCTTCTGTGGTGGCTGGAACACATGTCGGCCTGGAACGGAAGAGCAATTTTCGGTGCCGCTCCGTATGTAATTATCGAATCTGACGCCAGTCGCTGGGGCTGAGGTGCTCGGTGTGGAGACTTTGCCACAGGCAGACGGTGGTCTGCCGACGAGTTAAGGCTGCACATCAACTGCCTCGTGTTGTTAGCGGGTTCGTTTGCGATACGATCGATATCTCCCCTGAAGAGCAATTGTTGCATCCTTCTCCGGATGGACAATGTGTCAGCGGTGAGATATATCAATCGGTTGGGAGGGACGAGGTCCCAAATGTTGGTCAACATCGTCAAGGAGTTCTGGCATTTCTGTCTCAATCACAAGATCACTGTCATAGCGGAGTATCTCCCGGGCAAGCTCAACCAGGTTGCGGATTGGAACTCCAGGTTCCTGTGCGATTACAGCGACTGGAGGCTTCACCCCATGCTGTTTGTGGAGATCATGAGTATGCGAGGACCCTGCAAGATAGACCTTTTTGCCTCTCGCCTCAACGCCCAGCTCCCGTTGTTCTTCAGTTGGAGGCCGGACCCGATGGCGAAGGGAACGGACGCGTTCCTTCAGCATTGGGGACCACAGAGGAATTATGCCTTCCCTCCGTTTGCCCTGATCCCGAGAGTGGCGGCCTTTGTCCGTCGTCAGACGGCTTCAATAGTGTTGGTGACGCCGCTGTGGAAGACTCAGTCATGGTTTCCCACACTATTGGAGTTGTCTGTGGATCTTCCATTCCAGCTCCCGACTTTCCCGACGATTCTCCAGGATCCAGTGGGAGAGTGCCACCCGCTGATCCTGCAGAACCAACTTCCTCTCATGGTGTGGATGCTCTCGGGAGACACAAGAGCATTGCAGGCCTTTCACAGGCAGCTGCCGGCTTTATACGACAAGGTTGGGCTCCGTCCACCCGGAAACGATATTCAGCTTCCTGGAAGCGATGGGTGGGTTGGTGCCTTCAACGGCAGGTGGATCCCGTGGGATCAGATGTGACTGAGATTTTGAATTTCCTGTCGGAGTGCGCAGAATCAGGGCTGGCTTACAGGTCAGTTAATAACTTCAGATCAGCTATCTCGGCAGGTCATGACTCTATTGATGGTAAGCCGGTAGGGATGCACCCCCTGGTGTGTAAGCTACTTAAAGGGGTTAGAGAAGCCAATCCCCCTCGTCCCAGGTATTCGACCTTATGGGACGTTTCTAAGGTACTCTCTTTATTGGAGTCTTGGCCGGACAATCCAGAGCTTTCCTTAAAACAATTATCAGCCAAGCTCACTATGCTATTATGTCTGATTTCCTGCCGTTGAGTCTCGGATGTTCGAGCTCTGGATCTGGCGGGCAGAATGTTTTCTCCACAGGGCGTCTCTTTTCTCATCACGAGGCGGACAAAGACAATGTCACGTTCGGTAGAGTATCCTGCTTTCCCTCACAATAATAAGTTATGTGTTTTGAATTGCCTGAAAACTTATGAGGAACGCACACTTGCCCACAGGTCTGAGCCTTTGGGGCAGTTGTTAATTGCTATTCAAAAACCCTATAGGCCTGTATCGGCTGCCACCTTGGCCAGGTGGGTTAGGTGGGTGATGTCTGAAGCGGGCATTGATGTCTCTGTCTATGGTGCTCATTCCGCTAGTGGCGCTATGGCCTCTAAAGCGTATATGTTAGGCTCTCGGTTAGAGGATATCCTGAGAGCGGCTGATTGGTCTACAGATTCTATGTTCAAAATGTTTTATTACAAGCCTATATCACATGTTTCTTCTGTTGTTATTGACGAGCTTTGAACCAGCATAATCAGAAGCCTCCGGTCCTGACATAGAATACAAAATCTTCCAGCTATTGCGACAAGAATTTTAGATTCTATTAAGGACAAGGAGGCGAGGATTATCCCACCCGTTGGGACAGTAGTATCAACTGTTAAGTTGTGTTGTTGTTATATGCCTAACAGACTATTGCCCACCCTTAAGGAATTAGGTTGTGGGTTCCCCTCTTTTCAACCTTGTTTCTGTTTCCAGGAAATGACTCTAACAAGAATTGAGGGGGTACTCCGGCTGGAGATGACTTTTCCAGTGTGCGAAGAGGTTGATCTCAGAACTGCGAAAGGACTATGACAAGACCTGCAGCATTGCTCCGATGTGAGGCGGATCCCCCTTTTGAGAAGATGGTTGTTCTATGGACTGGGTGACTATATTCTCTGTTGAGAATCCTAAAGACATTGTTTCTTTCTCTCCGTTGAGAGCTGAAGTTCCAGTGATGTTTTTCGTTCGGACTTATAGACTGATTTTCGCAAAGAAAGAGGAAGACAAGGAAGTGTCTCTCTGTTTTGTATACTTTGCCTGATTGCCATTGGCTGTTATGAGGAGGCGTGGTTCAAAGCCTCATGGGTTGTGATGTTTTTACTTATTGTAGTTTATTTCTCATTGGCTGCTGAGTTCAGTAAAGAAATAGAGAAAGCATAATCCTCGCCTCCGTGTCCTTAATAGAATCTAAAATTCTTGTCGCGATAGCTGGAAAATTTTGTATTCTCCTTTCAAATCGTCCGTAGTGGCGCCGTAATCGCTGATTGGGGCATGTGACCAGAGCACGTGGGCCGAGACTGGGTCTGGAGGACTCGTATTGTTAAAGGGACACTGCACTTCCTGATTGTCGGCGTCTAGGGCAGACTGGAAACAGAGGAGAGGATACAGGTGAGAGAGGAATGGTTCTGCGTCGCCTTCTTTTAGCTGGGTTTGAGTAGGCATTTCGTGACACACCCCTTCCCCAGAATGTTCCCGTTCAGGGAACAGCGATATACGTGAAAGGAAGTCAGCATTCCCGTTATCAACGCCTTTACGATGCCTAACCTCAAAGGAAAAAGGCTGTAAGGAGAGGAACCACCGCAAGACTCTGTGATTATTACCTTTGTTTCGGCTCATCCAGAGCAAGGGGGCATGGTCTGTGTATAAGAGAAAATGGGAGCCCTCCAGATAATATCGGAGTTTATCGACGGCCCATTTTATTGCTAGACATTCTTTTTCTATCACCGGATATCGTAGCTCGCGGGGGAACAGCTTACGACTGATGAACAGTACTGGATGTTCGGAACCGTCTACTGCTATTTGGGACAACACAGCGCCTATACCATTTTCGGAGTCCTTAGTACAGGGCTAGAAGTGATAGCTTTTTTTAATTCCTGAAAAGCGTGTATGGCTGCTGGGGGAGGGGTTCAGGAGGTCTTTTTCTTTCACCTGGGTTTTAAGAAGGTCCGTCAATGGTGTAGCTATGGCAGAATATTGGGAAATTAATCTCCTAATAACCCAATAACCCCAGGAAAGCTCTGACTTCTCTTTTTGTAGAGGGAAATGGAGCGTTTATGATAGCTTTGACCTTTTCCTGTGGAGGGTCTATAATCCCATTCCCGAGGAGGTACCCCAAATACTTCATTTTCTGGAACCCCACCCAGGATACTTTTGCATTGGCATGGAGGCCCGCTAACCGTAGTGCGCCGAGTATCTGTTGACAATGTTATAAATGGTGTTCCCAGGTTGGGCTATGGATGACGATATCATCGAGATATGCAGATGCATATGTTTGTTGGGGTAGGAGTACCTTGTTCATAAGCCTCTGGGGCGCTAGGTGGTGCACATCCAAGATGGCCGCACACCTGTGAGGCTCAGGAAGCTTGGCGAAGAAATCCAACATTTATCCTCACTTCTACCAGCTACAGTTATACTCTGCCACTGTCTATGTGCTCACTAGACCACCCGACTGCACTGGGGAGAAAATTGAGGCTCTACTGATCTCCGGCAGCCACCTATGGTACACTACCTGCAGCGGGCGCATTTGGGGTTGACACGGCTGGAAGCCCGGCCGGCTGCCGACTACACTTGAGCGCTGCCTTCAATTCAAGACGCCTACATCTCCAACTGGCGGAGTGACGCGTGAGCATAGAACGACTGTGGGGCTTGTATCCTCGGCACGCGACGTGCCTTTTTCCCACCCCACAGCATTGAAATGGGCGCGAGAGGAAGAACGCGCGGGGTATCCCCTTGACTCCCCGGAATACTGCCGGCTTGTACGCCGCTGTTGTTTTTGAGACTTGTTGCAGGACACGCCAACACATCAACAGGACGACACTTTGGTGAATGTCAGACCAGAGTGTCCTCCCACACTAGCCCTCCATGGTCGGCCTGCAACGCCTATACCCTGCGTAGGCAACAGTGTATTGACGACGATCCACTGCAACGCAGCCTATACGTCGCCATGCTTGTACCCCGGCAGGGAGACCAGCGGCATTACAATCCTTATTGCACTAACACTCATGATTGTCTGCCCTTCAACATCTACAAGCGGCCCACGCACTACTCGATAAGACCTCCTCAGAACATTAGACTCTGTTGGTTGCTTGCTCCCAGATACTTGCTCAATTCCCCTTGTGGCGCACTGACATTTGGGTCCTTCTTGAGCGGAGGGGAGGGGACCCCAGCTGATGCCCGTTGGAATACGTTGACAGAGTGAAGGACTGTACACTGCTGCCTGCTCCCAGATGGTGGCTACCTTACTCCTACCACTAAACTCCTCCACATCGTCCTCTCTCCAAGAGCTATCCCTTTCCACTATCCCATCGTGCAGCTGCCCACACTTGTAGCGCCTACATTGTACCCAGTCTAGCGGCCGTGTGAAGTCTGTTCACCTCTACTGTGTCATCGCCTGAACGGGTAGCGCGGGGACATGGGGAAGCCTGATGGGCATCAGCCGAGACTGACTTTCGACACCAAAAAGGCCGCAACGCGCTCGACCTCTGTAGATCCTGAACCCGCCAATATGGAACAAGCACAACCGCCCTCACAATCCTCTGAAGATGATGTCAAGACATGGCTGTCCAACATAGTCTGTCCGACCTGTCCGGGAAGATGGACACTATGAACAATCGTCTGGTCTTTCTGGTACAAAAAGTGGGCAGACATGATGGGCAATTGAAGGAGGCTGAGCGCCGTATCTCCGAGAACGAAGATGTCACTTCTCAGGTACAAGCTCAGGTGACACAAATGGACAAGCTGCTGAAAGTTATTGCGGCTAAGAACGAAGATATTGAAGCCAGAAGTCGTCGCAATAATGCATACCTGAGAGTACGAATACGGGGTGCATGGATAACTATATTGAACGCCTTCTAAAAGTCTCATTTGCTGCGGATTCATTTTCACCACACCTGGTGGTCGAGCGTGCACATCGCTCCCTGGGCCCGCAGCCCCCGCCGGGCGAAATCCCGAGACCCATCATTGCCCTACTTCTTAATTACGAAGACCGCAACGTTGCACTCCAAAAGGCCCGCAAACTAAAACCACTGCAATTCAAAGGGACTACCTTTACCATCTACCCAGACTTCACACTGGCGGTACAGGAGGCACGCCGGACGTTCCTCAATGTCAAACAGAAACTTTGCAAGGCTCAATTAGAGTATGCTCTCCTGTATCCTGCAATGCTTCGATTCACGCACAACGGCAAACAGGTCTTCTGCACGAATCCGCAGCAAGTGAAAGATTTCCTAAAAACTGCCTCGACACACTCGCCACGTCGAGATCGCACATCCAGATCTCCTTCACCTTGTTCATAAGCCTTTGGAATGTGGCAGGCGTTCCGTGTAGGCCATAGGGCAAGACAGTAAACTCATAGAGACCTGTTGGAGTGGAAAAAGCGGTCTTCTCTTGGTCTTGTTCTTAGAGTGGCACTTGCCAATATCCTTTGGTGAGATCCAGGGTGGTTATATATTGGGCGTCCCTGAGCTTTTCAATGAGATTGTCGACCCGGGGTAGGGGGTACGAGTCGAACTTGGATATGGCGTTGACGGCCCGAAAGTCTATACAAAGCCGAACAGACGCATCCGGTTTTGGGACTAAAACGATTGGAGAAGACCAACAACTTTAGGAGGGCCTTATGACCCTGATAGCCAACATGCTCTCAATTTCCCGTTTTTGGCTTCCCTACGGGCAGCAGGTATTGTCATGACTGCCGGGCCGGGATCGCGGGACTACAAAGATGGCGGCCAGCGGGAGACGCTTCGCGTTCCAGCTCTTGGACTCATTTCTGCATTTCTGAGTTACTTCCGGGTCGTCGCACCATGCTCCCCTTCGCCGGCGTTTGGTGTGGCGGTCGCTCCTTCACGGGTGTTTGTTTCTTCCGCTCCCCTTGGTGACGTGTTCCAGATACCTGCAAAACGAAGAGAAGAATAAAGACTACAAACTGAGTTGTCGTGGTCACGGAAACAGCGCGTTGCGCTGCCCCCTTTTTTTTGTTTCCTGTTTTCATGATTATTTTCCTCGCTTACCTGATCCTGTGCTCTGGGCATTGTGGGCATCTGCTCCATCCCTTTACTTGGGGCACCAAAGAGAGAAAAGAGAGGGTAGTTACACCTGAAGTTAAGGTTACCTTGGTTAATTATTGAACCCTATTTTGACAGTTTGGAAAGGATAACAACAAGCTGCATTTAGGTGCATAGGTGGGCATAGTCTATACTTACCTGTTTCAGTGATTCCTTCTCCCATAATTCATCCTTTTATTTATCCTTATATCATTGTTTCTTCCAGCACCAGACATACGCTTTACACTATATTGTTTACCTGTGTAACCCATAAACGAAGAAGGGATCAATAAGGTAGAGGAAAGTAAATAACAAAATTAATACATAAGAATGTGTTATTCTGTCACTTAATGTGTTTAATGATTCCCTCCTGTCTGCAGCCTTTTATTTTAGACTGACGAAATCCTGTGGCTACGGGGCGGTGACGAGGGATCTCTTCCCCTTCTTTGCTTGTTTTGTTTCCCTTCTTCCCCTGATTACCATTGTAGCCTAGACGTGTTCAGGCGCAATAGGTGATAGGGAGAGGTAGTGGACCTTGCTTCAAGTTCCATGACGTTCCTGTGGAAACTCAGGTGAGATTCTTACAGGTATACAATAAGGTTTTAGTTTTACTGTTTGCCCTGGGGGAGTGAGAATGGTGTGTTCCACTAAGGTTGTTCTTTCGGGTAAGTCAAAAAACATTGAAGAGAAAAGTAAAGTTGAGGGAGAGAGCCTAACCATTTTTTTAGAAGGTTAATATGGTATAACTGTGTTCTTTTGGGTGTGACTTGTACTTGATAGGAAGTTAAACCGACCTTTTTTATAGGGGCCTTCAGGGATGTGGAATTCCTATAGCCCGACACCCAGGACATATTGTTTGGGGTCAAGGGCAACAAGTTTTCATGTGTATTTTGTCCTTGGGACAAGTAGGCTCAACCCCCTATAGCACAAACCCTTTGGATGCCAGTTTACAGTACCACATTATGGATCAGGAAAGGGCAATGTCTGCAGTTAAGGTAATATTTGTGTCCATGTGTTACATGCTGTTCAACCTCGTATTTATGGTTCATTAATGCAAAGCCTTTATTATTAGGGTGAGCACTAAAAGTAAATGTTGTAAGCTTGGCCTGCACTACTGACAGTGGTTCCAGTATAAATTTGTACACACGTTTTCAAAGTTTAGTAATATGAGGCTATGTATAATGGTCCCAGAATGCTTGCCGGAGCTAGAAAGCAAGAGTGATGATTCTTTGCTTTCAAAATCAAAATAAAATGTTAAAAAAAAAATGCAAGTAAGAAAAAAAATATTTTGCTTAATAACTGTAAGATTTTAGGTACCATATCTTTGCAGCATCATTTAGTAATATGTTGATGTATGCTTATATTTCCCAAAAATATTCATAATGGAAAAGCAGTGTAACCAGTTTAAATACGATTGTGGGAAACAAAAATGAAGAAGCATTGGCAAAGCCAGTAGGTCTGAAATTGGTGGTCAGCCTTTTGGTTTTGTCAATGCGTGACTTGTTTAGGCATTGTTTTTGTAAAACCTTATCGGTGTGGGAGCTGCTGGGCCCTCACAATTCTAACAAGCATTGGCAAAAGCAAACATTGTTTTTGGTCTCCAAAAAGCACACATTGCCACAGCAGTTCAGGGCACTGAATGAAATTACTTTGTGTGCCAATATGCTCCTTCTAAAAGAGCAGAATACTGTCACTTACAGTGAAGCTAGCTGATAGACCGAGAGAAAGAGAGAGAGAGACAGTATTTTATTAAGCACAAAAGGTCATGGTTGATGCCAGGCCTAATTAGAGGCCCAATAATTGAAGAAAGTCTCAAAAGTACATCCATGGTATATATCCTTGCATTAAGTGTATATATACAGTTTCCGTGAATTCACAAGAATTTACAGAAGTAGGCTGAGAAATAGTACTCCTAGAAAATATTTGTGAACTGCATTTTAGCATGAGCAAATGTGCATGTGTAGATTTGCTCATGTAAAAATCTGAATGTTTTAAGATCACTTTTCCTCCAACCACTTTTTTTCCCAACCCTGGAAGAAGTTTTACGTCTGCCCCTGTCAGGAGTACATTTCCAACCTTTTTCAGTACGGGAAAAGATTAGAAAAGAATTTGTGCAAACCCTTAAAACACGCAAGTTAGTAGGTTTGCACAGACTCAAAAGGGCCTTCCAACCCTTGAACTATTGCTTACCACTACCTTCAGCCCCTGTATGTAGACCTGCAGAAACGTAGCAACATAAGGGAATTGCTAGTATTCAACCCGACTATGGTTCGAGCCCTGGCATAATTAGAGAGGCTATATCAGAACTCTTATATAATGAGATTGCTGCCATAATTTGTCGCCGTTATTACATGGCACAAAAGGGACAAGTGGATTTTGTTACAGGACAAGTAGATTTATGAAGCAACCTGCCCCATGGACAAGTAGATATTTTATTAAAGTCCACACCCCTGGGCCTTTCCACTCAGAGCAGACCTTAGGCAGGGAGGAGGGTAAGAGGACCAATACCCAGTCACCCACGTTCAGGTGTCACCACTTCTTCCCTTTGTTGTAATGTATCTGTTGTTTAGTCTGGGCCCTTTCTAAGTTCGCATCAGCAAACTCCCTTAGTTTGTGCAGTCTGGTGCGTAAAGCCTGAGTGTAGTCCTGGTCTCTTCTTGTTTCTCCTGTTCCCAGGCCTCTTTCGTTATCTCTAGGAGGCTACGGGGTTGCCTACAGTACAAGAGTTCAAAGGGGGAACATCCCAAACTTGTTTGGACCTGGCTCCTGATCACAAAGAGGGCAAGGGGAAGTAATATATCCCACTTACTGCCTTCCGCCGTAAGCATTTTTTGGAGCGTTAATTGAAGGGTGGCGTTGTAATGCTCACAGAGGCCATCAGTCTGTGGGTGATATACTGATGTTTTAATGTGCGTGATGTTGAGAGATTTACATATCTGTGTCATCAAGCGGGAGACGAAAGGGGCCCCTTGATCCGTAAGGATTTCTTTAGGGAAACCTATGCGTGAAACAACGCAAGGAGTTTATCGCTGATACTAGTGGTCGTTGGAGATCGTAAGGAAAAGGCCTCCAGATACCGAGTAGCGTAGTGACTACGACTAGGGCATACTGGTTTCCCTTTTTGGATCTTGGGAGGGGTCCTATGAGATCCATCCCTACCCTTTCGAAAGGTTTCCCTATTATCGGAAGAGGTTGTAGGGGCACGGGGGGAGGTCTGTAGGGGTTCTTTCTCTGGTAGACCTCGCACTCCTGACAATACTTGTTGACCTGAGCAAAGACACCTGGCCAATAGAAGTGTTGGAGGAGGGTTGGTGTAGTTTTCTGAGCACCCCGGTGTCCTGCCAACAAATGGGAGTGTGCAAAAAAAAAGGATCTGTTCACGAAAGGCTTGTGGTACCAAAAGCTGCGGCGAGACCCCGGGCTATTTGTCCTATACAGGAGTCCGTTCTCTATATGAAAAAGGGGGTAAGTAGGGCTAGATGCTGCGGCGGCATGGTTTGCATGAGACCAGGTGGCTTGTAGGGTGGGTCATGGGTTTGGTTGTATTTAAAACTCCTATCCAAGACCCAGGGGGCTTGGGTTAACAAGGTGTTGTGCTCCTGAGTTTGAGAAGTGGAGGGATACATTTTAACCTTGAGGAGGTGAAGAAACTGGGGATTGTCTAAACCAAGTATCAGCTGTTCCAGGACATTGGGTAGGACGCCCAGTTTGGCGTGGAGGACACAGCCATTTGGGAGCGTGATAGGAGACCGTACCACTGGGTATATGCGTACGTACGTCTCCATGGACGCACCTTATTGGTACTTGGTCTGATGTCAAAAGTGCTGTTGGGTTGACTAGGGACTCAAGTATAACTGATTACCGACAGCCCGAATCCAGCAACGTCCTTACGTTTATCCCACCCACCTGTACACTTACGTAAAAACATAGTCCCATCTCCTCAGTATAGAGGACTGACCGGGGAATGCAACTAACGTCCATTGGTTCATCCGTGGTCTTCTTGTGGGGACAGAACCGGGCGTTGTGGCCCCACTCCCCACAATCAAAGCACTGAGGGCCCTTGGAAGGGAAGGGACCGGTTTGGTGGACTCGGGTTTTCAGTGCTTCTGGGATGGACTTGGGTGGTTTCCTGTCTGTCTTAGTGGGAGGGGGATGTGTACAGAGTTTGTCAGTTTCCCAAGGTACAGATTGGGGCTGCGCCCTTGAGAAGGTGGTAGCCATTTCTACCACTTGCTCTGCTGTTAAGTGCGAGTGCTATTTCAGCCAACGCTGCGTAGAATATGGCAGTGTCTCCAGATATTGTTCCAGATAAATGGACGCCATAATTTCTTCTTTGGTATGTTCCTCTGGCTTGAGCCACTTGTCTGCAGCGGTCTTACGCTTGAAGAACAACGTCTTCGGGTTGTCTCCTGGATTTCCTCTTTCTTTTCGAAACCTGACCCGGTATGCTTCTGCGTCTAGGCCTAAGTGATCCAAGATGATTTTCTTAACTTCCACATAGGGGGTATTGCCTGTAGGATTGGCTACCTGATACGCGGCCTGGGCTTCGCCGGTTAGGAGAGGCGCTAAAAAGAAAGGCCACTTTGCCTCTGGCCAGCCACAGGCACGCACAGCTCTCTCGAAATTTACCAGGAAGGCATCCGGGTCATCGCCCGGGAGGTACTTTTGTAACATGACATTGGGGCCGCCTGTTTGGGGGCCGTGTCGGGCTTGTATCTGGGAGGTTAGTTTTGCTGGTCGACAGCTGCCTTTTGTATACATTCAACCTGCTGGTTCATGGTATTCTTGAACATGTCTCGGTCCGCTTGGGCAGAGGCCATCTGCTTGTCGAGTGCCCATTCTAGCTTCTGATGCCCACTAATCAATTGTTGAATGAGGTTCTCAATTCTAATTCATGGAGCTACGATGCCCGCATTCTCCACCACGTGTGGGCCAGAGCAGAAGGACTACGGGAATTCACTTTGGATTTGTTAGAAAGTTCTTTATTTTGGCACTGTAAGAACATAGACAGTCTCAGAGATAGGGAAGCCTAATCCATTTCTTGCATCCGGTTATAGTCCCAGAGAGTCTTGCTGCTCCTCCGTTGGCCCTCGTTTTCCCCGGGAGACTCAGTGGAGGTGGGAAGATGACAATAGAGAGAAAAACAAAAATAAAAGACCGTAAAAACGGAGACCAAAAACTGCTCTATCTTTTATGCAGGGAAAGGAGTTTGGGACAATGCACCCAAAACAGTCACCAATGGATCGCTAGCAGACAGCAGCATGCTGTTTCTTCATTTATGCACCAGATCCTTTATAGCCCTTCCTGGCACGTCCCTTGGTGACTTTTCACCTTGGTCCCCTCTACCCCACACAGCACGGATGCAAGCAAGTACCTTGTGGAGCCACGCTCCTCCAGGAGCGTGGCTGGAGCTGGCGTGGTACCCCAAAGTTGGTCCGGCTCCCTCTTTACTCTCGGTCGGTCGGCGTCCTCCACGTCAGGTACTTCTCTCGGCGGCAACAGGGGCTCCTCCTGGACTCCGAAGTCCTCTTCTCTTCCGCCTTTCCACCGGGGCTCTGCAGCGCTTGTTACGTGGGGCGATTCTTCTTTCAAATCATCCGTAGTGGCACCGTAATCACTGATTGGGGCATGTGACCAGAGCACGTGGGCCGAGGCCGGGTCTGGAGGACTCGTATTGTTAAAGGGACAGTGCACTTCCTGAATGGCGACATCCGGGGTAGACTGGAAATAGAGGAGAGGATACAGGTGAGAGAGGAATGGTTCTGCGTCGCCTCCTTTTAGCAAGGTTTGAGAAGGCATTTTGTGACAGAGTACACATGTTTTTATTGTTTGCAGAGTATACATCTAATAAATCTTTGTAATAGAACATATAGGGCACCTGTTGCCATGAGCTAGAGCACTGCTATTGTTTCTAAAAGGCATGCACAGAAAATGCCTGACACCAATAATGTATTTTACAACAGAGTTTATTTCTAACAGCAGATGCCCAAATTTTCTCTGACTGTGCTGAGGAGCTCACCACCTTAGGATACTCCCCTGAACTGTTATCTATCTTAAGAACTAATGACATTTGTAATATAGCAACCACAGTAGGGAAACAGTTGGCAGTATCTAAAGATAATCCTTTAGGTAAATCCTTGAGGAGTACTCCAACTAGCATATCTAATATGAAAAGGTATATTGTAAATCCAACTAAGGAAAAGATTAAAGTGTTATATCTAAATACCCGATCCATGGGCAAGCGTAAAATTGAAATTATTGATATATTAAACCAGGACAAGATAGACGTCCTGTTTCTTACTGAAATGCGATCATCTAAAATAGTCAATGCCTGTAATTCTAATCATGCTCCTTAATGACACAAATATATACAGCAATTGATAAAAAGGGAGGATAGTGGCAGCAATTGTTCACCACCAACCTCAAATCTCCGAGCTCCATATTGCATAGTTTCAGAGTGTTGACTTATTGTTAAAAATCATAGCAGTCAATATTTCACTCACCTGCCTATTAACATACCGCCCTCCCTAATGCCTCTTTCGTCAATACATTTTATTAACTGATTGGATCACTACTTGCAGATTACTCTCAATTATTAATAGTGGGTGATATCAATTATTGGTATAATGACCAAATTATAAACCCAAAAGGCCAAGAATTTTTCAATCTTATTTCATCTTCAACTTTACATCAGCACATAACTGAAGCAACTCACATTAAATTCCTCTAGATTTGGTGTAGATCTTTAATACATAAGTAGCCAATATAAGAGTGATTCCATGCACTTGGTCAGAGAACTATTTTATACAGGTCTGAGGAAAACCAGTGGCACAGAATATAAGAATCCGCAAATGGCAAAATGTAGTGGATAAGGATATGGCAACTACCTTAAAAGAAATCATGCTTAATCTAAACAACGCAATAAATGAAGTCGAAGAAGAATTTTCAGAATGGCTAAAAGCTTCAGCTGATAGACATACTGCATGTCATTTGCAAAAGCGCCCCAAGCCAGTGCCCTGGTATACAATGGAATTAAAAGAAGCTAAAGACCAGCTAATTCAAACAAAATGAGCTTATTTTGCAAAGCAAATTGAAAAAGCTCATAATAAACAAAAAGTAGCATTTAAGATAATATATGAGCTGTCCTCAGCCAAGAGGGTGCCTAAGGACATTAGCCCTTCTCAGGACTTCTGTCACCAATTAAGCACCTTTTTTATAGGTAAAATAAAGGCTACAGAGGAAAGTATTACTAAAACGAATATGGAGGGATTTCGTGCAGAGGAAGACAATAACCCTCATCACTCCTCACTTTTTCACCATTGGATTCAATTAGCCTACAGGAACTAGCAAGATGAATTAAATGTGTCTCACTACTGGACCCATGCACTCCAGAAACCATGGGAGACATATTTAAGACTATTGAGACTCCATTAAAGATCTTGCTGAATCAATATCTAAAGTTGTGTCTTGTATCAAAAACCTTTCAGAATTCTATGGTCATTCCTTTGCTGAAAAAACAGGATGATGACCTTACCATCGCAAAGAATTTCTGTTCAATATTGGTGCCTCCCTATGCAGCAAAATGTGTCGAAGCACACAGTGGCGTAACAAAGCTTGAGGGGGCCCCCCTGCAAAGTACATGCAGGGTGCTGGCCATGCTCTGGACCCAGTCAGGAGTTCTCAGGCCTCTGACCTGCCAGTGCCGGAGGGGGCCCCCAGAGCTTGGGCGACCCCTGTACTGCAGCAGATGTGGGAGCTTTTATTACAACACTGGAATCATGTGTCTAGAGAAATCTGAAACCATTTGAAGAAGTCAGACTGTCTGGAACCCCAGCAAGCGGGTTTCTTCCCTGAGTACAGGACAGAATCAGTCATCTTGTTGTGTGTTATTAATAACCTGAGACTAGATGGGGACTCTAGCTGTAGCCCAGAACTAGTTCTCTTTGATCTATCTGCGGCCTATGACACAGTCAATCGTGTGGTAACAGTAGAAGTGGTGGTATAGGTGATAGGTTACAGGCGCCTAGAGGTAAGTTCACCAAATATTATCAATTCTAACTATTAGTTTATATTGGTGCTTAAGGGTTAGAGAGAACCACCCGCCTCTCTAAAGTTTGTGGCGAAAGCAACAAAGAAATATGCATTAAACACCCAAGCACACATCAAATTGTTATTGAGAATTCTTCATATGTCATAGTATCATGCAAGGTACAAAGAAACAGTCCATTTCTTTCTGTTTTTTTCTTGTTTTTCCTTATATTTAATAGTTCTTCATGTTTCCAGTCAATATGCAGTTCCCAAGCCAACACGTGTTTCGTCGCCTCAGTTGTTTGTACATGCGACTTGATCACGGCTAGGTAGAGAATAATAAATAATTCATTTAGTTACATCAGTTGTTATTCGCAATTAATTATTACTACTCATAAGCAAGGGAAAACACTTAGTGAAAAAGTGCTACCAGGGGAAATGGAGTGTCGCGGTGCCGGTTTACATGTGAGCATCTTCTAGTGTAGTGTTTGAACATGCACGAAGTGCCTTTTGTGACATCATAATCACATATTTGTAAAGGGAAAAGAAAAAAAAAATTGGGTTATGTCTATTTATGCATCTAGCAAAGACCACACAATTGAGAAGTGTTTAAAAAGTGAATGTGCACGTGATGGTGATTAGCCTTATGATCAGAGTCCAAATCAAGATGAAGTAAAATAAATGGTGTTCATGATTTTAAACCTGAAGGATCACCCAGTGACAGAAACCAAACTGCCACCTCTGGAGAAAAATTATATCAGGTTAAAGAACCTCCAAATACGCAAAAACCACTGTCTCACTGATCTGAAAAGAATCGGTATAATTATATCTGTGCAGAGAAACAAGAAGCAAAACCCCAAATGGGGTTAGTATTACAATATTACAAGATTCCTGTAGAAACAAGTCTAGGTAGGTAAGTACTGTGCGTAAGAGTTAAGAATCAAAAGATTACAAAACACCTACTTGAAGTGAGGCGATAATTCCAAGCCACACTGGTTCTGTGGTGTGAGGAGAGAACACAAAAGGGACTGTATGGCCGTTATCACTTGAGTGTTCTTGACTAATTATAAGCTTTCCATATCTAAAGGGGAAGCGGTAAAAACAAAAAGGGGAAAATGTCTCCTTGGAATGTGAGGCAGTAGAAAATGTTCACGGCCAAAACGCCAAGACTGTGTAGATTACAGATTGCCTTAAGAAACCCTGGATCGTCTGGGCAGATCGTATGAAAGAAAGGGTTAAGTCCGACTACCACGTACCAGTATAGTTTGAACGATCAAGCTGCCGATACGCGTGCCGCACTCCTCAACGCCGGACTCCAAATGCGAGTACCGGCGAGTGGAGAAACCTCACGTATAGTTACTTTCGAAAAAATCACGTGACCGCGTAGACAGTGCGTGGTCACGTGTATCTGAAGCGAAAACACAGTCCCCATCTTTGAAAATGCAAGATATAATTGCATAAAGTAATAAAAAGCAATTTAAGTTAAACACCAGCCCCGTTTGTGAATAATATGCAACTCTCTAAAAGGAGATCACAGTTAAACAAATCATTCCCGATTGTGGATCTTAAAAAGAGTAAAAAACGAGTTTTCATATTAGAAGGTGACGGTTTTGTCACCTGCTAGGTGCATGGATATAAAACTTGTACGAAGCATAGAAATCAGTAAAGAGCCTGAAATATAAAGTTGGAGTCTGAAAAACGGAAGGGGGTGGCTAAGCATTAGTGTCATATAGAAAATATTCAACGGCTGTAACGAAACCCAATTTTGGGAGTGATGATTGTAGAAATAGCGGCCATATTGGAAAGGGGAAAGACAAGGAAGAATATTCCTGAAATGTAAGTGGAAGTACTTGCTGGGACTTTTAAGTCTCCATTTTCAAAGTCAAGTAAAGTCAAATGTCTGGGTCTGCAACATAAGTTATTGTTAACGGTACGGGATATCTAATATTGAAAAAGGAATCCCCAGTCGGTCATTTGGTAGATATTCGGAATCAGTTCTCCTTGAACTAAAATTACTCGAACAGAGGAAAAGAAAAGAGAAAAGCAAAAAGGAAAAAGAGAAAAAGGAAAAAGGAGAAAAAGAGGCCCCAAGTGTTTGAATATTGCCAGATGGGAAAATGATTTAGTTCAAAGGCTAAAAATCGTAAAATTACTCGTAGTGACTTATGTGAAAAAGTGACAACTATATTTGTTCCTGTTGTTAATACATGCTTATCTTGATATTCGCTATTGTCATTGTAATATACATCAATAATGTAGATATGTGTTATGGTACCGTACACATTCTTATTTACTAATGTTTACATCACCTCGGAATATGGTTTACATTTAGATTTTTTAGAGATGTCAAACATATTCTTAAACCCGCATCAGATCACATCATGAGTATATGTAACATTTAGAATCTAGTTCCACACTAGCATTCGTTCAGTAGTCCTTATTTGCCAAGGAAATAGTGCAACTCATTGTCAACATTCATCCCAACATCAGTCGTCCGCAATTTAAGAATCCAAGAGGCCTCATTCCTGCGTAACATAAGTTCTCTATTACCGCCCCTTGGGTTCCTTGGAGTTTGCTCTATTCCGTAAAATAGAAAATCTTTGTGTGGTCCCTGTATATGGCATTCTGCAATGTGCGTCGCGATGGGGTGCCTTTGGTCGTTCTGTTTGACCGCCCTCATGTGTTCCCCAATCCTCTCTCGTAATGGGCGAATGGTGCTCCCCACATATTTTCTGTTGCAGCGACATTCAATTACATAAACCACGTAATTAGTGTAGCAGTTTATGATAGAGGTGATTTTATAGCATTTGTTGCCCGGGCCTGTGAAGTCCACCGGTTTGCTCTTTGCCCATTTAAATACTGAGCAGTGTCCACACCCATAGAAGCCTACCATACGTGTTGTCAACCAATTGTCTCTGGTATTTGGAGTAGGGTAGCTAGGGCTCAGAAGGTTCCTGAGGCACACTCCTCTCCTGTATGTAATCTCCGGTCTATTGTGAATAGTACCTGTGATGGTTGTGTCTTCTCTCAGAATATGCCAGTGTCTGTTAAGACTCTTAGTCAAAGTGCTTGACAAATTGTTGTAGTTTGTGACAAATCTGATTTTGTTGTCACTTTTCTTTGTCTTATTCGTAGTGTCTCTTAGGGTAGTCTCTCTCTTAACCTTGCCTATCCGTGTTTTAGCCTTTGTCAGGGTCCGTTTGTCATATCCCCTTTGTTTAAAACGGTGAGTCATTGCCTCTGTACATGTCTCAAAATCTGATTCCATACTGCAATTGCATCTAGCTCTCATAAATTCACCATAGGGTATGGCGTTGATCTGGTGAGCGGGATGTGCACTTGATGCATGCAAAACTGCGTTGCAGGCTGTATTCTTACGATATAGTCTGCTGTGTATCTGGCTGTCCATCACATATAGTTCTGTATCAAGCAATGTTATCTTCTCCCTGCTGTGTTCGTATGTGAATCTGATGTTCCAGGTGTTACTATTGAGATGTTCTAAAAAACCAACCAATTTGTCGGTGTCCCCTGTCCAAATCATCAGACAGTCATCGATGTATCTGCCCCAGAATAGAATAGAGTCTGACCAGGAAGCACCTGCTGGGCCCCAGATCCATGTCTCCTCGAGCCATCCCATGAAGAGGTTGGCATACGAGGGAGAGAACCTGGAGCCCATAGCTACTCCTTGTGTTTGGCGATACCATTTGTCTTTAAATAGAAAGACATTATTGTCTAGGATCAGTTCTATCATAGTTATCAGCATTTCCGTGTGTTCCCACGTACTTGCCGACCTTGTGCTCAAAATCTTCCTAATGGCCTGAAGTCCACATTCTCTCTGGATACTCGTATAGAGTGCGGTAACATCTAGTATTACTAGTGTCAGATCGGTAGCCCATGTTATATCTGATAGTAGCCCCAAGATGTGTTTGGTGTCCCGTATGAATGACGGTAGGTTGTTAACCATAGGTTTGAGAAAGATGTCTACATATTCAGATATTTTTTCTGTTGGACCCTCAATCCCTGAGATTATCGGCCTCCCTGGTGGAAAGGGTAGATTTTTGTGTATTTTGGGAAGTGTGTAGATACATGGGTATCTGGGCTTGTTGATTCGTAGATAAGTATATTCATCTTGATCTAAAAGGCCCATCCCATGCCATTGTTTCAGATGGCGATTAAGGTGGTCTGTTAGTTTCCAAATTGGATTTGTGGTGAGGGGTTCATAGCAGCCCAAGTCTCCTAATTGGGAAAGAATCTGAATGTCATAGTCCACACTCGACATGATAACAATATTACCACCCTTGTCTGCCTCCTTTATGATTATGCTGTCATCATTCCTAATTTCACGCAGTGCTTGCCTTTCACCATGTGTTAGGTTATCATTCACTATACAAGGTGAGTGTTTATTTGAGTCTGATCTATCCAAATCATTCAGTACTAGTCTATGGAAGATGTCAATATTGTTACCCGAGTGGAGAGTGTGTGTCCATTTAGATTTTTCTTTCAAACCACTTTCTAACCGAACATCACTTATTACATTCAAATCTCTCATGACAATGTCAGCAGAAGTTCAGTAAGTGACAAAAGCAATCTGGTGTCTAGTATTTCTTGAATAGTGATTTCACTCAAAGGGTGTGTTTGCTGTTCATCATTCAATCCTTTATTCATTCCATTGCACATCATGAAATGCTTTATGATTTTCATTTTCCTTATAAATTTATACAGATCAATCTTTAGATCAACAACCTTCTCCTGTTCCACGATCTCGTCCTCATGCCCTGTTTCTCTTCTTTTTCTGCCCCCTCGTTTCCCTCTCCTTGTTTTGGGCTTGTTATAGGGCGTTTGTTTTGTTCCCTGTTTCCTCTCTTGATTCTTAAAACCTCTTTTAAAAAACGGTTCTTGTGGTTTATCGTATCTTCTGAGGCATCCCCCTGTTCTGAACCACTAGTAGCTTGCGCATCGAGTGATGTGTTACTGGAGCTAATAGATGTTACTACTCTTGGTACCGTAACATTTTCATTGGTCATTAGGTAATCATATCTTTTAGCGAAGGTAAATATTCTACCATTAAGGTAGTCTACTTCATCTCTTTTCAGTTTTTTGGTCTTACGTGTCTTGATCTCTGAAATATGGTGTTTTAAAACATCATTCAAGATCTTGTAGTTCTTCTCTGTTGCTTCCTGGAGGTTAAGTGATTTGATTTTGATTTCTAGGGTCTCTATTTCTGCCTGTAGTTTCGCTGTTTTTCTATCGCAGTTTTCTATCAGTATGCCCATTAGTTTATTGGAATTATTTGTAAGTTCCTGTTCCCATGATGCTAATAGATCTGGATCTAAGTCGTCATAAGTGGGAAGGATTTGGGAACGGAGCCCCCTAGGTATCCATTGTACTTTGATATATTGCCTTAGGGTGGCTCCATCCCACCATTTGGATGCTTCATTTCTGCGCAATCTCTTTAAGCGTAGGAATTTGTCTTTAAGACTCTCATTTGGTCTAGTGGAAACCCCTGGTATTGCCGATGTGGATGGCATATTCCCTGCCCTATTATTGAAAAGATCATCTGCTTCTTCAGTGGCACGTCATTTGCAAAATTCGCTAATAAAGTGCTCGCAAATTGCGAATTCACAAAGTGAGATGCTGGAAAGCCACAAATTGCGATTTTGCGAAATTCTCAATTTTGCACATCGCAATTGCCACCAACTCTGAGCATGTGGTAACCAGGTGCAACCTATTTAAACAGGCCCACAATGCCACAGGGGTTTTCCACAATGGCTGGGCTGTGTGTGATAGCCAGGAGGCTGCAAATCAGAGCTGCTGCACAGAGAAGGAGACGCCAGGAAAGGATCTTCAGAGCGCGCATCACCCTGTTCCAGCGGACTGTGGAGGAGATCCATGTGAACGACAGGCTGGATGCAGACAGCATCCTGGACTTAATAGATGCACTCAAACCCATACTAGAACACCCCACATGCAGGACACACACCATTCCCACCCATGTATAGGTCCTGTGCTCATTGCACTTACTGGCATCAGGGAGTTTTCAGGGGGTGAAAGCCACAGCGGGAGGGGTCTCTCAGAGTGCACTGTCGTGCTTCTTCCACGCTTTCCTTGATACAATGGTACAGAGGCTGCATCACCACATCCAATTCCCCAGCAAACAACAGGCACTAGATCAGACCAAGCAGGAGTTCTACCAGATAGCCCAATTCCCCCACGTAATTGGCTGTATAGATGGAACCCATGTCGCTATCTTTTCCCCTCACAGAATGAGTATGTGTTCCGGAACCACATGTCCTATCATTCCCTGAGCATACAGGTAGTGTGAACTGCCAAACATGTCATCACTGATATTGTTGCTAAATACCCGGGCAGCACACACGACTCATTCATTTTTCGCCACGGTGGAATTAACCGACGACTCACAGATGGGGAGTTTGGTGAGGGCTACCTACTAGGTAAATGCATGGCTTTCAAAGACACAATCAGTAAAGGTCAGAAGTGGCAGGACAGTGTTTAACCTGATTCTTGTGACCCTGCAGGTGACAGTGCGTATGCTGTATGTGACTACATCCTGACTCCGTACCTGAATCCAGCCACTGCTGGGGAGCGGAGGTATAACAGCACCCACAGGGCCACCCGCTGTGCTGTTGAGAGAACATTTGGAATCCTTAAGAGCCTTTTCCGCTGCCTACATAAGAGTGGAGGAACGCTACTGTACAGCCCAGAGACATGCTGCAAAATTGTGGTCACATGTGCCATGTTACACAACACCGCCACCAAGAAAGGCACCCCAGTGGAGCTCACAGATTCCTACTCATCAGATGAGGAGGGGCTAGCTCCACGATGCAGACCAGCCGGTGGTGTTGGTGCGGCTGCCGGCCACCAGAGACGAGATGAGATCACACAGATCTATTTCTAGGTGAGTAATGATGACACAATGCTACATATTGGTGCAAAACTGTGTTTTTTATTTCCTTGGGTACAGGGAACATATCCGTCACACAGCCTGACATGCACATAATGTGAGTCCCAATTGCATGCAAATGTTAAACACACAGTGCAAGTATGTTGCTCAGACATGAGTCAAGATGCAATGCGTTGCATCACACATTGCCATGTGCTCCTCATGACACTTCACCTCCTGCGGGCACGGCCTGTTGCCCCTCGCTCAGGGTGCCAACTGCCCTCCCCTGAGTCATCGGCTGTTCTTCCCTGCCGCGCACTCTGCCGTATGTCCTTGGTAATATGAGGAGTGATGCTGCTCCTGCTGGACTGGTCCTCCCTCTCCAGTGAGATCGGGGGTCCTCTGCCACCTGTCGCTGCTGCCTGCAGCTGGTCCACGGCATGTGTGACCTGCATCAGGCCCTTGGCCACATCCTGGTAGCAGTGAGCCATTTCATGCTGCATGCTAACACAGCGACGTGCCAGAAGTGACGTGGCAGTGGACAGGCGGTTCACAGCTTTTGTGTATATGTCCAGCCAGCTGTGGAGACGTTGTCTCTCCCTGCGCCTGGCTGCCCGGTCTCTCCTCATCTCTGTACACAGTCCTTCTAGTGCAGCTGTCATGCCCATGAAACCATCCCTCATCTCGGTCATGTTGTTGTTATGTGCGGCAAACTGGCGCTGTATTGACTTTAATGCTTTTGCTTGCAGGCGCTGGACTTTTAGCATGGTGCCTTCAAGCCCTGCAAACATAGTGTCTTTGCCTACGGCAGCTGTGCTGATGGACGGCCGTGCCCTGCACCTGGAAGAAATTCCTGAACTAGGACGGACAGGGGACTGTGCTGTGTGCTGTGCTGCACGCTGGTCTTGGACTGGCCGATCTTCTCCACTTGTGTCCTGTGGACCTGCCTCCAACGGTGGGAGTGGTGGCACTATGATGCGCGTGTCACAGGGATTGCTGGTCTGCCTTCCTCCAGCTCCTTTTGCCCTGACTGGTCTTCAGTGTGGGATGCATCCTCCCCTTCTGCAATTGATTCCTGTGTTTCAGGTGGTGCTGTGAATGTAAATGCACACATTAATTTGGTGTCCTGCCTCGCATTGCTTATGCAATACAGTTTTCAGATTTGGAGTTACATGGGTTCTATCTGTCTGTTTTTTGCCTTTCCTGAATTACTCATACTGATTCTACCTTGCTGGGTCTCACTGCTCCACTGTTTGATGCATGTGACTACATCTCCCATAATGCATTGCTGGGTGTGCTTGTTAACATGTACTGGAGTTGCATTCATGTTTATTGCCTGGGTCTTTCCTGAGTGTGTGAGTGATGTGGTGATGTATCAGGGGAGTAATAACATGCTTCTTACCTTGTCTGGTGTTTGGGGGTTCGGAGATATCCAGGTCAGCCATGCCACTGACACTCTCCGGCTGAAGGGTGCCCTCCACCAACTCCACCAACTCCTCAAGAGTCGTAGAATCAGTAGCAGTGGATGGTCCCCCACCAGTCTTCTTTGTCTCTGCCAACCTTGCTGCCACCCTTTCCTTTAATCTTTGGCGCATGTCGTACCACCTTTTACGGAGGTCCTCCACGGTGCGGTTGGTCACGCCAATGGCATTCACCTTCTCTTGTATTTCACTCCAGATTTTCCTTTTGCGTGCCTCTGGCACACGTAGGGATTGCTTCCCAAACAGGAGCTCATGGCTGACTGCCATTTCCTGTATGAGCACCCCCAGCTCCCTCTCACTTAACTTTTGCTTCCTTTTTCTGACATTCTCCTCCTGCTGCTTGGCTTTCTCCTGTGTATCCATTTCTTCTTCTCTCAGTTGCAGTTCACAAGTCTCTCATTCTCCTCCCAGCCTCTCACTCAGCTTCTGGCAATCAGGTGCAGCATGGGCAGTCACACTTCCTGGTTGTGATGTCATCAAGCAGCACCTGAATTGCCAATTCTCAGATTTGCGATTCCTTATTTGCAATTTCGCAAATAAGGATTCGCAAAATAGGTATTTGCATTAATATTCTGCAAATGTTTGGGAATCGCTAACATTTTGCGATCTTTTATTTACATTGGGTTTTGCGATTCTCAAAATGCTATTTGCTAAAAACCGCATTTTGGGAATCGCTAAATCCCATTTTGATACATATGGCCATAGATTATTTATTTGTGCAGGCATATGTCGCAAAAATAAGAAACAAAAAAGATAATGTAGAAAAGAAAAAGGGGAAAGAAAAAGCATTGTTAAATTAAAGTATCGGACTACCAGTCTGAGCAATTAGGAGGATGTGTTTAAGAAAGCCAATGGCTGTATGCTGTGGTGGATGGAAGCTAAACAAGAATGACAATTGAACAGACAAGTCGATAGAGAGGGATGAAGAGGGCTGGCCCAAAGACCCCAGTATGCCTATACCTACATATATTTAATGGAATTATTGGGAGTAATAAAAGGGAAATACTGAACACCTCCCTAGGCTTCCCTGAGAGGCTTAGCCTTGTTTACTACTCACTCTCCGAGTGTAACTTGAGGCTGTTAAACATTTTGTAAGGTGTTACATTGGCACTGTTGATTAGCGATCACCAGGAGAACCAGTCGCCACATCTGTCTTGCCCTTGGCACTCCCTGTGCTATGCCTTGTGTCAGAGGTCATGAGGTCAATAACAGAATCAAAACGAATATGGAACTAGTTTCCACAGCCCTTGTTTACATTATGTAGTTTCCACTTATTCCTTCCCCCAGCCTTTTACCAGCAAATAGCAGGCTTTTAAGGTGCTATTAGTGGAATACGTAGTCAACTGTGATATCACTTACTCTACTCATGGCAGTTGGTAAATTTACGTCCAAATTGCCAAGCAGCGCCTCCTGCAGCACATAGAAGTATTTAGATGCAGTCCACAGTACTGCGTTCCAGTTCAGCAGACAGACTCTAGCTGACCAACCAACGCCTCATCGCCTCTCCCCATTTCGTGCCAGACATGTGCTGCCGGACAGAAGCCCGAGATGTACAGAGGCTGCTGCTAAGATTGTTATTAGAAAAAGTGAGACAAGCGCTGAGAAGCATGTGGCTATGCTGTGGACAGTAGTGCCTAGAGGTGCCTATAAAGGTCGTCTTCTGCAGCAATCGTAGGTCGCCGGTGCCATGAAGTCCATAAGCAATATTTGAGGCTAAGTATGAAGGTAGGCTGACCTATTATGGGGATTGTTTTGGACTGTTTTTAAGTCTTGCATTAACTAAGAACTTTTGATTTTTTTAAAATATGTATGTTTAATAAAATAATAGGGGCTTTCAGTCAGCACTTTGTGTCCATTGGCTTGTTCGTGTGTCAACTCAGATTTTTGTTTCCCCTCCACAGCATACAGGATAGGATACAGGGTCAGCCAACTTTAGCCATTGGCTTATCTTTGTGAGTGAAGGCATTTTTCCCTAGCACAATGTGTACTTACACACAAAAAGTAGTCTCATGTACAGTTTTACAAATAACGATCACAAACATTGGCAAAGCCAAACGTTGGCAGCCAACGCCACACCTATTGGCTTTGCCAATGCTTGTTATTATTGAGGCGAACCATGAGTTACTCAGTTTTCTTTATTTCGATTTTGGAAAAATTATGAATATGCAGAATTCACACAAAAATGCACACCCCTTCTTAACTATACATGCAATGCTATTTATTATATGTACTGCTTTCATATAGGGCTCACGTAGTCCAGAAGCTGCTTCAGAGTGCTAAAAAGGCAGAATCAGACATCCAGGGGCAGATTTACTAGTTTCTCACGCATGTGTGAGATAGAGAGAGCAGGAGAGCACCATATTTACAGAAATATGTCCCTCTCCTCGCCTCTCCGGCGCCGAAATGTGATGCCATGCAGCACAGAAACACCTTTGCACTATAGTGCAAGGGTGTCTCTGTGAGTCTAACATAGGTTTTGTACTGAAAGGGAACCCGTCCGTATAAAAACTATGCTTAGGCTAACTTGAAACCTTTTTCCAATTTGTATTATGTGTGTTGTACAGTGCAGCACACATGCAAAGACAGAAAAGAAAGGAGAAATAAAAGCATTTTCCCTTCATAGCGCCTATTTGGGAAGGGCAGTATTTTCTCATGCTAAATCCTGTCCACTGTTTTTATTTAACCGGGTTTAGCGTCAGAAACCTTGGTTGGTTTCATGGAAACACCCATGCACAACCCATGGCGGCTTATTTACAAACCCCTTGCGCCACCGGTACATTGCTTTTTCTTGTATTAAAAGTGACGCAGCGGCAGAGCCAGGGGCTTGTAAATAAGCCTCATGGTACAACCCCATTTATTTTTATTTTTTTGCAGTTTTATATAGCGCGAACTTGACCCGAATCCAATCAGGTATCAGAGCGCTTTGCACAGCACCAGTTACGTTACATGAGGACACTCATTCATTTTTTTTTGTTAGGCACAGGGAAATTAAGTGATTTGCCCAGAATCACAGGATGCTCAGCATCGTTACCGAGACTCGAACCCAGTTCCCCAGGTCCGAGGTTGAGCGCCCTCGCCGTTAGGACAACTCCTCTCCCCTACCCTTGACTAAGCAATACCCTCTCCTACCCTTGACGCTAAGCAATGCAAAGCAGTGCTTTGTGCGAATTTTGAGGGGTTTCCAGCACATAACAAATTTAGCGCTGGAAACTAAATTAGTAAAAAAAACATTTAGTCTCATTTTGGCATCACTTTTGTGACGCAAATACAGCCTTAAGTCTCAGTAAATAGACCCCCCCCCCAATATTCAATGTCATACGTCTCCACATGTATCCCTGACATCACATTGATGACTTTGAAATATACATGACATAATATTAAGGATGTATAGCGCTTTAAAAGAATCTATTCATTAATTCGTATTTCATCGTTGCCAAGAAGCTCTGAATGCCTTAGCTCCTGGGTGGAAATCGGTAAGAGCAATTTCTGACAACACAGCAGTCTCTGCACTGTGTTGCTGCACTCACCTAGGCAGCCTGTTCATTTCTGTTCTGCTTTTCCATCAACAACATTACAGAGTGCCTGTTTGTCTAGCTGGAGAATTGTTCCCCAGGAGAAAATAAGAGGCATCTGTTCTCACAACAAAAGATTATCGCAAGCAAAAAAACAGCAGCACCACTGAAAGAAACTAAATGGAGAATGCGTGGGATTAGACCTCGCCATGGCATGCAACCTTTTGAAACCTTAATGTGCTCTTGACAGGAGTTCTACCCTCTTCACTGCTGCCTCGAGTTCACTGGCCCAATGATGCTTTGTTCGGGCGATGACTTGATGACATCACAGAAGGAAAGTGTGCTTGTTCGCTCTAGAGCAGAATGAAAATAATCAACGTTTGCTAGATGGATAGAATGCTGGGGGGATGTATGATGGAACCACGCATGCCTTTACAACGCGTCCATTACCACGCCATTGCCTTTACCCATCATGCCTTTACCACACACATTTTTGCCTCGCATATGCCTTTACCGCGCATACCATTACAGCAAAAAATGTAAGTATTTTGCAGATAAGTATAAAACCTTTTATATATATATATATATATATATATATATTCACCGAAAAAACCATAGGCTTCACACACGTTATAGTTAGGAATTAGCATTTAAAAACCTTGCAAATTCAATGAAAAAACCATAGGTTTCACACATGTTCTAGTTAGCTGGACATTTTACTCATAAAAAACCAATGAAATTCCCCCGTTATAGTTAGGGCAGGCAACTATAACTCACGCGACCGCAATCCTCTGCTGATGCTAATACTGTATTTAGACACTTATTTGCCCATGTCTTCTTCCATTAAATTTTAGCTATACATATATTACAAATATTTTTTTTTCATAAAGACACATATGTCATCAGCAGAGGATTGCGGTCGCGTGAGTTATAGTTGCCTGCACTAACTATAACGGGGGAATTTCATTGGTTTTTTATGAGTAAAATGTCCAGCTAACTAGAACATGTGTGAAACCTATGGTTTTTTCATTGAATTTGCAAGGTTTTTTAAATGCTAATTCCTAACTATAACGTGTGTGAAACCTATGGTTTTTTCAGTGAATTTGTACGGTTTTTTAAATGCTAAGTTACTTTACGCCGTTCGTGGCGTGCGCGCCCACTTAACGCAGTTCGTTCCGTGCGCGCACGGTGCGCTTCGCGCACCGTGCGCGCACAGTGAGCACGCGGTACGCTTCGCGCACCGTGCGCTTACTTTACGCAGTTAGTGCCGTGCACGCACAGTGGGCACGCGGTGCGCTACGCGCACCGCGTGCCCACGTTACGCTGGATAGGCCATGTAGGCACGATGCGCTTCGCGCACCGTCCGCACACGGAGGACATATTATGCGCTTCGTTGTGAAATGTGAAATGTTAAATGTTCATTAAATCTATTATGCCATGAACAAATGGTGCCCTTCGGGCACCATTTGCACATGGGGTGGGGGAAAATGTGGATAATTTTTTTTTTATAATTATTTTTTACCGTACGCGTACGGTAAGCGTAATCGTCGTTTTTTCGAAAAAATTTAAAATTGAATTTTTTACCTTGGGGGTTCTTTTGGGACACCTTAATCAAGGCTAGGTGGTTAGGAGCTGTCTAACCAGCCCCTTTAAATGTTTTCCACCTTTGATTTTCCTCCCCCCCTCAGAGTGCGAGAGAGAAAATGGCGGCCGCCGCTTCCTGGTTTCGACTGATTCGAATGTTTACTAAGATCTAACAGCCAATCAGAATCGCGCTCGCGCACGGCACCGTACGCGTACGGTAAGCTTACCGTAAGCTGCCACAGATATATATATTGATTTAAATGCTATTTTCTCAGGAACTACTGAACAGATTTACACCAGACCTACAAAAGGCACTTCCTTGACCTGTAGACTACCTCTCTGCCAAATTTCAAGTAACTCTGTTCAGCCGTTCGGGCTGTAGCTGTGTCTAAAGGTCCTATGGAAAAATGCATGGGAAAAACGCGTTTTGGGACCCCCCTTTTTTCTCAGCCCCCGCTTGACGAATCCCCCCGAGACTTTCAGGGTAGGAGCGGAGCGTAGCGCCCCATTAGTTTTGAAAATTTCGCGAGGATTTGTCGACCGGCGCCAAAGTTATTCCAAATAGAATGTTGCGGTTTTCCTATGGAAACAGGTTCCTAACTATAACTACCTACTGGCGACCGCCAGTAGGTAATATATATATATATATATATATATATATATATATATATATATATATATATATATATATATATATACATATGTGTATATATATGTATATATATAATATATATATATTCACTGAAAAAACCATAGGTTTCAGGCCTGATATAGTTAGGAATTAGCATTTAAAAAACCTTAGAAATTCACTGAAAAAACAATAGGTTTTAGGGGTGTTATAGTTAGCTGGACATTTCACTCGAACAAAACCATTGAAATTCCTCCGATATAGTTAGTTGTACTAACTACATCTCGCGCGCCCGCAATCCACTGCTGATGATGTCACATATTACATCATTCATGACATGGTCAGTGACATCACTGATGACATCTCAAATGACCACTGATGACATCACTGATGACATCATCCACGTGACAATCAGATACAGGAATGAATTCCCCAACTTAAAACGCGCCACAGGGCCTGTTTGCACAGTATCACCTCAGGCCCCGCCCCCTACCTTCACCACTGTGCAAACGCGCCCCGTGGCGCGTTTTAAGCTGGGGGATTGAGTACCCTTGAATCCTGAGGTCCCCTAGCGGCCACCAGGTACCTCCAGTAAGCGCCACGGAGCTGGGTTGCAGAGAGGTGTAAAAAGGGGCGTGGCCTCATTACACCTCTCTGCAACGCAGCCCCCTGGCGCATACTGGAGGTTCCTGGTGGTCTAGTTGGCCCCCAGGGACCCCCAGTATTCAAGGGGAATTAGTTCCCCCTCTGCCAGGGGCGCGTTTGCAGAGTGGTGTAAGGAGGGGGCGTGGCCTCCAGCCCGATCCCGGTATTTTTTTGGGGGATTTTTTTTTTAGAAGGGGGCTGTGTAGCCCCCCTTCTGTTTCTAATTTATTGGCCCTGGGGACCCCATCCCCGAGGGCCTGCCCCCAATTCTTTTTTTTTTATAAAAAAAACAAAAATCGGGAAGGGGACCGCGTGGCCCCCCTCCCGAGGCCATAATTTGCCCGGGGACCCCATCCCCCGGGGCATGGCCTTTTTTTTTTTCTGTATTTTGGAGGGGGGCTGCCTTGCCCCCCTCCTGTGGCCCCTTTTGGCCGCGGGGACCCCATCCCCCGGGGCTGTTTTTTTTAAATGATTATTTTTTTAATTTTTAGGAGGGGGGCCGTGTGGCACCACTCCCGGGCCACTACTGGCCCCGGGACCCCATCCCCCGGGGCATGGCCACCTCGTTGGGGACCATGGGGGGGTCCCCAATCCCCCCACGGTCCCAGTCGGCTCCCCGCTTCCTGCGGGAGCCAGTATTGCTTTTCCATATGGGGAGCAGCTAACATGCTGCTCCCCATGTGGAAAAGCAATCTGCTTTGCTTCACTGAAGCAAGAGCAGGTTTCCCTGCTCTCGCTTCAATGAAGCAAAGCAGTTTGCAATGGCAGGGTGGGAGCTGCGAGGCTCCCGCCCTGCCATTGCAAACAGCAGTGTCCCGGGGGTGGGCACCCTGAGACACTGCAGGAGCCGGCCCTGGAGGGTGGCGGTCCCCAGAGCCATCATTGGCTCCAGGGGGGCGCCGCGTAGCCCCCCTCCCACTTAATTTAAAGCCCCGGGGGGTGGTAGTCCCCGGGGCTTGGGGGTCCGTAACGGACCCCCTATGTTAAATAATTAGTGCCCCGGGGAGGTGGTGGTCCCCGGGGCATGTGGGGGGGCTCGAGCACCCCCACACAGGGTTTTTTGTTTAAAAAAAACAAACAAGCCCCGGGGGTGGCGGTCCTCGGGGCTGAGGGGCCCCTCTGGGCCGCCCATTATAAAATCATATTGCCCCCGGGACTTCGCCACCCCGGCGGCTAAATAAAAACGAAGTGCGGGGGACCGCGCTTCGTTTTTTTTTCAGCAGCGGGATGCGCGGATCCTAAGCGCCTCCCGTGATTTAAAAAAAATAAAAATACATTTTGGGCCTTGGGGGTCATTGTGGGACCCCCTGAGCAGGCCTAGGGGTCAGGGTGTTTCTACCCTGCCCCCTTGTCGCGTTTTGCGCCTTTTTTGGGGTTTTTTCTTGTGCCTCGGTTCTACCGAAGCACAAGATGGCTGCCAACACTTCCTGATTCAGAGTGTTGGCAGCCAATTAGCATTCAGCTCATGCTCGGGAGGGTGCGGGGAGGGTGCGCCGATCCTCCGAGGCCATAGATATATCTATCTTTTTTAGTCTAATTTTCTCAGGAACTACTGAACGGATTTACACCATTTAAGCAAAAGGCACGAGTCTGAACTGAGGACTACCTCTTTGCCAAATTTGGTGTAATTCCGTTCAGCAGTTCGGGCTGTAGCTGCGTCAACAGGTCCTATGGGAAAATGCATGGGGAAACGCGTTTTGGGACCCCCCTTTTTTCCTGGCCCCCGCTTGACGAATCACCGTGAAAGTTTCAGGATAGGAGGGGACCGGAGCTGGCCAAAAGTTTGGAAACTTTCGCGAAGATTCGTCAATCAGCGCCAACGTTATTCCAAATAGAATGTTGCGGATTTCCTATGGAAAATAGGTCCTAACTATATCCACCTACTGGCGACCGCCAGTAGGTAATATATATATCACAAGTATTTTTCCATTGCTTGCCAGGAATCCTCTTGAAAAACGGACATGGACCCAGAGAGTTTGTGCAGGTTCTTTTATTCCTCACAAGTCGCTATTACGCGTTTTTGTTTTGCTAATAACTTTGGCGCCGTTTGACAAATCTTCATGACATTTTCAAAACTATTTTGACACCCACTTTAGGGGTGATTCATCAAGCAGGGGCCGAAAAACAGGGGGGGTCCCAAAGTGCATTTTTCCCATGTAATTTACCGTAGGAGTTGTGAGCACGACTACAGCTCGAACCACTGAACGTAATTTCTCCAAATTTGGCAGAAAACTAGCTCTTGGTCCAGAAAGAGCCCTTTTTGTAATTTGATGTAAACCTGTTCAGTAGTTTTGGAGTTATTAAAGAAAAAAGATGTATAAATCCCTAGGGACAGAGAGCCTCCGCGGATCCTACAGATCTCATGGTGAGATTTAATTGTCTGCCAACACTTCAACCAGGAAGTGTTGGCAGCCATCTTGGGGCTCAGACTCAGCCGAGTCCCAAGAAAAAACATAAAAAGAATACAAGAGGGCAAGGTAAAAATGCTCTGATCCCCCAAGCCTGTTGGTGGGGTCCCAGAGAGACCCCACCTAGGGCCAGAAACATTTCTTTTGTAATTTTATCACACATTTGCAGAAGATCCACGAATCCACTGTAAAATAAAAAAACATTTAAAAACCAAGTGCAGGCTGCTGTGCTTGTTTTCTATATGCCCCCGGGTGGATAATGTCTCAGGGAGTGTATTCATTAATATATTTGGGGGGGCGTGCTTGATGCACCTCCCCAAACTGATTTCGGCCCGAGCGTCCTCATCCCCAGAACCCATCCGTTAAAATAAATGGGGAAGGTGGAGGCTGCTGAGCCCCCCTCCTGGAGCTATTAATGTCCTAGTGGACCCCATCCCGTAGGGCCGGGCTCCTGCTATGTCCTGGGGTGCCTATCCCCGTGACATAGCGTGTTTGCTGTCACTTGGTGGAAGGAATTTTTAAAGGTCCTGCCAAGAGAAAGCAAACACTAAGGGGCATATGTTCAAGGAAATGGTGGAGTGAGGCGTTAGCCGTCATGGCCTAACGCCTCACTTTGCCACTTCAGAAACACAAGGCTGCAACATATTTACAATGATATTGTGCAGCCTTGCGTTTCCCCCTGCGCTGGCGCTGCACTTAGCAGTGTAGCACCAGCACAGGCACCCTTGCACCGTAGTGCAAGGCTGTCTGCGTGCAGGGGAAAGACTGTTTATGTACTGGAAGGTCTCCCTTCCAGGACATAAAAAATCTTTAAATGCCATTTTGTCACACCTATGTGTGCTGCTTAATGCAGCACACATGGAAGTCACAAAATGGCATTTTTTAAGGTTGTTTATATACAGGAAGGACGACCTTCTTGTACATAAACAATCAAAGGCATTTTTCTTTTTCCATATGTGCTGGCTTGTGCAGCACACGTGGAGAAAGCAAAGACGAGGAGAAATAATGCATTTCTCCTCGTTTCGCCAACATGAGACCAGGTTTTACCTTGTCCTAATTTTGGCGCTGGCTCCTATTTACGCTGCCCTTGTAAATAGGGGGCAGCATCAAAATCAATGGGTGTTGCGGTGGAACGCCCACCGCAACACCCACTGCCCACCCCTTTCACACTAAGCATAGCATGAAAGGGGGCCTTATTTACAAAGCAGCTTTAAGCCACGTTAAGTGGCTTAACACTGCCTTGTAAATAAGGCAATGCCCCATCGACACCATAACGTTCTGGCCCCTAGGGACGTCCTTGGGATCCCACTACCCCTCCTGTTACCTCCAGTAAGTCCCACACGGTGGTTTCGCTGAGAGGTTTTCGGTGGCCACACCCCCTTTCTCCAGCCCTCTGCAAATGCACCTCCTAGTGCACTACCAGTTGGGGGGGTGAAGTCCTTTCGGCTCTTGAGGGTCCACGGGCGCCAACTGCACCTCTGATTTCCTCCAGTAAGACACACACAGCTGGATTGTTGAGAGGTCGTTGAGAGGTCGTCAGAGGATATGGCCCCTATGGCTCCAGGAGAGGGGCCCCGCACAGCCCTTCTCCCATCTTCTCATTAGCCCCTGGGAAGTATTGGTCCCTGGGTTCTGGGTCCGCGACGGACCCCCTGCATTATTTTGCTATATTTGCCCCGGGGAGAAGGCAGTCCCCAGGGCTGTATTAAATGAAAGTCCTGGAGAGGTGGTGAGCCCCAGGACTGCAGGGGGCTGGGCGGGCCCCCTGCATTTGTATATTTAAGTGCCCCGGGCGGGTGGCGGTCCCCGGGGCTTTAGCCTTGGATGGGGACCCCATGAGCCCCCCTCCTTGATAGTAACATCCCCACAGGATTTAGCCCCCTTGGGGACTTCTTATAAAATACGCATGGGAGCCCACACGTCTTTTTTAATTTTTTTAGGTCTCGCCTAGCGTTGCTGCGCACATTCGCAGCTCACTCGGTGAGATTGATTGCTTACAAGAACTTTCAGAAGAGGGCTTAAAGCCCCGCCCCTCATTTCCGTTGGCTGGCGTCACCGTTTATGCTAACCGGTTGCCTGCCATTGGAAATTAGGGTTTTCTGTAGACGCCCTTTGGCCTGTGAGCCGGACTGGCTCACCTGCTGTGCTGCTGTCGCAAAGCACTTTCTTATCTGTATGGGGCCATGTGTTTCTAATTAGAAACACATGGCCCCATAAAGACAACAGATCGATGCTTGTTTGTGTTGCGCGCTGTTCATGGCTATTTTACGCATGCGTGATGTGCGCAAATGACTGGCACAAGGAAAACCAGGAAGTGATCATTCAGATAACAATTCAAGTTGGAGGGTGCGCTGGGCTCCCGCAAGTGCTGTTGCCATGAAATTGGTGGTTCTTTGGGAGCAGCGGCAACCGGGGCCCCGAGGCAGCACATGGACAGCCGCTGCCGGCGGACATGTTGCTGGTGCTCCGAGGCAGCGCATAGACAGCCGCTTACGGGCGAGGATGAGAACGGGAAACAGGTGATGAACCTTACTCTGTAGACATATGCTTGGTGACCTGTATGGAAAAGCCCGAGATATTACGGTGAGATGCAAACCCGTTGTTTATGACATTACTAGTATATGAGCGGCCTTCTATCTCAAATCTAGGGCAGACAGGGCCTGACTTGGGCAATTGACCAATCACGTACAAGGTAGTATATTTTTTAGCAGTGTGAAAAGCTTAATGAAATGCGATTAGAGAAGCAAAATATCACCTAAGGACTGGCTTGGAAGTTATGTATTGCTTATTGGTTGTTAGCTCCCAGGCTGTACCATGGCTTGGGATTGGCTGGAGGAACGCTTGCCCATTCTCCATTGGCTATGGTGTCCGGGATAGCTGGTATGCCCCGGCAGAGAATGCTTTCTGTACTTGCACCTCCCTTCAGTGGGTGGGTCGGGTGCTTCAGTGGGGGGTGTCCGCCTGTTCCTCTCAGTAAAGCCGGTACAGCGGGGTCCAAGACAGCAGGAACATTCTGGAGGGTCCTGCGGCCGAACATCCCTGAAGGAAAGTGGACGCTTAGCCGAGGCCATGCCCAGTTGCACTGCGGCTTCTCTGCGGTGCTGCCCATAGCAGCCTGCGTCATGGACGTGTCGCCTTCTGCAGACCTTAGCTCAGCGGCTCCGGCCTCAGGTCCAGGCCTCCGAGCGCCTCCAGCGTGCACAGTGCTCTCTTGCTGCATTAGGCCTGCTGCATGGTTCAAGTTGCCGCCTCTCACCCGATGGAGCACGTTCCCACCTTGGCTACACACCCTTTGCCTTGCTGCCTTGCATGCACCCTTTGCACCTACCACAGCTCGGTCGGTAATGCTCTTCCTTAATCCAACGTATAGGGCATACTGGGCACTCGCCTTTAAGGTGGAACTATCCGGGTCCCTGAAATACTGCACTTAAGTGCACTGGGGCTGGTTTAAAAAAAAAAAAAAGCTACATTAAATCTGTGAGTGAAATAATTTGAGCGTCCTTCAATCGGTTTCATGCATAGCAGAATACCATTTAGTGCTGGTGGACTGATTTTGCCAATTGCAGAGTTTGCAGATGCGAATTCGGTATTGAATGCATCTGGCTCCACGTGAGAATCTAAAATGATTCATGCTCGAAGCAATGCTATCAGAAGGACCTGTGATTTGATCACTAGCAGCAAATGCCCATGTTACATGAAAGTGCAAGGAAGCCCTATTGCTTATTTATGACGGCAATCATTGTGCTCACTTTTGAAGTCGACCCACCCCCGAGACAGGATCTCCCCTCTTGCTGAGAACACGTGGTTGCCCCACTACTACTACGTGGTACTATAAATTGTATTGTAATTGCATTATATAGCACTTTTTAGGTCTCGCCTAGCTTTAGGTAGGTGTGACAAGCATTAAAAATGCAATAGGTCTCGTCTTTCATTAACTTAAAGCCATTCACTTTGCTATACAATACCATTAGCAAAGAAAATGTCTTTAACTTAATCAAAGGCGAGACCTATTGCATTTTCAATACTTGTTTTATTTTGCTGCAACTCCACCTGTGAATTTGCGGCAAAGTTTTAAAAAAAAAATGCTTCTAACCCCCCAGCAGGGCACATGTGGGACCCCCCCCCACCATATTTGGGGGGATCAGGATATTCTTACCCTGCCCCTTCTCTCTTTTTAACTTTTTTTGTGGGACTCGGCTTCAAGCCAAGTCCCAAGATGGCTGCCAACACTACCTTGTTGAAGTGTTGGCAGCCAATCAAATTTTAGTAGGATGCGCGAGTCCACTGCAAGGACTCGCGTCCCCAAATATCTATATTTTTTAAACTTACATATATTTGAAACTACTGAACGGATTAACACCAAATCACAAAATGCACACTTTCTGGACCAACATCTAGCTTTCGGCCAAATTTGGTGTAATTAAGTTCAGTGGTTCGGGCTGTAGTTGTGTTAAAAAAGAATGCCTGCTGCTGAATATTCTCAGACACTCCTCTTTGCCACACTTCATTGGCTCCCAATTATAAAGAGAGTATCCTTTAAAGCTCTCTGAGTTTGTCACACGATCCTGAACAGCAAAGACCCCGCTATCTTCATGCCTGGATCAAGCCCTACAAACCTAGCAGGTGTCTCAGATCTGCTGAATCTAGGCTCTTGGTAGTCCCAAGGGCGAAAAGAGCACAGATGAGTGGTCGCTCCTTCAGATTCTTGACCCAATATCCTTCTGTTGGATCTAAGGCAGGAACGTTCAGAACTGATCTTTCGAAAAAAACGGAAGACTTGGTTCTTCAAACAAGTCTAATTAGCCATTATATCACTACAGGACCTTTCGAGGATGGCTTCCTAGAGCGGAAACACACATTTCTGTATTATTATTATTATTCTTTTTTTATCACCTTGTTTGTTTACATTGCTTGTTTATTGGCCCCCTTCTGCTGCGTTTCCAACAACATGCATGACTTTTTGATACTGTCCCAGATTTATGAGAAATCGTAAATCTGAGGTAGCGCCAAAAACGTACGCCTCATCTGATAGACATAAGGGAGGCACAACGAGGAGATTTATCTTTATTTCTCCTTGTTTTTCCATGTTCTATGTGTGCTGCATTCTGCAGCACAAATAGAAAGAGGAAAAAGTCTCTTGTGATTGTTTTTGTGCAGGAAGGTTTTCCTCTTGCACAAAAATAATCATCACCGCAACGCAGGCACCCTTACACCATGGTGCAAAGGAGTCTGCATTGGCGCACGGCAGCCCATTGTGCTCTGGAACAGGGGAAAAGGACAGGAATGTGCCCTATCTGATAGATATGGCGCATTACTGCCTTTTTTTGCCATAGGGCAGTGCAGCAGGTAGGCCTGCAGTGCTGCCCTACGGCAAAGCCTCATAAATGAGGCCCTATGGGTGTAAGTGAAATGTCGCAGCAATAGCCTTTTATATTTTTCCTTGTCACGGTAGTGTTCTTCTGTATATCTGTTGGTTTTTGTGTGATTCTGTTGAAGTTCCTATGAGTTTGAGACGGTATTATTTACTTCATGTATTCCGCACTCTCCAAGTTAGATCATGTTTGCCGGCTGTAATGTTACTGCTGAACAGCTATTCGTTACAGACCCCATGCAGGGTCGCAAGATTTCTGCAAAAAGTTAGCACATTATTACTAAAATCAAACATATAGCGTTTACATTAGTGCCTTTAAGTACACAAGATCAACACATCGTATCTGAATGCTTAGCACAGTTGGAACTCTGTGGTGGATATAGAAGGATACAGAGGGCTTAGTAGAGACCCACAGTGCTCACTTGATTTTAACTATGAAACATATTACACCACATATTTCAAGGTTTGAATACAACACCGCATACACAGTGATTGTACATTATTTAGACATCAAATCATGTTATATACCGTGCTGCTAAGCCAATTCTAGACACCATCATTGTTACAGTGATATGCATACTTGCATCCTTGCACATGATTTTAGTTACGAAATTGAGGACCATTAACTTCGATTAATCGACTTGTTTATAGTTCATATTGCATTTTTGCACCTGGCTCCGGACCCATGTTTCGTAATATCTAGTTCACATTTGCACGCGATTTCAGCTAATAATTAATATTACCGATTTTACACATGGTTATGGACAGGAAATCGCCAATACATAACATCCAGTTTTTATTTGCATTTAGCACGCGATTTCAGCAACGCAATTGAGGATGCATGTATATTTGCATACTGCAAAGTGATGAAATCTGATCTCCATCTAAAAACTAGGGTTATTTTGTATGGCTGACATTGCATTTTACTCTTGATCTTAGCCATAAAGCAGAGGATCTGGAGGAATACAGTGTGGTAGATAACCATACACTTAGAATAGAATGTATGTCTTTTGTCCAGCCGGACAAGAATTTATTTTCATAGTATTTTTCAAAAGTAGTATCAAATAAAACATTCAAATGACAAGTGGGCACAGCCGTGACCAACAGAACACAAGACAGAACAATGAACACAGAATTGGCCAAAGGGCAAGCCAAAATGGGTCTGTACAGTTGTTCTCAGTATAGACAGACACAAATTAATCATTTAACACCGATGCACAATGTGTTATAGCTTGAGTCTAGTGCATAGGGTGTTTGGGTGTCGACGACGTTTCGATGCCACATTGAGTATAGGGCATCATCTTCAGGACAAACAAATAATGCACGATCGCATTACTTCAGTGAGCGTGGGCAGTATCGCCGCATCTGCTTCGGAGTTTCAATGGAGACTGCCCACGCTCACTGAAGTAATGCGATCGTGCATTCTCCAACAGCTGGCACACAGCACCCAACAGGACTTTCTGCCATAAAGCAAACAGAATTGATCCCGCCGGTGTCAGCAACCCCCAAAGTCCAGATGTTGAGCGCTCCTGCGCCTAAAATGAACCGTCGACTCTCTGCCACCTTAGAATTGTAAAAAAAAGGTGTGATATATTATCAAGACAGCAGTGCATTATTTGTTTGTCCTGAAGATGATGCCCTATACTCAATGTGGCATCGAAACGTCGTTGACACCCAAACAACCTATGCACTAGACTCAAGCTATGACACATTGTGCATCGGTGTTAAATGATTAATTTGTGTCTGTCTATACTGAGAACAACTGTACAGACCCATTTTGGCTTGCCCTTTGGCCAATTCTATGTTCATTGTTCTGTCTTGTGTTCTGTTGGTCACGGCTGTGCCCACTTGTCATTTGAATGTTTTATTTGATACTAATTTTGAAAAATACTATGAAAATAAATTCTTGTCCGGCTGGACAAAAGACATACATTCTATTCTAAGTGTATGGTTATCTATCACACTGTATTCCTACTGAATAGGGACCACTGTTCTCTTTAACATGAAATTGCCCAAGGTCCCTGTCTTAATTCCTTTGGGTTCCCTTGTTCTGTAAGGTAATAAAGCAGAGGATCAGCAGTACCTAGTAGACATTTGTATTTTGCACATGATTTTACGTACAAGATCAAGGATGGCTTAGATTGAGGAACAACCTATGTATAGCTAACTTACACATAATTGGCAGTTGATTAATGCTGAACTTGTAAACATGAAAGCTTACTTTTATTTGGTTTTCTTCTTTTTTTATATATATATCTTCTCCAATTTGATGTTTTTAACTCAAAATTGTAATGGTTTTAATTAACTATATGCAATAAAATATTTACTGTTGCAGCTCCTATGAGTGGCCTGCCTATAGTTTGTGATTGTGTCAAGCCTGGGTTTGAGGAGGTTTATGTCCGGTTGGCCAGTAGTACTACTATAGTAGGACTAAGGCCACTTTGGCAAATTGGGCCAGATTTACACTTTTGTAGGTGTGTTGGTAAATGTGCATGTGACACCCTGTGCCCCTCTGTTTTTCCCTTACTACACCCGTTTCAAAGATGATATTTCACGTTTTGGACACACATTCACACCAAATTTCCATCATGGTAGTATGTTCAGCCTGTGGAATATAGGTGCATGGCTAGATAGTCCAAACGCGGTATATAGGTTATTACCATATGTACGTTTCCAAATGGACCTGCATACAATCTACGTGTATTGCCGTACATCTCCACCCATAGGAAACAACTTTCATTATAAAGGACCCCGAGTCACATCTCATGGCTCCCGCGCATAATCAATGCTCCTTCTCGCCCTGGCGGGGTGCAGGCTCGACAAAGAGCTGCAACAAGGGGTACAGCGCTCTGGCGCCTGGAACCCACATCAAAACGTGTAAAGCTGAAAGCTCTAAGTCCGCTTTTCCGGAGTATGGAAGGTGCGCCCTGCTGCCTGGCGCCATCTGTACCGTTTTTCTCGGAGTCTACAGCAGCGATGACGTGAGCCTACCGCATCTTGAACACGAAGCGTCTATTTTGGGCAGTGTGGTGTCAGGATGATTGGCAGTCCACCTCCTCAGCACCCGCTGCCGGGGCTTCCTGGAGAGGACCGGGGCTCCTAGAGCGTGTTATCTCGTGGCGTTATCCCCTGACCTATGACCTATCTAGTGCCTCGAGTTACACGCGGGAACATGGTTCTAACTATAGCTCCTTCTCAGAAACGAACTGCCCCGTCGTCCTGACCACAGGGGTTACGAGACGTTCCGAAAAAGAGCAAAGCTTTCTAAAAAGAGGAAGGCATTCAGTCGCCACTCTAACCAGGTCACTGCCAGGCGCGTCTACTGTAACATCTTGTTACCTGGACTTTCAATTAATCACGCTGTCTGTTCCTCCTAACACTGTCCCTGCGACATGAAATTTACCTAACTGTCCATTTTTTATTAGCAAAGCCTTTCACTTTGACCACTTGGCTTTGACTTTCTGAGAAATATAGATCGTGTGGCTTAATTGTGGCTTCAGAGGCCTGACAGTATCCTGGGGCATAATTAAAAGTGAGCAATGTCTCCACTGGGGTATCATGCAAATTGGGCAGGGTTGTTACTTGGGGCTAGATGTACAAAGAATATTTCCGGTCACAAACGGCTCTATTCGCAGAATTCGCAGAATCAGTTGTTTGCAACTGGAAAAATGCTTTTTTAAATGCACGAAATGCAAAATGTGCGAATCACGGGCCAGATGCATGAAGAATTTTTGCTTTCGCAAATGGCCCAATTTGCAGAATTGGGTTATTTGCGACCGCAAAAATGCCTTTTCTGATGTACAAAGCCCAAATTGTGATTCGGTAACTTGTTACAGAATTGCAGTTTGGGTTTTGTGATTCAGTATTTTAAAGGAGCGTGTTGAGGGTGTCCCTTCCTAATACCGAATCGCAGTGTCATGTACAAATGTTCTGTGATCGAAATGCGATTGCAAAACAATCGCAATTTACTGCCAACTCAAAGTTGGTGGTAACCCATTCGCAAATAGGAAAAGGTCCCCAAGGGACCCCTTCCTTCCCCTTTAAGAATGGTTGAGAAATATTTCTTAAAAAATGAAACATCAAAGTTTCACATTTTTGTTTTTAAACACAATCCTTTTTCCTTTAAGGAAAATGGGATTCGTTTAAAAAAAAGATTGCTTTATTTGAAAGCAATCACAGACATGCTGGCCTGCTGACCCCAGCAGGCCACCATCTGTGTGATTGCAGCGGTTCTCATTGGGTCACAAATTGCAACCTACCTCATTAATATTCATGAGGTAGGTCTATTTGCGGCCCACTATGAAACGCAAAAGAGTTTCATACATTAGAAATAGCGATTTTCTAATTGCGGTTCACAAAAATTCGCATCAGGTAATCGCTATTCCTATTTTCGTACAACTGGCCCTACAATTTGCATTTGAGATTTGGTATTTGGAAGGGGCGTGTTTTGAGCATCCCATCCAAATACTGAAGCGGTATGGTATGTATTACAGTTTTGCAACCAAATTCCAGTCTCAAAACAATAATATTTTATCACCATTTTAAAAGTGGTGGTAACCTAAATGCAAATGGGAAGGGGTCTCCTTGGCACCCCCTTTCCCTTTGAGTATGTTGAAAAAATATTTTGTAATTATAAAAGCAGACAGTGGTCCCACGGACACTGCCTACTCTTAAAATATGAAACTTCAAAGTTTCATTTTTTTTCTTTTTAAACGCATTCCATTTTCCTTTAAGGAAAACGGCTGCATCTAAAAAAAATGCTTTTATTAAAAAGCGATCACAGGCATGGTGGTCCGCTGACCTCAGCCGGCCACCATCCCTGTGATGGCTGGGATTCCTAATGGGCCTCAAATTGCGACCTACCCCATTAATATTCAGGAGGTAGGTTGATTTGCGACCTACTAGGAATCGATATTTGGGAGAAAAAAATATTTATACATTAGGAATACCGATTCAGAGATTATCGTAATTAGGAAATCGCTATTCCTAATGTCTGTACATCTGGCCCTGTGTCTTTGCAAACATTTTGCATTGGGGTTTTCACGGAATCGTAGAAACTGGGCAGTGTGCTAAATGAAATATAATGAAAACTGTAAAATGTACTTACTGGGTGTGGGGCCATTTCTTGTCAGCCTCTGCCAGTTCCTGTGTTGTCCCCAAGGGCATCTTTACTTTTACAATCCAATACGATAACAGTTCAGTGGTTGTGAAGTTGACCAATCAAGGACTACTGCACATGGTCATACTCATAGGGCTTATTAAATCAGCATAAAATAAATAATACCCAATAAAATCAATGTCCGGACAGTGCTAGTTCTTCAAACAAGTCTAGCGCTTTTATGCACAGGCAATTAATAGGTATGGTTAAAAGTCTGGTACGCAGTGAAAACCAGAAGGGAATAGTAACTTCTTGAGGTGAGATATGAGGCAAAAAATAATTTTATTGTTTACACGTGAGGTGCTACAATTCTATAACATTCACCCTGTGACCAGTGATATAATGCGGAGCAGCTTGGAGCACTTTAGGATTCATTGGTTTTGCTGCAGTGTTCATTATTAACTTCTCAGTCATTGCGACAAAAGTTTCAGACCAAATAAATACAATGGGCCTTGTTATATATGTCTAAACCTTTGTTTCTATTTTCTTTTATTCTGTGATGAAGGCCCAGCTGGTGACTTCTAAATTGAAACATATTAAATATTTTCTCCATGCAAAACAGTCATTACCCAACACAACAAAAGTCTTAATCAAGTAAAGCCGATGATGAAGTTTTGTTGGGTGCTCAGAGACTTAAAGTTACTCTGGTGGCTACTGCACAGTGAGCGTCCTGCAAAGTGAGAAACTAGGTAAGACCCAACTGCTCAAGCATTTGTGCTACAAGGTAACATAGCGGAGGGGCTAGTCCGACCGTGAGCGCTATCGCGCCTCCTCCGGATGCATGCTGCTGAATTCCTGAGCCTTTCCTGAAGGGAAACTTTTGCACCTTCCACTACCCTTCATTCCCGCTGTTCCGCTCTCGCTGTCCCGCTCCCCCACGGCACTGCGGCCCGCTGTTCCATTCCTTACCGGCATCTCAAGCGTTCTTCTCTCTGGCCGGCGGGAGGGGCTTGGTGGCTTCTCGCGGCCTGGGAGGCTTCGCTCAAGCGTGTCTTTACTTTCTTGGTCCACGGGAGCTCGGGAGTGCGGCAGAGCTGGCTGGCGGACGCAGCTCGGCTCCGCGCACCGCCGCGAAGTGTTTGCTTCATGCTGCAGGCGGGTTTCGCCCGGATAGGAGCGCCCAGTGTTGCCAGATTTTTAGACCCGTCCCAAGCCCAAAGCCGCTCAAATATAACCCCAAAATAAGCCCAATCAGACCAGTTCCAGCCCAAAAACCAGCCCAAATTAGCAAGTCTCCAATTATGCACAAATTGTCATCAGAAACGATTTTAACGACAAATATACATTCTATTCAATATACAGATGGTGGGAGGGTGTTAACTGGGCACCTGCCTTAATGCTATTAATTTTTAAGACCAGTCCTCACTGCTACTTCTAAGAGCCCCTGCAGCTTCACTCTGCCTATTGCTTAAAGATTCAGCCCCACCCCCCCCGAAATCAGCTCCAGTTCGAGCGGCAAACAGTGTGCGTCAGTGCGCGCCTTGGCATCAGCAACGTGGTGAAGCACGGAGTGTCAGATCCATGCCAGGACAGTGGTAAACAGACGCACGCGGTGCTGCCAGCAGGTGCGTGCGAGGTTGGGTGTCCCCTGCACGACCGTTTTCGAAGCTGGGCTGGCCTACGAACAACCGATGTGGTCAGTTTTGGTTTGGGTGTTAAAACACTCTCTTTACCTACGTCAACTTCCTGGCATCTATTAATATTCATCACTTCCTACAAATAGGGTGACCAACTGGCATGGGTGCAAATTCAGGACGGTGAGTGTAAAAATTCAGGACGGTGAGTGTAAAAATTCAGGACAAAAATTCAGGACGGGAGGTCAAAATTCAGGACAAAACTTCGGGACAAAAGGTACGTTTTACAGACATCAAAGGTGGTGGCGTAATAGTGTATAAGTAATTCCATCTATATCCAAACATTCATCCACTTGAAAACGTACGTATCTTTCCATCCATCATTTCACTCATCCATTCATCCACCCTTTCACCCTATCCATCTGTACACTCATACATCCACTCTTCCACCCAACCATCTACTCATCCATCCAGCCATTTATCCACTCACCCATCCAGCCAACCTTTCACTTCCTCATCCATCCACCCAGTTACTCATCCTACCACCCAGTCCCCTTTTCAGTCATCCATTCATCCTCCCTTTCTCTCTTCTTTGACCCTTTCACTTAGCCATCCTTCCTTTCATTGATCCACCCATACTTCAACTCATCCACTCATGAATCCATCCATTGACCCTATCACTCATCCATCCACCCATTCACTCACCTATCAGCCACCCTTTTACTCATCCATCCATCCTTTCGCTCATTATCCATCTATTCACCCTTTCATTCATCCATTCACCCTTTCACTAATCCATCCAGCCATCCCTTCACTTACTCACTCGCCCACCTTTTCCTCTTAATTATGAGCTGAGCCTTTGTCTGCAGAGTTGCAGACAGAAGAGGCCCATCAAGAATTTCATCCTTGCTATCTTCCTAAAGCAAGGGGTGGGGTGGGGGTGGGTTCACTATGCACCTGCACATAGGCAATCTGAAAAAGTGGAAGTCATGAGTAATGCTTGATGCACAGTGCCAGGCCATGCTGAGAAGAGGAGTGCAGGACAGGCTGCTGTGCACTTTTCAGAGCTAAGCAGTTGGAATGAGCACTTTGGTAACAAGCATTGTCAAATCGAATAGGTTTAATCTGTGCATGATCTATTGACTTTGTCAATTTTTTTAGACATGTTGCACACCTCAGCGCTTGCGCTACTGTGTAACAAAACATGTCTCTAAAAAATTGACTAAGTCAATAGATCTCGCATAGGCAAAGCCTATTGGCTCTTCAATGCCTGTGTTTCTTTATTTTCCATCATTCTGTACAGCAGCCGCTCTGCTGTATGACATGGCTAAATAAAACATTGACAAAGCCATTCCATTAGCTTTTGTATAAGCAAGACCTATTGGCTTTGCTCGTGCTTATTTCCATCCGCAAGTGCGATTCGGTGAGGGCAAGAATTTAATGACCCAATCAAAACATCTATGAAAAGTGAGATCCTTAAAGATATATTTAAAGGACGTAAATCTGATCAGCACGGGAGGTTCATGTACAGGCGTCTTGGAGTGCCTTGGTTGTTTTCATGCAATGTTAACAAACATTGACAGAACCTCTAGATCTGGCTTTTTTGTGAATACACAAGCACACTCAGAAGCACTTAATAAACACACATATTGGCATCAATGCAAAGTGTCATATACATATGAGGTGAACACACACACATACATATACAAATGCATGAACACATGCATGTGCACACACTCAAACGTTTGCACAAACAGAACAAGGTGGAAACACCTAGGCGCACACAAACATTATTGGTGTTTGCACATACGAAAGATGACTGATAAATAAATCAGAAGAACAAACAAGCATTTGCAATGCAAAAGGTCTCGCGTGTTTTTAGAGCTATCTGCCTTGTAACAAAATGTTTTTTACTTATATGTGCAAGTCCTCTCGGAAGCTTTGAACACCAGAGTCCATCCATTGTTGAAAAGGTAGAACTGTTGGCATTACTATGAACGAGAGTTAGAGTCATTGGCAGCACCCTGAATGTTACGATTTTATAGTGTTGGGTGTTGTGCCTGCCTGTGTTAATTCTGGCTGACTGTGTTGACTAGGTGGGCGGCACTGCCGGGATGCAAACTGTATGCACACAGAAGTGGGGGCGGCAGAGTGGGGCTGCGGCGTGCTTGGAACTGAGAAAGTCCTGCACTTACTGGTAGTGGTGGAAGGCAGCAGCAGCATGAACATTGCACTCACCGTGCTGGGGAAGACCAGCTCTCCGCCCCGGGACACAGGGCTTCGTCAGAGGGTGCTCCAGAGGTAGTGTCGTTCCCTCACGGAGGTGAGGTGATCTCTGACCTGTCTGATTCCGGAAGTGGGACTTGCCGAGGTGAGCGACTCATGTCTGCCTCGTAACGCAAGCAGCAGCCCGGCCGGATGCCTCACCAGCATGAGCGAGGAATGCACACATCCATGATCCGGCTGAAGCTACTGCCTCCATGCGGGGAGCGCTCAGCCCCCAGCATTTAAAGAGACAGGGCTTCTAGATTAGCATCCACGCTCACTCCATGCGTGCCTGCTGCTGTGGGCTGGGACCGGATACAACCTCGGCTGGCGTCCACCGTTGAGCCGAAAAAGTAAGAGCTCCGTCACTCAGGCTGAGGTCACGCACCGTGACGCACGCAGGGGCTGGCCAAAAAATGATTCCCAGGGCCGTCATTGGTAGAGTTTTTGCGCGCCACTGGATTGACGGCCCTGGGGGACCCCCACATTGGCCCGCGCACTCACGCGACCGACTCCTCGTGGTCGGCGCCCGCCCAGGCCACAAAATTGCGCACAACCATCCAAAACTAGCCCAAAAAGTAGCCCCCCCGCCAGGCATGGTTTTTTCCCGCACAACTGGGAAAAAAGTCGCCCAATTGTGCGGGAAATAGCCCAATCTGGCAACATTGGGAGCGCCGGATCTCCTTCCGGGCCACTCCAGGCAGGATTAGTCCTTGCCGGCTGCCCCGCTCTGTAAATTTAATTACTGGAGGTTCCGAAGGGGCTGAACTGTCTGGAAGATCGTTGCTGCACCAGCGTTGCGGTGGCCCCTCTCGGCCTCCACCTGCCTCTTCAGCCCTTTCTTTGCCATCAGTCCTTTCTTTGCCCATGAACCCTAAAGGGCTAAGCGCTCTGATAGCAGGGAACTAAGCACTGCTCTCCCTTCTAAACAAACATCACTAAGAAAAGGAAAAGCAAAGTCGACTAAACTAGATCCTGCGCAGGATGAGCAAGTAAGACGGTGGGAAGCATCTGATGTGCATATTTTCTCTGAGACTGCTAATTTTACTATTTCACTCCCACAAACAGAGGGTGTAGTTGGTGAAAAGTGAGTAGAGGTCCCCTAGTAGATACGCTTTACAAAATAAAAACTTTAGTATTTCGGGCACTCTTGTAAACACTACTATGATTCCACCTTCCCCCATTTTTGGGAAAACTGTGATTAAAAAGCCCAGCGGGAAACCAGGGGGAAAATAATCTCTTATCCCTCAGAATTCCTCTTCAATACCCTCAGTATAACAACGAAAAGAAGCACACCAAGTTAGGATATCTCCCCCCCCCCACCCCCTTGGATGTCTTATTTCTCCGTTCACTCTGTAAACAAGTAATATACTATTGTTTTTAGCCTAATCGTTGTGTAAATGGAATCCTGAGGGAATTTACTATTGGCATAGTTACAACTCTAACCACTAGTATCTGTAGTAGTTCTTTGTACTTAATATCACTATTTTGGGATTCTGAGCTTTCCCGTTTGCATCTCTCCCCTGAGTGACTCTACAACGTATACATTTCCTTTTCTGCTATCTGTAGCTCTTCCTTGTGGGACGCTTCAACTCGCTGACTCCCTCCCTTTGTTCTCCCTGACCCCTGCCTTTCGTGGATCCTGTCTTTTTCTGGATTGCTAATTTACCCTGGTATTGAATGTGTTTTCTTTCTGTAATTAATTGTGATTTTTCTTCTTTTGCCGTTCGTTCCCCCTCTATTGACCTGACAGTTCCGACCCGCCTCCTAGCCCCCTGTCCCTTGTTGCCCTTTGACAAGGCACTCCTTCTCCCCTTGTTGGGGAAAGATCCAATATTAATACTCTGGAGTCTCAGTGACCCCTCTGAGAGAGTCCATAGCGTCAAGGGAGCCACGCACAGTTGAGGTATGCTATGGCGCCCCCTGCCAAAGCACTCCCTCGCCCCTTGTTGGGGAAGGATCCAGTAGCTAGGCCTTGGAGTCTCAGAGACCCCTCTGAGAGAGTCAACTGCGTAAAGGGAGCCTCACGCAGCAGAGATGTGGGAATGATACCACTTCCCCTGGGATCACAGCTTACCGGACCTTGGACGCGACTTTTACTCGTCTACCGGCTTGTGCCCCCTTCACCCTCCCCCTCGTTTTTCATCCTCTCCCCCCACCGCTTTCCCTCTTTCATTCTTTGACTACTTCCTCTGCTCCTATCCCCTCTCCCCTGATTCTTTCCCCTTGCCTGCTACGCTGCCTAGCCCCCTGTCCCTTGGGCCCTTTGACTAAGCACTCCTTCTCCCCTTGTTGGGGGAAGATCCAATTTTTATACTCTGGAGTCTCAGTGATCCCTCTGAGAGAGTCCACAGCGCCAAGGGAGCCACTCACAGTTGAGGTATGGTATAGCGCCCCTTGCCAAAGCACTCCCTCGCCCCTTTTTGGTGAAGGATCCAGTAGATAGGCCTTGGAGTCTCAGAGACCCCTCTGAGAGAGTCCACTGCGTAAAGGGAGCCTCTCGAAACGGAGATGGGGGACTGATACCACTTCCCCTGGGATCACAGCTTACTGGACTTTGGACGCAGCTATTACTCGTCTACCGGTTTGTGCCCCCGTCACCCTCCCCCTCCTCTTTCATGCTGTGTCTCTCACCCTCCCCCTCCTCTTTCCCTCCTTCATTCTCTGTCTACTTCCCCTGCTCCTACCCCCTCTCCCCTGAATCTCTCCCCTTGCCTACTTTTTCCCTTATGTATATGTCCTCATTGTTTGTCTCGACTTAACTTGTAACTATGTAGCTATGCTCTAAAACTGTGTAACCTTTGTAACGAAGTAACCTGCAACTATGGTCTGATACTCATGCAAAGCGCTCTGATACACCCTGGTCTAGCCAGCGCTATATACAACCTTTCAAATAAATAAAAGGATAACTCAGTCCCTTAGATCCTTTTTTTAAGGCACACGCTAAAGTCCAACAGGCTGGGCCAACCTCCCTGGAGACGATGGAGTCATATCAGAACAAGGGGATTTCAGCAGAGGCTTCTGGGGTAAGCAAGGATCCTAATACCGCTAATAATTTAGCTGAAAGGGCGGTGCATTTGAATATTGCTACCTCTAATAGGTTTCAGGTCTAGGGGATTGCGATGGCGACCCAGTTAACCCCCCTGTTGTGACAAGCTGAGCTTCCATCCCGTCGGCCCCTGGAGACTCTTCAACTTCAAATAGCCCTAAACAAGTGGATCTGGCAGATATGCTAGAGGCTCTATTGTCAGAGATTAGATATATGTTTGCTGTATCGGAAAGGAATCAGGCTAAAATCCAAAACTCCTTTGAGACTTTAGAGACCAAAATGTCGGCAATTACAGAGAGAATCTGTGCCATGGAAGCCTCAGTAGAGGCCCTTAATAAGGAAGTAGAGACCAATCAAACCGAGATACAATCACTGAAAAGTGGTGAAAAAGCCATGCTGGACAAAATTGAGTCTCTAGAAAATAATGCTAGGCGAAACAATATTAAGGTTCTCAATATACCAGAAGGTCTGGAGGGAGATAACATCAAAAGTTTTTTCATAAATCTATTAAAGGAGTTTATTCCCACGATCGATCCCCAAGACCTAGAGCCTGACATTCAGAGAATTCATAGAGATCCCTTCTCAAAAAATCTGAATAGGAAAACCCCCAGGAGAATTTTGGTTAATTTCAAGACATATGCGCTAAAAGAGCGAGTGCTGTCTGAGGCTTTAAAAGCTGTGAGTTTCACTAAAGGGGAGTGGTCATTTCGGATTAGATCGGATCTCTCAAAAATCACGCAGGAAAGGCAGTGGGAACTCGGGAAACTTATGCCGACTCTAAGATCTGCAGGGGCAACAGTCCAGCTGAGGTACCCGGCCCTTCTTAAAGTTATGTGGAATAATAAAATGCTCAACTTTAGTGATCCCAAGGAGGTAGGGATTGTTATTGACCAAATAAAGGCTCAGGGATATATATTTTTTCTTTTGATGTAATTGTTGTAATTCTGAGAGTGATGTGAGCTCCAATGGGTAATTCTTCCATCATACCCAGGTTATCTTTAGGGAGGGTTCCCTTGGGTGGGGGGAGTCACAAGAGAAGCAATTTAGTTATGTATTTCACTGGGTGGGGAGCATATTAGGGAAAAAAGAAAAAAAAGTCCTCATTACTTTATAACACTAAATAAGATGGTAAATAAGAGAGGGGTAGGCTATGACCAAGTCCTCCGAGTCGAGATACTGGATTTGATAAAAACCAAATACCTATTTTTACCCCAATTAAAATATTAACATGGAATGTTAATGGCCTTAGAGTAGCAGGCAGATGAAGGAGGATCCTCCAAAATGTGAGCCAATCTAACTGTGATATCATTATCTTACAAGAAATACATCTAACCATTGATGAATGGGAGGCTGCTCAAGCCAAGCAGAAATGGATTGAAAGCTCTCTTCATACAACCCAAACATGTTGAACGAAAGGAGTGGCTCTTATTTTTAAAAAAATCAGCAAAGGCGACCCTAGGGGCCTTTAAGGTGTATGTTAAGGGGCGATGGATTATTGCCGATGTTAACATTCAGAATGAATGGTTTGTTTTAGTGGGGTACTAGGGACCAAACATAGATGATGAAGCCCCTTTAAATTCCATTTACAATCACTCACTACAATCTAATTTTCCTATTACTATGGGAGGTGATTTTAATATCCTTCTGAATCCTACTCTTGATAGATCTTAAGGGGTGGGTGTAGTACCTTCTAAAATGGGTTCTTTTTATCAGAGTCTTGATGGAAGATCTAGGTCTCACAGATATCTGGAGAGCAAAAAACAAGGCAATAACCGGCCCCTCAAGTTTTATATTTCATAACAAAAAACATGGGCATTTTCCCTGAATTGGTTTTGTTTGGTAGATGCTAGGATGATTAACATAGTTAAAATGGTGGCACACATTTCGGAGCATCTGTCAGATCACTCTACTGTGCTGATGGAACTACAAATAGAGAGAAGTTCATCAATCAGAAGATGGACTTTCAATAGATCTCTACTCTTTGATGCATCAGCAACAACGCAGCTGAAAAATGCTACCCTGTCTTTTTTTTCAAATTAATGACTCATCTGCCCCTTCACATGTAATATGGGACACCTATAAGGCATTTATAAGAGTTATTAGTCTTGCCGCAAAAAAAGCATAAGGAAACCAGAGCTATGATAAAAAAGCTGGAAAAAGCCATCTCTGTAGCTCTGAGTGGAAAAGTAACTCAACAAGGCGATCAGGACCAGAGGGAGCATAATAATGAGGTTATAGCTAAAAGACAGGCATTAGTGGACTACCTTGACAGTATTACTAGAAGAAGATGGGAGGCTAGTAAATTAGCTAATTATGAATACGGAGAAGGATGTGGGAAGCTCCTGGCTTGGAAATCTCGCATCAACCAAACAAGGAATATAATTAAGGAAATTGCCAATATTGAATCAGGAGGGGTCTAGTCGGAGAATACTAAAATAGTATTAGCATTTGAGTCCTTCTTTCAAGACTTATATACAGAGGAGCAGGCAGTCTCTAACACCCAGATAAAAGATTCTGTTGATAGAATAACAATACTCTCACTGGTTGATGACCAAATTCTACGGTTGAACCAAAACATTTCCCTAGAAGAACTTAAGGCTACAATGTAAAATCTAAAAAGAGGTAGCGCTGTGGGGTTAGAATGTATCCCTAACGAGTTTTAAATGTCTCTTGCTGAAGAAATTGCCCCGGTTTTGGCAAATATGTTTGATAGCATCTTCTCCGATGGTCTCCTAATTCCTAAATCCTGGGACGAGGCAGCCGTCAGTCTAATTTTGAAGCCTAGTAAAGACCCTAAAAAATGTCCTACAGGCCTATCGCATAGCTGAATTGCGACTATAAAATCTACGCACAAATTTTAGCGGGGAGGTTGAATCATGTGATGGGCTCCCTGATTCAGGCTGATCAGAAGGGATTTATATGGGGTCGTCAACTTCATGATTTAACTCATGAGTAGATTGGCACAATTGATTTCGCCTCAGCTGAAAAACTACCTCTTACCATCTTTGCGTTTGACGTTGCCAAAGCCTTTGATAGGGTGAGCTGGCCCTTTCTACACTACATGAGTCACATCTATGGGCTAGGGGATAAATTTGCCAGGTCCATTGGTAACATCTATAAAACCCCTACAGCGACGATAGTGGTCAATGGGAATCTAACCAACTCAATCAAGTTGGAGCAAGGAACTAGACAGGGTTGTCCTCTCTCCCCGCTACTTTTTGACCTACACATTGAACCCATTGGGGCAGATTTATAAGCCCTGTGCGTCACTTTTGCGCCGCCGTTGCGTCACTTTTGTGACGCAGCGGCGGCGCAAGGCCAGCGCCATGCTGCGGCAGATTTACAACGTGACGCATCTAGGGAGATGCGTCAGGTTGTAAAGCTTGCGCCACATGTGGGCGTACCTTCACAGGGGGGGGGGCGTTCCGGCACAGGAATGCCTCCGAAAAGTGGCTGAGTGAAATCTACAAGATTTCACTCAGTCACTTTTCCGGCCATGCTGCGTCAAATCCCTCCGCCTGCTTGAAGCAGGCTTAAGGATTGACGCAGCATTGTACCGATAGGGCACCCCCGAGCCTTGCTGGAGCTGCGTCGCGCTTGCGACGCAACTCCAGCAATGCGCCGCCCTTCCGCCATCAGATGCGTCACGCATCTGTTTATCCTTGCACCACGATGCGCTGCATTGTAAATGCGGCGCATCTATTGTGGCGCAAGGGTAAACTTGCGTGACGCATCTTCCCTGGCGCATCCATGCTGATTTGCAGGGATGCGCCAGGGAACATAAATCTGCCCCTTGGCATGTAGTAAAGGGCTAGTCAAATCTTTGCACCGTTTGAATGGAATGGGTGGGTGTAAAAAGTAGCCCTCTATGTGGATGACTTGATGATCTTCACAAAGAGAGTCCCAATATCTTGCCTAGACTGGAGCGACTTTTGATGGAGTTTGGGAGGGTTTCAGGATACTTAATTAATACTCAAAAAACAGAAATTATGTCCTGGAATACGCATTTAAAATATCCCATTGGTCAAGCAACAAATCAGATATTTAGCAGTACAGATCACATATGACATCAACAGGTTAGCCCAAGTAAACCTTGAATTAAAAAGGAAAGAGACAGGAACACTACTGAGATCCTGGGGTAGCCTCAAACTCTCCATCTTGGGCCACTCTAACCTGATTAAAATGTCAATCCTGCCAAAATGTACGTTTATTTTTGATGCGATTCCTGTATCTTTTAATCTCAAAACATTAAGAGCCCCGCAGAGTGACATATCCAGCTCTCTCTGGTCTAATAAGGGGGTGGGGATTGCCTGGAGGAAATACCAAAGCACAACGTTAGACAGGGGTATAGCAAGTTCCGATTTTTGTTTCTACTGTTGGGCCTTCCAACTAAAGAATGTAAGATCTCTCTTATTTGGATCTTCTTGTTTCCCTCCCTTTCTTCAAGCCATGTCTAAAAATGTCCCCCTGGGTCGTGATAGTTTTCTTTTCTAGTTTAGGCACCCAAATAAAAAAAAAAGTTAAATTAAAGGTTTTGAGATCTCCCTGTGAGCGCTGGTATCAGTTTAGAAAGACTCTTAAGATCCCGTACTATAGTGTTGCGCCCCTATCTGGAACTCTCCGGGCACGCCTGTGTGTCTTAAGGCTGGTCTGTCGGCCCCATTACTGGAAGAAGGCATTGAGAAATGGGTAAACATTTGCAAAACAACAAACTATTCTCATGGGATTTCCTAGGTAACATTACAAACCAGAGGTTATTTATGAGAATGTTCTCCTAGGCCCGCTCCATCAACGTAAAGAAGTATCTAAATGGTACTGGCTACTAGTAAAAGGGAAGCTCCACCAATGCCAATGGAGGAGCCCTGGAGAAGAGACCTGCCTCGACCGACAAACCATCTCTATGGCAAGTATCAATGCACACCTTATGTAGTGTTGTCAAAGCTGCCCCTCTTAGGAGAAACCATCTGTTTACACTTCACAGAGCATACTGGACCCCTAAGAGGCTTGCAAAGCTGGGAGGTGAAGGCGTGAAGCCCTGCTTGAAGTGCGCCTCGGGGAATGCGAATGGTCTGCATATGTTTCGGCAGTGTCCTCGGATTCAGGGCTTCTGGTACGACGTTGGTAAGACCATCTCAGAGGTTCTGGGGCAAGAAATTAAGGTAAGCCATGTTTTGGTTATCTTTGGAGTTCTCCCAGAGGAGTGTACCAATTGTAAGCTTTCTAAACTCCAACCCTTGTTGCTATTTATTTTAATTCTTCTTGTAAGGAGAGAAATTTGTTCAAAATGGGTATCGCCTCAGCCCCCAGTATGTTTGGATTGGGTTGCCTCAGTTAAAAGGGTTTATTATTTGGATTATGTCTGATGCGCGAGAAAAAGAACCAGATTTTGGGTGGCCTGGGAGGAATGGGTTAACAAGCTTGATAAACACCTTAAAAAGGTCCAATGATTATGAAATAAGTGAGATTATGGGAAGGAGGCTGAATCTGGGGGAGGTTGCTATGCTCCTTCTCTTCTCCTCCCCAAAAGTCTTGCGGTTGGCCATTTTTAGGAACCTTAGAGGTGGTAAAGTAACAGACGAGGCTGTGAAGGAACCAGGAAAGAGCCTATTTCAGTTTAAAGACAATCTATTTATTTATGAATGAGGACAAAAAAAAGACCCAACTGCTCTCAGAGTCTTTTGAAAAGGGGTAACACTAACTTTGATCCCCCCCTGGGTGACAAAACTGGGCTGTACAGCCAAGATTTTCCAGGGAAGGACACAGAAACAAATGTGGGAATTCCCTGGATCACAAGGTTTCACCGGTTCCACCTTGGAACTGGACTTCATTGTTGAAGATCAACTACTCCTTGAAAAGATATAATCTATGGAACAATTAGGGCTTGACAGATTATCCAAATGGTTCTGGAATCAAACGGCTGGCTCCAGCCAGCAGGAACAGACCCCAAGCGTGGGTTGTCAAACTTCGCAACCTCCAAGATGCTTTGAAGTCGGGAAAAAGTAGGTAAGGGTAGAGGTGTGTCAAAGGCACTACAGGCTCACTCATGCTTATGCACAAGGGTGACTCTGCAGCCCCACGACCCAGCCAATGTATGTTTATTTGTCTTGCTTCTAGTCCAGCTAGGCTGCAGGATCGTATGACTTATGGTTGTCTTTGTTTATTGAGGTATCCTCCATAGATGTCTTTGAGTGAAGGCAAGGCTTTTGCAGGTGTTTCGTAAGTGAATGCAGCTTGTCTACTTGCTGGCCAGCTAACTTTTCTTCCACATCTCATTAAAAAGGGTCTCCAGGAATCCAGGCTTAGCCGCAGCCTGATGTGAAGATGGCAAACAAGCACAAGTTCTACCTCCGTCAATGCTTCAGCTCAGTGGTGAGTCACAGAGTTCCTTCAGTGTTCAGGCATTGCGCAGATGCCAGAGTCAGAAGCAATAGAGGACCAAAGGTCTGCATTCGCAATTCAAAGTCTTATTCTCCCAATCAGGCATCTTCCTTTTCTGTGTCCTCTTTTTCAATACTTTGGCAACAACGGGTCCAAGCTCCACTCTGGACTGGTTAATATGTGAATGAGGTTTATTCTCGGGCAGAACTCAAGAGAGGGCCACCACTTTTAGGCAACTGCCAGCAACCCAGGAAGAGTTGGGAAGGGTTAGATTCTCTGAGATAGAGGTAACCTACAATAAACAAATGAAGAGATGGCATCCTGTACTCAACCAGTAGTTAAGACGGGTCATGTCCACCACGCAGAAGAACCGCAAGCTCATGTTGCTAGACGCCCGGTGTCCAAATGGATTCTAACTTGGTCATAGTGAAACACTCTCATACACAGCACATCCTACCCATACATTAGGGTGGGTAAGGAACTCAAGTTACTGAAAGGGCCAGTATGGAGTCTCCACACAGAGGTACAAGTAAAACAGGCATGCACATCTGAAGTATAATCACACTACCACAACTGTGAATCATCTCGTAATTTGGGATGAGGGGCCGTTAGCCACCCTTGGTGAGGTTCATAGGTTTACTTTGGGTGACCCCCTGTCAGCAGAGATGGCTTAGTTTATGCCTATCTTGACTCCACAAAAGCATGCCTGGCACCTGGAAATGGTATTACTACCATGTAATTATACATCACAACTGCATACAGTTCATAATTGCAAGACCGCACGCAAGGAGTTGGGAGTGGGTGGCTCAAGGTGTAGTCTCGCTTCAGGATTGTAAATGCCACAAACTTGTGACTTTGTTGGGATTCACAAACTCCTCTCTGCATTCAGCAGTACACATAGAAAGAGGAAATAGCTTCTATTGCTTGTTTTTGTGTAGAAAGGTGTCCCTTCCTGCACAAAACAAATCATCCCCACAACACTGACATCCTTGCACCATGTTGCAAGGGTGCTTGCATTGGCGCAAGGCAGCCCTTTGAGCGCCAGTGCAGAAAAAGAGTACAGGAAGGCACCGTATCTAATAGATACGGTGCATTCCTGCATGCATCATTTACAAGCCCATTGCAACACTGGTGCGTCACTTAATTAGACACACCAGCGGCGCAGTGTGCCTGCCCATATTTACAAGGCTTTGTAAAGTCACCCTGCGTGACTTTTCATGGCCTTGTAAATATGGGTCCCTTTCACGCATTACTCTGTGTGGAAGAGGCGATCCATGGGTGTTGCTGTGGGTGTTCACACGCAACATCCATGGAAGCTGACACATTCCCAAATTTACAAAGTGTTATAAACTTGGGAATGCGTCTGAATCCTACTCCTCCCCAGGGGAAGCGTAAAAGTGGCGCAACAAGGAGAAATTCTTTTATTTCTCCTTGTTTTTTGTTCTTTCTATGTGTGGTGCATTGTGCGTAGCACATAGGGCCCAATTTACAAGCCCGTTGCACCGCCACTGTGTCCCTTTTTTTAATGGGGCGCAATCAGTGCACCACACTGCGTCACATCTATAAACTGACGCATTAGGTCTGATGCATCAGTTGAGCCCTGCATCACATTGTACCTGTGCCAGGTATAATGTATGCAGGGAAGGCGTTCCCATGCAAAAAATCCCCGTAGAACTGACGTAGTGAAATTTTCAACATTTCACGGTGTCCCTCAATGATTTCACTGTGTCAAAATCCTTATGCCTGCTCAGACCAGGCGTAAGAATGACGCAGGGCTTTTACAATGGGACTCACCTATGTGTTCTGATGCATTGCTGGAGGTGTGTCAGTATTACTACCAACTCTAGCAATGCATCACTTTTGTGCCAACAGATGTGTGAGAATCCTTGCGTCTTGGAGCCCTGTATTGTAAATATAGCGCATCCATTGTATCGCAAGGACATTTGTCACAGGCGCAAGGAAACTGACATATCAATGCGACAGTTTCTTGTAAATGAGGCCCATAGAAGGAGCAAAAAGCCATTAAGGATTGTTTCTGTGCAGGAAGCTACCCCTTCCTGCAAAACAACAATCATCCCTGCAATGCAGGCACCCGTGCACCATGGCACAAGGGTGTCTGCGTTGGCGCACGGCTGTTGTTAGTTCGCTGGCACATGGGAGAAGGACAGGAATGCGGCGTATCTTGTGGATGCAGCGCATTCCTGCCCTTTTATTTTCACACGAGGCAGCATAGCAGGAAGGCTTACTGCGCTGCAGTGCGTCAAAATGTAGTAAATAAGGCCCCTGCCCTTTTCTTTTGACTATGACAGCGCAGCAGGAAGGCTTGTGTCGCTGCCCTATCCCAAAAATTGTAAATGAGGCCCACAAGTCTTAGTAGTACGTCTGATGATGTAAGTGTACAGCCGCGGTCCGTGCAGGTAACAGCGGAGGGCGTTGGGGCCAGATAAGGGGGGATTTGGAGGGACGATGCCGAGGGAAAATTAAATGAATAATTAATTTTCCCTTGGCATCGTCCCTCGAAATCCCCCATTATGTGGCCCCACCGCTGTTACCTGCACGGACCGTGGCTGTAAGTGTGTGATAGCTTTGTGAATCAGGCCCCTACCTGGTAGTTTAAAGCTTTCGGGTAAATACAGTTGACCACATTTCATTTTCATTTGTAAACAAGCATTTACAATGCAATGGTCTCGGCATTGGTAAAGTTAGAGCTATTGGCATTGCTTATGACATTATTTTTGTTTATGGTTTTGTTTTTAAAACATTTAAAGAAACGGCATTGTTATTTACAATGTCAATAGCTTAATAACCCTCAAAAGCGAGACCTATTGCATTTGCACCCACACACAGAGCCACATACACACACACTGATTAAGCTATTGACATTGTAAATAACAATGCTGTTTCTTTACATGTTTTAAAAACAAAAACATAAACAAAAATAATGTCATGAGCAATGCCAATAGCTCTAACTTTACCAATGCCGAGACCATTGCATTGTAAATGCTTGTTTAGATAGACGGTGACAGGCACATGCAGATTTAGAGATACGGTGAGAGGCACTATACGTTACCACACTGATTGCGATATGCGCCGTGCGCGCGCAGACATGCACACACGCGCGAACAGGGTGACACACCCGAGGGAAGAGAAGGAAGGTGTATGTGGCGGGATGGACTCTTTTTCTGACACTACTTTCTTCCTTCCAACTTAGGCTCTGTAAAAACTTTGCAGGCGAGCTAGTCTCCCAAATCACAGGATTCCCACTGACACAAAGACAGGCAGAGGAAAGAGAGAGAAAGACAGAAGCAAGAGCGGGGTGAAGAGACCGCGAAGAATGAGGAAACAGGGGCGTGGGAAGTGATCGCAGATAGAAGAGCAAAGAGAAATCAAAGACTGTGGAGAAAGAGAAGGGGAGAGAGAGAGAGGGGGGGGAAGAGATGGGAAAGAAAGACAGCAGCAAGAAGGACCGAGGAGAATGGAATGATAAGTGGGGATCGAGAGAAAAGGGTAGACGGGCAGCAGAACAGCAAAGAGAGAGGGGGGGTGGGGAGAGCGGGAATAGAACGGAGAGCAAAAGAAAGAGAGGGAGGCGGAGGAGCAACACAGACCAAGGGACACATAGGCACACAGCAAAACAAATAAAGAAGAAAGAAAGTGCAAGGTAAGACAATGAGCGTTGGAAAGTACAGATAGACTGCGAAAGAAATGACGCAATATGCAATGGAGAAAAAAAGAGGGAAGAGGATGGAGAGGAAAGATGACAGAGTGTCATAGAAGTGAGGGACAGAGAGGGTGAAAAAGGACCCCCAAAAGAAGGAGAGACTGACAGAAAGAGTTAGAAAGAAGAGGACTTGCGAGAAATGAAGAGAACACGTGAGAAAGAGACGAGGAAGGAGAGTGGAGGGAGACAGCATGATGGGGGAGGTAAAGAAAGAGGTGAGAGTAACAAAGATGAGAAGAGGAGAGGGACAGAAAGTGAGAGGAAGGGAGAGAGAAAAGGAGAACGATAGGAAGCGATGAAAGTAACAGAGAGAGAAAGAATAGGAGACAGGGAGGGGGTTAAGTGCGCAGACGCCTCTCCTGACCCACGCAGGGCAGGCAGCTGCCGAGCGCCCTGTTACGAGGCTGCGCTCCCGGCTGTGAAGGCAGACAAGAGGTGGGGGAGGGACAGGTGACATTTCATCGGGAGGGGGTGCGCAGTTAGCAGGGGGATTGTGAAAGCAGGCAATGAGCCCCTGTTTGTGATCACATTCCTGATCAGTGTAGTCTGTACACAAAAACACAAGAAGAAGCATACTAGGGCACATTTAACACTACAAACATGCGCAGAACATCTCACACGTTACAATAGGCGCCACAACATTACATTCAAACACACAATTACATCTGAAAATAGTACAAATGACTTCTTGGACTCCAGTTTATCGTACCTCCCCACTTCCTACGCATTCATGGGATCCCCTCATGATATTGGGGCAGGAAGAGCGGAGAACTGGGAATGTTTCCCGAAGATACCATGAACTACACATTGGGATGTTCAGGGGCACCTGGGGGTCCCCGTGCACCTGTCCTCTCCCCTCCGACAGGCCCTCCAGAGCCCCTTGGAGTCAGTTTTCTCTGCTCCACCAGTGACATAGCCATAAAGGGAGTGGGGGCAGCAGGTAGGTCACTGGAGAGAAAGGCACTTTAGATCCAGAAAACAAGGGGCTTTGCACGGCAGTAAGTTGTACTTACCTCTGTGCCCTAGACTCCCTTACTCGAGGCGAGGAGGAGCTCCAAACATTAGGAAATGCAGATGCGGAGGCAGCTAACAAGACAGATACTGCCCTGACCATCCGATCTGGAGCGGACATCTTTTTCAAAGTGTGCTCTAAGGGCCGGGCTGTCCCCCACAGACGACATCCAGCAGAACATGCTTCCGGTTCCTCGGCCCTGGCTGCGTGAGTGCTCCTAGTGTCTTGCGGACGGAGTCCTAGGGAACAGTAGTACAGAATACAGGAACCGGGCCAAAAACAGAGTATGTATTTCGGGATCAGTTATGCCACTGTCGGGTATTACCAAGGCCTATGTAATGTTTTGATTATTTTTCGAGTTTGTAATTTTTAATGTACTTAAAGTGCAGGTTTTTTAAGGTGTACGTACTATTACCATTTGCAATTTGAGTTGTTTGCTTTAATGCAATGGTGGTACTCGAATGTGAAACAATTTATAGGTGCAGCCATGTTGGGTGTAAAACTACATGCATGGATCTCTAACTCAGTGGGATTTTGAGTGAAATGGCTTAGAATTCATCAGTCGGGCACGCATATTTCATTAGTGCTGTCGCATTTTCTAGATGCCATTTTGAATCTAAAAGAATTTGGGGGCATATTATCAAGGTCCGGCGTTAAAATTTTAAAACTGCCGCTAAAGCGGCGATAATGGGCTTGATAATATGCCGATGTGAATTCCCATAGTAGCCCATGTTCTGGTGTCAACATGGGCTTCTATGGGAATTCACATCGGCATATTATCAAGCCCATTATCGACGCTTTAGCGGCAGTTTTCTGCCGATAAAGCGGCGATAGTTTTAACTCCGGACCTTGATAATATGCCCAATAGTTTAATAGGCAGAAAGTAACAATTCAAGAGCATCTTGTTTCAGACACAAAGCAACAGTAGTTGAAATTGCGGCTGATTTAAGGAGGTTGTGAACATGTTTTTCAAAAACAGAGATATACTTTGCACATCTTCGAAAAATAAATTCGCCTCCGTTGCTTAGATCCGCTCTCTTCAAAAATGCTGCAGAGTGGTATAGAATGTGATAGGAATGTTATCCGCAAAACTGCACTGGTGGGTGCTCATTGTGGCTTTTCAATAGCCAAACAAACTAGCTCGCACTCCAGTCAGCTCAATGCGACGGCGCACAAAGAGCGCAGTGCATTATATTGTGCAAGGGGTATTTGTTGTCATCGCTTGAACAAAGGATGTATATATTCACTGCGTGCTGTGCCATCGGGGTGCGCATGGTTCTGTAGGAAGCAGGCCAAAGGCTATGGGTGCCGCCAGGGCATACACCATCACCTTTGGACGAGTGAGTGTGGAGGAAGAGCGTGCCGGGGTCGCGTTGTTCCCTTCCACCACCCGTGTTTGTTGCGCAGTCTTGCAGCACTACAACCAACAGCAAGGTTCGTATTTCGAGCCTCAGCCAGTCGGACAAATACAGGAACAGACACGATTTTGTCACAGTTAAAACTGCTCACGTGTCACACCACAAATTTCTTTGGTTGGGAGCATTTACTACCTGTTATATTTGGGCTCAGAAGCGGGAGAAGCGCCTCAAGAAGAGCTATATCTATTTTATTATTATTACACTAAATATAAAGACAAGTCCCACAGCAAATATAGCACGCTAAAGCATGTATAAATAAATATCAAAAGATGGCGCATTTTGGACAAACAAGCGCGAACAATTGCTCTGGAACCTGGCAGAAAACCCCAGCAACAGCACCGGAAGACACCACCGCCTTTCTCCGAGGCACAGCAGAAATGCCTTGGAGAAAGGGAGCGTCCTTTTCGGATTCGGGGGCGTGTTTTGCTGTTGTCTCCTCCCTGAGACTTTTCGCAAAAAACACGCCCCCCGATCCGAAAAGGACGGGGCATGATTGGAGTGACGGGACCTCTTCTCCAATGGCTGGCCAGCATTTACTAGGCCAGCCAATGGAGAACAGGGGAGAAGAGGGGCGGGTTCAAGCCCCTCTTCTCCCAAGTCATTATCTCTCGCGAGCGAGACTGCGCAAGCGCAGCCATCGCTAGCCGAGACCTAAAAAACTGAAAAAGTAAATACAAGTAGGGATTGTAACTATGGCAGACAAACCAGTAACGACAGTCATACTAGGCTGCCTTGCAACTCCTTAAATACATGTGAAAAATGACTAGCTACAGTTGAATACAAAATATATTTAGAGCAAAGAATGATCATGGATTGTCAAATGTCAAAAATATAGAACAAAAACCTGGAGCCCTTCACCTAATTTGTGCTCTGATAATATGAAATATTATTTGTATTAATTGTGTAGACCCTCGCTGTGCCCCTCACTGATTCAAATCTGTGAGGACTCACCTCGTTTTATTTCCGTCACCCGGGCCCTCCACTGTAGTGACGGGAAGGGACGTAAACAACACTCGGTTGGGGTTTTCAGTGTCTCGACAACAACAGCCGGCTCTGGGCCTCGGAGCTTGCAGAGGGCTATTCCCAAGCAGTGTTGGCTAGCAACGGCAGCAGGGAGCCCTCGCCGGCCTTCCCATCCTTGGACCAGCGGTCCCTGGGCCCCTATCACAGCCGCGCCCACACCGTTCCTAGAAAGCAGGTCTTTTTAATGACAGGATTGTTTGCAGGTAGACCTACGCAATGGAAATGACACCGCAGAGAGTTCACCACACCGCTCGGGTAAATGGATAGTTCTGGTGTACGTTTTACTAAAATTATGTGCGTAATATTCTTACATCCGTTTGTCAGATATTGTGCAATGCACATTTTTCTTCTGCCCTCTACAGCATACAACATGGGGCAGAGGATCCGCCCACTTCAGGCATAGCTGGATTCACTGTGAGTGACAGCATTGTGCCTTTTCACAAGGTGCACAGCTTTAAGTGCTGGGGGCTACTGTGGCAAAGTGTCCTGTGCAAGACCAAAACAATATTTTTGTTTTTAGCAAATTTCTTTAGGTTCATGAGGGCCCAGCAGCTTCCCCAACAATAAAGATGTGCAAAACCTATGACGAAACAAGCATTCACCAAACCAAAAGGCTGTCATCAAATGCCAGACCTGTTGTTTTTTATGCGGTGCTTCATCCTGCACTTCTGCTGTTTCTAAGCGCTGTAAATAACCTGTGTTACTTTTAAACAATTTAATAGTTTAAAGACTTTGAGAGAAATGGAGTTTGAGTCTGTGTTGCCAGTACTCAAACTCATGACCTGTAGATCACCACATTTCTGCAGAGGGCTTTGAACTCACCAAGCTGCCCTGCCAGCTGAGTCGGTTAAGGTTTTGGGGAATCCAGGGCGCACTATACAAGCCCCCTTGTATTGGTGCTTGAATTAGGGGTGTGCAAGGGTGGGTGTGGGATTAGAGGAGCCCCCTCAGATCCCACAATACTAGTTTGTCATTTATATTTTTTGTGTTATCGTCATAAATTATGGGTATAACAGCCACAGTGAAAATGGTGCCAACACATGTGCCCCCTTAAATGGAGCAGAACTGATCCCTATACTAATATGTTCTTTTTAGGTTAAGTTTCAAGTTTCATAGTTACAACTAGAGAGAAAGATAACGTTCTGTGCACCCTTTTTAACACTGAAGTTAAAAACGGATGAAATTGAGTGCAAATGTCATGCACTGTCATTTTTTCCCAGGCAGTTACCACCAGCTTTATGCAGGGACTAATTGCCTTTAAATAATGTAAAACAGTAGGTAATAACGCATGCAAACTGGTGCAAAAACTTTATTCACACATTACTCACCCCTTTTAGATCTGGCATTAATCAAGGCCTTTTGATTTCATTAAAATTATATATTTAAATACATATAATATTCTCACTAAAAGGGGCTTGTAGACAACATTCTGCGGCACACAGAAAAAAGGCCACGGGTCCCAAATAGAGCGGTGAAGGGTGCATCAATGTCTACTCAACCATGTGCCGGTGGGGGAATCCCTTTAAGGACGGTTCCCCTCACACACCAAAGGTGTCATGCTTCATCATAGGGGTGCCTCCTCGCGTGAAAGACCTAGTCTCTACGCGGGCTACATCCCCTTGCTGTGATGGAGGAGCACAGGGATGTTTTGGTATAGATGAGGTGGGTTGAACTGAAACCCTATGTGAGCTTGGTGTGCTTGGTGAAAAGTGCGGTGCTAATGTGAACGTGGTTAAAACTGGCTACAAGGTTAGCTATGTAACAACTTTAATTGGCTACCGTGTGACAGGATTAAAACAAATAGCTGATAACACAGCTGCCATTATTAGAGGCTACTGTGTTAGTGCATGACCAACATGGTTTGGCCTGGGGACCTATTGAGAGTATCATGGCCTTCATCCCGGTCGAGTGTACAGCTACAGCAACTAAGTGAAAATACAAGCACATGTGAAAATTAATGTGCAGTATTAACGGTGTGTTATACCGAACCAGTGGTTGTGCTGTTCAGTATGTTCACCGTGGAAACTGTGGTGAGACAAAAACATCATACCATATTTAAAATGAACCGCAATTAAGACAGTGCATGAAAGACTAGGTTGAAAAGAAATGCAATATATCCGCTCATGAGTCAAAGCACTGGACAACATACCACTATTTAGTAAATATGTAAATCAGTACAAATTAGCGGTGACCTTCCCACCCCTGACTTCATGGTCCTATTCACAGTTGCATGCCCCACCAGGCTGCTTAAGCAAGGAGCCTCATCTCTGTTCGAACCAGTATAGTCTCTTATCTCGGGACCATTCTTGATTATTCTGATTTGTCCCCTTACCGGCTCTGGACACGCCCATCCCCCATCTAAACCGCACGTCTCACACTCCGTCTGACGTGCTTCATCACCTGCATGTGGCACAGGGGTGACATTACCACCCCTGATATCATGCCCCCACCCATAGTTGCATGCTCCACCGGGCTGCCTTACCAAGGAGCCTCATCCGGTATAGCCATTCAGCTCTGGACCACTTTTTATTGACCTGATTGGTCCCTTCACCGGCTCCAGACACGCCCAATTCTGCATTCAATCTGCCCGCTTGACGGGCTCCCTTACCCATATGTGTCCACAGCCCCTTCTTTGCATACACTTTTGCAACCCGGTTCGTCCAGACTATGGGGCTTAAATTAGGCACATTGCCTCGGATTTGGCAGTACTCAAACTAAGTTTCCCTGCATGCTCATGTCCGGCGGATCTCTGCCCACCAGGAAGTGTTTTCTTCACCTGACATGCATCCGATTGGCGCTACTTAAACACGCCAGTCGAGGGTCAAGCATTTCCTGCCCTGCGGACATGTGCCGATTGCTCTCAACGCTACGATTGAGCGGTAAGTTTTACTTTCCATTACCCCTAGCCATTATGCCAGCGCACTCCCCGCCGGCTCCCTGTCACCAGCGCTGCGCAATTTTTCGGCTCTAGTTAACCCAACTCTATCCACGCCCTTCCTGGGTCCGGTTAGCACTGTGTTTCACCCCCGCCACTCGTCTTTACCGTGAGGGCCACTGTGACCGTCCTGGCCGGTACCTGCGTCCCACTATGCTCCCACACGCAGGATGCAAGACACCCCCACCCATGGGTCAGCAATATTGGCTGCCCGCCACGATCTGAGCACCGGGGCCTACCTCTGCCATGGGCTCACTCCAAGGTGCTTGTACACGCCCCCGTTAACTTGGGTACTTTCTATTTTCTATCTCCACCATGTGGGACACCTTTCTTATTAGATCTGGGCCCAGGCTCGTTCCCCAGCCACCCCCTGGACCAGCCCCGTGCGCAACACCTGACCTCTCGGTATGCCCATTGGCTATGCCCTAGGCTTAGTGCTTCACTCCTGTCTACCCTCTGCAGGGTGCCATTTTCGTTACATCCCAGCGGTTGGCCTTCATATGCGAGTTTGCTTTTTTGCTCGCCCGTACCCACCAGCAAGCACTGGTCTATGCCTGTCACACATGGTAGTGCCTGCGATTCCTCCCACACTAACCCCAGAGGTCTGTACCGGCTGCTGCGAACTTCTCTTTGCCTCCGGCCTTGCAACTACTGGGATGTGGTTGTAGATGTTCTCAATTGCCCTCTTTTCACTTAACCATCTACCACGCCAGTCACATGGGCTAATTGGGTCCTCTTGCCCCACGTCATACTTGCAATTTCCCAATTGGGTCCTCTCGTTCCACGTCAAAGTTGTCACCGGCCATAAAATATTTACAACCAAGACATATTATCCTACCTCTCTTTTTGCATTCTGAGCACCAATTGAATGCGTTTGCTCTTGCGGGCACACAATACTTGCTTTCTTCCACTATTCTATATGATTTCCCTCTCTCATTTTAATGCCACAACCTTTTCTATTAGGTTGGTTTGGCGCATGTATCCTTTGGCTAGTATGCCAGGACAGATGTGGTGAATTCCCTAATTAATGATGGTGAGTCACACATCTTTGTACTAATTAACATATTTACTAAATAGGGGTATGTTGTCCAGTGCTTTGACTCATGAGCGGATTTATTGCATTTCTATTCAATCTAGTCTTTCATGCACTGTCTTAATTGCACTTCATTGTAAATATTGTATGCTGTTTTTGTCTCACTGCAGGTTCCACAGTGAACATACTGAGCAGCAGGACCACTGGTTCAGTATAACACATCGTTAATACTGCACATTAATTTTCACATGTGCTTGTATTTTCACTTAGTTGCAGTAGCTGTACACTCGACCCTGATGAAGGCCATGATATGCTAAATAGGTCCCAAGGCCGAAACATGTTGGTCATTCACTAACACAGTAGCCTCTAATGACGGCAGCTGTGTTATCAGCTATTTGTTTTTAATCCTGTCACAGGGTATCCGATTAAAGTTGTTACATAGCTAACCTTGTAGCCATACTGACGTCCATTGTGGATATACTTAAAACCTTTGAGGAGAAGTCAGGGCGCTGGGTTAATTGGGCTAAATCGGGGATCTATTCATTCAGCTCTAGCACACTAGAGGTGGACGTGTCTCTAAATGGCACACCCTTCACATGGTATCCCACTACATTCAGATATCTTGGCATTTTTTTATATCGATCACCTGAAGACTTACTGGAGGGTAATTTGACGAGAGCGATATCAGCCATACGCGCACAAACGCAATTCTGGAAGACACTTACGCTGAATGTAATGAGCCAAATCACCTTGATGAAAATGATTGTACTTCCCAAACTGCTATACTATTTTTCAAATCTCCCACTTTATGTCCCACCTAAGATATTCCAAGACCTACAGCGACTATTCCAAGACTTGATATAGAATAGAGGGAGACCGCGTGTCGCTTTGTGGAAGTTGTATGCTCCCACAGACCAGGGCGGGCTGTCGGTCCCTAATATAGAACTGTACTATTTAGCTGCCCAGCTCCAATGGGCGACAAAGTGGTTGAATGGCAAGTGCCTAGAAGACACAGCGACCATGCACCAGCCTTAGACCCACTCCCAAGTTTGTCACTTTTTCCATCCCATCGACAAACCTCCGCGGTCACCACAGTTACACTTGTGATTAGCCCATAAATTCTATAAAAGAAGTTTATATCTTACCCGTAAGACACTTCCATATACGCCCCTTGTGCTGGTATCCTCTGAGGCGGAAGCCGGAGGACTGTATTTGACACTGTTTTAAAAAAAATTTGCACTGTCCGCCACTTATACTGGTTTTAATTCACCACTGAGCTCACCTGCTTAAAAGCGCCGATCTTAACGCGCTCTGACAGCCCTTCGTGACACCCCTGAGACAGCGACCCAGCGCTGAACAGGGAACGCCCAAAGGCGGTTGCCACGCCCACTGCGAGGCCACGCCCCCTCCACCGAGTACAAAAACGCTGATTGAGAGCGGATTTGGCACTCTTGTGCTGGTATCCTCTGAGGCGGAAGCCGGAGGACTGTATTTGACACTGTTTTTAAAAAATTGCACTGTCCGCCACTTATACGGGTTTTAATTCACCACTGAGCTCACCTGCTTAAAGCGCCGATCTTAACGCGCTCTGACAGCCCTTCGTGACACCCCTGAGACAGCGACCCAGCGCTGAACAGGGAACGCCCAAAGGCGGTTGCCACGCCCACTGCGAGGCCACGCCCCCTCCACCGAGTACAAAAACGCTGATTGAGAGCGGATTTGGCACTCTTGTGCTGGTATCCTCTGAGGCGGAAGCCGGAGGACTGTATTTGACACTGTTTTTAAAAAATTTGCACTGTCCGCCACTTATACTGGTTTTAATTCACCACTGAGCTCACCTGCTTAAAAGCGCCGATCTTAACGCGCTCTGACAGCCCTTCGTGACACCCCTGAGACAGCGACCCAGCGCTGAACAGGGAACGCCCAAAGGCGGTTGCCACGCCCACTGCGAGGCCACGCCCCCTCCACCGAGTACAAAAACGCTGATTGAGAGCGGATTTGGCACTCTTGTGCTGGTATCCTCTGAGGCGGAAGCCGGAGGACTGTATTTGACACTGTTTTTAAAAAATTTGCACTGTCCGCCACTTATACTGGTTTTAATTCACCACTGAGCTCACCTGCTTAAAAGCGCCGATCTTAACGCGCTCTGACAGCCCTTCGTGACACCCCTGAGACAGCGACCCAGCGCTGAACAGGGAACGCCCAAAGGCGGTTGCCACGCCCACTGCGAGGCCACGCCCCCTCCACCGAGTACAAATGTGCCGGCCATACCAGCGCAGCGGACGAGCGCAGCGGGAGCGCCGTTTGCGCGCCGAAGGCGCGCCTAGGGCAAGCCCGTCTGCGCCCGTCCGCGCACGACCGGGCCTAGGGCCAGAATCCCTGCCTAATCCCACCGCCACAAAGGTAAGCTACTCTCGCAGAGAGCTCCTCAGCCTCAGACCCTCCAAAAACAGCACCTGTCACGTAATGCACGACCCTAATGGTCCTTTTACCAGCTGCAGCACGTGTAAACCAGGAAAGCTACTCCTTCCCAAACCCTCAGCCCCACCCCCTGTCCTTAAAATTTCGACACTAAATTTCAGATCGCTTCCTAAGCATGCCCTGCTCATTAACCACCTTATTGTCGATCTTAGCCTGGACATACTTTTCCTTACGGAAACGTGGATCACCGAGCACTCTAACTCGGATATAGTACTGGCTTTACCCCCAGGCTTCCTTATCACGTCTCAACCACGCCCCTTAGGCAGAGGAGGTGGACTAGCTATTATCCACAGGGATCACTTCTCCTGTCGATCCAACGAGATTCAGACCCAGGAGTCAGAGAGCTGCCTCTTCACGATCCAGTTATCCTCGACTAGCTCCCTGTCAGGCCTCCTGGTGTATCCGCCCCCCGGCCACCCCGGTCCCTTCTCGGCCACCCTTTTGGAAACCGTCTCTTCCTCGGCCCACCTGACATCTAACTTCCTAATAACAGGAGACCTGAACATGCACTTCGAGGACCCTTCAGACACAGGCGCATCGGAGCTAATTCGCGACCTAGCAGCCTATGACCTTCTCCTTGCCAACACCGGGGCAACACACACGAAAGGACACCTACTTGATCCAGTGTTTTCTAACATCCCCTCTCTCCAATTCATTAATTCCCAACCACTCCTGTGGACGGACCATTTTCTGGACACAACCCACTTACCAGGGGCTCTTAAGAAACCCCAAAAACCCACCACCCTCACCAGAGACAGATCGTGGGCCAAACTCTCGGTGGAGGACTGGTCCAAAGCCCTGGACTCCTCGACCCCTAGTCTCTCGGAGGACCCCTCCACCGCTGATACCCAATTTAGAGAATGGATCTCCTCCTCCCTTGACAGTATCATCCCCATAAAAAATCGTGAGTACAAAAACAAGACAAAGGGCCATGCCCCATGGTACAACTCTGAACTCAGAGCTCTTCGCAAAGAGTGCAAAAAGGCAGAGAGACTGTGGAGAAAGGACTGGCTCCATAACAATAAGGACATGTACCACCGCTCGGTAAGACGATACAAATCTGCCCTAAAGCTAGCCAAGGCCGCATTCTACGACAATAGAATAAAAAATGCCACCAACTCCTCCAAAGAATCTTACCTTATAGTCAAAGAACTTCTTAACATCCCTGTGGCACCCGCTGCCTGCCCCCCTCCCCCAGATAGAAGCAAGGACCTGGCCTCCTTTTTTGTCTCCAAAATATCGCGTATACTGGACTCCCTCCCTACCATCAGCCCCCATAACCATACGGTTATGGAGACTTGCACCAACAGCCCGCAGCTGCAGTCTTTCAGAGCAGTTTCTCTTACGGAGGTCACCTCCACGCTGGCCAAGATGAAAAGCGGTTCCCCCCTTGACCCAGCCCCGGTTAGATTCCTAAAAACCGTGTCACCCAGTATAACCCCCTCTATTAGGGATCTCATCAACACCTCTTTTTCCCAAGGCACAGTGCCTCCCAATTGGAAGAACGCCGCTGTCAAGGCGTTACTGAAAAAGCCCCAATTGAACCCGGACGACATGGCCAATTACAGACCCATATCGCTCCTTCCGTGTATCAGCAAGATGGCCGAGAAACTAGTGAATGTGCAGTTATCCCAATTCCTCGAGACTAACAAACTTCTTCGTCAATCTCAAACAGGATTCCGGCCCGGCCATGGCACGGACACTGCCCTCCTCTCCGTCATCGAGGAGGCAAGGTGCATCCTGGACTCAGGAGGATCAGTTGCAGTGATCCTCCTGGATCTCAGTGCCGCCTTTGATACGGTGGATCACCGTGTCCTTCTCCACCGCCTGTACAGGGCTGGAATCACGGGAACTGCACTCGCATGGATTAACTCCTTTTTATCCGGTCGCTCATTTCAGGTGTGGGATGGCAATTCACGATCAGACCCACTCCCACTCACGTGTGGTGTCCCTCAGGGGTCTTCGCTCAGTCCCACCCTGTTTAATGTCTACATGGCCCCCCTTGAAGACATCGTGACCCCTTATGGGATAAAAATAGTAAACTATGCCGACGACACACAACTTGTCGTCTCTTTGTCCCACCTGGATAAACACCCAGACAGCCTGCTGAACTGTCTCCAGGATATTCACACCTGGATGTGCGAATCTTCCTTGAAGCTGAACGGTGCAAAAACCGAAATCATGCTCCTGGGCAACAAATGGACCTCCATCCCACCATCAGTATGGCCGGACGCCTTTGGCGAAATCCCCAAACCTAAAAAAGAAATTAAGACACTAGGGGTATGGCTTGAACCTGAACTCACCATGAAGACCCAGGCTACCAAAACTGCTGGAACTTCTTTTAGCCTCTTGCGGTCAATTCGCAAGATTCTCCCCCTCCTTCCTCCCCTATCCAGGAAACTATTGGTTCAAGGGCTCATCCTAGCCCGGCTGGACTACAGTAACGCCGTTTACCTCGGCGCACCCGAATTTACCCTGGCCAAACTCCAACGGACCCAAAACGCGGCGGCGCGGCTCATCATGAACCTTCCTCCCAGAGCCTCTGCCAAGCCTGCTCTTAAAGCTCTTCACTGGCTTCCTGTCCGCCAGCGTGTAGAGTTTAAAGCCCTGTGCACCACCCATAAACTCATCAACGGTGTTGGTCCAGCAGCCCTGAAAGACATGGTCACCCCCTACAAGGCTCCCAGACTCCTTCACTCTGACGGCGAACATCTGGCCACAGTCCCCAGGTTTAAGAAGGCACGCACCGGTGGCCGACGTTTCTCTGTCAAAGCCTCTGTAGGTTGGAACTCTCTTCCTCGCAACCTGCGTCTGGAACCCTGTCACGCTCTTTTCCGAAAAAAATTAAAAACCCTCCTGTTTCCCAAATAGTTCGCTCTGTCTTCCTCTCTTGGTTCTCACAAAGTTATAGCGCGGGGATGCCTACGGGTCACCAGGCGCTTTATAAATCGCAAAAATAAATAAATAATAATAATAAACAACAAGGGGTTGACTGGGTACCTCGGAGGCAGCTCTAGCGACTTGGCATGCGGCAGAGCTTAACACTTTCGGCGGCTTAAATAGAGATGGCGCATTATTAACATTCGAGACGCTAGTCGAAGACAATGAATTGCCAGCGGGCCAATTTCTTTTACACACCTCCCTCCTGAAGGCTTTGTCAGCTTCCTGGGCAGATCTGCCAGTTGAGCCACTGACACATCTGTTGATACAATATTTCCATGTAATGGGAGCGGGGTCACATGTGGTACATTGGCTGGTGGAGGTACTTCTCATACACACGCTGAGGCCGATGCAACAGCTGAGAGTAAGATAGGAGGCGGATAGAGGCCGGCATTGGACTGACAAGGAATGGGATGCCATATTAGCGGGCGCTAGGAACGTACCAAGGAACTCTAGGTTCAAGCTTATTCAAACATATATTATACAAAGGGCATATCTCTCGCCGGACATGATAAATAAATGCTTCCACATTGCCACCTCTACATGTCCACGCTGTCAATATCCTGATGCAGACTTGCTTCATATGCTGTGGGCTTGCACATCCCTTCAACATTATTGGCAAGAAGTACTCACGATCCTAGCTTCATGCACAAACACGGCGCTGCCGTTGTCATGGGCAGTCTGCCTTCTAGGGCTATACACTAAACTGAAATCACCTCGAAGTTCCGAGATCTGGGTCTCATTACTGCAAAACGTCTAATAACCAAAAAATGGAAAAATGCAGTCCATCCGGAGGTACTTAGCTGGAAGTGCTCACTCATAATATGGGCACAGGCAGAAAGTACGGCACTACATAGAGAGGAGACAGCGGGGCTTTGTAAATTTCCCATTGCACAAAGCTGGGACACATTGCTTACTACCTTAAAAACCGGCAACCCAATAGACACCTTTGTACTCAATCATGCACAATTGATATTGTTTGTATTTAATAGATGGCAGACTTTATTCTTCTGTTCTAAGTTTCAGTTTATTTTGTATATTTTAGAAAATGAGACTTATTGGTACTCACTGGTGACTATTATCTGCACTCCATCATCATTTAAATCCTTTCTCATATTACGCAGTAAATTGATGATCAGGCCTGAATGACAAAGATTTGTATGTATATGGTATACACACGCAAGATCCTGTCATAACTGCTCAGATAGGATGTGTTAAGAGTAAGATGCGTATAGCAATGACACCAATCTACAAATAATGATGTAACTAAACTGTGGGCATGGCATGCAAAGGCGCTGGAACATATGCTCATGTAAGATATAAATATCTGTAATGGTGAATGGCACATCAGCATTGATAATATACTGCTGTGATAGGTAATGCTATTCTGTACATGGGATTTGTATTTCTGTTATGAACATCTAAATATTTTTGTACGAAATCGTGATGATAGTCATGTAAAAAAGAAAAATACCAATAAAGCATTTTAAATATAAAATAGCTAACCCTGTAGCCAGTTTTAACCACGTTCACATTAGCACTGCACTTTTCACTACGCACACCAAGCTCACATAGGGTTTTAGTTCAACCCGCCTCATCTATACCAAAATATCCCTGTGCTCCTCCCTCGCAGCGAGGGGGTTGTAGCCCACGTAGAGACTTGGTCTTTCACACGAGGAGGCACCCCTATGATGAAGCATGACACCTTTGGTGTGTGAGGGGAACCGTCCTTAAAGGGATTGCCCCTTCGGCACATGGTTGAGTAGACCTTGATGCACCCTTCACTGCTCTATTTTGGACCCGTGAGCTTTTTTCTGTTTTTTGATATTACGAGTGGGGAGGTGGCCACGCAGGTCCTTAAATCTCCTCTAGCCCCCCTAGTGTATATTCATAGTTTTGCAGCTGCTCAGCTGCGGGCTTCTACCACTGCCTTGTTTCTCTTTCTTTTTCTTTCTACTACACTTTGTTTGCCATCAAGAACCTGGTGACCTTCAACTACTTGTACACTATATCCCTTACTGGTTACAGTATTGTCAAACCATGGCAGAACGGACAGGACTATCGTTCGATGATGCAATGGTACTGGACATTCTCACCACAGCTAGCATCTTAGACACACCCTTGACTCAAACCATGGCAACATCGGATAATTGGAACAAACTATCAAATCTCAAACGGCTGTACATCAGGACAACCACACACGGTTCCATCATGACCGAATTCCTACGTGGCAATTGTGCTCCAACGGGACTTATAGTCACCAATGTCCCCAGGCTATTTCTAGATAACTCCACCTTTCTCAAGGATTGGTCCCTCATTGCCTGGCATTGCACGAGGGACTGGCTTGTTTTGATTATCAGTACTGCCAAGAAGGAGGCGGATACCATCTTGATTCAAATCCAGACGTTTGAGTCAGAGATCAAGACCATCCTTGGTGCCACTCTGTTTAAAAAGAACCTAGAAGAGACGATTAAGTCCACTAAGGATTACAAGGAATCCTTACTAACCAGCAAAATGACTAAATTCAAGAAGGACTTGGCCAAGTTCACAATGGAGAAAGTGTACCCTTACACTGATGCATCATACAAACCTCCTGAATGCCATAGGACGGGCAGACGGTACGGATCAAACTATTTGTCATCAAATAGAGAGGATCGATCTAGCGACTCTGACACAAGCCAAGAAAACACAAGCCAGAGAGCACAGAACCTAGGTCAAAGAAAGTGGCGAGGAGCACAGGGAGGACCCCAGGCCAACCAGTTGTGGCCACCCAATCCATGGGGCTATTCCCTCTTCCCGCATTTCGGTCCGGGCCAACAAGTTCAACTGATGAGATTTCAACAACCTCCACTAGGTTACAACCAGCCTTTTTTAGGGCAAGGCCGCGGCCGCTCAAGATGACAGAGGTAGTCCCAGCAACAAGTACATTGGAGCTCTCCAGTCTCCCAAAGGAACACCAGGAGCATGACCAAGACAGGACAGCAACCGGGCCCGAGCATTCGTGGACTGGGTTTTGTCCCAACATACAGTGGCGATCCTTTTCAACTCCAACAAGAGGTTCACCAGTTTTTCAAGAAGGTCAGGCTATATTTCTTCTTTGCGGACAAGAGTCCTTCAACCAATGAACTGGAGATTACCAACACGAACTTATGACCAAAGTCAACATTCAACCCACCCATTGGCTCAGTACTGGTCAGGGTAGCCACTTTTGAGAAGGCCGACCTTAAAGACTTCAATTCTGGACTATCTACACCACCGAGGATGTATCATAACATCCTGAAACATGAACTACAAGCGCTGCGCACCCTGACTATGGATAAGAGCATCACCATCAAACCAGCTGACAAAGGTGGGGCAACCGTACTAATGGACACGGACTCTTATAGAGCTGAATGCCTTCGACAACTGAGTATTAGCACTTCTTATCTCCGATTAGACAAAGATCCCGCAGAGAGGATTATCAAGACCATCTACACCATGACGAAAGAAGCATGTGACAATGAATAGATCACTCCAAGAGAGGCTGACTTTCTCTGTATCAAGGAAACAGCGATACCCTATTTTTACGTTCTACCGAAAATACACAAACCACAGAGACCACCTCCAGGTAGACCAATCATCTTGGGCATTGGCTCAGCACTTGAGCCTCTGTCGCAATTTGTCGACTTCTTTCTTCGACCCTTGGTCAGCAGGATGCCCACATACCTGCAGGACACGACTGATGTTCTCCGTCTTCTGAAAGGGATCGAATTCAATCCTGACACAGACTACCTTGTGTCTTTTGACGTAGAATCTCTATATACATGAATTCCTCAAGATCAGACCTTAACTACAATAGAACATCTTCTGACCACGCAGCTACCCGATACCATCACACCAGTTTCCTTCATCATGATGTGCGCCAAAATGGCTATGAAAGATAACTTCTTTCAATTCGAGACACAGCTTTATCTTCAGGTATCTGGGACATCCATGGGCAGCACTTTCGCCCCTAGTCTAGCAAACTTGTTCATGCATGTTTTTGGAGAAGGTGTCGTCCTAGGAAGCAACAATTCATACCTCACACACATAGCTCTCTGGAAGAGATACATTGATGATATCCTCGTGATCTGGCGAGGAGATGACATCACGATCAACGCCTTCCACAATTGGCTTAATACCAGGAATGATCATCTTTGCTTCACATGCTAATACAGCAAGGACAAACGTTCTTGGACCTCTCCATCTTTCCAGCAGGGGGTACATTGGAGACAGAACTTTACCAAAAGCCTATGGCCGGCAATGCCCTGCTCCAATATGAGAGCCACCACCCCAAATCGCTGCGTGAGAACTTGCCATTTGGGCAGTTCCTGAGGCTTAGGCGGAATTGCTCCAATACAGAAAAATACAAAGAACATGCTTCACGACTGAAGAGAAACTTACTGGACAGACACTATCCTGCTGCCCTAGTCAAGGAGCCAGCTAAACATGCCCTCAATAACAACGAGTGGCTCTACTGGACCATCCATCAGTTAAACAACCACCGCATCGTCAAGACTGGTTTGCGTCAACACCTTCAGTTCCCTCTCCAACATTGTTAAAAAATCAATACTGCGCAACTGGAACATTTTGAACAAGGGTCAGTTGTCCCTTGACAAACCCTTGTTTGCTTTCAAAAAGGGGACGCAGCCTGAGAGACAGCCTGGTCCATAATAGACCCCTACCTGCAGTCACACATAGACCTAACACCCTCTGGCCCCTACCTAGTGTTCAAGGTCATTACCCATGCGGGTCGTGTGCAGGCTGCGCTCAGATGAAAGTCACAAAACGATGGAGATAGGGACATCGAGACCATGGGTTTTACAACACCACACCAACTGTAACAGTGAGCGGGTTGTCTACCTGATCACCTGCCCCTGTGGTCTTAGATATGTGGGGGTGACCACCAGGAAGGTACGCACTTGAATACTTGAACACAAAAGCACGATTAGATAACAAGACTCACAAAACACTTCTTTGACATGCACCACCAGGCAGACTCTCTAAGTTGGACAGTTCTAGATAAGCCTAATCTCAGTACTACGACACCAGGCCTCACAACCAAACGTCTCAGACTTGTGCAGAGATGGGTGTTTAGATTGGGCACCTCCAATACGGGACTGAATGATGACATCCCTTGATTGGTGCTCTGCTGAGCGGTGAAGACCGTTTTGTGACTCCGCTTGCTCACATGACTTACGTCAATGAGCACCATCCCCCCTTTTTGACAGCCCTTCTCGCAGTGGCTTAGCGGTGACCTTCCCACCCCTGACATCATGATCTTATTCACAGTTGCATGCCCCGCCATTCTGCTTAAGCAAAGAGCCTCACCTCTGTTCAAGCCGGTATAGTCTCTTATCTCCGGACCATTCTTGATTATTCTGATTGGTCCCTTTTTCCGGCTGTGGACACGGCCATCACACATCTAAACTGCACGTCTCACACTCCGTCTGACATGCTTCATCACCAGCATTTGGCACAGCGGTGACTTTTCCACCCCTGATATCATGCCCGCACCAATAGTTGCATGCTCTGCCAGTCTGCCTTAGCAAGGAGCCTCACCATTGCACACACCGGTATAGCCATTCAGCTCTGGACCAGTTTTTATTGAACTGATTGGTCCCTTCACCGGCTCCAGACACACCCAATCCCGCATTCAATCCGCCCGCTTGACGGGCTCCCTTACCCATGTGTGGCCATAGCCCCTTCTTTGCATACACTTCTGTAACCTGGTTCGTCCAGGCTATGGGGCATAAATTAGGCACATTGCCTCGGATTTGACGTTACTCAAACTACGTTTCCCAGCATGCTCACACTTCCGGCGTATCTCTGCCCACCAGGAAGTGTTTTCTTCACCTGACACGCATCAGATCGGCACTACTTAAACACGCCAGTCCAGGGTCCAGCGTTTCCTGCCCTGCGGACGTGTGCCGATTGCTCTAAATGCTACGATTGGGCGGTAAGTTTTATTTTCCATTACACCCAGCCATTATGCCAGGGCACTCCCCGCCGGCTCCCTGTCACCAGCGCTGTGCAATTGTTCGACTCTAGTTCACCCAACTGGCTCCACACCTTTCCTGGGTCCGGCAAGCACTGTGTTTCAACCCCCAACTCGTCTTTACCGTGAGGGCCACTGTGACAGTCTTGGTCGGTACCTGTGTCCCACTATGCTCCTACACTCGAGACACCCATCGGTAAGCAATATTGGCTGCCTGACATGATCTGAGCACCGGGGCCTCCCTCCGCCATGTGCTCACTCCAAGGTGCTTGTACGCATCCCCGTTAACTTGGGTATTTTCTATTTTCTATCTCCACCATGTGGAACACCTAGACCTTTCTTATTAGATCTGGGCCTAGGCTTGTTCCCCAGCCACCCCCTCGACCAGCCCCCGTGCGTGACACCCGGCCTCCCGGTGTGCCCATTGGCTATGCCCTATGCTTAGTACTTCACTCCTGTTTACCCTCTGCGGGGTGCCATTTTTGTTACATCCCAGCGGTTGGCCTTTATACACGAGTCTGCTTTTTTGCTCGCCCCTACCCACCAGCAAGTACTGGTCGATGCCTATCACGCATGACAGTGCCTGCGATTCCTCCCACACTAACCCCAGAGGTCCGCACTGGCCGCTGCGATCTTCTCTTTGCCTTCGGCCTTGCAACTACTGGGATGTCGTTGTAGATGTTCTCATTTGCCCTCTTTTCACTTAACCATCTACCAGGCCAGTCACATGGGCCAATTGGGTCCTCTCGTCCCACGTCATACTTGCAACTTCCCAATTGGGTCCTCTCGTTCCACGTCAAACTCGTCACCCACCATAAGATATGTACTAACAAGATACATTATCAATCCTCTCTTTTCGCATTCTGAGCACCGATTGAATGCGTTCGCTCTTGCGGGCACACAATACTTGCTTCTTCCACTATTCTATATGATTTCTCTCTCTCATTTTAATGCAACAACCTTTTCTATTTGGTTGGTTTGGCGCATGTACCCTTTGGCTAGTATGCCAGGACAGATGTGGCGAATTCCCTAATTAATGATGGTGAGTCACACATCTTTGTACTAATTTACATATTTACCAAATAGTGGTATGTTGTCCAGTGCTTTGACTCATGAGCGGATAGATTGCATTTCTATTCAAACTAGTCTTTCATGCACTGTCTTAATTGCATTTTATTGTAAATATTGTATGTTGTTTTTGTCTCACCGCAGGTTTCACATGAACACACTGAACAGCAGGACCACTGGTTCAGTATAACAGACCATTAACACTGCATATACATTTTTTACATGTGCTTGTATTTTCACTTAGTTGCAGTAGCTGTACACTCAAACCTGATGAAGGCCATGTCACTCTAAATAGGTCCCCAGGCCGAAACATGTTGGTCATGCACTAACACAGTAGTCCCTAATGACAGCAGCTGTGTTATCAGCTATTTGTTTTCAATCCTGTCACAGTGTAGCCGATTAAAGTTGTTACATCGCTAACCTTGTAGCCAGTTTTAACAACATTCACATTAGCACTGCACTTTTCACTAAGCACACCAAGCTCACATAGGGTTTTAGTTCAACCCACCTCATCTATACCAAAACATCCCTGTGCTCCTCCTGGCAAAAGTAGCTTAATGCAACTCTTCACATCGCAGTTGATCGTGGGAAAATAACACCATGCTAACGTGGTATTCCCAAGCCGGCGGCACCATGCGATAGTCCCACGACAACGTGTCAAATGTCCGCGATAAAGTCACAGCGACGCCGCAAAAATGCGAAACACGAACGCAAAAAAAGCTGCGATGAGGCCAATAGCGATACAAAAGCCAGCGAAAACCAGTGACAGGCCTGCAATTCCCACGCGTCATGCGGGAAAATGCACCATAAAAGCAGAGTACAAAAAGTGTGAGAATGACAATGTACGAGCACAACCCCACATTCGTGACGTTGAACAAATTACCATTGTCCCGCATCACATAGGCATCTCCTCACAGTCACAATGTACATTGACATGCATTCTGCATGTAAACTGCGCCAATGCAGACACATGCTTGGAACAGGCAGTGGAACCGCATCTCCCCTTCGCATTGCAGAGGGACAAGCAACCCCTCTTGCACACAGACATGTCATGACCATGATCAATCAATCATGACAGCGTGGACGAATGTAGGGGCAGTGACTCCTGCTTACGCACATGTCGCACATGTTGTGGGACTTGAGTCACAGGGGGCATCCCTGCATCATGGAAGTACATAACTGACCCCACAAGGAGCCCGTTGTCACCTGTAGCTCACAAATGCCAGCCAAAATGGAATGAACTTGGACACGTGAAACGCCGAAGAGTGGGATACCCTACTAACTGTGACACACAGGATTGGCAGTTCGAATACGTGACACCCCAAACAGCCCCTCTGCACAGAGGTGACACATCTACCATTCATGAACACATCATAAAATCGTCATCAACACATGTCGCACTCACAACTGTCTGAGTGAGGTGCCTGTACAGATTAGTGACATGCACTAGTGAATGTAAGTTTGGAATGCATTTATATGCACATGCTGTGCCTGTGATTATTCTGTACTGTCCCATGATTGCCAAGCACAGTCACAATGTGACGTGATTATCAGAAGAAATTTGAAATGATGGTGTTCCTGCGGGCTATTCCTGCTGCTGCTGCAGTGGGGCGTGGTCCACCTGCCTGATCCTCATCATCATCATCGTCCGGTGCCTCTGGAACTGGTATCCATGATACCTTGCTGCGTACACATATGTTGTGCAACACACAACATGCAACGATCATCTTGCACACAATGTCTGGGCTGTACAGGAGCCTTCCACCTGTGATGTCCAGGCACCTGAAATGTGACTTCAACACGCCAAATGTGCGTTCCACGATGCCCCTGGTGCGTTTGTGGGCCGCATTGTACTGCCTCTGGGACTGTGTGTTCAGGGCATGGAGGGGTGTCATCATCCAAGCGCAGAGTGCATATCCTTGGTCACATGAGAAAGTGCAGAGAGACATGACTCAACAGTTGGTTCTGCATGATGTGTTGGCAGACTCACTGTGTTATTGGTGTGTGATATGTGTGACTTTGTGATTCCTGTATGACATGTACTGCTTGTTGCAAATGAGCGGCATCAATGTGTACTACATAGCCTTACTGCTGCTCCTCCCTCCCCCGAGCCTTTTCACTAGTGTGTGCAGCGCGGTTGCATCACCTGCACCCCTACGGCACACTATTGTCATGCCCGTCTGCGCATGTCCACAAGCCTGACAATGACACAGTGCGTTGTGTGCTGAAAGTGTGCGGCCAAGTGCGTGTAGGCCTATGGTAAGGACAGGGCAGACACAGATGGAGAGTAGATGCCTGGCTGAACTCGCCCTGCGGTTGAGGGTAGACCTCTGGCTTATGCTGCGGTAATAGCGACACACACAACAGTTGGCATGTATGATCCCGGACCCCGGGCGGGCTTGCTCACCCTCATGTACCCCACGGCCGAGGCTGCACGCCATGGGCATGCAACATAGCAACATTGCACAATGCGTGATGGGTGGCGCATACACTACACCAGGTCAAACGCATCAGTTACCTCTTTCTCAAGGCCTAAACTCAACTACGCCCAGAACCACGTGTCGAAAGACCACACCCCACACTGTAATGCTGTACACCGGTCAACTCATTTACGCTCACAAGGGGGTCCGACACAGCCACATGTCCCAGGTTCACACCACTGCCTGAGGTGACAAGGTTGCGCACGCTGTACACAGCACAATGTGATATGGTATGGTCCGGGGCCCTCATGCCTACATAATGACCACACAGACACAATGAGAAAATTTGTGGTACGGGCACGAGCGCCCGGCACCTTTTATTGCCAGGGTCACACATCCAGCTTCGTCTGTGCTGAATGGGTGTTGGGTGGTGTAAGCAACCCCTCAGGGGTTGGCTGGTGCTGGCAACAACTCCAACAGTGATCAGACAATCAGAAGTCCACAGTACATGACTTGAGCTGCACAGAGTTAGTGGCCCCTGATGCACTGCGGCCGGCACAGGCACACCCGCAAGGGACTGTGCCTTATGGTGCACTGAGATAGGGCCATGAGAGCTGAGGGGGTCCTCGTTGATGTCCCAGGAGAATGTCACGGAGTGTTACGGGGGACAGTGGAAGGTGTCCATCCAGGGCATGATGCAGAGGGCAGTAGCAAGCAGAAACAGGCGTAATGGAGGAGATGAATGCTACAGTCTCCATTTTCCCACCATGTCAGTATCAGCTGAATGATGAAGACAACCCCCAGGCCATGGACTTCGGCGCCAACATAGTCCTACGGGAGAGTGCCCATGACTCCCGTGGCACAGAGTCAGTGGCAACAGAGCTGGAAGGGGATGCAGTCTGCGATGAAGCCTGTACACTGATATCAACTCTGCAATTGACAAATCAAGAGTCAGTTCCAAATGTGTTGCTTCCTCGGCCGCAGTGTGTGCTGGAGACAGCGTTCAGCATGGGGCAGCCGCTGTGCAGCCAGCTCCTCCTGGATCTTTAACACACGACGTTGGAATGGCATGTGGAAAAGATTCCTGGGTGACGGAGGTGGAGGCACCAGAGCAGGGTGGGTGTGCACCCTGCGACGATGCCGTGTCCTGGCTGGGGCAGACTGGATTGGATTTGTCTGAGGCCTGCTGGACAGGTGTGTAGGCCTAAGGCAGAAGTGCGCAAGGGCCCACAGAGACGTGTGGTCGGAATGCTATGCACAGAGTTGGTGGCACCACATCGAAGGCAGTATAGGGATTTGGACGATGCCTTAAATATGTACTCTGCCATTGTGTAATCAAGACCCAGTTCCAAAAGATTAACCTACTTGTCCGCTGTGTATGCCGGTGGAGTGCATCAATGGAAAAGGAGTACTGAGGGCCTTGCTCACGGAGGCTGTGATGGTCTGAGGAGGCTGCCATGGTCGCGCGCCTCAGCCCTGGAGCTAGCACAGGCACGTGGTGGGCACTCTTGGAGACACGCCGGTGTCAGCAGATGATCAGTGAGGCCTGGATGCGCAGGGGCAGACGGTACTGGTTTAGGGAGCAACGGCCCGGGCTGCATCAGGCGCACATGTTCGCAGACACTGCCGCACACAGTGTCGGCCTTGTGGTGGGGTGAGAGGCGCAGCTCTGGCAGAGACGTTGGCCATTCCAGAAGAGAACCACACCCAGGGAAATGTGCTTTTTATTCACACCCCTACGCTAGCCTGGCATACGCCGGGTAGGCCCACTCCGCACACGCCTACGGGGGGACGTAACAAGCTACATTTCCGTGATCTTCCCCACTGGCTGGGGTGACATGGTTGCGTCCACTGTCCGCAACACTATCAACACCAGCATTATATGTCGACATGGATATGTCTGTGGTCTGCATACTGGAGTTTGTCCAGCACATCCATTCCACACTTGTCAATGTGTGCATTCTCATTCATGGATTACTCGCCTCCTTCGCACATGCCTGGTTGCCACCTACCTCCACATTCTGCTGGTGTGTGGCTGATGTGCCATGCCGTTGTTGGCTCATGTACATGGCAAGCCTAGGTTGCCACAGTAAGTTGTGCTGTCGGGTCTGGTGGGTGGGCATGTTGTTTGGCATGTTGTATGTGAGTTTGTAACATGTGTATTGCCAAAGTTGTGAGTTGCATGATTGTGAAGTTAAGGTGTGTGGTGTGTCCATTTGGTACTTACCAACGAGCACTGCATTTCCGTAGGTGCCATCCTGGAAGCGCCGGTTGATGATGGACTGACGGAAGATGTATGAGTCGTGCACTCTGCCTGGGTAGTTGGCGACGACATTGGTGAAGAGTCCCCGGTGGCCCACTATTGCCTGCACATTGATGGAATGCGTGTGCTTTCTGTTGCGATAATTGTGTGCAGTGTCGGCAGGGGGCACAAGTAGGACATGTGTGCAGTGAATTGCCCCAAACACGTGCCGGAATCCAGCTATGTCGTAGAATCCTTGCTTGGTCTCCAACTGTTCCTGCGCAGTGTGGGGGATGTATAGGTACTGGGGTACCAAGCTGATGATGGCATCCAGGACAAGTTTGAGGAACTTGGATAGGGCTGGCTGTGAGACTCCTCCGACTCTGGCGGTTGTTGGTTGAAATGTCCCAGAGGCCAACAGGTGCAGCTCAGCCAGCAGCTTTGTCTGAGGTGGGATGTTGGTTGTCCGCTGTGTTGGTACCGTCAGTCTGTGGGCAATGATGTTCAGGATGCAGAGCATGGTTGTCCTTTTGAGCCTGTAGTGGGCAATGACATGCTCTGGTGTTAAGTCTGTGAGGCTGGTGCGTTTCCTGAAGGTCTGCTGTCTTTGTCTGCGCTGCCTCTGTGGTGGTCCGGGGGGGGCGGGGAGGGTGGTGGTTGTCCGGGTGGGGGTGGCGGTCCAGGGGGTGGTGGCGGTGGGTGTTGTGGCCCTCTTGGGGCTCTGAGCTGCATGATGAGTAGCTCCATGGCATGTGTTGTTCTTCAGGTGTGGCTCTGGGCTGGGCTCCCTCTATGCTGCCAGTTGCACCAGGTTAATTTCCTGTAGCTAACGCGCCTAACTGCATGTTTTGTGTTCTTATCGCCGATGTGGCTGGTCATTGTGAATGTTGTGGAGTGGTGTTGTCGCGGCTTTTTGCTCGTGAACGCCTACTCTGCATCTCATTAGCGATAGTTGCCGGTGTCATCTGTGGCGATGTTTTTTGAGGATGCTATCGCCGGAAAACTGGTGGTATCGACTGTTAGCATAAACTTGTGAATGGGGCGGTATATTTATCGTGACTTTGGCTTCACTAACGTGCCGGTAACTCGGCGATAGCTCCTTGAGAATATGCTCCTAGGTCTTTCACGCGAGGAGGCACCCCTATGATGAAGCATGACACCTTTGGTGTGTGAGGGGAACCGTCCTTAAAGGGATTCCCCCACCGGCACATGGTTGAGTAGACCTTGATGCACCCTTCACCGCTCTATTTTGGACCCATGGCATTTTTTCTGTGTTTTGATATTACGAGTGGGGAGGTGGCCCACACAGGTCCTTAAATCTCCTAGCCCCCCTAGTGTGTATTCATGGTACATGGGCATTCCTTTGCAACCACCCATGCTTTTTGATGCTAAACCCTATCTAGTATTTTTGGCAGAGAGGGTTTAGCACCAAATATTTACGCCACTGGAAAGCAGGCGTTAAACGGAGAAATGTTATATATCTCCTTGGTTTTCCGACTTTGCATTCGTGCTGCACTGTGCAGCACACATACAAAGTAGGAAAAGCTTTGAAGTGTGTCTAGGCATAGTATTGTTGTACAAAACCTATGCTAGACTCAGGCATGCACCCTATCACTATGGAGCTAATGTGTGTATGTAGAGCGCACAGCAGCTGAAATCAGCACCGGCGGTACCATGCGATAGTCTCACGATAACGCATCAAATGAACGCGTTAAAATCAACGTCATGCCACAAAAATGTGATACACAAACACAAAAATAGCAGCGATGATGCCAATCGCTATACAAAAATCAGTGAAAACCAGCCACAGACCTGCAATCCCCACACGTCATGCGGAAAATGCACCATAAAAGTAGAAAAAAAACATACAAACAAACGCCAAACAGCGAAGCACAATGGAGGTAGCTGGAGCAAGTGCAGAGGACAACCAGAACCTCACAAGCCCCCCGGAGGGCCAGCCTAGAAGCTCGGGGTCAGAGAAGGGCAAGGACAAGATGAAGAGGAAGGCGCGGTTCAGTACGCAGGAAAACAGGATTCTGATAACGAAGGTGATAGAACACCATCAACTATTGTTCGTCACCTCCACTGTGTCACTGGCAACTAAAAATGGTATATGGCAGACCATCGTGGACAAGGTGAATGCAGTCGGAGTGCTGAAGAGGACAATGGAAGAGGTCAAGAGGCACTGGAATTATGTGAATCGCAAAACCAAGCAGAAACTCGCAAACAACTGGACGGTAGCAATGCAGACTGGAGCTGGGAGTCCAGCGCCAAAGGAGGAGCTGGACGAGCTGGAGGAAATGGTGTCCACAGTCATCAGTGGTGAGACGGTGGCAAGAGTCGGGGGACCGGACACTGCTCAACATGACCGGACACAACAGCAACAGGGTGAGTAATGACCAGGGCCTTGGGGGACAGGGGGAGTTGGGTGCAATGGCACACATGCACAATTAAGCATAGCACATCTGCAGACAAACCATGCCCCTGACCCCCAACTCCCACCAAGAGACCAATGCACCCAAGTATGTCAGTACTGTATAAGCACAGAAGCCAGAGGCACACCGCATGTAAAGGATAAGAGGCAGCTAAATCAGAGCTGCAGGGGCGACTCCCCCCAAATGCGGCACACACACATTACATGCAGAGCACATCAACAGTGACAACGATGTGGTACAAACCGCAACACGTACACAACAGAACAGAAGACACAACTGGTGCCACATGTGCGTAGAAACTGGCCAATCACATTTGGCATTGCAGGGAAATGTGAGTTGACAATGTACAAGTACAAACACATCCGTGATGTTGTCGGAATGTCCACTGTCCCGCATCAAATAGGCAGCTCCCCCCAAACAGTCACAATGTACACTGTCATGCAGTCTGAATGTAAACATGTTCAATGCTTCAACATACATGTGAACACAATGTTAAACTGCATCTCCCCTTCACATTGCAGGGGGAGATCCAACACCTCCTGCAGAGCAGGCCGAACCTCTCTTCTCTGATGACGAAGAGGACCACCACACCTTTGACTCCGACGCCCTCCAACAGCTTGTGGAGAGCCTCCGCAGCCCACTTCCAGGAGCAGGGCAGCCCAGCTGCTATGAGGAGAACCCACCCCCTACACAGAACACATAGCAGGCAGCACCCACCACCACAGCTGCCTACCAGGACCCCCACGACGAACACATGGCCTTCCAACGCCATGTGTTGTGGTGCCAGGAGAAGCTGGCTGAATAGGTGCAGGTGGGGTCAACCGCATGGCAGCCAAACTAGACGCCATACGTGGGTGTCTAAGTCCCATCAGAGACCACTCACAGTTCCTAACGGACACCCACAGTCTGCTCCATGCTCTCCAACGAACCATGGCTGCGACAAGAATGACTGTCTCGCCCGGGAGTTGGGACACATGCGGAGGATCATGGAGAACATGGAGCGGACGCAGGCGGAAAGAGCGGCTGCCACAGCTGCACACCAGCGAGAGGTAGCAGGGTCCCTCAATGCCCTAAAGACCCTCCTCATGGCATTGCTGCCACAAGGCATGGCTCTGATGCATGCAACTGCTACCACTCCATCCACATCTCTGCTCCCTGAAGTGTCAATGCCACCCAGTGCGGCAAACATTCCACCTCCGGTCCCTGAGGTGTCACTGCCACACAGTGCTGGAGACAGAACACCACCACCCACATGTGAGGCACATGCAACATCAGAGAACGAAGATGCAGATGAATCTGCCTTCGTGGTCAGAAGGACACAGTGGCATTCATCACCGCCATGTGGCCTGTTTCGGCTTGGTTCTGCCCTCTGCATCATCACCTTCCACTGTCCCCCGATGCACTCTGCGACACTCACCTTGGACCTCGACATGGACTGCCATATTCTGTTTGGTCACCAATGACACAGCTATCAGACTGCGGACAGAACTCCTCCTCTTCTGATGTACTTGTCATTCCTTGAAGGACTGGCTGGCCCTCCACGGGCCAACAATGTAAAGTGGGGTTTGCATGTCCCTGTACTACTCCAGCTGCAACACTCCACTGAATGTGCAATAAACATTCATATTCACACAGATGTGTCATGTCTATGATCTTTCAAGTGTGGAAGTATGGATGAATGTAGGGTCAGTGATTCCCCCTTATGTCCAAGTTGCTCATGTTGTGGGACCTGGGTCACAGGGTGACACATTGCTGATTGCGGTCCGGGTGGCGCCGACACTACTACGGAGACACACGCATTAGTTACTTCCTTGTCCAGCCCAGGACGTAACCACGCCCAGAGCCCTGAGGTCATTGTTCACACCCTTACGCTGGACTGGCATGCGCCAGGACAGCCCACTCTGCTTACGCTCACAGGGGGGGGGGACAACGCTACATGCTCACAGGTCTAGTTGTCAGTGTGCCACAGCCACTCCCTCACGGCTGGATAACACCCACACCACACCCATCAAGCACAGGCGTCTCAGGACATGTGACCCTGCCAATAAAAAGGGTTTGGCGCATGTGCTGGACGCCATTTCCACTCTCTAACTGGGTGTCTCCATATGGTTATCATCTAGACATGAGGGCCTAGGGCCCTGCCACCTCACACTGCCCAGTGCCGGGGGTGACATGATGGCGTCCACACCACGGGACTCAATCATGAGGGGTCCATGGCTAGTGGTGCACAGACTTGGTGGCACCGGATACACTGTGGCAGGCACACCACCACTGGACAGTGTCTTGCGGTGGACTGAGGTAGAAGCACCTAAAGTGCTGAGCGGGTGTGCAACCTGCGATGATGTGCTGTCCTGGCGGTCCCGACTAGTAAGGATTAGTGTGAGCCCTGCTGGACCACAATATAGGCCTGAGCCAGCGTGCAGCGCGGGCCTACCGCGCCGTGACATTGCTTCGCGGTTCACAGAGTTAGTGGCACCTAAAGAGCTGAGCAGGTGTGCAGCCTGCAATGATGCCGTGTGCACTGATATGGTCCCTGTCGTTGCGAGATCAAGACCCAGAATCAAGTGTGTGACCTGATGGCCCACGGTGCAGGGCTGCATGATGTGGAGGGTGCCATGGTCGTGGGCCCCGGGCTTGGAGCTCCCACCGGCACGTGGTGGGCACTCTTGGAGACACGCCAGTGGCGGAAGGTGAGCAGTGAGGCCTGGTTGCGCAGGGGCGGGCAATCACCGCTGGGCAGCGGGAGGGCTGGGGTGCAGCAGCCTGTGTGTGCAGGGACGGGCAAGCGATGATGGCCTGTGCAACTGTATGGACTCTGCCATTCATGTCTCTGGAAACTGTTTCAGAAAAGGGACCTGGGGGACTGCAGTGTATATCGGCACGTGGTTGGAGACACACCGGTGGCAGCAGGTGAGCAGTGAGGCCTGGGTCCGCAATGTCGGCACTCTCTCTCCCTCCCTTTCTCTCTCCCTCCCTTTCTCTCTCCCTCTCTCTCTCTTTCTCTCTCACTCTCCCTCTCTCTCTCTCTCTTTCTCTCTCACTCTCTCCCTCTCTCTCTTTCTCTCACTCTCTCTTCCTCTCTTTCTCTCTCAGTCTTTCTCTTTCTCTCTCCCTCTCTCTCTCTTTCTCTCTCACTCTCTCCCTCTCTCTCTCTTTCTCTCTCTCTCCTCTCTCTCTTTCTCTCTTTCTCTCTCACTCTCTCGTCCTCTCTTTCTCTCTCACTCTCTCTTTCACTCTCTCTCTCTCTCTCACTCTCTCTCACTCTCACTCTCTCTTCCTCTCACTCTCTCTTTCTCCCCCTGTTTCTCTCCTTATCTCTATCTCTCTCTCTCTTTCGCTCTCTCTCTCTCTGTACTTTGATGAGCGCATGACACACCTTCTTTTCTAGATTTCTGTCTTGCAGGCTGTGATTTACAGAATTTCCTGAGAAGACCTGCCATGACTCTTCAGAATTGTTGTTTTGGGTTTATTCTGTAGTAAACGTATTATTTGGATACTATGAGATAAATGCATGATTTCCCTTTTTCTGGCAACACATGTATGTTAGGTGTTGTGATTGTGTGACTTCAGGCGAATTGTTTGGTTCTTGATTTCGTAGAGTTGATGTGCAATAGCTTTGTCCGGCAGGGGGGGCAGCCAGGGGTACGGCTCCGGCAGGGGGGGTCTTGGGGGTGGTGGCTGTGGGTGTTGTTGCCCTATTGGGGCTCCGGGCTGCATGATCTGTTGTTCCAGGGCTCCTTATCGCCTGTTTTGTGATATTATCACTGATCTGGCTGGTCGTTGAGAATGTTGTGGTGTGGTGTTGTTGCTGCTTTTTGCTCGGGAACGCGTACTCTGCATCTCATTAGCGATAGTTGCCGGGCTCATCTGTGGCGATGTTTTTTACAGCTGCTATCGCAGGTAAACTGGTGATATCGTTTGTTTGCACCAGCTTGTGAATGGGGTGATAAATTTATCGCGACTTTGGCTGCGATAAAGTGCCGATAACTCGGCTATAGATCCTTGAGAATATGCCCCTTTGCGTGCTGCGCAGTGTTGCCTAACAGCTGCGAGACTCTGGGCCAAAGTGTGCTTTCTGAGATCGAAAAATACGTTTGTTTTATGATATGTTAACACGTCTTGATATAGCACACATATACCACTGGTTTCTTGTTGTTGAATATATAAACTGTGTGCTTGATTACAGAGTAGGGTAAGAGTCAATATGCAAGTGTGCTTTAGCAACAATGGGCTACACGTACATAGCAGTTTTGCATTCCCAAAGGACCCAATTCTGCGAATCAGAATGTCTGCGACTGCAAAAATGTTTTTTGTAATATACAAAGCCCAATTTGTGATTCAGTGACTTGCTACCGAATCACAATTTGGGTTTTGCGATTCAATATTTGGAAGGTGCGTGTTGTGGGGGTCCCTTACTAATACCGCATTGGAATGATCTGTATGAATGTTTTGCGAATGAAATGCGGTCACAAAACATTCACAATTTACCGTCAATTGAAAATTGGTGGTAACCAATTTGCAAATGGAAAAGGGTCCACAGGGGCCCCGTTCCCCTTTGAGAATGGTTGAAAAAATATTTTCTAAGAGCAAGCAGTGGTCAGTGGTCCAAGGGACTTAAATGTTTACTTTTTTTGTTTTTTGCAAATGCATCCCGTTTTCCTTTAAGGAAAAAGGGCTGCATTAAAAAAAAGAAATGATTGCTTTATTTAAAAGCATTCACAGAAATGGTGGTCGGCTGACCCCAGCAGGCTACCATCCCTGTGATGGCAGCGAATTGTAGTGGATCACAAATTGCGACCTACCTCATCAATATACATGGGGTAGGTCAATTTGCGACCCACTACGAATCGCTAATGTAACTCAAAAGAGTTTAATACATTAGGAATAGCGATTTCTTAGCTGTGATTCGCATAAAAGACACAATTTGGAAATCGCTATTCCTAACTTTTGTACCTCTAGCCCAATATGCTTGTAACAACTTTTTCTAAAAAGCTTGAATCCTGTTTCCATGTGTAAATGTTCTGGAAGAGAATTCCATTGTGTCGAGTCACGCACAGAAAAGCTCCATTCTCTGGATCTTAGTTTTCTAGATATTGTTGAAAAAAAATTGCAGATAATAATCATAAAGTACAAATCAGTACATATTGGGTAATCTGCTTAGCCTCAAACAGTAGTGTCATTTCATGTAGTCATTTCATGTAAGGCCTTGAAGGTTAGACACCATGTTTAGGCAATATTTTTGTTTTTAATATTGATGAGGGTCAGACAGCTAAGCCAAAAAGAAAACTTTACTATACCGATGAAAAAACAAAACAAGCATTGGGAAAGCATAAAAACTGGCAGACAACGCAGAACTGTTGGCTTTGTCAATGCTGGATCTAATTTTTGAGGTTTAAATCAGGTGTGAAATAAATAAATGTAGGCACACATATTGTGTGTTATTTCTTCACCTAGGTATACCACAGGATCTAAATGACTTCTTCAAACTTTAAGTATCAGTTCCTCTCACAAATGTTCAAAATAAATAAAACAACTTTGTGTGTATAGATATTGTCAAACACCTATATTTTTAAAACCAGTAGATCATGAGACCCCTAAAACCACTGGCCAGAATTCATAGGAACTCTGTGATGTATCTATAAAAAATATAATATTATAAATGCTTAATAGCTAATGTGGTAATAATGTGGATTAATATCACATCACACACACACTAAGCTGAACAGTTTTGCGTAGTTAGACTTAATGGTGTGTGGCTTTCCACCCATTCATTGTCAAGTAAAACTGCTAAGAAGTCAATCATTCATGCATTTGCTACCCTGAGGTCGTTTTTTTAGTATCAGTTACATTTAAAGACACAAAAATAACTCAAATGCTAACATTTTCCATTTGCAGAACTTTGAGCCATATGTTTCATAAGACTGTTCTCAAAAACTGATTGTAAATTGTGCACCAACTTTTGGCGACCTGTCTTTAATTTTGCAATGCGATCAATGCAGTAATAAGTCACAATGCAAAATGCCGAGTAACAGTGGGCCGCAGAGCGACCTACCTAATAAATATAAATTAGGCAGGGTATTATCTGTAACCTCCTCTTATTGTCAACAAACGGCGATGGTGCCTTGCAAGAAGCTTGTAACCCTAAAGAAACCAGAGGTGTTTTTTTCTTAATTTCCAATTCGGGAAAACTTTGGAGGGGTGGTGAGGGAGGAGCAGCCAATGGTGTCCCGGTGGCGGTGTCCCAAGGGGAGACCTTGGACACGATCCACATTGCGAATCAGTTCCGACCTCCTTTGATAACTGTTCAGTGGTCTGCAACCACATTTGGGGTCATGCGCCATTGATGCATACAGTACTTAAACTCGATTATGAAGCAATGCCCCTTTCTCACCTCTTCCTAACTGTGATATGACATGGGTCATCAAGCATTTTTGTGAGTCAGAAATGTTATTCCGACTTTCAAAATGGGATTCGTACATAACAAAGAGATATTTTGAAAAAATAGCTTTGTTAATTGAGCCCACAGTTCGATATGAGTTTTTCCAAATGTATTCACAATCACTCATGGGTGATTATCATTTCTGTGGTTGCTGAGTCACGGTGTTCCTGATTTACCTAGCTGAAATGTTATGGCGAGAGCAGTGTGAGCGCTGTGGGTCTATTTTATGCTTATTAAGGGGCATAGCCAGGAATTCTCAACAGTAGATGACTTGGAGGTTCTCCCATAGACTTTTTCTGGAAATATTGGGACATTTTACATAACAATTGGCCAGTACAACTGGATTAAATTGAATGTGCTTAATGGCAATTGTGCAGAACATTTTATTTATTATTCTGAAAGAAATGTACAGGGAATTTTGAAAGAACCTGATGTAGCGCTTAAAAGTTAGAGAATTGTAGGGGTGCATTATACTCGCTGTTAGTCGGCACCCGCATATAATCAAATGTGTATTCAGGTATTTTGTGTGCAATGTATTACGAATTGTATAACCTATATCGATTTTAATAGAAGTGCTAGCTATGTACAAGCACATTGTAAAGGTATTAGAGAAATGTATAGAGTTTAGCCTACATGAAAAGTAATGTGGTGTTAGAAATGTGTAACTTAGACTTCGTGTCTGTGGACTGTTTAGTTTGACCCCACATGAAAGAAAGACGTAAATGTCAATACTGTGATTGAAACCTGTTTGTGTAACCGAAGTAGTGGCCAGAATTCGCATATATCGTTGAGGCGAAAGGCCTGGTATTTTCTTATGTTAGCCAAGGGCAATAGGCCAAAAAGGATTTATTCCAGTAGAGGTTTTAGGCTGTAGTAAATTGCAACTTAAAAGATGTGAAGAATGTCTGCTTTGCATGATCTCACCCCAGGTGCAAGGACAGTTGCTCGTTAGTAGAGAAGCTCTTTGTTAACAAATTGACTTATGTAGTAAAAGCCAGACATGGGAGTGTATTGGAATGTGCCAATCGTAACTCCTAGTGCGGATGGCGTCTGGGACTCAAGGCCAAGCGATGGACGATGGAACTGGACAGCGCTCTGTGGAAATTTACTGAAAGACGACCCCGCAGAAGAGGAGGCGCAAAGGGCGTGTTCTGGGATTTGGGGTTCTGTATTAGGGACAGCGCCCCGAGGGTGGAGGCAGATCAGAGCAGCCCTGAGCAGAGGAAGGCTAGGCGAAGAGATAGAGGGGGCAACTTAGACCAGCTCTCTAAGTGAAGTCTTCTTATGAAGTTTCACTCTGACACCTTTTATTCGATGAGGGTCTCAAGGGATTGCTAAGTAGGGATGTCATCCAGTGCAGAGTAGGGACAGAGATGGTATGGTTCAGTGTCCCTAGTATCGACATTTTCTTGGTGGTGTTCTACCTCATGCTTTTAGAGATTGTACTTTTAGTTATTTTTAGCCGTATGCGGATTCTCCGTAGAGTAGCTTTTGTGTTAGTGCCTATGTACTTGTTGTGCCTCGTATTGAGGACTTTGTATCTGCAAATCTTTATGCTGATAATAAAAACCAGAGAGCCAAGAGATTAAGTCTCGAGTCCTTGATCATGGCAAATTGCGGACAGTAATTTTGATAATTGTGTTGGTTTTCCCTCCACGCTATTGGGCAAGTAAAAAGGTCCATCGGACCAGAGTGGGTTCCAGTAGATAATTGCGAGATACTCAAATGGGCCGGAGCAGTTGGTAGCAAACGAGGATGGTTTCTTTCTGATAGCGAGGGAAGATTAGATAAGGATAAGTGACCCTTGAGGCCCAAGAGACGATAAGTGATGCTGAATCATCAGATGGCGAGCAGCAGACGGCAGCAGATGAGCATCGACGGCGAGTAGCAGCGCGGCAGAAAGCAGCAGTTCCAGGAGTGAGTATGAACATAATGAGATGTTGTAGATTGCGGTGTTGATTTGTTGTGTGATGTCTTGCGGAGTTGTTGTGTATGTCGTGTGATTGTGAGATCAGGCTGTGAGCGCGCGCAGCCCGGGAATTGTGGTGTAGAAGACACCTGAGATAAATTTTGTTGACCACCCAAAGGAGATCGTGAGGTACCATCGATCACCTGGACCGAGATAGGGGGAGCGAATGCGTGTGTGTATGGCAACTTAACGCTGGTCGTGGGTTGTGGTGTGCAGATCGGAGTGTTAGTAACCTATCAGAGGCGAGTTGTCTGGCCGGACGGGGGCAGACGGGCGCCAATCGAGGTCAACAAGGTCGAGAGACTGTGGACGAACAGTCAGAGGCTGTGGACGGACAGCCAGAGAAGTAACTTAATTGGTTATTTCAGTGTGTGAATGGGACGTGAGTAAGCGTGAAACGAGTTTGGGGAAGGGAACTGCTGCGAACGAAGGAAGGTGACGTCAGAGAGTGTCGCGCTGTGATAGGCCGGTTGGTGTGAGTCGCGCTGTTATTGGAGGATTCGGGAACAAGAAGTAAATAGAGCGCGAGATCGAATTTGCTCATTATGAAGTGCCTTAGGGCTTTGCGAGAGTTGTGTAGAGGCGATAAGCATGTGGTTGTTCGTGGGGGAGAAGAAGCCCCTCCCGAGGATACCCCGGCACATTACATGGCACAGAATGTGGGGTTACATACTATAGTTTGGATCGAGAATTGGCACAAGGTTACACAAGGTGAAGGGGAATTAGCTTTCCCGAGGTACGGCTCATTTAGATTAGCGGTGCTGTACCAACTGAAGACGGTGATGGGGTCCTTAAAACCCTTGCCAAGACCAGCACAGTTTGAAGCATTACATGCGTGGATTAGAGCAGCGCATGATAAGGAAAAGGGAAGAAGTCAGGAGAGAATGAGGAAGTCGATTAGGGCATTTCAGGATGCCAAGTGGGACGCAGCGGAGAAAAGATGGAGAGTGCAGACAATTGAGGAAGCGAAACTGTATCCCGCGCTAATGGAGGAGACGGGGATACGCCATGTGAAAGCACAGGAGAAGTCACAAGAGGAAGATAGTGATTCCGATGATGGGGTATTGCAAAGATTGCTAGACGAAAGACCACCCCCTTATAATCCAGATGAAGAGGATGATAGGTGGGGTGAGAGGGGAGACTCTAGGAGGGTAACAATACAGCCTGAGACCCGAGTGGAAGGGTTGGTCTCGTTTGAAACAGCGAGTTCACAGGGTCAGTCGGAGACCAGTGGAAGGATTGGAAGAGACATGAGGTTACCGGATGCCTTGAGGGTACCGGTCACCATTGGACCGATTGTGTCGATATACAGTCCGGAATCAGAGGAAAGAGAGAGGTCAGAACGAGTGGCAGAAAGAACGAGGAGAGAAAGCGGGGAAAGTGAGTTGGAAGGGGCAACGGCCCGACCTCCAAGCCCTGTACAATGGAGTACACCATTAGCAGCGGTGTCAGACACATCTAGGGGCGAAGAGGACGAGAGACCGGTGAGGCCGAGGACTCTGATGGAGTCGAGATCAGATTCAGGGTCGTGGGTACCGCCAAAGAAGCAAATGAGCTGGAATATGGGCCGAGCGGGGACAACCCCAGTTGCCTTTACGAGCCATTCTGCTCCCATAGAACTACCAGAAGAAAGGAGAGAGCAGGAGCCGGAATGCGAGTATGATGAGGGACGTGGAGCAAGTTGTCAGGTGTTGAAAGGGGCCTTGAAGGCAGGAATGATAGATGTAGTAAGACTTAAAGCAGAGGCGGATGAAATAATATATGGGAACCTACCTCTTGAGAGAGTAGTGACATATACTCCAGATGAATTGCTTTTTGTAGCAAAAGATGTGACTCGTAAAGCACGAGTGGCACATGAGAAACTGGCGGGTTTGGCTAGAGAATATGGGGTGGATCTATCCAAGACTAGAGCATTACAAGGGAACCATAGGATGCATTGTACCGAGCGGGAATTGGAAGAGAAAAGAGTGGTTGGTCTAAGGTCACATACTAAGGAACTGATTGTAGCTATGAGAATATGGCTGATGCTTGACAAATGGCAAGAGAAATGGGCTAGGAAAAAGAATTCTAGGGGAGCGAAAGGAGGGAGCTCTGAAGGAGATTTGCAGGAGGTAAAGATCCTTCCCTTGAGAGAGGTGGCGAATGGAGGATATGTGCATGTACCATGGAGCAGGGGGGATTTGGCATCATTTACGAATGATTTTCCCAGGCTCAGGGAGAAGCCTGCAGAGTGGTACAAGCAAGTTGAGCGTTTTGTTAAGATTTCGAAGGTGTTGTGGATAGACCTGAACACCTTATTCGATATTGTGGTTCCAGGGGACCTGTGGAACGCATGTAAAATTGCTGTTGATTGGCCGGACTATGAGCCTGATAGGAACCTGGTTACAAATGGTCCGTCGCCCGTGGTAATGAGGCTGTACGATAAGGTAACTACCTGGTTGAAATCGAAGGTTTCACCCCAAGACATCGATTGGGTGAAGATAGATAGGACAGTGCAGGAGCCAAAGGAGACAGTACATGAATTTTATGAGAGACTTTTGAAGGCTTTTAAGCAGTACAGTGGGTTAGATGAGCTGGAAACGAAGGACATGGGACAGTTTGTGTCTAAGTTCGTGCTGGGTTTGAAGCCCGAGGTCAGTCTTATGATACAGCAGCATTTGATCTGTTGGCAGAATAAGCCTGTAGATGAGATCTTGCGGTACGCCAGGTACTGCACGGATGAGATTGAGTCCAAGCACAAGAAGATGAAGGATAACTTATTGCTCATTCAGATGCAAGCTGCTCAGGGACCGCCGAATGGGGGTCCAGTGGTGCGGAGACAGGGAAATTATCAGACAGGGAATCAGAACGCGCAGGGTCAGGGAAGGCCGAGGCCCGTTGACCCTAGGACAGGCATAGATGTAGCGATCTTGAAGAAGACGACTGCTTGTCACCAGTGTCACCAGGTGGGACATTGGAGGCGCGAGTGTCCCTTGAACCCCTATAATCAGCCGCAGATGGAGGGAGGAATGGGTCAGGTCCCTGGGGCGGAGCAGGTACAGACGGTGACTGTACCGAGAATGATGCAAGGGGGGACCGGCGTCTCGCAGGTGCAGGTTCCCCAGCCACCCCGGATGCAGAACATACAGCAGGGAGCTCGGACTTATTTGCAGATGCCCATGTTCGAAGTGGGAGAGGAGAGGGATGCAGATTTGCTGGCGCAGCTAAGTTTAGGTCAGGATGATGATTGCCTACTTAGGGCCATACTAGAGGTAGATCAGAGAGGACCCTTTGTGGAAGCAGAACTCGACGGACGCCCGACTACCTTTTTGGTAGATACGGGGGCTACCAGGTCAACCATAAGGTCAGCAGTGGTTCCGGGAGTAGCCCTTTCGGGGGAATGCATACAAGTGGTTGGAGTGGCGAATAAGAGGCTAGTTAGCCCCTTGACAGAACCGATTCCAGTCAGGATAGGCAACTTTAGGGATCGACATCAGTTCGTGGTGTGCGATTCTAGCCCTGTTTGTTTGCTGGGAAGAGATTTATTGTGTAAGCTAAATTGCACAATTTACTGTACCCCGAAGGGAGTAGAGGTACAGACAAGAGATGATGACGCGACCTTTAAGGTTGCAAATCAGCGGGTGTGCGTGGAAATGTACCCGGCTTTGACAATGGAGGAGCTTCCACAGGATTTGAGGGAGTCAGTGTCGTCTGACGTGTGGGATTTAAGCGGAGAGGAGATCGGTTTAGTGAGGGGAGTGGAACCAGTGAAAATACAGGTTAAACTGAATGCAGAATTCCCGAGAACACCTCAGTATAAACTATCGCCTGAAACAGTTGCAGGGATTAAACCTGTGATTGAGTCTATGATTAGGCAGGGAATACTGGTGGAGATCATGGGTAGTCCATGTAATTCACCCATTATGGGACTGCAGAAACCAAGTGGGAAGTTCAGGATAGTGCAAGACCTGCGGAAAATAAACGACATAGTTGTTCCATGTTGTCCAGTGGTACCGAATCCATCTGTGATACTGTTCCAGATCCCATGCGAAGCTAGATGGTTCACAGTGATTGACTTGTGTCAGGCCTTCTTTTCGATCCCCCTACATGAAGAGAGTAGATTTCTTTTTGCATTTAGGCTAGAGAATCGTATATTAACGTGGTGTCGTATCCCACAGGGGTATACGGAGAGCCCGTCGATTTTTAATCAGCTCCTAAAAAAGAATCTTGAAAGCCTTGTGTTGCCGAAAAACTCTGTTTTGGTGCAATACATTGACGACCTGCTTGTCGCATCAGAGACAGAAGATGCTTGCAGGGTCGATACCATTGCGTTGTTGAATTTCCTGGGAGAGAACGGTCACAAGGTGTCTCCAAACAAGCTGCAATACTGTTTACCTGAGGTACAGTATTTGGGGCACAGAATTGAGAAGGGTAAAAGGAAAGTGTCTCCAGATCGCATTGATGCGATTCTGAGGATGCCAGTTCCCTCGACTCAGAGGGAAGTTAGAATGTTTTTGGGAATGGTGGGCTATTGCCGCCAGTGGATCCCGAACTTTTCCTTTGAAGCTAAGCCTTTACAGCGGCTGACGCGAAAGGATGTAAGTGATCCGGTACCATGGGACGACGACTGTTTGAAATCATTTCTGAGGCTGAGAGAAGCCTTATGTAGCGCTCCTGCGTTGGGAATGCCGGATTACAACAAGGCATTTGCATTGTTCTGCTGCGAAAGGGAAGGTTGCGCATTAGCAGTGTTAACCCAGAATCATGGAGGTGTCCGTAGACCAGTTGCTTATTTCTCAGCTACTTTAGATCCAGTAGCTTCTGCGTTGCCCGGATGTCTCAGATCCGTTGCGGCAACAGGTGTCAGCATCGAGAGATGTGAGAGCATTGTGATGGGGCATCCTCTTACTGTACATGTGCCACACTCTGTTGAATTGTTGATGACTAGGACTAAAACACAGCACCTCACGAATAATAGGCTGACTCGTTATGAGCAAGTTATCCTTGCAGCCGATAATGTGACATTGAAGAGGTGTGCTGTTTTAAATCCTGCTACATTGTTACCTATTCCAATTATAGATGATAATGAAGATTGTGAGGACCATGATTGTCTCGACGTTACGGAACTATGCACCAAACCGAGACCTGACATTGTCGATGAACCGCTCCCAGTGTCAGATGAGATTTTCTTTGTAGACGGTTCATGTTTAAGAGACAGTGTCGGTCGATTGAGAGCAGCGTTTGCTGTATGCACCATCACGGGTGTGGTTGAAGCCGCTTGTCTAGAAGGAGTACACTCCGCGCAGGTGGCTGAGCTCATTGCTTTGACTCGTGCCTGTTTGGCAGCCGACAAGATCCGTGTAACTATTTACACGGACAGCCAGTATGGGTTTGGTGTGGTTCATGACTTCGGACAGCTATGGTCCCAGAGAGGGTTTATGACGTCTTCAGGTTCTCCTATAAGAAATGGTGATCATGTGCGGAAATTGTTAAAAGCATTGCAAGGTCCGGATGAAATTGCTGTTGTTAAATGTGCTGCACACACAAAGGGGAACGATTTCGTTTCGTTGGGAAATAACTATGCTGATGAAGTAGCCCGATTTTGTGCAGAACAGGGATGCAACTTCACTGAGACCCACGTCGAGGAAACTGGGGAGGAGGTGGTGTACGGTCAGATGTTAGCAATGGCCGACTCATGGGAAGAACTGAAACAGCTTCAGGAGGGGGTCTCGGATCAGGAACGAGACAGTTGGATACGAGCGGGATGTGAAAAGGGAGATGTGGATATATGGGTTTCGAATGATGGACGAGCGGTGTTGCCGGAAAGTTTGTTGAATCCCATGGCGAGGTTGATACATGGTGCTGTACATCTTGGTAGGGATGCCATGATGAGAGTGTTTCGTCAGACTTGGTACAATCCGAAGTTTCGTGCAGTGGCTGAAACTGTGTGCCAGAGGTGTGTCACTTGCCAACAGATGAATGTAGGGAAAAGAACCGCTGTGACGTTGAGCCACATAGGGAGGTCAGGGGGACCTTTCAATAGGATGCAGTTGGATTTTGTCGAAATGCCGAAGTGTAATGGGTTGAGGTACATATTAGTGATAGTATGTGTCTTTTCCAGGTGGGTGGAGGCGTACCCTACACGCAGATGTGACACACTCACAGTAGCGAAACTATTATTGAGAGAACTCATTCCAAGGTACGGGTTCCCGACGTCCTTTGAATCGGACAGAGGAACTCATTTCCACAGCGAAGTTATGAAGTTGCTTTGTGCTGCTTTGAATATAGATCAGAAGTTACACTGTAGCTATAGACCAGAAGCTTCAGGGATAGTGGAGCAGGTGAATGGAACTCTGAAGGCTCGGATGGCGAAAGTGTGTTCGTCTACGTCTCTGAAATGGCCTGATGCATTACCTTTGGTCCTTATGAGCCTTCGAAGTGTGCCTGATAGAAGGACTGGGTTGTCACCCCATGAAATCCTCATGGGAAGAGCGATGCGTTTGCCTGCAATACCTGCTACTGCTCTGATAAATATCACTGATGATATGATCCTGGACTATTGTAAAGGCCTTGCTGACGTGGTCCGTTCTGTGTCTCAGCAGGTGCAGACAGCAACGGTTCCAGCTGCGAGTGACCGGTGCCACGACTTGGACCCAGGCGATTGGGTCCTAGTCGAAAGCACGTGAGGAAGAGTTGTTTGGATGCTAGGTGGCGCGGCCCTTTCCAAGTGATCCTTGTCACGAACACAGCTGTCAAGTGTGGAGGTTTACCGAACTGGGTGCATGCTTCTCATACCCGTAGAGTTCCAGCACCCTTGGAAGATACAGCCCCTCTCGAGAACAAAGATCCCGGTGAGCCGACAGAGCCTCCTGAGAGGGCCAGTCAAGCTGTAAGGGTTGCTGAAGCGGCTGCTGGTGCACTGAATCGTATTGGGGAAGAGCGTGAAAGGAGTACTGACCCAGAAACCGGCGAAAGAGCCAGAGGTGCAGTGGATAGTACGGAATCAAGTTCTGCCGAAGAAGAGGGGGTCAGTGCACAGGGTATTGAAGAGAAGATCGGAGGTGTTACCGAAGCAGAGAGGGTTTGGCCCGCAAGACAGAACCGGGTAAACCTGAGGTTGGCTCCGGACATAGACCTTGCACCAGTTTCGGAAGAGCCAGGAGAAGAATCAGGAGACGAGGAGAATCCTCAAGGTGTGAGAAGATCAAAGAGAACAAGAGTGCCAAGTCGAAAGTACGCTTCACCCGAGTGGGCATATCAAGTGACTGATGCCAGGGTTACCGAGCACGGGAAGGTTGAGGTCGATGACATTGGTCAACAGTGTCCCGCTCCAGAGGGTGGAAGTGTTGCTGAAAGTTCCGGGATTGGAGATCGAAGGAATTTTGACGATTCATATTCCGAGTCCGCCATTCCTGAGTGTCATTCGAGGTATGATCTTGGACAATTTGGAGTTCCCGACGTTCACGACTGTGCCAGACCCACAAGAACTGATCATTCTTAAGCTCGAAATCTTGCAGGGAGTCTTGGAGCTGTTGGGACCAGCGCTTATGTTAGATTGATTTGAGAAGGTTGCAAGCAGAGAAGAAGATAACCTAGATCCGAGCGGAAGAAGAACAAAATTAGGGATTTTTCCGTTATAGAACGAAGAAAAGTTAGGGAGGTTTGCCTAAGTTCACGAAAGAGACATTAATGAGAAGACGACATACCCTTTCAGAGACTGTATTGGACACTGAGTACATTCCGAAGATGGCAGATCCTGCAAACCCACATCGTAGGGCTAAATTGATAATAGGCACATTGGTAGGAGTTGTGATAATCACCATATTTGCGGTAGTGATAAGTTCATACATGGTGGCTCACAGGCAAGAGGGGAAGGTTCAGGGAGCACCCACACCTATTACCCCAGGGCAGAGTGGTGTCAGTATCAGAGAACAGGAAACATCGAAGATGAGGGATGATCGCAGACTCCACATGGATTTGTCCAAGGGTGATTTCAAGCTTAATGCGTATGCAAGGTTGCTGTATGAGTATGTTGATGCGATGGATGTGAAGGATTGCTATGTGTGTATGCAGTTGCCTGCTTCAGTGGATGAGGGTATCAAGTATCATCATCTCCCATTGACATATGGGATTTCTTGTAGTTTATTACTCAGTTTATTTTATGACAGGAGACAGTTCGAGTATTTCTTTTCAAATTTTGACACGGTACTTCCTGAAGTTCCAGCAATCAAGCATTTGAACAAATATGATTCTAGCAAGAAGGAGGATAGACTCCTGAAGTATTTTAGACCGACTATGAAGTTGGATACGGCGCATGCTCACAGGAATAACCTGACATGTGCGTTATCTGAGATAGAGAAGAAATTCATAGACCAGGTAGAGGACAGATACAGACAGTTGACCCAGACACGACACACCGGAGATAGTCCAGTAGATTGGACAGACGAGGAGAGGGCTCACAGATCCAAGGGAGGTTATGGACCAATAGCGTTAGATGAGGTACAGAGAGGGAATTTGTGTATTGGACGGCCTCAATCCGATACGGATACGGTCGCAGTAGGACATAGCACTTGTTCTCAGACCTTCACAGTGGAAGCTTCTGCTAAGAATTTTATGGTAGGTCCAATAGAGGTAATTCCGACAGTATATTATGTATGTGGGAAGAATGCTTATGTCAGGCTACCTGCGAATTGGTATGGCATATGCTATTTGGCCATTATATTCCCGAAGATCTATCACACCGAGGACTTGGAGTTGTTAGAGACGAAGCGACAGTCCAGGAAACGTAGGGCTACGAACGCCGGTGCAGTGATTGGGGACATATACGGAGCAATGATACCTAGTATGGGTGTGGTGTTGAATGATGTGAAGATTAGGAGGTTGGCGACTGTGGTTGATGAGTTGTCTATGAACACGGCGAGATCTTTGTTGTTGGTGGCTGGAGAGATGTTGTCGATACGGAATATGGTTATGCAGAATCGCCTTGCTTTAGACGTGTTATTAGCCAAAGAGGGCGGAGTCTGCAAATTATTGAAGGTTCAGGAATGCTGAACATATATTCCAGACAACACGAAGGAGATAGGGAAGTACATAGACAACATCACGACTATTCACAAGGAGATTATGGATTTGACGGAGGAGAATGTGTGGGAGAAGATTGGATTAGGATTTGGAAGAGTGGGAACTTGGTTTGCGAATTTGGGAAGAGGATTTCTGGGATCAGTGTTGAAGCCAATTATCATTGCTGTGGTTTGCGTGATTTGTTTGTGGGGATGCGTGAAGGCATGGAAGTGGTATCAAGGAGGCAAGGTTGAAAGGGCTCTTAAGGCAAACGAGAAAAGGATGGCGAAGCTCCAGGAGCAGCAATATGAGAGTCTTAAGAAACTGGAGGGAGTTCGACATGGCAAAGTTATGACTAGCGCGGTCTAAATCAGTTCTAAAGAAGAGAAATGTAATGGTGTGATGACGGATGTCATCAAAGGGGGGAACTGATGTAGCGCTTAAAAGTTTGAGAATTGTAGGGGTGCATTATACTCGCTGTTAGTCGGCACCCGCATATAATCAAATGTGTATTCAGGTATTTTGTGTGCAATGTATTACGAATTGTATAACCTATATCGATTTTAATAGAAGTGCTAGCTATGTACAAGCACATTGTAAAGGTATTAGAGAAATGTATAGAGTTTAGCCTACATGAAAAGTAATGTGGTGTTAGAAATGTGTAACTTAGACTTCGTGTCTGTGGACTGTTTAGTTTGACCCCACATGAAAGAAAGACGTAAATGTCAATACTGTGATTGAAACCTGTTTGTGTAACCGAAGTAGTGGCCAGAATTCGCATATATCGTTGAGGCGAAAGGCCTGGTATTTTCTTATGTTAGCCAAGGGCAATAGGCCAAAAAGGATTTATTCCAGTAGAGGTTTTAGGCTGTAGTAAATTGCAACTTAAAAGATGTGAAGAATGTCTGCTTTGCATGATCTCACCCCAGGTGCAAGGACAGTTGCTCGTTAGTAGAGAAGCTCTTTGTTAACAAATTGACTTATGTAGTAAAAGCCAGACATGGGAGTGTATTGGAATGTGCCAATCGTAACTCCTAGTGCGGATGGCGTCTGGGACTCAAGGCCAAGCGATGGACGATGGAACTGGACAGCGCTCTGTGGAAATTTACTGAAAGACGACCCCGCAGAAGAGGAGGCGCAAAGGGCGTGTTCTGGGATTTGGGGTTCTATATTAGGGACAGCGCCCCGAGGGTGGAGGCAGATCAGAGCAGCCCTGAGCAGAGGAAGGCTAGGCGAAGAGATAGAGGGGGCAACTTAGACCAGCTCTCTAAGTGAAGTCTTCTTATGAAGTTTCACTCTGACACCTTTTATTCGATGAGGGTCTCAAGGGATTGCTAAGTAGGGATGTCATCCAGTGCAGAGTAGGGACAGAGATGGTATGGTTCAGTGTCCCTAGTATCGACATTTGCTTGGTGGTGTTCTACCTCATGCTTTTAGAGATTGTACTTTTAGTTATTTTTAGCCGTATGCGGATTCTCCGTAGAGTAGCTTTTGTGTTAGTGCCTATGTACTTGTTGTGCCTCGTATTGAGGACTTTGTATCTGCAAATCTTTATGCTGATAATAAAAACCAGAGAGCCAAGAGATTAAGTCTCGAGTCCTTGATCATGGCAAATTGCGGACAGTAATTTTGATAATTGTGTTGGTTTTCCCTCCACGCTATTGGGCAAGTAAAAAGGTCCATCGGACCAGAGTGGGTTCCAGTAGATAATTGCGAGATACTCAAATGGGCCGGAGCAAACCCTGGATTAGCAACAAAGTTCAGAACTGTGGCAAAGGTGCACTTGAAAGCACAGAGGATCACAAACACCAGTCATAGCTGGATAGGATTTAAAGACGTGACTCACACGTGGGGTGGGTGATGGGTCTCCCAAAAATAAATGTTGAGGAAGAGTGGGGCATATGTACAAGCCCCTATCGCCACCACAACATCACTTTTTATGACATTGTGGTGACGGAAGGGGCATTGCCTTATTTACAAGGTAGCATTAAGCCACTTACATGGCTTAACATTGCCTTGTACATAAGGCCCCCTTTCACGCTATGCTTAGCGTGAAAGGGGTGGGCATTGGGTGTTGCGTTGGGCGTTCCACTGCAACACCCAATGATTTTGACGCTGCCTCCTATATACAAGAGCAGCGTAAATAGGAGGCAGCGCCAAAATTAAGACCAGGGAAAACCTGGTCTTAAGTTGGCGAAACAAGGAGAAATGCATTTTTTCTCCTTGTTTTTCCTTTTTCCATGTGTGCAGCCTTATGCAGCACACATGGAAAAAGCAAAATGCATTTGATTGATTATGTTCAGGAAGGTGACCCTTCCTAAATATAAACAATCCTTAAAAAAATGACATTTTGTAACTTCTACGTGTGCTGCATTAAGCAGCATACATAGAAGAGACAAATGGCATTTAAAGATTGTTTATGTACAGGAAGGGGGAACTTCCTGTACATAAACAATCTTCCCCTGCATGCCGACACGCTTGCACTATGGTGCAAGGGTTCCTGCGTTGGTGCTGCACTGCTAAGTGTAGCGCCAGCGCAGGGGGAAATGCAAGGCTGCACCATATCGTTATAAATATGGTGCAGCCTTGCTTTTCTGAAGTGGCAGAGTGAGGCGTTAAGCCATAACGGCTAACGCTTCACTCCACCACTTCCTTGAAAATATGCCCCACTGATTGCAAAGGAGTATTTTAAAGCAATTTAGGACTGGAGCATAGGTCATAATCAGATGAAAAAAGAATGCAATTTGTGTTTTTAGGGATTCTACCCAATAGAATTTCAAGCATATTGGTAGAGTTACATAGCCACCACTGTGTAGTTATAGTTCAGTTTCACTTTCCATTCAATAAACATTTTTGAAATGCTTATAACTTTGCCCTGCATGGACCGATCTGCACCTATTTGGCACTCACTACGGGGCATATTTACCGGAATGGTGGCGCAGGGCAGCACAGCAAGTTACCTTGCTGCGCTGCCCCGTGCTACATGGAAAGGACAGGAATGTACAGTATTTATCTAGTACGGTGCAATTCTGTCTTTTCCCCAGTGCTGGTGCCATTTCAGCAGCCTAGCACCAATACAGGCACCCTTGCACCATGGTACCTTCCTGCACAAAAACAATCCATGGAGGCGTGTTCCTCTTTCTATGTGTGCTGCACTCTACAGCACACATAGATAGAGGAAAAAACAAAGGGAAATAAACATATTTCTCCTCGTTACAACTCACCTGGCAGGCATAAGATTTTGACACATTCCCAGGTTTCCAAGTCCTTGTTAATCTGGAAATGCGTCAGAAATCATGGGAGCTGTGTGGGAACACCCACCGCAATGCCTCCCTCGCGCAAAGTTTAGCAATGCAGCGATTTGCGCTACGTTGCATTACTCCATATTTGTGAAGCCATTCAAAGCCACACAAAGTGGCTATGAGTGGCTTCATAAATATGACTTGGGGTTTTGCGTCGTGCATGTGCCACTTTGTGTGCTGCAAGCATGACCCAAGGCCCTCGTAAATATGCCCTGTAGTGTAGTCAGCCGACTAAGGTGCAGTATGCTAACATTGATGTAGTACTGTGCAGGGAATAAAAGTTAAGGCTGGGTCAAAAAAGATGTGTTTTCCCATTTTAGCTCTTATAGGAAATAAGCCAAAACACTGAACGGGTTTCCACTGAACCTGGCATTAAAGTAGAAGTTTGCACAGAAAGCGTAATTTTGTTAGTTTGGAGTAAATCAGTTCAGTAGGTATGAGAGATGTTGATCTGCGTTGATCTGCTTATAACTTTTGCACTCTATGTCAAATATGCATGGGCGTCTGCCGGATGTTGAGATTACACTTTCTATTTTCAAATTCATGCGGCTCCATTAAAGGAAGGAGAACTTAGGGCCTGATTTAGAGTGTGGCATACAGGTTACTTTGTCAAATACGTGAAGAATATACCATCCACCATATTACAAGTACATTAAACCTCCCAGTTTTCTGTTTTTAGGTCTCGTCTGGTGTTATTTATTTATTTATTTATGTAGTTTGTAAAGCGCACAGCTACCCCCAAGGGGGTGTCCCGGCGCTAGAACCTGAACCTCCGAGTGAGAAGAAAGGAGCAGAGAGGGAATCAGCAGGATAAAAATCAGAGTCCAGAAAAGAGCCAAGTTTTGAGTCTGGCCCGGAAGATGGATTCAGAAGGGCAGAATCTAAGATCGATTGGCAGAGCGTTCCACAATTTTGCCGTGATAACACTGAACCCTCTGCCGACCATTCTAGTGAGTCTAAAACGGGGAGAGATCAGAAGGCGGAGGTCGTTGGATCTAAGGGATCTGATGGAATGGGATATTGAGACTCGCTTTTTCAAGTAATTGGGTCCGAGGTCATTGATGGCTCGGTAGGCGAGGGTAAGGATCTTGAACTGGATACGGCTGGCCACCGGTAGCCAGTGAAGTTCCTTACGATAGGCGGAGATTGACTGACGGTAGGGGATATTACCAATTAATCTGGCCGCCGCGTTCTGGACAATCTGAAGCCGGTCTATCAGATATTGAGGGGCACCAGCATACAGGCTGTTGGCATAGTCCAGGTGAGACGTAATGAGGGCATGGGTAACTGTACGACGGGAGTCCAGAGGGAGATAGGGGAGTATCTTTTTGATCATGCGCAACTTCAGGAAGCAGGCAGAGGTCACTTTATTAACCTGAGTTTTGCATGAGAGGGAGTCGTCAAACTGAAATCCCAGGTTACGAGCAGAGTGAACGGGAGAAGGAGCAGGATCAAGTGCCGTGGGCCACCACCAAGAGGAAGGGATGGAATTTTTCTGGTTAAAAAACAGCACCTCTGTCTTGTCTGCATTGAGTCTAAGGTGGTTATCAGTCATCCAGACACTGATGTTGTTGAGGCACTGGCGGAAGTTGGTGAACGCGGAGTCTGAGTGGTCACTGAAGGAAAACATCAGCTGGGTATCGTCAGCATAAGAGACCACCCTGACTCCATAGGACTCCACAACGTCGGCCAGTGGGGCAAGATAGATGTTAAAAAATAGAGGGCTGAGGGCAGAGCCCTGTGGCACACCGCATGACAAGGGTTTATCCTCAGATTTGAACGGCCGCAGCAACACCCTCTGACTTCTTCCTGAAAGGAAGGACTCGATCCAGCTAAAGGCAGTGCCGCCAATGCCTATCTGTTTGAGTCGGTCAAGAAGGATGGGGTGGGAGACCGTATCAAATGCAGCGGACAGGTCGAGGAGGACCAGCATAGCCTCCTCGCCCCTGTCCACGCATTCCCGGATCGTTTCCGATACTTCCAGCAGAGCCGTCTCTGTGCTGAATCCCGCCCGGAATCCGGATTGTGAGTCGTGCAGCAAAGAGTTGCTTTCCAAATACTCCGTGAGTTGCAGCTGCACGGCTTTTTCCAGGACCTTTGAGGGTTTGGGGAGAAGGGAAATGGGGCGGTAGTTGGCGAAGATAGTGGAATCAGCATCAGCCTTTTTTAGGATGGGAATCACCAAAGCCTCCTTCCAAGTAGTAGGGAAAAAGCCATGGTGGAGGGAGGCGTTCCAGATGGAAAGGAAAGAGCTGGCTAATGAAGGAGCCAGCTCTCCCATAAGTTTAGCAGGGACAGGGTCCGAGGGGGCGCCAGATTTGCAGTGGATGAGTAACCTAATAGCCTCGTCCAGGGTGAGTTTATTGAAGGAAAGGAAGGATGGAGAAGCTGGGGGGCTTGTGGAGGGAGGCAGGGAGGCTAGCCCTTTAGGGAAGGAGATACAGAGTTTGTTTATTTTTTCAAGAAAGTAGTCAGAGAGTCCCTCGCATAGGGCCTGACTCGCAGAGTTCTGAGTGGCCCTAGCAGGAGGATTAATGAAGTCTTTGACAATGGTGAAAAGGGTTTTTGACGAGTTTTTGGCATTAGCAATTTGAAGAGAGAAATGGTCTTTCATAGTAATTTTTTTTTGTTTGAGGAATTTTTTCAAAGCAGATTTGTAAGTGAGTTAGCAGCGCGCATGCGCTGCTCTCGCCATGTGAGGGCCTCTTGGAATCAATATGGATTCCGAAGGGGACTTAAAGCCCCTCCCCTTCTTTCCATTGGCTTGCGTCATAACTTATGCTAAACGCAGCCTTTCTATTGTGAAGGAGGCTTTTTAATCCCTCATTGTTGGGAAGGAAGGGTGTTCGATGCAGCATACTCGAGAATACTTTTGTGGGCTGGGATCACTGGTTGGAGGATCCTATGACAGGGAGTGCAAGTTCCTGGACATCACCCTGGAGGACAAATCAAGGATGGGGACAGACACTTACCTTAGTGTGGCAAAAGATTAGGTTGTGGAAGGGCATATTAGACTTGGTGGTACAGGTCAAGAGAAGCAGATGCATAACTCTAGAGGATACTGTATGAGAGACCGCCTCCACCCCAATTGGGATGGCTCGTTCTGCTAGGCTCAACATTGTTTGGGTCAAAGAGTGAATGTCACAGTACTACCCGCCTCATTGAAAATTTGAAGTGTCATTCACTTCAATGCAGGACCTGCAACACCTGATCCTTCAAAGTTACACAACTGCCTAGGATCCGGCGTGCTTCCAATATACTGTATAAATCACATGTTGCATACCTCTCTGCCTGGTCTGCTTACTTGATGGCAGATCTACACTGAAATCCAACTTTTGAAAGGCAGTGGCTTCGTTGCTACTCACAGCCCACTGCAGTAATTGAAAATGTGTTTGTGCTTTGCCTGGAGTTGCGTATTTGTTTTGGGAATCGTAATCCCGATTTATTTGTTGCCCTGACTCATCGAGTTCAGCAGTATCCTCCTTCCTGTTCTGACATGTCTAATTTTCACCTTTTCGAGTCCGGTCACTATTCCCGATTTTCCCACTTGTGTGAACTATTCAACAATTGCAAGTGCCTGTAACGTTAGTCCTACCACAGTTTGTTACTGTAGCTTAGTTAAGCACTCACATGGTTAGTATGGCTTACAATGTAAGCTTTTTTAGCCTGCCATTAACCAGGACCAATTATTCCTACAAATCTGAAATGTATTATATGTTTATTTTCTTTCGTTCTGCTCCATTGGTCTGTTATTGTGTCATTCACGTTTCTTCTGCCTTCTACAGCATATGGCGCAAAGCGCCGGCCCACTAAAGCCATTGGATAACTTCAATGTAAGGGACGCCACTCCTCCCTTTTTCTCTGGAGCAAATCAGAGACAAAGTACTGGGGACTACCATGACAATGTGTGCTTTTAGAGACCCAAAAAATGTTTTTTGCAGTTTGCCAATGTTTTTTTCATTGATGAGGGCCCGGCAGCTTTGCCAATGCTTTTTTTTTATTTTATTAAGTGCGTTCAGTCCGTTGGAATAAGTCACATTTGTCTATTCATTTTTGTAAATCATCAAGGATTGAAACATGCTTTAGTTTGCTTTCAGCCTTGGTGTAGTGTGTCTCGCATGCAAAAGATCATCATTTAAAGTAACCACATTTTTGTTACTGAGATAAAACACTATTTGGATCATTAAAACAGGTTTTTCTTTTGTGATTCTTTATGCTCATGGTACTGCCACCTGCCCCTGCCTTTATTCCTCAAGTCCTTTAAAGTAAAGCAATCTATTATTGGCCACTATGTTGTTCTATTTTTTGCATTTTGATTTGAATAAAACATGTTACCATACATAATAGTTCTGGCATGTACAGTGGGCGATCAATGTGTGCCCACACACAAATATTACCATTAGCTGATGGGCATTGAGCTAGCACCGGTGCTTCATTAGTAAAACAAGAAGTGCCAGGGCCCTCGTCAGTAGGCCACTGCAGCTTGCACCACGCATTGCCCCACCCATCGCAATCTGTACGCAGCTGTGCCCCCACCACCGAAGTTGCTCCTTGGCGACTCACATTTCAGTTTCTCTGCTGTATTGAAGTGTTTGAGAGGATTGTTCAGGGCATGCAATGCAAGAACCTTTTGGGCATGGTTTGGGGTGGGGTCTCGTTTTGGTCAGAGATTGCGCTCAATCGTTTAACGCAATTCGACCATTCCTTAATTAAGTACGGGGGCCAGCCTCAATTGACCAAAACTGTGTGATTCTCGCCACGTGACATCACCTAATTTTCCCGAATTTTTAATTCTCAATATGTGCAAAAATAAAATGAAATTTCTAAGACCCCACTTGACAGACATGATCCTCATTTGTCGACCACGACAAATGTGCTGAAGAAGTTCCAGTGCATACAAACACAAGCATTAAAAGTGCAATAGGCCTCACCTTTCATTAGGTTAAAGCCATTTGCTTTCCTATACAATACCATTAGCAAAGCAAATGGCTTTAACTTAATCAAAGGCGAGACCTATTGCATCTTTAATGCTTGTTACTGATTTTTACAGACAAATACAGACAGAAAACAATGTGTTTTCTTTTGGGTTTATTCTTAAAAGTGGAAAAATACAGAAAACTGGCCTTCTTGTGGGTGGCTCTCCCTGCTGTCTTTCGTGATTTCCAGGACCACTGCTGAGCAGACACACAGCGTGGGAATTTAAAAAACAGGTTGAGCTTTCCCTGAATACATGCATGGGTTAAAATATATTTGTAAATTAATAGTGATATTTACCAGTGGGTGTTAGGGTGACCAACTGGCATAGGTGCAAATTCAGGACAGTGGGTGTAAAAATTCAGGACAAAGGGACAAAATTCAGGACAAAAATTCAGGACAAAAGGTCAAAATTCAGGACATAATGTAAGTTTTACAGATACGTCAGAGGAGATTTTGCAATAGTATATAAGTAAGTAAATATACAACCACATAAGTACAAGTCCAAATAAGTTTATATTAATTAGGTTGAGACAATCGTGCACTTAACGGTTTTTCAGTATGCCCGCAGCTTGCTACCTTAGACTATTCAAAATTCGCATCTCGCTCCAGCAGGTACATTAGTCACCAGATAATGGTGAGCCACACCTGAATATAAGTGAGGCCGCTTTTAATGTTGATTGAAAACTACTGGATATACAAGGAACTTTCAGTGCCAGCCCCCAGTAACAAAACCGCCCCCCCCCCCCTTTCCAGTCTCCGATGCCTGGTCTGGCCAGTCCGGCCTTGCTACCACCCTCCAATGGTGCCCCTCATCTTCGCATAGACCGCATCTCATGTGTATTTAATTTCTTTTACAGTGTTACTCATCCCAAGTATGTAGGGCAGGGTGTCGGAGTGCGCTACATCACACACACATTATATAGAGACAATGACTCATATTAACGTGAACGTCAATGTATGGGAAATGTTACTTAAGATAATAGGTGCTACAAGGTGTAATCATTCTTTTATCTATCATTCAGTCTTTCACTATTCATTTTGTCCTTCCATCTATGTGCCCATCTATATCCATGTGGAAAGACCACGCACACCAATTTATGAAATAGGATTACTCCAGTTAGGGCGTGCTTTAGAGGAAAACGCCTCCTAAACCAGGGCGCAAATATGAACTAAAGAATGCACTAATCCAAATGGGTAGTGTCCCTCTACGCACAGCCGAAAGGCAACAAAGTTGCAAAGTTTCAAGGAAAGTTCCAATATGCTGTTTTATTATCAAAAGCTTAATCAATATTCCATTCCACGTTGTATTCACGGGTTTGTAACTTAAACATTGTAATTCAGCGCAGGACTTTTTAATGCACTCAATGCATTTCGGGTCACGCACGACCCTTCATCAGGAGAAGTCCTGAAAGAATTCAAAGGGAGAGTTTTAGCGACCTACTCAAATGTAGAAATATCGGTAAATTGAGCAAAAATCCACCGGTTTAAACGAAAACTCCGAAATGCCGTGATGTTAAACGAGAAGAGAACGTGGTTGATCATAGAAGGAAAACCCAGTTAAAAATGTCCAAAAAGAAGTGATGTTAAACGTGAGAAAAACATGGTTGGTCGTAGGGAGAGAAGAGACCCTTCAAGGAATCCCAAAAAGTAAAAGGTGTCCAGAAAACGAGCTAGAAGTGATCAGTTGATTTTATGACAAGAGTAAATGGAGACACGCTTTTTACCAATGATAGAAAACACCAAGTCAACCCGTTATCAAAACCGCTTGTGCAAAGAAAAGAGTTTAGGTGAAACATTATGACAGACCCAATAAATTACATTTAAAGAAGCCTACCTGAAAGATAAGGAATCAAAGGTTTCGAACGTCCGAAAGACGGACGGCAAATACGCGTGTGGTTCAAACACCAACACCTGTGGTATGTAGTCGAGAGTGAAAAAGGAAGACGCTGATATATGTGACGTGAAAAATAGAAAGAGAAGAAGGATTGGAAACATCCTGAAGGCAGCCATATTGGAATGGAGTCATAGTATAACAATATTGATACAGGATAATCACAATGTGTAACAAAAGAAGGAGGAGGTTAAAGAAATTCTCAAAATATAGAAAGTAAGATATGCAGAGTAAGAATATGAGGGTTCAAGACAGAAAAAAGTGAGGAGAAAAAACGAAAGTTTATTAATAATAGACACGAATGAAAAAAGTGGGTGAATAAAGTTATTCAACATACAAAGAAAAAATACAAATCAAAGACAAATTAATAAATCAGTGGAGATTGCAATGGAGATTACAGAAATTCAAGGAATGTAAAGACGGAAAAAAGGGGGAACAGAAACGAGGGTTAGCTGATGATATAATTGAATACAGAAGACAAGTGGATAGAGTTGAAAGAAAACACACCTTAAGAACCATTTGATGATCAAGAGTGAGAAGATATGAAAAGAAACTAAACAACATCAAAACAAGTATATAGTACCTAAAGAGTACATAAGACAATGAAGTTGGCAATTACTGTGCTCAAGTAAATAATACTGTGTTAACATTAAATGCAAGAAAACATAACCGATGTTTGTCATTCCATAGGATTGGGTTGCACAGAGCAAAGTTTATAGGAAACAACTGAGTTCGACGTGGTCATTAAGTCCATGTGGGACCAGGGCATTCATTCTGTAGATCCAAAACGTTTCTCTCTGGAGAAGATGTTTGCGATTGTCTCTGTGATCTTTGATCGGTACCACCTCGCATACCAAAAACCTTAATTGACTAATGTTATGACTCTTGGCCAGAAAGTGCATCGCAATTGCAGATTTAGTATTCTTGTTGCGGATGTTGCTCTTGTGTTCCGTTAATCGTACCTTGATTTTTCTCTCTGTCTTGCCGATATATACTAAGCCACATGGGCACTTGAGCATGTAGACAAGGTTTTTAGAATCACATGTTGCCGTAACGTGTAGCTTGATGTTGTAACCCTGTGTAGGATGCTGAGTTGAATTACCTTGGATGATGTTGTTACAGTGCCAAAGTTATGGCAAGGGATTGTACCCTTATAAGAACCAACAGACAGATTAGGCGATTGGAATTGCAAAAGTTCCATCAGGTTCTTGCCCCTTTCATATGCGAAAATTGGTCTTTCCAAGAATATATCATTGAAGTCAGGTTCGATTTGTAACATTGGCCAATGTTTTACTTGAGCACAGTAATTGCCAACTTCATTGTCTTATGTACTCTTTAGGTACTATTTACTTGTTTTGATGTTGTTTAGTTTCTTTTCATATCTTCTCACTCTTGATCATCAAATGGTTCTTAAGGTGTGTTTTCTTTCAACTCTATCCACTTGCCTTCTGTATTCAATTATATCATCAGCTAACCCTCGTTTCTGTTCCCCCTTTTTTCCGTCTTTACATTCCTTGAATTTCTGTAATCTCCATTGCAATCTCCACGTTACGGCAACATGTGATTCTAAAAACCTTGTCTACATGCTCAAGTGCCCATGTGGCTTAGTATATATCGGCAAGACAGAGAGAAAAATCAAGGTACGATTAACGGAACACAAGAGCAACATCCGCAACAAGAATACTAAATCTGCAATTGCGATGCACTTTCTGGCCAAGAGTCATAACATTAGTCAATTAAGGTTTTTGGTATGCGAGGTGGTACCGATCAAAGATCACAGAGACAATCGCAAACATCTTCTCCAGAGAGAAACGTTTTGGATCTACAGAATGAATGCCCTGGTCCCACATGGACTTAATGACCGCGTCGAACTCAGTTGTTTCCTATAAACTTTGCTCTGTGCAACCCAATCCTATGGAATGACAAACATCGGTTATGTTTTCTTGCATTTAATGTTAACACAGTATTATTTACTTGAGCACAGTAATTGCCAACTTCATTGTCTTATGTACTCTTTAGGTACTATTTACTTGTTTTGATGTTGTTTAGTTTCTTTTCATATCTTCTCACTCTTGATCATCAAATGGTTCTTAAGGTGTGTTTTCTTTCAACTCTATCCACTTGCCTTCTGTATTCAATTATATCATCAGCTAACCCTCGTTTCTGTTCCCCCTTTTTTCCGTCTTTACATTCCTTGAATTTCTGTAATCTCCATTGCAATCTCCACTGATTTATTAATTTGTCTTTGATTCGTATTTTTTCTTTGTATGTTGAATAACTTTATTCACCCACTTTTTTCATTCGTGTCTATTATTAATAAACTTTCGTTTTTTCTCCTCACTTTTTTCTGTCTTGACTCCTCATATTCTTACTCTGCATATCTTACTTTCTATATTTTGAGAATTTCTTTAACCTCCTCCTTCTTTTGTTACACATTGTGATTATCCTGTATCAATATTGTTATACTATGACTCCATTCCAATATGGCTGCCTTCAGGATGTTTCCAATCCTTCTTCTCTTTCTATTTTTCACGTCACATATATCAGCGTCTTCCTTTTTCACTCTCGACTACATACCACAGGTGTTGGTGTTTGAACCACACGCGTATTTGCCGTCCGTCTTTCGGACGTTCGAAACCTTTGATTCCTTATCTTTCAGGTATGCTTCTTTAAATGTAATTTATTGGGTCTGTCATAATGTTTCACCTAATCTCTTTTCTTTGCACAAGCGGTTTTGATAACGGGTTGACTTGGTGTTTTCTATCATTGGTAAAAAGCGTGTCTCCATTTACTCTTGTCATAAAATCAACTGATCACTTTTAGCTCGTTTTCTGGACACCTTTTACTTTTTGGGATTCCTTGAAGGGTCTCTTCTCTCCCTACGACCAACCATGTTTTTCTCACGTTTAACATCACTTCTTTTTGGACATTTTTAACTGGGTTTTCCTTCTATGATCAACCACGTTCTCTTCTCGTTTAACATCACGGCATTTCGGAGTTTTCGTTTAAACCGGTGGATTTTTGCTCAATTTACCGATATTTCTACATTTGAGTAGGTCGCTAAAACTCTCCCTTTGAATTCTTTCAGGACTTCTCCTGATGAAGGGTCGTGCGTGACCCGAAATGCATTGAGTGCATTAAAAAGTCCTGCGCTGAATTACAATGTTTAAGTTACAAACCCGTGAATACAACGTGGAATGGAATATTGATTAAGCTTTTGATAATAAAACAGCATATTGGAACTTTCCTTGAAACTTTGCAACTTTGTTGCCTTTCGGCTGTGCGTAGAGGGACACTACCCATTTGGATTAGTGCATTCTTTAGCCCATCTATATCCAAACATAATCAACCATTTACAAACCTATCCACCATGTATCCTTCCATCCATCATTTCACTCATCCATCCCTCCATCCACCCTTTCCCTCCTCCATCCATTATTCATCTACCCACCCATTCACGCCATCCATCCGTACATTCATCCATCCATCCACTCTTCCACCCGTCCATCTATTCACTCATCCATCCAGCCATTTACCTTTCACCCATCCAGCCATCCTTTCACTTACTCATCCATCCACCCAATCACTTATCCTTCCACCCATTCACCCTTTCAGTCATTCATCCTCCCATTCTCTCTCCAGCCCCCTTTCACTTATCCATCCATCCACCCACCCACTCATCCATTCATGAATCCATCCATTTATCCTATTACTCATCCATCCTTCCACTCATCCATCCGTTCTCTCATCCATTCACCCTTTCACTTCTTCACTCATCTAGCCATCCTTTTGTCCATCTATCCCCTTTCACTCACTCATCAATCATTACATCCACCCTTTCACTCATCCATCCATTCACATTCACCCTTTCACTTATCAATTCATCAATCCATCCATCCTTTCACTCATCCATCCACCAATTCACTCGCCCATCATCTACCCTTTCACTCATCCATCCATCCTTTCACACACCCATCCACCCTTTTGCCCATCCATTTACCCTTCCACCCATACATACATCTATTTACCTTTTCTCTCATCCATACTTCCACTCATTCACTCATCCATCCATCCTTTCTTTCATTATCTATCCATTAACCCTTTCATTCATCCATCCTTTCAGCAATCCATCCAGACATTCACACATTCCTAATCTTATTTAGACACCCACCTTTTTACATTATGAGCTGAGCCTTTGTCTGCAGAGTTGCAGACAGAAGAGGCCCATCAAGAACTTCACCTTGCTGTAGTTCCTAAAGCAAAGGGCGGGGTGGGGTGGGGGAGAGTTCACTATGCCCCTGCACATAGGCAGTCTGAAATCGTAGAAGTCATGAGTCATGCATGATGCACAGAGCCAGGATGTGAGGCGACTGACATGGTGTTGGTTCCAGGGCTTTAAGTGGTGTAAAAAACGGGGGGGGGGGGTCTCTTGAAAGGGGGTGTTCATTGTAATTAAGGGCGTGGTTTAAAACACCTAGGCTAAAAATCTGCGCTTAGCATAGTGTTCCGCCTGACTGGTATTATGTTGTTTCTGTCATTGCATCCGGATATATAATACAGCAAGTATCATTACACGAAAAAGCCAGGACTATTGGCTTTGCCAATGGGTGTTAGTTGCTTAAAATAAAAATGCAGCAACCATTGCTTTGTTGAATATAATATTGAAAATACTTCAGTTCTAAAATGATGACAGTGAAAGAACGATATCCCGTTCTTTTTAACTTGTTTTATAGGCTTCTTTATCTAAACTGTTTCTAACGTTGCAGCATTGGCGTTTTACGGTTTATCTAACAGAATGCCCTGCTGTACACTGAGGCCGGAGGAGGCCGCCACATGCTTTAACAGCCCAGACTGCCCCATTGACATTCAGTATGTGGCAATTACCCGGCATACAGAATGACAATGGGCAGGTGGGACTGCTCTTGTGCGCCATGAGGAGTGCGAGGTGGCCCCATTTGGGTGGGGGTGAGGCCTCTCACAGGGGAGCAGAGCTGCTCCCTGTGATGGCCAAAATTACGGACAAAAGGCGTCCGTAAAAGGGATCCTCATGGACAACGGACGTGAGGTCCAAATTACGGACGGTCCGTGAAATTTACGGATGGTTGGTCACCCTAGTGGGTGTAATGTTTTACTATTTTTGGCTGCTTAATTTGCTAAAACGTGACAGGCAGCAAAGTATGGTTGCATGTTTCTCAGTTAAATAAATGTGGAAATATACCATTTGATGACTTCACTTATTCTCAGAACACTAAATAAATATGAATAAATGCCAATAAGAATGCCAAAAAATAAATATGGAGTGATACAGACGGAAATGTTAAAAAGATAAACACCATAAAACTGGGAGCTCAACTTATATCCAATGGCACTTGCAATACGGCAGACCGGATATCTGTCACTTTTGAGATGGATTAACCCATCTACTGAGCTCTAAATCAGGTCATTGGTTTTGTATAAACTTGGAAGGATTACTTTTCCATTGGTACGTTTTGTGCTAATCTGTCATGGGGGGATAAAGTTACAGGGGGACACCAAAATGTTTGTTTGCTCATAACGTTCGATGCTATTTGATGAATCTGTCAGACACTTAGGTAATTATATCCAGTGCAGGTATCTGAGCATTCGGGCAGATCCAATGGGGGTGCCACTTTGGCATAATTTGATAGATCTCCAGGAAAGCGACAAAGATTTAGAACACTTAGCCTACTCACTGTATTTTCAATTTCTTGCAGATTCATCAAGAAGGACACACTTAAAAAGGGGCGTGGCAAAAAAGTGATAATTTGCTACTACCATTCTCACAAATCTGCATAGACGTTTGGCAGGGATGGTTTTCTTTTGTTATGTCAGTCTGTCAAGGGGGAGGGCAAAAAAAGACTAATATGCTCATACCTTTAGCACTGTTTGATGAATCAGCAACACATGTGACATGCAGTTAGCAAGTTACACCCAGTGCAGGTATTTTAGTTTCATCCAGATCCTGTAGGCTGAGACGTGTCAAAGTTAAAGGGAGAGCCAAAACAATTTTGGTTTACAAGCACATTTGGCACTATGATGAATCTGCATGACATCTGAGAGAAACACAGCATGTTTAGCCTACTGTTTTTGGTTTTTAGATCTAGCCCACCACGTCTTATGGAAGTTGATTTTCAAATTGATGGGAAGACTTGATATTTTATTTTTGACAAAAATGATCACATGCACTCAACAAGTCACAGATACCCTAAGTTTCACGTTATCAATAATTTGTAGACCTGAATGATGCTGCGAGAATGACGTGGAACCCACCAATCTACTTCCCGGTTGATCGTGTCAAGCAGGATCAAGACTGTGCTTGATACTGATGGTGCTTGATACTGATGGTGGAGGGGAAGAGGAGATGGATATGGGAGAAGGCACACAAGAGGCATGATCCGATTGAAGTTCCATAGTTCGCCACTTCAAATGGAGGCTTTCTCAGATGTTCTGATGTTTCTCACGCTCTTTTATACTAAACCGAACACAAGACTACGGTTACTCTGTGCTCTATCAGTTTCAACTGCCTGCAGTTTTTTCTTAAGCATGGATTTCACACAAATGGTCACATTGTACAGAAGCTGAAAAATTATGAAGCTCTCAATAAGAGATGCAGTACAGCAAACACTCATCCAAGGGACTCGTCTTGAGATTGGACCGGTTCCAATGTGTGGAAAAGTAGGTCTGTTATCTTGCCATTCACTGCGCCATTTTGTGCTATACCCTTCATGACTGACCTTCTCTCTCTTTCACGATCACTGTGGAGCTCCACTTTTGACCTCCCACACTCCTGCAAGGACGCTCACACCCTGTTTGTGCTTTGACCTGCCACAAACTGACCAGCCCATGCTCAACCAGTCGGACAGGGAGTTTCCCAGATGTTTATCGTCCTCACCCTGCACACTATGCCCTGCAGGCGTCCAACAGCTACCATCTGCAGGCCTATCAGATTGACCTCTGCTTGCTGTGTAATCATTCCTCTCGCCTGTGCCCTGCAGGGGTCCAACAACTACCATCTGCAGACTTATCCGATCGAACTTTACTTGTCGTATAAACATGCTTTTCGCCTACACCCTGCAGTGGCCTCACCGCTACCATCTGTGTACTTATCAGATTAACCTTTGTTTGACATATAATCATGCCTTTTTCACCTATGCCCTGCAGGGGCCAAACAGCCACCACCTGCTGATTGTATCATAACTTACCATTGCTTGTCTATAAATTATTGGTGTTTGTTATTGTTCACCTAACACGCACAGGGTGGGGGTGAAGGGTATATAAGGTGCAGAAGCAAAGCACTCAGCAGATTGTCTCCTCAGACAAGCTTTGGGTATCTGTTGCCGATGCTCTCTCTCTCCATCTCATGAGATTGTAATAAATATCCTTTCTCTCGGCGCTCCAGTGTTGGTCTCAGTTTGTATCCCGGACCCGTGGACGAAGGGTGGACCCTGCACCTTTGGGTGGTCCCCCAAAAGACCCCCAAATCCACAATTGTCCCTTGCACAATTATTTAAGCTCTACAACTTCAGGCACGCAACAGAAAGAAAGGTTCACTTAGGATTTGTAAATAACTCTGCCAAGGCCCTGAGGCAGGTGTTACAGTACAACTTAGAAGGCGAGGCGGCGTTCCAGTATCTAGGTACAGGGTCGGTTCAAGAATCTAACAATAGTTTCACATCCAAACAATGGAAACTAACTCTTCCTAGCTAATCGCTAAACCTGAGGCCTCTAAAGACAGAGCTGGAAGATGTTGAAGGTGCAAGAAAATTCTTTGAAGTGATACTGCAGAAGAAGTTTCAAAATGTGCCACCAGCAGAAAACTTCTGAGAAGATGAACTTGCTGCTTGGCAGAAGACTGGCTCAGCTGGAGATTCAGAAACACCGATGATGAGCAGAAACCAAGTAATGGAGCACAGATGAAGAGCAGAACCCAAGTGGAGGTTTCTTCTCATGAACAGGGAGGAAAGAAAAGTACCTGACCGCAGCCAAGATATGGCTTTGTTAGGCAGCAGGATCCTTGAATCCTGCAGTAGATTCTCGATTTCCTGTACCCTCTGAATATTCTGTAGATTCTGAAATCCAGAAGTGGATCATGCTCATGAAGGGGAGTCACAACTGGGCAGCACACATGTTGCAGCCAGAATCCCAGGAAACACGACTCCTGTAATGCCAGCGTGGACGACATCCTGGGCAAAAGGTTGAAGGGACAGCAAATAATGCTCAGGAACAGAGGTGGGTGGGAGTGGGACCAAGCACTGTGGCAAGTCATGACAGAAATGCTATTGAAGTTGGTACCACTGTGCCCCAATAGCACTTACCGCCAATCCAGCATTGTGCAGGATACATTAGACAAAACACTTTCCAACACAGCGCAGATATATCATATAGTTGAGCACCAACATGAGCAAAACAGCATTTCACTCCAAGAAGCAACACACAAAAACAACCAACACAATATATTAGACACAACACCTTTTACTCCAATGCAATGCATACACACAAATATTCAACATGTCAAATTACAACAGACTTCATTAAAATGGGCTCCTTACATCCACTCAACACAGTCCAGGCAGGCAAGGAGATGGGTACTATGGGCTGCAGTTCCACTACTAGTTTCACTGAGTGCACTTACATTATAACATACCAGTGAATGGACAAGCTAAATAATCAATCAACAGAGAACATAAACTCTTTGGTAAGACCTCTGGCCACACCCAAAATGTATTATATTTTTTATAATACATGGGATTCTGCAATCCCTGTATTAAAAACGTGTCTCTAATGTCTTTATAATACATGGGATTCTGCAATCCTTGTATTATGTTGTTATGTTATAGGTACTTGTAGAGCGAACTGCTACTCAAAAGAGTGTCCCGCCGCTAGTCAGTCCCTTGGCTGGCTTTATAACAGTTGTAACAGAAAGAAAAAGGAATCTGGATTTGTTGCTGGAACATCCAGGTTTTAAGTTGTTTTCTGAAAGTCATTAAGTCAGGCGCCTGTCTGAGTGACATCAGCAAAAGGTTCCAGACACAAGCAACTTGTACTTGAAAAGAGCGGCCACCGCAACGGGAGCGGGAGAATTTGGGAACAGCTAAAAGATGCTGGTGAGATGATCTTAGAGTTCCCCCTGGTGTATAGTGTAGAACTCTTTTTCTGATGTAGTGGGCCCCCATGCCATGTAGAGCCTTGAAAGCCAGGACTAAGGCTTTGAAATGAATTCTGTTACGGGCAGGTAGCCAGTGTAAGGCCATCAGATGAGGAGAGATACGGGTACTGGGATCTAGCATGAGAACCGCCCTAGAAGCCGCATTTTGGATGACCTGTAGTTTGTTTAATAAAAGCTCTGGGAGGCCCAGATACAGAACATTTACAGAATCCAGCCTGGAGGCAATGAGGGCTTGAACCACAGTCTTTCTGTGCGATAGAGATAGCAGGGGGAGGAATTTCCTGAGCATTCTCAGGAGGTCAAAGCAGGATCCTGTCACAGTCTGTGCTCGGGATTTCATGGATAAAGAGTCGTCCAGTTTCACCCCTGAATTCTTGTCTTCCCTTTCCAAAGACTGAGGGAGTGAGATGTCAGCAGGCCACCAATGTTTCTATTCATCCTGAGAGGGAGATCCGAAAAAGATAATTTCGGATTTCTCGGGGTTGCATTTTAGTTGGTTGAGTCTGAGCCAGGTAAATACTTTTCTCAGACAATTAAAAACCTGTCTCTAATTTCTTTATAATCAGAAACTTGTGATGCACCAAATCACCAAATTATAAAGAAATGAAGTAAGAACTCAACTGAGTCACAGCTGTCAGCAGCCAAGGGGAGAGGCAGGTCAGGTCACGGAGCATAATTAAAGCAACTGTTTAAAGAATGAAGTAAAAATCTTGCATTTCTTTCTTCTGCTCTGTTTTTTTCTTGCTGTACCATTACAAACAGAATACAAAATGTATGGCAACATGTTTATTTTTTGCACACCTAAGGTAGTTACAGAAAATCTAGACTCTGTCTGTGTGTATGTTTTCGCCTTTTTAAAAAAAAAACCTGACTTGTATTAAACTGATTTGAATATCTTTTTGCAACAAATATCTAACAAATATCTAACAGCTTTCGTGATGTGTGTAATGTTGCACTAGATATTCTATGTTTATTCTTCATGTTTTCAAACATGCAGTCTCCTTCATATGAAAGAGTAACACGCCAAGAAGTGGTTTGTGGGAAAGGTGATGTGTGACTATCTATTGTAAGGAATAAGGTACCACCTGTCATACACAATAAGGATATTTAAAGTCTCATCAGAGTTCCATAAATTTATAAAGGAATTTGGCCTACGGCTTCATTCCTCTATGTGTTCTTGGAACCCCTGGGTGACTGCAATATCCTTATTTGGGGGTACTTTATTCCATATATGAGGTTTTAAATTGCAGACTGTACTTTAGTGTGCTTTACCTATGCCAGAAATCGGCAATGAGTGAGTACAAGCAATTTAGGAGTAATTGAACAGCAGGTAGAAGGGGGGAATGAGCAAAGTTCAGGAGAAGAAACAACCACTAACAAAGAGGAATCTATTATTTTCAGTGGTGAAACCGAGAACTTAGCTTGAGTGTTGGCAAAACAGAAAGGTTTTTAGGGCGTTTCTGCAGGAGAGGATTGTTGCTAAAATTCTAAGGCGAGTGGGGCGAGATTTGCAGTGAATTGTGATGTTCCCAGGGAACCCAGAAAATAAATTTTCATGGCAAGGCTTGTTTGGAAAATTTGTTGACTTTAGTAGGAAAGCGTCATTACTAATCTTCCATTGTTGGCCTAATGTTCATGCCCGCAATACTTTCACACCCTGGCACTCCCGTAGTTCTGCTCTCAGCGCTTAGAGACCTGCTGGTATTAAGCGCTTTACAAATTTCAATTAACAATTAACAATTAACCTGAGGCTGCCCGCTAGGGAGGGCTTTAGGTGGGTCACTTTGTTTGCCAGGCAGCATATTTAAATTTGATCATCATTTCCTACCACAGCCAATGTAAGTATTTTCGAATAAGTGATACGGCCAAACTGTTTTCTTTGAAGAGACCATTCTGCTAGTTAAGCCAAAGACTGCTTTCAGCAGAGCCAGGAGTGTCTGCGGAGTTCGAGCCAGCATGGCACAGCCAGAGTTTAGGCCTGAAATGAGCAGGGCATGAGCAGTAGGCATCAGCTGGGTTTGAGACAGACTGCTGAACCTTGCTAGAAAACCCAGTAGTTAGATCTCTAAAAGATAGGCTTCTGTGATGTATTTGATATGATGAGCTGAAACGAAGAGTTCAGTAGTTTTCTCTAAACAAGAAAGGTTTGAAACTGGTTGTATTTGGCGAGCGAGTTTGGGTTCAAACTGGTGTAATTTGCCTGGTGTTAGTACTCCGGGGAACACGGCCTGCCTGAGTGAGACATTGACCATTTGACACAGGCATTATTCAAATAGCTAAAAATACAATTTAATAATGTTGGCCCGGAAGTGATTCTTGGTTGAGCTGAAGTGCTTTACTATAGGAGGTAAGTTCTTTGGGGAAAATACAGCAAATGAGCGCCATCATTAACAAACATATATCGGACCCAGAAAGTTTTTTCTGCTTTGGTGTCTTTGGTCTCTTTCACTTTTATATTTCTTTCTTTTTTATTTAATTATTTCCTTTTCCTTTAAGCTTTGCTGGTGCATTTTTGGTTCTTATACACTTGGTGATCTGATTTGTAAATACGATTGTTTTATGCTACACAGCATTTAGTTGACCTTCTTTATACTTCCTGTTATTCCTGTGTTAAATTCTAGCCCTGATGAAGTCTGTGGCTTACACCACAATAAGACGAAACACGTGTTGGCTAGGACTCTGTTGAAGCACTGTAAAGAAATAAAGAAGATAATGAAGAACATTTGTAGCAACGTTTATTATGAACTGTATATAATTGCTGTGGATAAACTTTGCTCAGGATATATCCCTGTTTTTGTGTATGATAGTGTAGAATTTGTCTGCATCTCTGGTAATTGGAGGATGGCCATTACCCATATCCTTGGAGCAACCAGATATTTTGAATTCACTTTTTCATAACTGCGCAACTGGCACCCAACCATCCTTGCTCTATTGTATTCTTCTACACTGGCCTATCTTATACCTCTTGATCTTCACTCTTCAGAGCCTCTGCTGGAAATGGTGATGTACATGGTTACACGTCATCTCTGACGTTCTGTGTTTGTTCTATATCTGCCCAACTTTCTTTAAAAATTTGTACGTAACCTACGTACGGTGGCCATTTTGCTTGGCTTCCTACGGTGACACGCACACCTTCAGCACCGATTTCGCCATTCACTGCTGGGCGATTCTGTTTCCTGTGTGCTTGGCGCTACTTTATTTGGCATTAGTGCATCTCGCAACGGTGATATGCACACCTTCTGTGCTTATTCATCATTTGATGATGACACGCACACTTTGCATGGTAGCGTGTTACAAAAGTTATATTATATTATATATAATATTATATATATATATATATATAATGTTATATTATAACAGTGATACGCACACCTGCAGCTGTGTTACTATCACTCCTACACTGTAGTGTATTAGGACGGTGACACGAACACCTCTTATTTTGCGTGTTACAACGGTGATACGCACACCTCAGGTACTTTACTTTTATTATCACATATTTGGGCAATTCTTGTTTATTTTTTATATTGATTTTGCCCATCTTTGCTGTGATAGACCTGTACATATTTATATAGCCTTTTGCATATTGTTGTGCCTTTAATTTTACGGTTACTTACACTCCTATATGTGTTCATTCCTTCAGTACTTTATGTAGTTGGAATTTTTGTTTACTTTCATACTCATTGTGTGTTAGTCATTCAAGATAATGCAGTTTGATCCTCCCAGCAAATTTTTGCAGAACAAAGGTGAGCCACCTATTCCATGGACTAGGTGGAAATAAGAGTGTATTACTTATCTTAAAGCCATTGATGGGGAAAGGATGCCAGCAGAAAGAAAGAAAAACAAATTCTCCATTGTTTAGGTTCGGAAGGGCAAGTTGTGTATAGAACATTGCCTCCTGTCAGATCTGGTGGTGATCACAATGTCTATGAAGAGGCTTTGCTACGCATAGAGAACCGTTTTAAGCCTACCACTAGTGTTGCCCTTAACAGATTCAAATTTTATACTATAGCTCAAGAAGAAGGGGTACGTTTTGATGAATTTCTTACGGCTTTGCATGCTTTGTCTATTAATTGCAATTTCGGTATGATCACTGACGAGATGAAAAGAGATCAAATTATTGTACATGTTAAAAGCAAAAAAGAACAAGAGCAGCTATGGATTATGGGTGATCCTAATTTGAAAGCTGCCATTAGCACTGCTGAAGCTCTTGAGCAATCAGAGAAGTGGATGAAATCTCTCAATAAGGATGTTAAAACCTCTGCATCTGGTGATCTAAATAGTTTTACCTCAAGTCCCTCCAAAAATACCTTTAGCAACAAGAATAACAATTTCAAAGATTTACATTGTTTTACATGTGGCATACCAGGGCATGTGGCTTCTTTTGCACATTGCCCTTCCATTGGTAAAGAGTGTAGTAAATGTGGGCGTCTATAACACTTCTCCAAAATGTGCAAGTATACAAAAAAAATGTTTTCTGGTTGTTCATCTAAGAGTAAGGTTTCGTGTGTATCTATTGAAACTTTGATGGAGAATGAACCGCATGCTGATCCTGAACTTGGTATTGCTGTTTCTATTTGCAATTCGCAATATTCCTGTTGATACTCCAACATTCAAAATTGGTCCTCCTAAGTGTCTGGTACATATCACGGGTAAAGAATTAGAACTCATGGCTGATTCTGACACGCTTTGGACTATCATCACCAAAGAGTATTGCATCAAATGTTTTGGTGAATTAATTGATATAAATTCTCTCATGGAGCCAGATATTGTTGCACAAGATTTTGATGGGACCAAAATTTATACAGTTGGGTTTATGAGCTTGAGATTGAGTTTAAGGAACGGTCGGCCCACATCAAATTATACATTGCAGTTACAGGTGTCAGTGTGTTGGGGTGGCGTGATCAAGCCAAATTGTGTATCCTTTTGAACCCCAGGAGCAAAGAGCCTGTTTCTGTTGTAACAGATTGTGTTTCCGATGTTGATTTTCCAAAACGTTATCCCAATGTATTTTCAGAAAAGCTTGGCAAATTGGTTGGTTTCAGCCATAAAATTAAAGTCAAAGAGGGATCTTTACCTGTTAAGAAAAAACTTGGAGGGGTACCAATTATTGTTAGAGAAGAGTTGAAGAACATGTTAGATGAGATGGTTCAAGTAGATATAATTGAAGAAATTGAGTCCTCAGAATGGGTTTCGCGAATTGTTTTAGCCCGTAAACCTGACAAAAGTTTGAGACTTTGGGTCGACTTAAGAGCTCTCAAATTCTAACTTGTTCATTGATTGTCATCCTCTTCCTAACATCAATGAAATGGTATGCATCCTAGAAGGGGCTCGCATTTTCTCCACGCTGGATCTCCATTCGGTGTATCATCATATTGAGCTTACGGAAGATTCCAGAAGTTTCACTGCTTTCATAACATCACATGGTTTATTCCAGTTCAAAAGGATGCTTTTTGGTTTAGCCTCTGCAGCCTCAGTGTTTCAGAGAGTTATGTACCATATATTCAAAGATCTTAGTGCCTTTGTCAATTGCTTTCAAGATGACATTCTAATTTTTTCCAAGAACAATGAAGATCACTTGTGTCACATCAAACAGGTATGTGATTTTGGTTTAACACTCAAAGCTGGAAAATACAAATTTTTGTGTGAATCTGTTGATTATCTTGGCCATTCACTGTAAGGTAATGGTGTTATGCCTAAAAAATCCCTGGTTGATGCTATTATCAAAGCTTCATCACCTGACAATAAAGAAAAACTGTTGTCTTTTGCAGGTCTTTGTGAGTACTACAGCAAGGTTATGCCTAAGTTTGCCACTATGATGGAACCCCTCAGGGAGTTGATGAGGAAATTTGCTGATTTTTGCTCGTCTGAAAGACAAGGGTCTGCTTTCCAACTGATTAAGAGGGAGATTGTGGAGGCTCTGACTCTTAAATCATTTTGTCTTAACAAATTGTGTGTGATTACTGTTGATGCGAGTTTATATGGCCTGGGTGCTGTGTTGAGTCAAAAGTGTGCCAAAGAGGAGTGGTGTGTAGCGTTTGTTTCCAGAACTCTCTCTGAAACTGAAAGGTGGTATGCAGTTATTGAGAGAGAACTTTTAGCGTGCATTTGGGCTATCGAACATTTCAGAAATTATGTTTGGGGCAGCAGGTTCCACTTAGAACTGATCACAAACCTCTTGTTGGAATTCCACTGCACCTATTGCCCGCCATACTTCTAGACCACTGGAGGTTTATCATTCACAAGTGCACTGGCGCAGAGGAATGCACCTGGTAATACACTTAAAGACTGCTTGAAATGCCAGCAGCATTGGTTGCCTGCAGGGTCAGATAGGTAGGCCGGGCAATCACCCTTTGCCCGAGGGCCCCCAGGCAGAGGACAACTGGCGGGCCAGTTTCTCTGCAGTGTATGCAGAAGCTCCACATGGACCTACTGATTTTGCAACTGGCGCAGAGGTGAGAGTTGGTCTGAGCCACAAAGTCAGGCCCATTTATTGCCATTGCAGAAGACAATGGGCGCCGGAACAGGCACAGCATGTGGTAAACCTCCTTCCATCCTGGGCGGTGATTCTTCTGAGCCACACAAGGCTTGGGTGTGGATCGGAGGCATTAAATAAATTTTAAAGAAAAACGTGAATAGAAATGTAATAAAAAGACAACAATTTTTTCCACAATGTTGCTGTAAAGAAACCTCATTGTCCCTCCCTCGCTTCCCTTCATTACACCCATGAGGCATTCCTACCTCACCAGACACCCATACCATGTGATTCCTAATCACAGATAAAAATCGTCCGTCCCCCCTGTTTTTCCTTTGTCTCAACAATTTTCGACGCGTTTAGCGGGGCTGCGGTCGTTGTTCTCTTTCCTCTGATGGATGCTGGTTGGTCTCAGCGGGGCCGGCCCGAACTCCATGCTGGCCATGCGGCACTGTGTCTGGGAGTTGTGGTGCACTCTCTTGCCAATGTCTGCTAGTCATGAAACCGGATGACGGTGTTACTGGCTCACGGTGGCTGGGGCTGTGCTTCTGGGTCAGAGGCCAGCCTGGGAAGCTACAGTGAATGGGGGACAGCGCGGCTTCTGTGATGTCGGTTTCTTGATGGACTCACAGTAAGGGCCTTAGGGGAGCCCGTTTTTAATATTTTTTCATGCATTTGTGTAATTGATAGATTGGTTGATACTATGCACCTTCCTTATTGGTACTGGGGAATTTTTTTACTGATTGTTCACTGGGGGAGGGGGGTTCTACTTATATGTAGGTGACTCCCTGCTCTATATATTTGCTTGTCATTATGGTGGGGAAGCCTGCATCTAAACGCAAGCATGTACTGTCCTCATCTGAAGAAGATGAACAGATTCCTGCTCTCCGGAGCAGGTCCAGGGACCCTGCAGATCCATCTGTTTTACTCTCTGCCTCTGAGGTTCAGGCGATGATTGAAGCTGCTGTGGCCAGAGCTCTGGATGCCAGGGCTGTGCCAAAGCGCAGGGGCTCTGGTTCGGCGGTGGGTCCAATCGACACTCCCTCTGGGGATTCCTCGGCTTCTCTAGGCTAGACGCCTTCTACCTCTACTGGGAAGTTGTGCCCAGAGAGGAGGTTCTGGCCATTCTACAGCATAGCAAGAGAATTTGGGGTTTGCGGCTTTCTCATCCTCAGAGGCGGCGTAAGGCATGTTTCTACAGTATGTTAAGCCCCACGTTTCTGCCATGCCATTTCATGGCCAGATCACGGACTTGATCACTGGTGAATGGCGTGACCTGGAACGCTCTTCAGTTCCACGCTTTATGCAAAAGCTGTATTCTCTGGAGAAGGGGGAGGAGTCTCTTCCGCACTCAGTTAAAGTGGATGCCATTTTGGCCACTCTGATTGGTCTTACGGCGATTAATCCTGAGGATTGTTCTCCTTCTGATGCTACGGACCAAAAAATTGAAGGGGCGCTTAAGAACACTTTCTCTGCGGAAAATTTGACTTTGAAGGCTAGTGTTTATTCTGCTTATGCTGCTTCATCTCTGGTTTCAGACATTGAGAGGTTCGCTTCGGCAATTCAGGAGGAGACGGATTGTTCTGACTTGCTGGTTCATGTGGAACAGCAGGCCAAATTGTTGGCGGGCATGTCTTTGGATGTTCTGAGCTCTTCTGTCTTGGCGACTGGGTCCCTGGTGTTGGCTGGGAGGAATTTGTGGATGCGAGATTGGAAGGCAGACTTCTCCGAGAAGTCACCTCTCCTGAAGATCCCATTTGAGGATAAATTGCTGTTTGGGGATAAATTGGACAGCATGACTATTAAGGCTTTTAAGGATCAGAACCTTGCTCTTCCTTACAAGGGGAAGGCATCTTCTTCTTACTCTAGCTGCTTTTGGGATCCACCTTCTTCCTCTTCTTTCTTTTGTTCCTCCCGTAAAATCTCCGAGCCTTTGTCGGAACGTCGAAGGAAGTTCCAGCCGAAAAAGTCGTCATCCTTGGCAGGCTCTAAGGATCAGCTTGATTCCTTGTTATGGTAGTAGATTTTCTAGAGCGCACGAATGCCAAATGGTGTCTTGGCGCTAGCAGTCCTGAGTAAACTGAGATCCCTGTTTTTTGAATAACCAAGTTTTGAGAGCCTTCCTGAAGGCTGTCAGGGAAGGGAGAGTCCTAATGGAACTAGGAAAGCTATTCCAAAGTTTCGTAGCCCCACTGTGAAAATTCTGCCACCCCAGTTGGCTTTGCGAAACCTGTGGGAAGGCATCAATTTCGCTCCTTCCGAGCAGAGGCATCTGTTTGGGGAGTACCATTTCAACATTTGCGTCAGAAACTGAGGGCTGGTACCATGGAGTGCTTTATATGTAATGCATAAAGCTTTGAAATTGATACGGCTTCTGACTGGAAGCCAATGAAGATTTTGAAGGTGCTTTCCTATTGATTGAAACTTAGGGATCCCTAACAGCAGCCTTGCAGCAGCATTCTGGATCATCTGAAGATTTCATAGCTGCTTCTTAGGCATGCTAAGATAGAGCCCGTTGCAGTAATCCAGTTTGGAGAGAACTAAGGATGTAACTAAGATCTTTCTATTATTTTCTGGAATAAAAGCCAGGATTTTCTTTATCACTTTAAGTAGATAGAAGTTGGATGAGGAAACTTCATTAATTAGAGGCTCGAAGTTCAATTTCTCATCAATGATCACTCACAGATTTTTCGCTTTGGATACTGGAGTGGGTACTATCCCCAGTTTGTTCGGCCACCAGATATGCGACCAGTTGGGGACGTGATTGCCAAAGAGGATTATTTCAGTTTTAGCTGAGATCAATTTGAGACAGTGTGACTCATCCATGTGTTGACTGCCCTCATACAGTCCCTAAATCTATTAACCGGAGGCACACTGTTTTTATAAAGGGAAAAGACAATTTGGGTGTTGTCAGCATAAGATGTTAGTGCCAATCCGAAGGATCTGATTAGCGCTGATAATACTGACACATAAATGTTAAAAAGAGTAGGACTCATAGAAGAGCCTTGCGGAACCCCACAGGGGAGAGCAAAGGAAGAAGATTCATACCTGCCAAGAGCAAACGATTGCGATCTTCCTGAAAATAAAGGAGGAGGTCAGTGATAGTGCATTATCCTTGATACCCAATGTGCTCAATCGATTGCATAGTAGATTATGGTCGACCATGTTGAACGCTGCTGATGGGTCGAACATGATATGAACCGCAAGGCCCCCTACAATTAGAACTGCCCTGATTTCATCTGTGGCTTTAATTAGGGCTGTTTCAGTACTGTGGCCTGCCCTAAAGCCAAACTGGCTCGCATCCCAAAAATGATTTTCTTGACAATAGTTTGCTACCTGATCATTCATGACTTTTTCCACCAGTTTTGGCGGAAGTGGAAGATGCAATATAGGTCTATAATTGTTCGGATCGGCTGGGTCAAGATTGTTGTTTTTTTAAAAGAGGCAAGAATGACGCCCTTCTCCAAATGGAAGGGAAAACTCCTTCCTTAAACATAGAGTTAAAAATGGTGGTTAAACTGGATCCAAGGATTTCAGGAACCTGTTTAAATATCGTGGGGGGAGAGGGTCTTAAGGAGAGCCAGATTTGGCCTGAAGGACTAGAGCTATTATCCGATCATTGGTTACTGGCAAAAATTCTGTAAATACTGGAGAACTAGGAGATAGCAGTTCATATGATAGTTGTGCCCCAGACCTAGGCCTATTTTCAAAGTTGGAGTAAATTTGCTCCACTTGTTTTGAATATTCTGGGTTAGAGAGTTGCAAAAATCTTGAGAATGTTCTTTAACAGCTTTGTCAGAGAATGTAGTCAATTTGGTTACCACTTGGAACAATCCCTTAGTGGAGTTTTTAGCCTCCTCAATTAGCTTAGAATAATAAGAGCGCTTTTCCTTAAGAATGAAGGGGCAGATTTACAAGCCCCTTGCGTCATTTTTGCGCCGTCGTTGCTTCACTTTTTGTGACGCTGCAGCAGTGTAAAAATGCGGCCCATTTATAACATAACGCATCTAGGGAGATGCATCATGTTGTAAAGCCCTGCATCCCATTATACCTGCGTCAGGTATAATGTATGCAGGGTGGATGTTCCAACGCAAAAAAGCCTTGTAGAAGTGACGCAGTGAATTCTACCAAATTTCACTGGGCCACTTCTGGGACGCCACTGCGCCTTGAAGCAGGCGTAAGGAGTGACACAGCACAAGGAGGATAGGCCTCTCCCTGCATTGCTGGAGTTTCGTCGTGCCTGCAACACGACTCCAGCAATGCGTGACTTTTGCGTCAACAGATGCGTCAGAGTTTCTGACACATCTGTCAATCCTTACACCATGCTGCGCCGTATTGTAAATATTGCGCATCCATAGTGGCGCAAAGGTTTCTGAGGGTGGCGCAGGGAAAGTGACACATCTTCACAGATACCTCACTTTCTTGTAAATCTGCCCCGAGGTCTTTAGTTCTTTAAGTTGGTGACAACTAAATTGGCACCCCGCCTCCAACAAATGTACCTAGAGAGTTATGAGAAAACATTGGCAAATAGGCTCATCCCACTGAGCAATAAATTGATATACCCAGACCAAGCGGGCTTCATGCCCAGCCGAAACACCGCCTCGAACCTACGTCGCCTGCATGGTGTCCTGGGACGGAAAGACACACTACAGGAAGATGTAGCCCTGTTGTCACTAGATGCCAAAATGGCCTTTGAAAATATTGAATGGCCATACCTATTTGCAATGTTGGAAAGAGTGGGTTTTGGACCAAAATTTATAAGATGGATCAAGCTTTTATATACAGACCCAGTTGCACAATTAGCGGTTAATGGCCATACATCACGACAGATTTGGTTGGGTAGAGGAACCAGGGAATGGTGCTCACTCTCACGGTTGAGTTTTGCATTAATGTTGGAGCCCCAGGCGGTTTGGGTTGGGGGGACCCTTTGATACGGGTATTAAAATGTAAAGACCAATATGAGGACAGAATATCCCTCTATGCAGACAACATTTTATTATATATGGCTTCCCTGGCGTCCTCAATCCACCTCATACTTCATATCTTCCACATATTTGGTAACCACTTCGGCTATACGATAAATTGGTCCAAATCAAAGCTATTCCCAGTGTATGGCCCTAGACTAGGGGTGGGCGGAATTTGCGTAGTCGCGCTACGCAAAGCTCCACGAATAGGTAAAAAATCTCCACGAGCACGCAGAGTTCCGCGAACAAGCGGAATTGCTTGTTTCGCCCGTTCGCGATGCTTTTTTCCTGTTCGCGAACGCTGTTTGCGTGCTCGGAGGGAAATATCTCCCGAACACGCATTTTGAAAGCACGAACAAGCAAAAAATTCCGCGAAGCCGCAGTTCGCGGAATTTATTGCAATTCCGCGTTATCCGCAGAACGCGAAATTACCCAATTTCCGCAAATTCGGCAAACGGAATGAAATTTACCGCCCAGGCCTACCCTAGACCCAAACTGCCGAAAGACTACGACATCCCTATTGCGGAAGACGGATTCCGCTGTCTAGGGATATTTATAACCCTTGACCCTGCTGAATTTTATGAAACCAATTTGCAGGGCACCCTGGCTCGCCTACGAACTGATGTTTAACACTGGCGTGGCCTCACGCTGACTCTGCTGGGAAGAGCAACCTTTTTTATATGCTGGCGTTACCCCGCTTTCTATACACATTGCAAAATACCCCATTTAAGGTCCCAGATTCCTACTTCTCGGACATTGACAGTGCGGTCCATACTTTGTTATGGGATGGGTGGGCACCACGTATTGCACTGCAGAAGTTAACGGCTGGATGGTATGATGGCGTGATTGCACTGCCCAACCTTAAGGTCTACTATTGGGCATCACAATTAACAGTGATTAACCGCTGGGTGTATAGTTCCCACTGATTTATGGCTAATGGGACAGGGGGATACCAAAGAGCCTTATATACAAACCCCATAAAACTAGGCCTCACGAGACCCACGGCTCAAACAATAGAAATCTGGCATGCAGTCAACAAAAAACTGGGCTGGGACAAAAAAATTACACTAGCAACTCCACTCTAGGAGCCCGAGTGGCTGGGCCGCCTGAGTACCTGCCCCGGTTTTGACAAATGGGATCTGATTGGTATCTCGACGGTAAGGGATAGGTGGAATAATAAAGGACTGGTCACATTTGCAGATCCTCAAAAGGAATACCAACTAGTGCCATCTGAAACCTTCAGATACCTGCAAATCAGCCATGCTATAAAAGCGGTGACGCCGGAGGAAGGCCAGATTCCTGAATCATCCCGCTCGAAGATAGACTGCTATTAGACCCAATGCCCAAGAAAGCTATCTCTCTAACATATTAAAAAATTGATTAATAATTGACCAGATTTTCTGACAAGATTTAGACAACAATGGGAGACAGATGTGGGTGTACTAGAAGACGACGACTGGCGAGACACGTTGGCATCCCCTAGGGAAGTTGCCATCCCCATGAGACTGAGACTGGTCTAACTTAAAATCCTACACCGAATTTACTTATCTGCGAATGTTTTGATGAAGACAGGAAAATGGACTGATTCCCAATGTCATCGTCAATGCTCCCTAGTGGGTACTTTTTTCCATACATTATGGGAATGCCCAACCATTAAAAAATACTGGGACGCTCTTACAAATCAGATGGAGGACGTAGGAGGGAAAAAACTGAATCCCACCCCGAAGCACTGCCTATTAAACATTTGGGAGGCAACGGACTTAACACAAACTGAACAATCATGGGTCACATTAGGGTGAGCCCAGGCGAAACGTAATATCGCAAAAAAATGGGGAGTTGGGGAATCACCACGGTTGAGCGGATGGGTGGGAGACATGGTTACGCTATGAAAGCTGAGAGGGATGTTTTTAAAAATAGAGGGTGCCCCAAAAAGTGGGATTGAAAATGGCCAGCATGGAATACACATAGAGGCGAGATATGCCTGTCCCCTACAATAGAGCTTCGCAGAAGGGTGGATGGGACACAAGACCAAACAAGAGAGGAGGGTTAGCGAAATACTACTTGCAAACGCTTGGAATTGCCATTTGGCTGAGGTAATGTGCTGTATTGTGCGTACTTATGGTCAACCTATCAATTGTATTACTGTGCTTTGTTGTTTGGTTAAATAAAAAGAGTTTAATAAAAAAAAAAGAATGAGGTCTTTATAGTCAGATAATAGAGTTTTGTACAGGGAGAGCTCATTCTCGTCATAATTAGATCTCTAGCGTCTTTCCTGATACTGCATTCTTGTTTTTTTTGGTTCTGAGAACTTCTGTGAAGCAAGGAGCAGACAGGACTTTCCTATTGCTTGACGCTTTTTTATAAGGAGCCAAGCTATCAGATGCCGAAGTAAGCCAATGGTTGAACTGGGTGGAGGCAGAGACATTTTAATGCATGGGCAAAGTGGGCTCTGGCCCAGGTTCCCAGGCTTTCGGGGCCCCCCCCCTGACAGAGTCAGCTCCGTTCTCCAGTGTTTTGCTTTAATGACCTTGAATATTTCTTAAACAGATTGTTTTGTTGCAGGGATTATACTCATGCACAGAACTGTGCACAGGAAACCAGGACCTCAGTGAATTGTGGTGTACCAAAAACTCACCTCAGTACCCAGAACCCCAATCCGACTAGCATCAGTGTCCCATTCGTTATCCGTATTCTCTCGGAGGTCCCAATGTATAGACAACCCAGAACAAGCGACTTAGAGTACTCTTAGGGATGGTGGGAATCAGAAATACCTGTTCGTTACTATTCTCATATCAGTTCACAACAAGAGTAATCAGAGACACGGTAAAGTTTAAAATGTTTATTTTATAAACTACATGCCCTAAGATGCAGTACTTTGGCTAACATAAGCAGACAAATGATTAAAATTAAAAACATCAGCATTATTACAATACCATAGAAAATGAAGGGAGAAATCATGTTACAAATGAGAGTGGAATACAACCACCTTCCCTTCGCTAGTAGGCTAGTATTATTATACTAATAGAAGGTCTCTAGGTTTGAATGGGGAACCCCATACCGTAAAGATCAGCTTAGGTGAATCACATCACAGGATCAGCTTTGCTCTGCACCTGGAAAAGTTCTTCTCCAGAATGTGTGTGTAATGCATGCAAACTGCAATATTAAAGGCTCTCGACATTCAGGTATTTGCAGCTGTGTGCGTATTATGGCTAGAGAGTGGACCGATCAACCTGAACTCAAAAACATACATTGTTTGGCGGCTCAGAGTGTTTTGCACACAATGTTCAGACCAAGGTCGCAGTGCACGTCTAGGGATGTGAACAACAGACAGTTCTCATGTGAAGAATAGGGAAGCAAGCAGTTTTCAAATAATAACATGTCTCTGCAGTGTCGTGTGCAAAAGCAGCAAAAGTGGCAAGATGGCTTTTCTAACATCTAACGCGCTTATGCTAACATAGCAATGTATGTATCTAAATTGCTGCCTTCACTACACCCCCCCTTGATCAGACCACAAACAAATAGGGATACAAAAAGGAACGCAGAGTTCAAGTTCGACAGAGCGGAACCAAGTGCATGTATTGGAAATCCAAATAAAGAGTGAAAGTTCGAAAAAAAACAAAATGAAGGGGAAAAAAGAAAATGGTAAGTCAATACATCATGCAAAGGCTCAACAAGCCCAGATGTTGGAACAAACAAAAAAATGTGGGGTTTGTACAAGGGAAGCTGGACGATATTCAAGTTAATCCATCAGCTTCCAAGAGGAAGTCATTGGAACGATTTGCAAAAGTGTCCGCCATCCAGTCTAATAAGGTAAACGAACATACATGTTCCTTGACAACTGGGGCCTCGAGCACAATCAGAGGACAACCGGCGTGTTCTTCAAGATAACTTCTTGCCAAGAAGTCATACGCTGCCGTTACGATGTCCCAATTCCCTAGGACTCCATGTGCCGCTCCACAGGCCATAAACCGGGGCAGTAGACACCGAGTTTGACAAGCACAAATCCAGAGCCCATTCGAAAGGACAATCTAGGCAATGAAAAACAGGTTGTACGCATGTAAAGTAGGAAAACCGGAAGGATAATCCATAGGCTATTCTCAGGGTTGCCAGTGGTAAAGTTCCATAATATTCAAGCATCCGGTTACGAAGATGGAGCAGCCGCGACAGGCTGTCGCGTGACACAAATTGTGCAGCCATTGCGCAGTAAGCAGACCAACAGCAGGACACCAGCCGCGAGAGCGAGAATCAACGGGAGCACGCCAAAGATGCTGGAAAAAATAGAATGAAAAAATGCCGGTTTCACACCAAAAATAGTTCGGAAGGAGGTCACGAGGCCAGAGCCCACAATTTTGAACAATGCGCCAAGCCAGTTGTTGACGAGGTATTAAATATAGTTTGAATCAGGGCACCAAAATGAAGTGGGAGATCAGTATTTAAAAGCGCCTGCACCTCGGTGCGGGTGTTGGCTACGTGAAGGACAAATGTTTCACGGGACGAAGTCAGAGCGACTTCTTTTTGAGACAATAGAGCCCTCATTCTGCTCATCTTGTTGAACTCTGCTTTCAAGGTTGGAATGGAAGGCCAGATGGATACATCCAGCCACCCATGCTGGGGTGGGAAAGGGACATTTTTACAGCAGACTACTCTCTGTGATACAGTCACATTGTAAGGAATTCCCACTAGCATCCCAGTTCAAGCCTCATTATTTAACCCCTTCAGTGCCCGCCCCTTTCCCCGCCCTGTGCCGGCCGTTGCATTAGCGGGCGGGATCTATGACGAGCTGGACTCGTCATGGGCACAGCGCTACCGCGGCCCATGACGAGTCCAGCTCGTCATGGGCACTGAAGAGGTTAAAAGCAAATAACTACCGTTAGCTAACAACGTGAAAGAGGGTGTAATAGCTGGCACTGGAATCCCTTTCAGGACGCATGCTAAATTAGGCGCTTGCACATTGCACGCGCCATGCAATTGGATGTGCCTACAGACTACAGAGTGATCAGGTGTGGAAGAGCATTCCTCACCCCTCAAATTAACTTCTTTACCTTCTCTCATGCACCTGTATGTAAATGGGAGTGACCATACTTCATGCAGGAAAGCAGTACCCAACGGTTCATATCTGCCTAGGGCATAATGTTTCATGCACAAACTGAATTTAAACAAAGGAAATGGCAGTGTGATTAACCCGTGGATAAGCCACACAGCTGAGTTCAATTCGGCCACTGAAAAAGGCAAAGGTTCTAACTTTTCAATATGCAGTAATGAGTATGTTGCATCTTTCATGGACATGAATTGTTGTTTCGCAGTTAGATTAAAGGGAAGGAATAAAGATGAAGTATTCATGTAGTCCCTGGGGACTTTCCCAGCCTTTAACGTTTGCAAATTCCATGCAAACTTCATTATAGAACGCAATTGATTCTGACCATGATACAAAACAGACATATCATCCTGTACAATATCAACAACAGATGAAACAATATTATCTAATGTGTAAATTCTGGAAGAAAGGGTGTTAATGCTATTATCTATAACAGCTAGCACTTTTTCCATATTGGCTTAATCAATAGCTCTCAATCTGGAAGCAGCTTCAATTTGTGATAACTTCCAAACCTTGTTATAAATAGCATACACCCATCTTTTGGACCTGCCACCCACAGGACCCTTAACAAAATCATTCAAATCTATTTTATCACATAATTTAGATAAATGAACTTTAACAGATGCCAAGGTGGAATGTTGCAGCCAAGATTGGCATAACTTCCCAACAGAGTAGGTAGTAACAGAATGAGAAGATTCAAAGCAGGGGTCTACGCGAACCTGCGTATACCCAGGCTGCAGACCCAAAAAACGATGTTGACAGGAATCTGAGCTCGTCTGCCAAGTCAACCATCCTTCCGAATTTAATTTGGAAATATTGAATGATGTGTTAGTAATGTATGACTGCAACGCATCAAGGGACAGATCTGTATGATTATTCCAATTTGGATAAGCACCCAGATCTGGAATAGAGGGGGAATTCAGCTTTTTAGAAGTAGCCAATCCAAAAAAGGTGGTCTGAAAAATAGTTGAATTAAAAAATAATATGTGGTTCGGGATGAGGCAGGCACGATGCAAAGCATCTGTTCCTTGTACCTGCCATGGTTTAGAACCCCAAACAGATTTAAGATCAATAGTAGCTTTCCACAGATCATAACCCCTGACCGCTAAATCATCCATAAAGGATTTGGAATACAATAATTTACTGTGTGTCAGCCTAACCTTCGAGGCAGACTCCGCTGCCACTTTAAAATAAAAGGCGGCAGGTTTTGAAAAACTGAAATCAGTAAAATAGGCAAATGTGTTCACCAATGTGCTGGAGCTGCCTAACATTGGCATTGGACAATGTTCCCATTGTGTATAATTCACAAAATTACGATACGTATTGGCTTTAAGTAGGAAATGATTGCCATAATGTTGATAGCAAAACAGCTCCCCGTAATTAGCAGTATCTAAATACAAATCTTCAGCATCAAAAGCGGCATAATATTTCAAATCAGAAAACAGTGCTTCAATGGCCTGAACGTCCCAATCATCAGAGCGGATGTTTTGTTTAACCACATCACCCATAGAAACATGAAATACATTCGGAACATTAATAACCTCAGTGGGTCCATGAATTTGAAATTTAACAGCATCCCACGCAATCCCATTTAGCACAGGCCAGGCAGTAATATTCACAAAAGTCTGGTCTCTCTTCATGATGTGTGATGAGGAGTGGGGGGCCAAAGTTCCATCAATTAGTCTAATTGTCGATCTTTCTTTTAGGTAGTGTCTGTTCACAAGATGAAAAAATACCACCACAAATCCGATGGACATAAATAAAAAAATACATATGAGCATCAGCCAAATGTAAGTCCAAGGGGGAATCAAAAAATGTCTTTTAAACCAAACAGCAAAAATAGAAACTTTTGATGGGGCCCTGGAAGTCACAGAGTTAGTATCAAAGGAGAAATGTGACTGGGTAACTGCGGTTGATTGTAAAACAGGCAATGTTACATCTGCAGGATAAGCATACTCAGTATCTTCAGGTAGACCATCAGCTGGTGGTAGCAACAAAGGATCAGCAACTGTATGCATCTCGATAGCAATATCAGGCATGGTGGTAGAAGCCGGAGCCAAAACAGAATTTCTCAGCATCGCAGGGCAAGAGACCGCTGGAGTCAAACTAAGAAGAATCGGCCACTCGCTGTAGTTTGACATTGCCAATGGAGATGTACCTGTTATCCTTGCGACCAGGAAGTGGAGGTAAAATGACTGTTCTTGTACCCTGCACGCCAAGCACTGGAACCGGGGCACGATAAGAGGGGCCGAACTCCTTCTTGTTCTCCACCTTCTCACGGACCAGGTCACCAACTCAAGGTAGTCAGCCGACTACCGGAATCTAAAGCGCAGCATCAGATGTGGAGGGCAAGTGTTCCTTCGCGAGACTGTCTCTGGTCTCTTGTAGACTCTGTAACACAGCACAGTGATCATCTACGCCAAAGGGTGCGGCAGACGTCGCCATGTCTAGACCATCAAGGTCCGGGACAAACATTTTTATGCCAAAGAGCATCATGTATGGGGTCCGCCCACCCAGAGACCTTCTAGGGAGATTATTAAGTGCTCGTTGAACGTTATACAGATGGGAAAACCAGTTCCGGCCAGTGCCTAAAACCCTAGCTGTCAAGGATTGCTTTAAGTCACAGTTCATTCGCTCCACTACACTATTACCCTCAGGTCGGTACGGAGACGAAAATTTGACTTGGACCCCCAATGATTTCATGGCTTCTTTGTACGCCATAGAGGCGAACGCAGGGCCCTGATCAGAATGAAAGGTACCACACGCAAAACTTCCCACAAAGACACGCAAATCCCTGATGACAGTACGGGAATCAGCACTCCTTTGTGGCCATACCCAAAGAAAACGTGTGCACGAATCCACTGCAACTAAGATATACTTGTACGCAGTATCAGAGGAGAAAGGACCGCAGTGCTCTAGATAAACACACCCATGTGGCTTATTAGATATGTACAACTGAGTTTGTAGTGGGCGCGCAGCAGTTGAAGGTTTAATCTGCTGGCAAATGTCACAATCAAGAACATAAGTGCGAGCCTGTTTATATAACCCACGCCACCAGTAACGTTGTTGTAACAGAGTAACAGTTGCTGCAACGCCGGCATGGGTAGAGGCCATACCCTCGTGAGCCGCTGTTATGAAGGATGGTCTGCAGTCTGCGTTGTGAATCAATCTGTCACCAACGTCGTTAATTCTCACTAATGGGACGTTATCAGGACTTAAGGGATAATGGTAACGAGAAGGGAAACCTCTCGGGTAATTACTTCCCTTCTCTGTAGCAGCAATAGCTGCCAAAATGTCATCATCGATCTTACTTTTGGATCTTGTAACTGCAGCTACTAGATATGTCGCCACTGCTGTTTTCGCTGCCTCGTCAGCCAAGCTGTTGCCGACAGCGTGGACACCAACTCGCTGGTGACCAAGAGTGTGAATTACATTCACGAGAGGCAGAAGTTCTTTAAGTTCTGCCACTCGAATCCAGAGCATTTTATACTTAATTGTGCTACCTTTGGAATCACGATATTCATTTTGAGACCAAAAGAATAGATCGTCGTTAAAAGACTGAACACAGTAAAACGAGTCACTCACTATAAGAGTAGTAACCCGAGGATCAGCAAACTCCAGTGCAAGCACCAGAGCACGGAGCTCTGCCAACTGTGCGGTACAATCACCCAATGACTGCGTATGCACGACATCAGACTTGAATTCTCCATTCTCGAAAGTACCCGCTACAATTGCGCAGGCTGCTGAATAGGCATGCTTCGATTCCGTCGCCGGTTGCGCCGAACCGTCAGTGTAAATGACACCATGGTAATCTTCGAGCGGGCGCAATGACAGAGGAGCCGGATGAACGAATTCAAATTGCAAGTACTCCTGCATCTGCAATGAGGCATCAAAGATATAGGTGACATCTGGCGATGTCAGTGAAGTGGCCCATTGTATCCAACGTTGATGCTAAGCTTTTGAATTGGGTACACTGGCTTTCGTCACTGCCTCTAGGGCAGGATAAGGTGTGACCATCAACATGCTTTTCCTTGCGACAGCGCCCGTTCTTTAAGAATCGCCATCTGCACCGCAGTCAAAACTTTTTCGACTGAGGAAAAGCGCAATTCAGCCGAAGTGTACAAGTGTGATTTGTAGGCAATGGGGACTGTGTCGCCCTCATTGAACGTTAAGTACGTGAAACCCACTGCGCTTGGCACAATTCTTATTACCAGGTTTGTGTGGTTATCGCGTGTCAGTAAGTATTTCGAAGCAAGAAGATCAGCCTGCAAAGATTTCAAAATAGCTGAATGCTCTGGCAGCCAGCTCGATTTGGGAAAAGTAGGTTGTACCAAGGCATATAGTGGCTTGATACGCTGGGCATAATCGGGAATGTATGTACGACCGAAATTCAGAAAGCCCAGCAAAGACTGTAATTTTTTCAATGTTGTAGGAGCACGCAGACATGCGCACTTCTCCAGAAAGTGAGGAGCTAATCCTCGACCCTCATTGTTGAGCTCGTAGCCCAAAAACAACACTGTATACTCTGCAATGTGAGACTTTGCAAAGTTGAATTTGTAACCGAAGTCTGCAAACATAACAATAATGAGATCAACGCGACACAGATGCGGCCACAACTCGTCGTCTGTGAGATAGATATCATCAACATACGAGTACTCATCAGGGTAAATGCTCTCTAACAGAGAGACAACACGTGCGGCAAAGACGCCAGGGCTGTTTTTATAGCCCATGGCTAATCTCTTAAACTGCTTTTGCTTGCTGCCAGAAGTAAACACTGTCCACTGACTACTAATAGAGGACAGGTTATGGCTGTAAAAGCCATTGGATATGTCAAGTGTGGTTTAAAACCTTTTTCTCACGAGACTATCAACGAGGGCAGAACTGTGGGTATTCTGTACCGCGCACGTCTGGCAATGAGAGTTCAAATGCCGGTAATCCAAAACTAGGCGGTACGACCCATTAGGCTTCGTTACAGTGAATAAAGGATTATTCATAGGTGACACACATGTTTCAATAACTCTCTGATATTCCAATTGCTCAAGGATTTCCGCGACGTGAGATCTAGCTTCGCGGCGCATGGGATATTGGGGTTGTGGTTGTGAGGCATAGACCTGAGTACGATACAAAGCCGGTGCAAGCACCTGAGCCCACTCTTCTGCAAACCTTTCAGCGTGCTCCTTTGGCACTGTGTGCGCAAAGGACGGGAGGATTACCTCTTCCCCTCTAGGAGCATTTAAATTGAAAGCCGGGGGCCTGTCCACCTCTTCCAAGAGAATGTCATAGGAAGAGGTCAGATTATCCCAAAAAATCCCTTGTATTGTACATTGTATGTCACCTTCAATTAAGAGGACTATGTCATATAGTCTGTCAGGGGGAGCCACTCTAGTGTCAGCAGTTTCTACAGTAATGAACGCGTCAGTTGCTGTCGCCTCCAGAAATGGACGCAGTGCTTGCCGCACTACTGTAACCTCCGCTGTGCTGTCGAGCAGCGTTAGTGCCCATGTCAGGTTCCGAAGCTGCGTTCTCACTATCTGTGGCATACTTCTCTGTCAGCGCAGCAACCTTCTTCTCCTGAAACGGGGGACGTTGACGTGCAAACTCCTCCTGCTTGCCTTTACAGTCAGTCGGGCGGGGTTGCTCACGTCCTTGGGCACCCCGACCTTTGCCACGCTCTCCGCCACCGGACTGTGAGGCCGATGTTTCCTGTGCAGAATGAGAAGAACGTTGTTCAGTAACTTGAAATCTATCAGGTGACCTAATACTAGTGCGATCGCGCAAATCGTATGTGTGTTCACCAGTCGCTTGTACGAGAGAGGCAGGACGAGACCCCTTTTTCTGCTGCTGCTGCCCCTGTTTCTTTGTTCGCCAATTTTGTTTAGGAAAAGTTGGACGATCGTCTTTGACAGACGAACTCACCTTAGTCTGCTGTATTAAGTCAGGAATTACTATAGTCGGTTTAATCGCTAAGATACTGCGGCCAATAGTTCTATATGCTTTCGCAATAATTTTAGGCAACTCTTTGGGCTTGTCGAGCTCATCGACGCGAGCTAAGCCATTACCCACTTGGAATTGCACCGCATCACCCTTGAGATTACCAAGGACGAGAGAGGCAACTACGTCGAACACACCGACAAGCCGCATTCCCAACTCGACAGCCACCTCCGGACCGTGGTTATCTTGAACACGTTTAATGACGGAGGGAAGCACAGCCATAGACGGGGTGCCAAAGCACTTTGAGTAGACTGCGGCAAAGACCTTACCCCAGTTGTCACAATCGGACACCTCTGGGACTAAGTCCTTCTGCAAACTAATGGTGAAGATCCTGTGTTTCTCCACAGGGGTAGAATGCGGATATACCGCTTCCAGTTGGTCAAATTTCTCTGCAAGCCAATACGGTAAATCATCCTTATTCTGGGGGCGCTTGCCCATTACCGAATTAACCATGACGGGACTAATAACAACCGCGGCTTGGCCAGCTGGTTGTCCCGCAACAGCAGGTGCCCCCACCTGCACGTTGCGTGAAACATATTGCACTAAAGCCCTATATACTGTAATAAGGGCTGTATGGAGTACTCGCAACTCATCCACCACAACAGTCAGATAGCGGGGATGAGGCGTAAATCCGGCCAGCACCGGCCATGTGGCCCCTGGAATTGACAAAGGGCCCATTCTAGCTGGTGTAACCGCATGGGGAAGGGCGCCATTAAACCAAATGCGATGCTGCCAGGCCGAAAGGGGAATCTCCTGCGTCCTATACGGCGTATAATTTGCTGGGACCCGTGTGTGAGTATAGGAGTGAAACGTATTATCATCCGCATTCACTGCCGGCAGTGTCACCCAAGAGTAAATCAACTCGTAGGGGTAAGACGCATCAGCACTCACTACAAAAATAACAGCCATCCCATCGTCCGGCACCCCATACTGCGTCAAATGACGCCGCAGAGGCGTACGGCTATGCGCTGCAATGTCGACCGCCATAAGGACACAGAGAAGAACAACAATGGATATCACAGGAGCACAAGGGTTCAGAAATAGAAAAAAACATTTTAATTAACAAGCTTGAGGGAACCTATCGTACAAACAGGTAGGTCAAAACCATCACTCCCGCTATCCGGAAACAAGAGTGAGGGTGTTGTGGACTAATATAAGCACTACTAAGGCGTTTCAAATCAAAAGACCAAACGTTAGGTGCACCATGTTGCAGGGATTCTGCTCATGCACAGAACTATGCGCAGGAAACCAGGACCTCAGTGAATTGTGGTGTACCAAAAACTCACCTCAGTACCCAGAACCCCAATCCGACTAGCATCAGTGTCCCATTCGTTATCCGTATTCTCTCGGAGGTCCCAATGTATAGACAACCCAGAACAAGCGACTTAGAGTACTCTCAGGGATGGTGGGAATCACAAATACCTGTTTGGTATTATTCTCATATCAGTCCACAACAAGAGTAATCAGAGACACGGTAAAGTTTAAAATGTTTATTTTATAAACTACATGTCCTAAGATGCAGTACTGACATAAGCAGACAAATGATTAAAATTAAAACCATCAGCATTGTTACAATACATAGAAAATGAAGGGAGAAATCATGTTACAAATGACAGTGGAATACAACCACCTTCCCTTTGCGAGTAGGCTAGTATTATTATACTAATAGAAGGTCACTAGGTTTGAATGGGGAACCCCATACCGTAAAGATCAGCTTAGGTGAATCACATCACAGGATCCGCTAAGCTCTGCGCCTGGAAAAGTTCTTCTCCAGAATGTGTGTGTAATGCATGCAAACTGCAATATTAAAGGCTCTCGACATTCAGGTATTTGCAGCTGTGTGCGTATTATGGCTAGACAGTGGGCCGATCAACCTGAACTCAAAAACATACATTGTTTGGGGGCTCAGAGTGTTTTGCACACAATGTTCAGACCAAGGTCGCAGTGCACGTCTAGGGATGTGAACAACAGACAGTTCTCATGTGAAGAAAAGGCAAGCAAGCAGTTTTCAAATAATAACATGTCTCTGCAGTGTCGTGTGCAAAAGCAGCAAAAGTGGCAAGATGGCTTTTCTAACATCTAACGCGCTTATGCTTACATAGCAATGTATGTATCTAAATCGCTGCCTTCACTACAGTTTTAAAGACTGTTTTCATTTAATTATTTTTTTATGTACCCGATGTGTGAGAGTCTAGTCTAGTACAGCCATTTTGCAGAGAAATGTTTTGTTTATGTTTCATGCAATATACATAAAAAAGTTTATTTTACATCAAAACAAGGCCTAACATATAAGAAATGGGAGGGCGTCACAAAGATTATTTGCAGTAATACTGGTAGGCTGCTGCTGTGTTACAATATTGAAAACACACATAACTATCCCTGAATATTAGATGTAAACACATTTAGGGCCTTATTTAAGAGAAGTGATGCATCTCTGTGTGAAAACAGGGATGCGTCACTTCTTAGTGTGCCCTCCTTACGACATGATGGATGCGTCATATTTACTGTACGACGCATCATGTCGCAAGGAGTTACAGATACGTTAGTATTCCTGACGTTTCTGTAAGCGCAAAAGTGATGCATTGCTGGGGTGTGTCTGAAAATAGACGCAACTCCAGCAATGTGTCCTTTCACATGGGGCAAGCCCCATGTGAAAGGGCCTGCATCAGTCTTACGCCTGCTGTGAGGCAGGTGTAAGATATTGATGCAATGGCGTCCTAGAAGTGGCGCACTGAGTTCTCATAGATATCTACGAGGCTTTTTGCGGGGCAACACCCACCCTGCATACATTATACCTGGTGTAGGTATAATGTGGTGCAGGGGTTTACAAAGTGAGGCATCCGCCTAGATGCAACACTTTGTAAATAGGGTGCAACACAAAAAGTGACGCACCAGCAGCATAAAAGTGAAGCAAGGCCTCATAAATAAGGCCCTTAGAATTTGGACGAGTGTTCCTTTGCACTGTCAGGGACCTAATGAAATAGTGTATTTAATAAAGTGCGCAGCTACTCAGACTAGAGTGTCCTGACGCGTGACAGCGGGTGGAAAATTTGCTTAAATGACCAATCAGTTATTAAAAAGCCAGGTTTTTAAGTTCTTCCTAAAAGAGAATAGGTCTGTGGTTAGTCTCAAAGACTCAGGGAGGCTATTCCACAATTTTGCGCCTAGAAAGCCGAGGGATCTGCCTCCATTGCGGGCACAGCATATTTTAGGCACAATGGCCAGGTTGACATTGCAAGATCTTAGGGGTCTAGATGTTGTGTAGCGATTAACGCGCTTATTTAGGTAGCCGGCTCCTAAGCCCTGGAAAGCTTTAAAGAAAATGGTCATCGCTTTGAAGTCGATCCGTTCTTTTATGCGGAGCCAGTGTAGAGACTTAAGAATAGGGGTCATACTAGATCTGGGTTTAGGTCTCAGGATGGTTCTGGCCGCCGCATTTTGTACCACTTGTAGGCGCTGGATAAGGGATTTGGGAAGACAGAGGTACAAGCTGTTGACATAGTTAAGCTTTGATGTCACCAGAGCCTGTACCACAGTCTTTCTGCTCTCAAGCGGTAACAGTGGCAGGATTTTTTTTAGCATCCAGAGTATGCCAAAGCAAACGCCAGTTAGATTTTGGATTTGAAAGCGCATCGAGAGTGTCTTGTCTATGACAGTTCCTTATGGTCACCAAAAGCTCCAGTCAGGCGTTTCTGGATTACCAAAGAAAACAACTTCAGTTTTGTCAGGATTGCACTTCAGCTGATTGATCTTAAGCCAGTTAAATACCTTTGTGAGGCAAGACCTAATCATTGCCCCGTCAAAGTTGGTTCCTTTTTCACACGTAAAAATCAGCTGAGTGTCATCAGCATAGAAAACAATTTTGGTGCCCTCTTCCTCTACCAGAAATGCAAGGGGGATAGATATATATTAAAACGGGTAGGACTGAGAATGGAGCCCTGAGGGACACCCACATTCATGGCCGGAACCGGGGATGAGAAAGGGGGGAGCCAGATGTCCTGAGATCTATTTGCCAAGAACGATGACATCCATGTTAAGGTGGTGTCCCCCAGTCCGATGTTAGCATGTCTGTCCAGGAGCCTTTCATGTGGGACCGTATCGTAGGCCGCCGACAGATCGAGCAGCATCAGAACAGCCTTGCCTCCCTGGTCCAGCTTACCCTTGAGAAATTCAGTCACTTCCAGCAGAGCGGACTCCGTACAGTAGCTAGCCCTAAAACCGGATTGGGACTCATGAAGGAGCTTCCCATCTTCAATGTGTTTTGGAGGGCCTTGTTTACATGCTTCTCTAATACTTTGGAGAGGGCCAGAAGAAGGGAAATTGGCCTGTAATTGGCAGGGTCCGTCAGTTTGGCGTTAGCCTTTATTATCAGTGGAAGAATCTTAGCATTCTTCCATATTTCGGCATGTTGCCTGAGGAGAGGGAAGCATTAAAGAGCTGGTTTACCGTGGAGTTTTGGTGGGAGCTAATAGGTTCAGGATATTCGCTGGACATGGGTCTCTTAGGAGAGCCAGACTTAATGCTTTGGAGAAGGGTCAGTGACTCTTCAAGCTGAAACTCATGGAAAGCTAGTAGAGATGTAGGATCCAAGAGGTGAAATTTGCTATTAGAACTAAGGTAGAAAGTCAGTTCTTCCTCTGAGATGTTAGTGAAGGCTTGTTGGATCACAGAGATCTTTTTGTGGAAGAATTGAGCTGTTTGCTTAGAGCATTCTTCCGTGCATGGCCCTTCCTTTGTGCTGGCTTTCGGGGCAGTAAAGGATTTAACTATGCTAAAGATTTCCTTACTCTTATTTTGGGCATATTCTATTTTGGTTTGAAAGAAGTTTTACTTGGTTGCCTTCACGAGAATACAATGAGATATTAATGTATCTTTATACACCTTCCTGTCCTCAGGTAGATAGGATTTACGCCATTTCCATTCCATTTTTCTACAATTTCTTTTGTTAGATCTGAGGGAATCGTTAAACCATGGAGCTGGGGGGGGGGCAACCTCTGTGAGGAGTTGAAAACAACTGGTACTGCTGCATCAATATTGGTTCGGAGCCATGAATCTATTGAGAGGGCGTCCGAGTCAGGGCAGCCAGACAGCTCCGGTGAGAAACGACCGAGGGTGTCTGCTAACATCGGGATAGATATTTTATGGAACGTCCTGTATTTAGGGACCCTCTGCCCTGCGTTAGCCCGAGGAGCTGTGGAAGAGTTGGGAATGGAGAATTTTATTAGGTGGTGGTCAGACCAGGTAATGGGAAGAGGTAGGCTTACTGATATGTCAAAATTGTGAAAGATTTGATGGGAAGAGATGGAACATGTTGCAGGCCTGCAGCGTCTCCGACAAGAAATTTGTTTGAGGGTCTTTTCCATTGTCCATATGTATATTGAAATCTCCCAGAATGAAGCAGTTGTTGTAATTTAAGGCCCGGGAGGTGGAGGCTGTATTAAGCGTAGTAATAAAATTTCCAAATTTCCAATTGCACTGGGAGGTCTGTAAATCAGAAAAACATCTATGCTATGATGGGTGATAAGGTACAGTGGAGGACTAAGAACTCTGCACCCTCAATGTTCTCCATTGGGATGGCAGAGCAGTCTAGTTTTTTAAATTATGGCGACACCACTCCCTTCCCACTCGGTCGGTCCCTCCTAAGGATTTAATCAGCCGTAGGGATGGCCGAGGTGATATTAGGGTTGGAGGCTTCAGACAGTCAGGTCTCAGTGAGAAATAAAAGATCAGGCTGTTCGTCTAAAAGTAGACCATAAATGTGTGGTTCATGCTTTTGCATAGAGCGACAACTTAAAAGGGTGGCCTTTAAGTCCTCTGTTTTCTTATTGTTTTTACACTTATTGTGTGTGAGGATTTTTGGTATGAGTTTTCTGGGCTGGAGGAGAGACCAGTTACACTTATCAGATCGAAAGTCTACCTCCAAGCTCGGATCAGCCGCTGTACACTGACATAATGGTAGCCGCCTAAGGCTAAGCAGTTTTTCCTTATTGTAATATAGTGGAAGAAACTCACCGAAGGAGAACTGGACAGCATGGCCGGCACCAGACACCTCCAGGCGCAGACGGGCTTGCCTTTGGCACGCGTTCGACGTACCAGCAGCACGCCCGCTGCGCACGTCCGCTGCGCGCGTCCGCTGCGTGCGTCCATTTGCATCGGGAATATATAGGTTAATGCCTATGATGCAAACTGGATTGCTAACGCAGCTGAGCAAGTGGAAACTGCTTGGGCAGAAGTGAGGAGCCCAATAGTAGCCCCAGCACTCCACAGAATCGGCGTATCAGCCGCGGCGGACCAGGACTGGAGGAAAAGCAAGATGCGAATCAAAGCAGCTAAGGAGGTGTAGGCAAGCAGAATCAAGTAAAGGGCAAGTGCGCATAGGTAGGAGAAATTGTTAAAAAGCATAGAGTAATTCAGCCACACATATACAATTTAAAAAGTATTAAAAACCTAGTTGCAGGGCAGGAAACTCTAAATCCTACCGCTGTCAGCTGCGTGCGTCCGTTGACATCGGGAATATATAGGCTAATGCCTATGATGCAAACTGGATCGCTAACACAGTTGAGGAAGTGGAAACTGGGTGGGCGAAAGTGAGAAGCCCGATAGTAGCCCCAACCCTCCGCACAATCCGCGTATCAGCTGCGGCGAACCAGGACTGGAGGAAAAGCGAGATGCGAATGGGAGCAGCTAAGGAGGTGTAGGCAAGCAGAATCAAGTAAAGTGCAAGTGCGCATAGGTAGGAGACATTGTTAATAAGCACAGAGTAATTCAGCCACACATATACAATTTAAAAAGTATTAAAAACCTAGTAGCAGGGCAGGAAACACTAAATCCTAACGCCGTCAGCTGCGCACGTCCATTGACATCAGGAATATATAGGCTAATGCCTACGATGCAAACTGGATCACTAACGCAACTGAGGAAACAGAAACTGCGTGGGAAAGAGGGGCTCAAATTGGATCATAAATTCAAAGCTGTTCTGAACAGGGGCCCCCAAAATATGTTTGGCTCAGGGCCCCCAAAATCCTTAAGATGTCCCTGGGCGGAGGCAGGTTCCGCTTTTTCAGGCAGTTTGGTTTGGGAAAAAGGAAGATGGTGACTGAGCATGTTGTTATGAACCTGTTTCCAGTTACAGAAGGACTGTATTTTGTATTTTCTGGAGGCCTGGATTCAGGATGTAAGGGACCATTGGGCCTTGAATATTGTCGGGAGCGACTATCGTATCAACATTGTCGCCCTGCCTCCCAGATGGGGCACCATCTGTACTCCTTTCCCCAGGGATCCAGGGAAGAAGCAGGCTCTACTGGATGGGGTTTGGGCTCTTCTGGAAAAGAATGTGATTGTTCCAGTTCCGTTGGAGGAGCAGGGACTGGGTTGCTATTCAATTCTTTTTCTGCTTCCAAAGGTGTTCGGTGGTTTCAGACCGGTTCTGGACCTAAAGAGAGTGAATAGGTGGGTCAGGACCGTTCATTTCAAGATGGTGACTTAGCAGTTCATAATTCCCTTGGTCGGTGTCCGGGACTTTATGACCTTCATAGAACTCCAGGATCTTACCTCCATGTTCCCATGGCTATGGATCATCAGAAGTTTCTGAGGTTTGCGATACGGGACTGCCAGTTTCAGTTCGCTGTGTTGCCATTCGGTCTGAAGTCTGCCCCGCGAGTCTTCATGAAACTGTTGGCGCCGTTGGTAGCATTGGCCCACAGTCAGGGGATCTTTCTTTATCCCTATCCCAATGACTGGTTGGTTCATGCTCCCTCGTGACTGTTGGCTCGCAGTCACACAGGGGTGTTACTGGACATTTTGCAGGAGCATGGTTTTCTTGTCAATCTGGAAAAATCCTGTCTTGTTCTAGCCCAGGACTCCTTTATTGGGGCAAGATTTTGAACTAATTTGGCGGTGGTCACCTTGCCCGGGGTTTGGGTGGCAAAGATCCTATCCCACATTCTGGGTCTTTTGTCCCACCCCATCCAGGTGGCGGCTCATTGGCTCCAGGTGCAGGGGGATCTGGCTGTGACACTGTTTCTGGTTCCCTGGGCCCGCTTTCATTTGCACAATATGAAGGCTCACATCCTGATGCATTGGTCTCCCCTTTGTCTCCCCCTCTCTTCTCTGATTCCTGTCTCCCCTCAGAACCAGGGGAAGCTGGCTTGGTGGCTTGTCAGGAATCATGTCTGTGGGGGTGTCTCATTCCCCTCCTACCCCCTTGATTGTCACAACGGATGCCAGTCTGTCAGGTTGGGGGGCCTGGATGGGGGTACATCGGGCCAAGAGCTCTTACTCCCAATCTCAGAGCAGGAGGCTGTACGCTTGGCTCTGAGGGTCTTTAATCGGTTTCTGAAGGGTTCGGTCATTCTGGTCAGGACGGACAACATTACGACAATGCCTTATGTAAACAGGCGGGGGGGACCAGGTCCCCTTCTCTGGCTCTGGTGGCAGAGAGTTTGTTTCATTGGGCGGAGTCTCATCTTTTGGTGCTGTCTGCGATCCGTTATCAGGGGCCTCTAATGCTCTACGATCTGAGCAAAGCCATTCCGTTTTTAGTGGATTTTTGCCTCCATTAGGAGGTGTTTGTGGAGCTTACGGTGCTCTGAGGTGTCCCTGTGATGGTCCTTTTTACAAGTGTTCTCAATGCCAAGGTGTCCTTGTTTTGCTCTCGGGATCGGGAGGGTCGAGCTTGGACAGTGGACGCTCTTTCCTGTCAGTGGCCTACAGGGCTTCTTTATGATTTGCCCAGAATCACAGGATGTTTGGTGTCATTACCGAGACTCGAACTCAGTTCCCCGAGGTCGAGCGCCCTAGCCGTTAGGCCAACTCCTCTCCCCTTGGATTTCTGGTTGTGAATTTTGGTTTGGTAAATAGGGGGTTGCGTCCTTCCACTTCTTCCTTGAGTCGGTGGGTTCGGACTCGGATATCACTGGCCTGCAAGGCTTCTGGTCAGGTTTCTCCCTTGGGGGTTCAGGGTCGTTCCACAAGGTCTATGGCTGCCTCTTGGCAGAGGTGCAGGAGGCTTCCATTTCTGAGATCTGCCAGGCGGCGACATGGGCTTCCTCTTTAACTTTTGCCTCTCATTACTGGATTGCGCAGGAGGTTGACCGGTCTGAGGCTTTTAGGTTCAAGGTATTGTTAGCTATTGTGCCTGAATAGCGGGTTTTTCCTTTTTGCCTGAATTATTCATTAAACATGTTTTTGTGCATTACCAATTTGTTTGTCGAGTTTGGCTTTGTACATCTCATGCGTGTAATGAAGGAAAGCGAGGGAGGGACAGTGAGGAAATGCTTCAATTAGTTACCGGTAATTGCATTACTCTGAGTACTCGTCCCTTGCTTCTATTCATTACATCCCTCCATCCCTCCCTGGTAGTCCAGGCCAACCTTTCATTGGTGTGGTGTTGGATTCTGTGGTATTACAGGGGGATGGAGGGAAAGGAGGATTTTTATCTGTGATTAGGAATCGCGTGGTATGGGTGTCTGGTGAGGCAGTAATGCCTCATGTGTGTAATGAATAGAAGAGAGGGAAGAGGAGTCAGAGTAATGCATACATAGAGAGAGCACAAAACTAGGAGAAATAAAAGTATTTCTCCTCGTTGCGCCACTCCTATTCGCCCCTTGGGGAGGCATAGTATGTTGATGCATTCCCAGGTTTACAACACCTGGTATATCTGGGAATGTGTCAGGTTCCACGGATGTTGCGTGGGAACACCCACAGCAACACCCATGGAACGCCCATTTCATGCAGACAAAGTAATGCAAGAAAGGGGCCCATATTTACAAGGCCATGAAAAGTCACGCAGGTGACTTTAGGTGGCCTTGTAAATATAGACAGGCACAGTGCGCCACCGGTACGTCTAAAAAGGTGATGCACCAGCGGCACAATTGACTTTTAAATGAGGCCCTGAATGTCAGACGATATCTCTGACAAACTGCTGCTTTTTTCTTAACATGGCATTTGATGTTTATTTTTGTTTCTCTGAGTGCAGAGTGAGCGGATTTTTTAACAGTAGCGGCTCGCACAGGTAGGAGTGGTAAGACATGGCAGGGTGGGTGTGGGGGTGGTGGAAGTCGACAGATGGCGGTTTAAGTATTATTAAATCGATAAATAAATAAAACCACTTACCCTGCACTTGCCACATTGCCGATGTGGCGAGCTCAAGGTAAGTGGCTTTATTTATTTATTTAATATAAATTAACCTGTCGTCTATTGACATTCACCACCCCCACCCAGCCCCTGCCCCACCCCACTGCTCTTACCTGTGCGAGTCGCTACTGTTTTTAAAAAAAGTCTGTAGGATGTCATTTTTTACTAACTTACAACAAAACATTAAAACGTGTCAATTATTTCTACAAATATTTAAAAATTAGAAATAAAAAAGGTCAAATCAAGCAGTTCTTTTGTAATTTGGAAGTGCCATGGAAGAATTTAATAGAATGAAAACAAAGCTTGATACATTAGTGGGTGATGCACAAAAGATAAATATTCTCTGGCACAGTGGTCTTCAAACTTCTTAATACTGCCCCCACCCTGTAAAAAAAAAATACTCGGACCCCTCAATTTTTTCACAATTAGTCTTCTAAATTGGCAATTTTTAAATATGTCTAAACATATTTAAACATTGCAGTTAAGCTCTGTTACTCCTTTTTACACGTACTCCCAGTGAGTATATAAACGACAAAAGTTGTTAGTGATGGCCCATTAAAAAGGGGCATACTGCTGCTCATGGTTTTAACACTTAAAACAAAGCATGATGCTTCTCTTGGCCAGAGACTGGCGGCCCCAGTGGGGCCAGACCCCGAGTTTGAAAACCTCTGATCTAGAACCATGGACCTAGCTTCCACTGGAGCAGCAGGTGCAGAGGCACAGAGACCTGGGGACACACTGCACCCCGTATATTGCTGTAGTTCACATATGAAACAGGGGCCAGGGGCCCGTTCCTTCCTTGCACTCAGGACCATGACACTCTACTTACGCCACTGGCTGGAACCCGATTCCACACATTACCCTTGGTGCGCTGTATAGTTTTGTCAGTGAAACTGCATGTCTGTGCAAATGTAATGATCATGTCAATGGATAACGTTGCATCTCTAAATGACAGTCCAGCAGCACACCATGCACCACCAGTTGGATACCAGACTGTTACTTGACACTTTCATGCTGGACGTGGCTCATTTGCTACACTTCTTTTGTGTGTGATGCTTGGATTTTTCACTACCACTATGACTTCAGAGAAGTAACATTTATTGCAACACCCACACACTGAAAATTATCCCAGCACTGCGTTTCTCAAACCACAGACTGCTGATTTGTCTCTGTTATCACTCCAAACAAACAGTGAGGAACTGGTGGTCTAATGAAACAAAACTTGTAGGGAACAGAACTACCAACATCCCAAACACAAAGATGAACTTAACTACATGGGATTATACCTATGTACAACAGAGATCACAAAAAGTTGTCAGGATTTCCATCAACTGCCAAGAGAGGCCAGTGTCATCATCTGGTCATCCTTCAATCTTAGCCACTCTTCCTCAAATTCTTGAGGGAAATCGTGTAGCAATAAGATTGCAACTGAACAAACAAAGTCTAGTCGCAGAAGGAGAGAAGCAAAAGGTGGCTGATCAGTGTGATCACGAAAGATAGTAAATTATCTCTTGCTTGATGGAAATAGTATTAGTGCAGTGCAGGACAGTGAAATTTAAAAAGGAGTTGGAGAAGAGAGAAACAGCCTTTAATCACCATCTCTGTGCCAATCCTATTAAAAACATATTAAAGCAACTTTGAACAGATAGGTTGCTTCACAGTGGGTCAACTAGTTTCAGCCTAGATGGAACTGTGTCCGGCTTTCTTCAGGACCTATATATCAAATGGAGCTACTGCAACAGTGAAATAGTGATTTAAAACAAAATTGTCAAATGTACAACCTTGAGTGATGAGATCTCAGAAAAGGCAGGGTGAACTTCACTCCTGAAACAAATGGAGAAATCAAAGTATTTATTGTTTTGAGAGATAGGTATAGTCTAATAAGTTCCTTACAAGTCTAAACAACGCATCATTCGAGGCGGTTCTTTATAAGCAAATGCCAATAATTATTGGCGCACTGTAATAGTAAGCTATTAAAGCTGTGCACTCACCTGCACCTTTCTAGATACAGACCTCACCTCACCTGGTCACTAACTCAGGGATGGGAGACCCCGCTCTACAATGAATAAGAGAGTGGATCAGTGTTAGTGTGAAGAATGCTATGTACTCCTTCACAAATGTTTTAGAATACTAATGTAGTACTTCTTCTTTCCATTATGTCAACCAAACATTCAAAACATACAGACATTCAGAAGGAGGTTAAATGTCTCGGGACGGATCGTTCTCCGAGAGGAACACACACACATAGAGACATTTACTGTGCGACCTTCCTAATCAGTTGTCTAAAAGGAAGGAAACGGAAAACAAGTGGCCACATCCGTAAAGTTTGAACAGCGATAGATACAACAGTCTCTGTAAGTGAGAAAGAAAAATGTATGTATGAACACTCAGTCGAGTGGTCACAATGGTGTTTGTATCATGTGGTGATTTACAAGGTAATTTAAAACCCGGGTCAGGTGTAGTTCATGATTCAAAATAGGGAGATGGTTGGGACATCTCGCGTACTGGGAAAGAAATGGGTGAGTTCTCATGTACAGACGACATACCAGTGAGAAGTATTGTACTGTGCAGAACCTCAAACTACGCTAATGCTTGGGCAAGCTTCTAAATGTTAAAATTAGAAGAGAACGATTCATGCACGTGTAACACTCACCTATCCGTCGGTGCCTCGGGCTCCTTTTTACACGTACTCCCAGTGAGTATATAAACGACAAAAGTTGTTAGTGATGGCCCATTAAAAAGGGGCATACTGCTGCTCATGGTTTTAACACTTAAAACAAAGCATGATGCTTCTCTTGGCCAGAGACTGGCGGCCCCAGTGGGGCCAGACCCCGAGTTTGAAAACCTCTGATCTAGAACCATGGACCTAGCTTCCACTGGAGCAGCAGGTGCAGAGGCACAGAGACCTGGGGACACACTGCACCCCGTATATTGCTGTAGTTCACATATGAAACAGGGGCCAGGGGCCCGTTCCTTCCTTGCACTCAGGACCATGACACTCTATTTACGCCACTGGCTGGAACCCGATTCCACGCATTACCCTTGGTGCGCTGTATAGTTTTGTCAGTGAAACTGCATGTCTGTGCAAACGTAATGATCATGTCAATGGATAACGTTGCATCTCTAAATGACAGTCCAGCAGCACACCATGCAACACCAGTTGGATACCAGACTGTTACTTTACACTTTCATGCTGGACGTGGCTCATTTGCTACACTTCTTTTGTGTGTGATGCTTGGATTTTTCACTACCACTATGACTTCAGAGAAGTAACATTTATTGCAACACCCACACACTGAAAATTATCCCAGCACTGCGTTTCTCAAACCACAGACTGCTGATTTGTCTCTGTTATCACTCCCCCAAGAAACTCTTGATTCCCAATAAATGTTTCCCAGTAGCCCCTGGCCCCACCCCTAAACCCTCCTCTTCGCCACGCCCCATCTGTCATAGCTCACTTTGGTAAGTACCTGCACTTTTCTTTACCATTTAAAGCACTGCACCTAACATAACATATGAAGAGAAAATTAAAGTATGTCTTAAGTAGCTTCTTTCAAGCTCTGCCTGCAGCCTTCCAGGCGCTCTCTCACTGCTGATTGTTGCTGCAGGTTTGATGGTTCGATCTTGCATATTGGCCGCAACGGACGCTTCCCAGGGAGGCTGGAAGAGGGGGGCCCGGTTTTACAGCCATGGGGGCCGGTTTTATTACTGGGGCCCGGTTTTGCAGCTGCACAATGTCAAGTACAGTGATCTGGGCCTAAATCTATCAGTTTTTTTGCTCCCCATGCCATTCCAGCTCAGACCCAGCCATATGCAAACCAGTCTTGACCCTGTTCCCTATGGGGGGAACAGTCCGGCCCAAACTGCCATGCCAGATCCTCCCTGGACCGGAAACAAGCATCCTCGGTTCGGTTGGGGTATCACCCCACATCAGCCAGGCTAGCTTGACTCCAGTGGAAAGAGGAGCACGGGACCAACGTCTGGGCATACTGTCCCACTCGGGTGACAAATGCAAAAAGCACAATTAATGGACAGAATGAAGAACAGTGTCAAGCAGGTCCAGCACTCCGTCCATCATCACTAAGCCAAGTATAGATTTTCAGTTTATGTGCTTTAAAGCCACGCCCTTATTTACATCGACCACGCCCCTTTGAGAGACCCGCCCCCTGTTTCTTCATTCCAGTTAAATCCCTGCCCACAGATATATGAGCGGGGATTCGTGGAGAGCGCACCATGAAAGACAGTGTAAGATCATGTTTACTGTCGTGGAAGATTCAGAAGCTATCCTGAACTAGGGTGACCAACCGTCCGTAAATTTCACGGACCGTCCGTAATTTGGACCTCACGTCCGTTGTCCGTGAGGATCCCTTTTACGGACGCCTTTTGTCCGTAATTTTGGCCATCACAGGGAGCAGCTCTGCTCCCCTGTGAGAGGCCTCACCCCCAGCCCAATGGGGCCACCTCGCACTCCTCATGGCGCACAAGAGCAGTCCCACCTGCCCATTGTCATTCTGTATGCCGGGTAATTGCCACATACTGAATGTCAATGGGGCAGTCTGGGCTGTTAAAGCATGTGGCGGCCTCCTCCGGCCTCAGTGTACAGCAGGGCATTCTGTTAGATAAACCGTAAAACGCCAATGCTGCAACGTTAGAAACAGTTTAGATAAAGAAGCCTATAAAACAAGTTAAAAAGAACGGGATATCGTTCTTTCACTGTCATCATTTTAGAACTGAAGTATTTTCAATATTATATTCAACAAAGCAATGGTTGCTGCATTTTTATTTTAAGCAACTAACACCCATTGGCAAAGCCAATAGTCCTGGCTTTTTCGTGTAATGATACTTGCTGTATTATATATCCGGATGCAATGACAGAAACAACATAATACCAGTCAGGCGGAACACTATGCTAAGCGCAGATTTTTAGCCTAGGTGTTTTAAACCACGCCCTTAATTACAATGAACACCCCCTTTCAAGAGACCCCCCCCCCCCGTTTTTTACACCACTTAAAGCCCTGGAACCAACACCATGTCAGTCGCCTCACATCCTGGCTCTGTGCATCATGCATGACTCATGACTTCTACGATTTCAGACTGCCTATGTGCAGGGGCATAGTGAATTCTCCCCCACCCCACCCCGCCCCTTGCTTTAGGAACTACAGCAAGGTGAAGTTCTTGATGGGCCTCTTCTGTCTGCAACTCTGCAGACAAAGGCTCAGCTCATAATGTGAAAAGGTGGGTGACTAAATAAGATTAGGAATGTGTGAATGTCTGGATGGATTGCTGAAAGGATGGATGAATGAAAGGGTTAATGGATAGATAATGAAAGAAAGGATGGATGGATGAGTGAATGAGTGGAAGTATGGATGAGAGAAAAGGTAAATAGATGTATGTATGGGTGGAAGGGTAAATGGATGGGCAAAAGGGTGGATGGGTGTGTGAAAGGATGGATGGATGAGTGAAAGGGTAGATGATGGGCGAGTGAATTGGTGGATGGATGAGTGAAAGGATGGATGGATTGATGAATTGATAAGTGAAAGGGTGAATGTGAATGGATGGATGAGTGAAAGGGTGGATGTAATGATTGATGAGTGAGTGAAAGGGGGATAGATGGACAAAAGGATGGCTAGATGAGTGAAGAAGTGAAAGGGTGAATGGATGAGAGAACGGATGGATGAGTGGAAGGATGGATGAGTAATAGGATAAATGGATGGATTCATGAATGGATGAGTGGGTGGGTGGATGGATGGATAAGTGAAAGGGGGCTGGAGAGAGAAAGGGAGGATGAATGACTGAAAGGGTGAATGGGTGGAAGGATAAGTGATTGGGTGGATGGATGAGTAAGTGAAAGGATGGCTGGATGGGTGAAAGGTAAATGGCTGGATGGATGAGTGAATAGATGGACGGGTGGAAGAGTGGATGGATGGATGAATGTACGGATGGATGGCGTGAATGGGTGGGTAGATGGATGGCGTGAATGGGTGGGTAGATGAATAATGGATGGAGGAGGGAAAGGGTGGATGGAGGGATGGATGAGTGAAATGATGGATGGAAGGATACATGGTGGATAGGTTTGTAAATGGTTGATTATGTTTGGATATAGATGGGCACATAGATGGAAGGACAGAATGAATAGTGAAAGACTGAATGATAGATAAAAGAATGATTACACCTTGTAGCACCTATTATCTTAAGTAACATTTCCCATACATTGACGTTCACGTTCATATGAGTCATTGTCTCTATATAATGTGTGTGTGATGTAGCGCACTCCGACACCCTGCCCTACATACTTGGGATGAGTAACACTGTAAAAGAAATTAAATACACATGAGATGCGGTCTATGCGAAGATGAGGGGCACCATTGGAGGGTGGTAGCAAGGCCGGACTGGCCAGACCGGGCATCGGAGACTGGAAAGGGAGGGGGCGGTTTTGTTACTGGGGGCTGGCACTGAAAGTTCCTTGTATATCCAGTAGTTTTCAATCAACATTAAAAGCGGCCTCACTCATATTCAGGTGTGGCTCACCATTATCTGGGGACTAATGTACCTGCTGGAGCGAGATGCGAATTTTGAATAGTCTAAGGTAGCAAGCTGCGGGCATACTGAAAAACCGTTAAGTGCACGATTGTCTCAACCTAATTAATATAAACTTATTTGGACTTGTACTTATGTGGTTGTATATTTACTTACTTATATACTATTGCAAAATCTCCTCTGACGTATCTGTAAAACTTACATTATGTCCTGAATTTTGACCTTTTGTCCTGAATTTTTGTCCTGAATTTTGTCCCTTTGTCCTGAATTTTTACACCCACTGTCCTGAATTTGCACCTATGCCAGTTGGTCACCCTATCCTGAACTCAAAAAAGTCCTAAGAAAACACCCCTTAATAATTGAATGTATACGGATTTGTCAAAGGAAGACTACAGACGTAAGGCAACTCCCTGACACGTAAAGGTGGGGCGACTGTTGTCAAGTTGGGAGAAAAGTACAACATTGCGGCCCTGTTGTGACGCATATGTTTTTTAGCATCCATTGCTGTGGTGAGAATAGCATTCCGCGCGCCTACGGTACAACGATCGGCTGTCGCGCGCATCACTGAGTCGCCCCTCCCCCACCCTTCTTATCCCCGTCTTCTCCCCCCCTTTTCCCTCACCATTCAGACACAATTTAGATTGACGGTGCGCGACACCCGTCGACCTCCCTCACTAATAACACCCCCTGAGGCCTCAATGTACTTGTGTTTGGCTCGTCAATCACCAGAGAGCCGCGGCTAGTTGGGGAAAGGACATGTTTTCAGAGCCCCGTCTGAGGAAGAATGAGAAATAACGAACCTCGGTGACAGAGGGAAGGAAGTCCTTTAGAGCTCGTGATCAGCCTCTGGGGTGTGTCCAGTCCAGAAGCAGATCGAAACAAGTGTCGAGATACTCAAAGAGTCTCCTAAAATAAGTCATTGGTGAGAACAATGATGCTCGTAAAACGTAGCTGTCTTGTATGTCGTATAGTTTGCCCCATTTGCATTTCTATCATTAGCATTCAATGAAAGCGCTTTAAAGGCGCAAGTAGGTGCTATGAGGCAACCCAGGCTCACATCACGTGTGCAAAGTAACACATCGGGGCTTATTTACAAGCCCCTCGCGCCGCCGGTGCGTCACATTTAATATAGGAAAAATTGACGAACCGGCGGCGCAAGGGGCTTGTAAATAAGCTGCCACTCCGGGATTTCTGACTAGACTTCACTTGGCCCCGTGACCTCTAGACCACAAGCCTGCCATTCATGAGGTAACCGTACTCGCCCCTGCAGTGAACTTCTCCATTGTTCTTTCCTGCAACTGCAGGGGAGCCGTATTTACCATCTCCACCCTCAATGCAGCAGTCACAGTTGCTGCCTTGCGTGAAAGGGAGAGTAGGACCGCGCCATATCTAGAGGGTGACTGACTAGGCGTCCCGGATTTGCTGGAACGGTTCAAGTTTTTCACCAGCTGTCCCGGCAGCTTTCGGGAAACTTAGCTCTTGTCCCAGTTTTTAGAGAGGGTCGACTGAAAATGGTAGGAGGTGCCTTAATATGTTGTCCAAAGCAGGGATAGTTATTACCTCCTCGTTAGTCTTACTCGCAACATGACTAACACAGTGAGCTTCAGCTCCACACCAGAACCCTCCAAAGCAAAAAAGTCAGCATCCCATGCCTCCCATCCCCTCCCAAGATGGCCGACCCAGTACACCCATGACCTCTATAAGAGGCGGGCCGGACCAACCCATCAGCCTGTTTTTTTTGTTCTGCGCACTTCTCTCCAGATGCGTCAGGTAAGTGGTGCCTGCTGTAGCAGGTACGTGGTCTCAGGTCGGAGGTCCTGCTCTAGCGGACCCTGGGGGCTTGCACTCTGTTTGTTTCCCCCCCGCTTATGATCCCCGGTGTAGGCGTTGGGTTGTGGTTTTCATTGCCATCCTCCTTCGTGCCGGTTAGGCTCTGCTTTAGCGAGCCGTGGGTTTTTCGGGGGGGCGGGGATGCGTGGGGGCAGTTCTTCCATGCCCTTTTCTGTGTTTCCCTGGGGGGCGTTTGTACTCCCCCCCCCCTTCTGGTAGGCGAGCTGTCCGGGTCCCTTTAGGTTGTTTTCCGGTTCCCGTTGATTCCGCCGCCCGCCTTTTCCTTGGCGTGTGGGCGGCGGCTGTGCGGCGTTGTCCGTGTGTGGCCTCTGCCTACCTGCTTCTCCTCCCCCGGGTCTCTAGATCGGGCGGGGGGGGGGGGTTTCGCTCTGTTTTCGGCCGTGCCGCGATTTTTTTCGGCATTTCGCCTCCCGCTTCAGCGCGGGGACGGGCGGGCTGCGAGGGGGCCCTGCGCTGCTGGGTCCTTGTTTGGGATCGCTGTCACAGTGACATACCGTGTCCGCCCGCCTTTCCGTCCAGGTGCTGTGGCGGGCGGGGGCTGGGGGGCCTGGCTTGCTGTACTGTTGCTGTTCTGGGTCTCCCTGGGCGATTCGCCTTGTTTCCCCGTGCCTCGCTTCTGTTGTTACGTGCCTGGCTGCGCTGTGATGCCTTCTGGTGTCGGTCTCGGTTGGGACTCCCCTTGCCGTTTCTGTTGCGTCTTCATGACTGCGTTGCTTTCTGTGCGCTGTTCGGCTCGTTGTCCCGGGGGCGGGGTTTGGTTGTCCCGCGCTGGCTCTCCCTGGTGTTGTCACACTCCTTGTTCTCTGCTTGCTTGTGGTGCCGGGGTGGCTGTTGTCCGTCCTGGGGCTATCGCTCATTGGTACGTCCTTTGTGTTCTCACGGGCATGGAGTTCTGGTCCCGCATTTGCTTCACAGTGTGGGGCTGGGGGGCCTGGCTTGCTGAACGGGGTTTCTGTCTTGTACTGCGCTGCCATCCTCCCTTGAACCGTGCGGGTCCCCCATGGGTTTTCACTCGCACAGTCAACGATACGTGGCGGGGCAGTCGTTAGGGGGCGTGCTTGGTTGCGGAGGTACGCCCGGGACATGCTTTCCGTGAGCTGGATTTTGGTATTCTGGGCTCTTTGCCTTCTTTCCCCGTGCCTCTTAAACGCTTGTGACATACTGACGGCGCGCTGATACCTTATGGTGCCGGTCTCGGCGTGGTTTCGGCTCTGGGCCTCCCGGCTTGGGACTCCCCATGCCGTTTCTGTTACGTCTTCGTGACTGCATCCTGTGCGCTGTTGGTTCTTCCTCCTGTTCTGGGCCGACTCGTTGTCCCGGGGGCGGGATTTGGTTTGTCCCGCGCTGGCTCTACCTGCTGTTGTCTTACTCCTTCTTCTCTGCCCGCTGGCGGTGCCGGGGTCGGGGGGGGGGGTTGCTGGTGTCCGACCTGGTGCTTTTGCTCATTGGTGCACCCTGTACCTAGGGTTGGTGCTGTTTTCACGGGACTGGGGTTCGAGTCGCGCTTCTGCTGCTTGGCAGGCGCGCAACACCCATTGGGCTCACCGGGCTTCAGCCCCCCCCGCCATGTTTGTCAGCCCGGCCGAGACAGTCTCATTGCAGCCGCACCAGAGTACTTCACGGGTCTTTCAAAGGCCATTTACTCGTTAATGAGCCTTTTGTTGTGTTTTCACCCCTTCTTGCGGCCATTCTGCCTATGGCTGGAGGACTTAGCCCCCCCCGGATTCTTTTTCAGCCCCCCCCGAAATTTGGCTCTAGTTGCCTGCCTGCTGCTTGGGGTCGTGTGTTGGTTGCCTTTCATACTCTTCTTTGCATGGTGGTGTATGTTGTGCACTTTCCACTCTTGGTGCTCTGAGACGCCGGTCGTCTCGCTTTTTTGTGATGTCTGGCTCTCGCGCATGCGCGCTGGTCTTTTCGCGCTACGGCTTTTCCTGGTCTTGCATTGTCTCTGCTCGGATCCCGGGGGTCCGCTCGGCCCTTCGTCCTTCTGTGCTTTGATTCGGGGCTTCTCGATTTCCATGGCTTTGCTTCACTTTGCGGTTCCGTCCTGGTGGTTGGGGGTGCTGGCTGGGTGCTTGACTCTTCCTCCTCCGGTTCTGGGTTGCCCTCTCTTGGCGGCTGTGCCATGCCCTTGTCGCCCCATTGGGTGTGTTCCGTTGGCCTGGTGGCTTGGTGTTCTGTTGCGTCTGCTTCAGGCGCCTGTGTGCTGAGTCGGTCACTTTGGCAGTGTGGAGGTGGGTTGCGCCTGCCGCATTCCCTTCAGGGACGGGCGGTGGTGGCTGTATGCGATTGTTCTTCTACTCCGCTGTCGTCCTTCCTGCACACGGGCGGTGTGTTGCCTTCCTTCTCCCCCCTCTCCTGCTGCTCTGCCCCGGTTTGTTCGGGGCTCCCGGGTGTGGGCACTGCTTGTCGGGCTCACTTTCTGGTTCCCCCTCCTTCTGGGCCTCGCGGCCCTGCCCTGCACTCCCCCCTCTCCCGCCGCCTTGTGCTTGAGGCCCTGCTATAGCGGGCTCTGGGGTTTGGGTTTGGGCGTTTGGCTGCCCCTCTCTGTGGGGGCGGCTGTGGGCTTGTCTGTTTTTTCCGACTGTTGGGCCTGTGAGCGTGTGGGTCCCTCGGCTCCCTCTGTTGTGGGTGTGCTGTTGGGGTCTGGGGGCTCGGTTGGCTTTCGGCTTGCCGTCTGTGTCCGCTCTGTACCCCCGGTTCTTTCGTTCTGTGGGCTCCTATTCCCGCTGTTGTTGTGTGGAGTCTGTCCCTGTAGGGTGCTGGTTGGCCGTCCTCTGTGGTTTTCCTTGGGCTGTGGGGCCTGGGTCCTTGCCGCCCTGTATGCTCCTGACCTGGCCTGCTTTCAGCGGTTGAGCTGGGTCGGGCCGGGTTGGTGCCCGGTTGGGGGTCCGCCTGGGTCTTCCAGGTGCTGTGGGCTATGGGGTCCTTCTTGGACTCGCTCTGTCTTGTCCGGGTCTGCGGCTTTGCCGCTCCCTCCTCCTCCTGCTCCCTGTCTCGGCGGGTGGCTGTTGCTCCCCTTTTCCTGTCGGCTTCTTGCATTTGCCGGGCTTCTCCTTGCCCCCTGGGGGTTGGGATTTTTGTTGTGGTCCTTCTGTTCGGGCCTGTTTGGTCGGGCCGGGGGTTCGGCGCCCGCCTCTGGTGGGGTGGGCGTTATTTCCTTTTTCTGCTGGGTCGCTTTTTGGCGGTCTCGCGTGTCTGGTCGGCTCCTGTCGTGGGGTCTGGTTTGCTCCCCTGGTTTTTACTGTTGGGGTTGTCTGCCTTGGTAGGGGCCTTCCTCGTATCGTGTTTTGGGTGCTCGCTTCGGCAGCGCATGTTCTCGGTCTGATGCGTTTCAGAGGGGATTGACTTGGTCCCTGCGCACGGATTACACGCATATTCTGTAGCGTTCCATTCGGTCAGTTTGCTACGGGCCCTTCCCGCCTCTGTCCTGGTTCGGCTGGGTGGTTCGGTTTCTGGTGTCTCTGTGGACTGATGCGTCTCTTGCTGAGGCCTTGGTGTTCCGGTAGCTTTGGCTCTAGGGTACGTCTTGTACCTCTGGTTATCGAGGCTCTCACAGGTCAGGGGTTCGGACCCGTTGGGTTGGCGTGAGCTTTGTTGTTCTGTGCTGGGTCTGGGGCCCGTCTGGCTTCTCTTTGCCGTTCCGTGGTTGCTCTGGGGTTTTCCCCTGCCTTGCTGGCCCTGCCTCGTGCTCCCGGGTGTTTGCAGGGTTCGCCTCTGTTTGTGGCTGCCTGTGTGGCGGTGTTCTTCTGGGTCCCTTTGGTGATGTTTGCTCCCTTTGGGTCTCCGGTGTTGGCTCTTCGGCCTTCTCGTTTTTGGGGCTCGGTTTTCGCCCTGCCCGTCTGTCCTTCTCGCCCTTGGTGGGTGCTCGCTTCGGCGGCTCGCTTGGTCCCTGTGAGGGGGGGGGCTCGGTCCGTGGCGCTGCCTTTTCCCGGCCTTCTGTGCGTGGGTGGTCTTTTGGATTCTCCGCTTTCTGCGGTGTCCTGGTTGAGTTCCCTTGGTGGCCGGGTCTCTTCGGTGTCGTTTCCGTCGCCTTCCTGGTTCCCTTGTTCCTGTCTAAGTTCTCTCCTTGGGGTCGCGGTCCCTTCCGGGGGGTCCTTTGTGTGACTGGGGTTTTGTTTTTCCCCTTCTGTTTCTCTTCTGCGCCCCTTTTCCCTTCTTGCGGCTCTTGCCAGTTTCCTTTCATCTGGTTCCGCTGCCCCGTTCCTCTGGTGGATTCGGCTCGCTCGCAGGTGGTGTTCTCCCTTGAGGCGTTGCTGTGTTTGTCAGCCTGCGTCTCCCTTTCTGCTGTGCCTTTTTGTTGGGTCGCTGTGGTGGGGTTGCCCTCTGTTCGTTCTGTCTCCCTTTTTCGGGTTGTCCTTTGGCCGGTTCTGGTGTTTGGTCCGGCTTGCTCTCTGGTCCCGGTTTTCTATGGCCTTTGGCTCCGCGCGGTCTGGTCCGGAGCCTTTCTCTGTCCCCCCTTGGCCTTTGCTTGCGGCTTGTTCCTGCTGGCTCTTCGTGTCTCAGGGGTCCGGGTTTTTGTCCTTCCCGGTTTCTTTCGGTCCCGGGCTGATTCTTCCTGCTCGTGGTTGCCTCTCCCTTGGGTGGTCCTTCCGCTCGTTCTGGCCTGTTGGGTTTTGTCCTCGTTCGTGGGCGTTCCCTTCTGGTCTGCTGGTTTCTTGTGAGTTTCCATGAAGCCGTTTAGCTTTGGTATGTGCTCACTGTGTTAGTCATGTGGCGAGGAAGACTAACGAGGAGGTAATGCCCCGATTACTTACCGGTAATCTTCATTACTCCGAGTATAGTCTTCCTCGCCACATGAGTTCCCATCCCTCCCTCCCTGTCTGGCTATCGGCTTCATGTTTGTGCTCGGTAGTTTCAGGCTGATGGGTTGGGCCGGCCCGCCTCTTATAGAGGTCATGGGTGTACTGGGTCGGCCCTCTTGGGAGGGGATGGGAGGCATGTGATGCTGACTTTTTTGCTTTGGAGGGTTCTGGTGTGGAGCTGAAGCTCACTGTGTTAGTCATGTGGCGAGGAAGACTATACTCGGAGTAATGAAGATTACCGGTAAGTAATCGGGGCAGCAGCGGTTATAAGAAAGCAATTCAATCAGCAGGCATGCTACTGGCTTTAAAAACTGCATTCTATTTATGTTCTTACTGCCCCTTGTGTGGTTCTATGCCGAGGAGCGCTGTCATTCTGTGTGCTCGGTTGAAGCAAAGTTGTAGTCCTTCTATTTTTGTGAAACGTCTTGGTTTTTGGCTTTAAAATTCGGGTCACTCTACATATCTACTAATGTGCAGCTGCTGTCATCCCCTGTGCTGGTGCACGAGCAGGCTGCACAGCACCATGTGCACACATTTGCACCAACATGCAACGGTGTGCGCGATATGTCTATTGTAGGTTTTGTACAGGAAGGACGCACTTCCAATACAAAATACTAGGCTAGGACTTTTCCCACTCTGATGTGTGCTATACAGTACGGCATTAATGCAAAGTTAGAAAGGAGGCAACCAGTGGATGCCCCTGTTACGCAAAGTATCGCAGACCAGTACTTTGCATTACTTTATGGATGGTTTGCAGGCAGCGCAAATCCCAGATGAACACTTTGCACCAGTTTTACCTCCTTGTCGAACATAACTCCAAAAAGTGATATAGTGTGCACTACTATCAACGAAACTACACTTAGGAAGAGGTGTGGCGCCGCGGCCAGGGCAACGGAGTCTGGGGATCACGGTTCGATCCCCGGCGCCGGCGGCAGATTAGCCCAGCACCATGTGACTCTGGGCAATAGCTTGCTTAATCTTCCCAACGGCCCCCAGCGCCTAGAGACCCTTACGGGTGATTGTTCGCGCTTTACAAATGTGGATATTATTATTAATAAGTAAGGTGTCCTGACCTATCATCTTCATGTCCTGTGGAAAGGATCAGAGAACGATTGCGCTCTCCCAGGCGGCTTCCATGCATGAACTCGGCATTTATTCATTCTGTATAGTGCTGACCAACCAGCCTCAGTCTGCAGTCCTCCTTTGACCCAGAAAGCAGGGGTCAGACCCTAAAAAAGTAGTTAGGGTAATAATCAGCAGCGGCATCGTGCACTAATAGGAAGTGTCACTGGAAGAGAGGTCACACACATATCATAGCCCTGATGGGATTGGGTGTTTTTTCCAAAATATAAAGGGGCCCAGGGGTCCTGCAGCAGCTTATCAGCCCCCACTTACTGTCCAATAGAGCTCTGAGGTCCAGTAACTGGGGCCTTCTCACTGTCCGCAGAGTTAGCATAGCTAGAAGAGGAGGCCGAAACTTCTCTTTTCTTGTTTCCAAATTCTGGAATTTGTTGTCTATCAACGTGAGACTGGACGAAAATTTCCTGAGCTTTAGAAAGAGATTAAAAACCCATCTTTTCCCCTAGCCCCGCCCGGTTCTCGTACTCTCGTCCAGCCTGCCCTGGGAACCCCTGGTGGGGTAGCCGTGCGTCTATAAAGCTGGCGAATAGTTAGAGCTGAGGAGCAAACTTGAATAGATATGTATGGTGTGTATGTAGGTATATGTATAGTAAGCTATCTACATTTTAATAGACAAATCATACATTCTAGTCTGACAATGTGTCAGCTATTGCGGTTCATCAGTGACTGAGGCAACGCAGGCGCAAACATGAATTTAGAAGTCGGCAATAATGGTTGACATGCAATAAAACACGCTCTTATAGTATAATAATTTAAATATGAATGTCATCCAGTCAACATCACTTACGATGTATCACATCAAGTGCATGCATTTGTGCTACTTTAAAGATGGCTTCCCTTGGGACGCAAGTACCCTTTCCATCCAAGGACTTCAGAGGTTAGTGTTCATGTGCTGGTGTTTATCAGTGGAATGCCTTCCTGCTTGTGAGAGTGCTGTACGAAAGCAGCCCATAGGCTAGTTATCAGCGCCACTGGAATGAAGTAGCAGGGGAGCTCAAAATTATGTGGCAGGGTTGACCACATTCTGCAGCAAGAAAAGGGAAATTATATGCAGCACGTTTTTCGATAGTATTACTTCATTATTTGTGATTTTGACTCATGGTAATTCTGTCTCCGCAAAGATTTCACCTCATTAGTACCTGTTTAACACCCAAATACAGAAATTAGCAATTGAAAGGCCTTCCACTGTGCACAAAAACGTCACCACGTTTTAGTAACATTTGATCCGTTTGAGTTAGAAACTTTTTTTTTAATCTGCAGATTATGCAGCAGATGATGGATTGTGTGGCAAATGCGACAATTCCATAATAATGTGGAAAAGCTGCAGAATCGCATAATTCCGGTGGCTCTGGTTATTATAAATGAATAGGCGGCTTTAAAGTAATTTGACCTTACTTTGATTTGATTTCAGGCAGCAAAGGCGGTGTAGGGAGGGCGGTATGAAGCAATTCGGAACAGCATGGAGCAGGTGCCGAGAGACCTGCTTTAAGAAGTAAGCGATCAATCATTAGGTAAATCCTCAGGCATCCTGTTCACAACTTAAAAGATAGTTGAGCTTTTAAGTGACACAAAGTGATAACATTTTAAAAGAAAGGGAAGGTGAATTTGATTGATGCATTTAAAGGGGGCGAGCCTGAGTATTCATGCTGTATTGCTATAAAGTAAAAAAAAAACATACACGCTCCAGATGCAAAGTGCTGTTAGGAAAAAAACAGGCCTATATTAAAGTGTCACACAGGACGTTGCATCGATTTTGCATGTGCAACAAGCAATCACGGCTTTTGAAATAAAGAGAGCTCACATTTTTCGAGGAAATCAAAAGTGATTTAGAGCAGCGGGGGAGATGTCCTTCAAGGCAGATGTGCCTGTCAAAATGCTAATGGTTAAACATATACACAGCTCTGGAACAAAGTGGCTTGTGGACAAGCAATGTTTCCCAACGCAATCCGAGATCTCAAGGGACGGGGCCTTGGGATAAGATCTCCTGGTATCCCCATCCCTCCTGCGATAATGTCAGTAGTACAAGCAGAGGGGCAGATTTACAAGCCACTGCTCTGTTACTTTTTTTCCATATTAACAGCAACAACCGGCGATAATTAGCGCTAAGCGCACTTAGCACTAGGATAATTATCGCCGGCTAACATGGATTTTTATCGCTGAGATAGCGTGCTATTAGCAACGCTTATCTCAGAAGCGATAAAAATCTTAGCGCTAACTGAAAAACGTGAGATTATCGCTGGAAACCCAGCGATACTCCCACAAAGTTTGGCGTTAGCTTGATGATAGGGCCTCACATACCTAGCCATGATATCCACCTTCCATAGGATATCATTGCTAAGTCAGTCCTGAAGCAGGCATAAGGAAAGTAGCGATAACAGGGGTTATCGCTACTTTCCTTACGCCTGCTTCAAGACTGACTTAGCCATGATATCCTATGGAAGGAGGATATCATGGCTAAGTATGTGAGGCCCTATCATCAACCTAACGCCAAACTTTGTGGGATTATCGATAAAATCTCACATTTGGCAGTTAGCGCTAGGATTTTTATCGCTTTTGAGATAAGCGTTGCTAATAGCACGCTATTTCAGCGATAAAAATCCACGTTAGCCGGCGATAATTATCCTAGCGCTAAGAGCGCTTACCGCTAATTATCGCCGGTTGTTGCTGATATGCCCCTAAATATTTTATACTTTTTTAATATAGGAAGTGAGTTTCAAATAATGAAAAATGTTTGGGAAGAATGCCAATCCCAGAAGTTCATGTCCGCGTTGACTTCTAGGCACACTCATCTCAGACATAACCTTGTGCAGACACTCCGGGAACGGGAAGCCTGTTCTTTCTGCTCCTTTCTTTGTGACTCAGGATGCCTGCGCCTAGGATGGTGGTCTGGCGACGAGGCGCACCACCACCTAAAACCTTACACACTCCCACTGCACTAGCTTCAGATTGTAGAGTTCCTGGGTGCTCAAACCTGGAATGCTGCCATCGGTGGCACACTGAAGAGCGCCGAGGATGGAAGCCTGGCGACGAGGCGCATCAGCACCTAGAACCCTACAAACACCCACACTGCACTAGCGTCAGATTGTAGAGTTCCTGGGTGCTCAAACCTGGAATGCTGCCATGGGTGGCACAATGATGAGCGCCTATGATGGTGGCCTGGTGACGAGGCGCACCACCACCTAGAACCATACAAACACCCACTGCACTAGCTACAGGTTGCAGAACTCCTGGGTGCTCAAACCTAGAATGCTGTCATGGGTGGCTCACTGAAAAGCGCCTAGGAGGGTGGTCTGGCGACGAGGCGCACCATCACCTAGATAGAACTTTAAAAAAAACTCCCACTGCACTAGCTTCAGATTGTAGAGTTCCTGGGTGCTCAAACCTGGAATGCTGCCATCGGTGGCACACCGAAGAGCTCCTAGGGTGGTAGCCTGGCGACGAGGCGCATCAGCACCTAGAACCTTACAAACACCCACACTGCACTAGCTTCAAGTTGTAGAGTTCCTGGGTGCTCAAACCTGGAATGCTGCCATGGTGGCACACTGAAGAGTAGCCTTGTTTCTGTAACAAAGGGTAGGTGCCGCTACGTGGTGTTGCATTTATTTCATCTGCTCCTTACTTCCAATGCACCCACACCTTGTGCCATAACAATATGAAATAGGATTTGATGGATGCATCGGTCCCATTTATTGGCTCTGTAATTGGGGAGGAGCTAATGTGGAAGCCAGAAATGGAGCAAGGATGCTTAGTGCGCCCGTCAAAATATAAATTTGCTCCTGGAGCGCTCCCCATCAAAGAATATAAAGACCATGTTATCGTGAGTGGGTGGGTCAATGGGTGGGTCAATTAATAGGATTAGCACAGCTAGTGCATGGACATGGCTCATTTAGTAAGTAACGTGACACGGAGTCGTGTATTTGGATTACCGTAAATAATGTAATCATCTCCCCGATCCAGGAGCATTGCACCATCGAAGGACTTGGGGGCTGCCACAGTCTCCATATTTCCATGGCTCGTCCTGGTGGGGCGGGGGACCGGGGGGGGGGGGCTCCTTGTGCACGCCAATCTCATTTTCAAGTTTCTCACCTTCCATTTCCTACTTGACATAAAAATAAATCAAACTAGACTGTACACGTCAAATCATGAACACATTATTTGTGTGATACATTGCACCTTTAAAGCATCAATAGCCTGCTGCAAATGGATTTTTTGTCAGTGTCACAAAAATGATGTAAATTCAGACTGCAAGTGACCTCCATCTAGGATAGAAAAGGAGATGACAGAATTGTAATAAGGGCTCAGTATCACTTTTTTTCTATACATACACATAAAGATATTGTATTTTAAAAGCATCTTACAGAAATCAGCACTTGGGTGCGTTTTTCCTCTAAAGATTCAAAGTAGTTCATAATTGCGATGCAGTCTCCACAGAGTGTTCGTCGCAGTGAGTCGCAGTGGTCCTGGCTGCCGCGCAGACGGCTCCATAGACCGTCTTTGCTTTCACGAAGCAACAGGTGATGCAGAAGTCGATATTTCAACAATCAGTCAATCCTGCGGTTTGAGAAAATCACACAGGTGCTTCAGAAACGTCATGAAGGAAAAGCACACAAGACATTGAGAAGGTCTAATCTTCGGTCACAGCGCCATCTAGTGCTTTTAGTTGTTTTTGGAGAAGTTCAGGAAGAAAGTTTAGCTGCTACAGGAACACTGCGTTACTATATTGTAGAATGCAGCATGACGTAGTCTAGAAGGTGAAAATACTCTCGGTTTATTAAAACACTAAGGACAAAATTACGAGGTTTCCCTAGAGTGCACGTAGCGTAGACGTGAAAAGCAGGAGATGAAATTCAAGGTAAAAAAAAATCTGTCAAGCGAACCCAAAAAGTCAAAATAGAAAGTTCTGTAGATCAATGTCAGTGGGAAACAAAGGTTTCCTCAAGACTTCATTCTATCTCACTCCAACTCCGTTTAATTTGTATTTAGAAGTTTTTTCAGAACCCCTTGTGGCTATCCTCAGGAAGTCTGAGATTCATTAACATCAATATGAGGATCTATTTTATAACTTCATTCCAAATGGTCTCGATAAGATCTATTTTATGACTTTGCCCCTGAATGATATCTCTTTACTCTGTATCACCCAGGAAAATATCCAAAGATGGATGTCTACTCAGTTCGAAACGTAACCCTCCAAAACAGAATTTCTGGTAAACTTCCCAGAAAAATGCCAAGCTGCCCGCCCAAGCGTGGACTGATTCATGTTCTCTCCTGGATTGTATTCCGGCACTTTTTGAACGTGCCTAATCCCTGCACATCACCCTTGGCAGCAGGCTAGATCTAAAAATGCCAAGGTCTGCTCTGGCCAAGAGTAAACGCGATCACCCCCGGCTGCTTTGGAGTCTACCCCAGATCAAGACCATAAGACTTTAGTTCAGGCACGTGTTATTTTCAGACTGGATTATGGGACTTTGCTTCTCACTACCCAGTCAAAAGTTCACCTAGCGCCCTATGAAGCTTTGCTATGGGCGGCGCTTGCTTTGTTTCAGGGTGCAAAAAACTGAGCACATTGATCCTCTACTTGTAACAATCCTGTGAGTTCCATTTGAAGCAGGAACACAATTTAAATTAAGCAAAAGTTCTGTGAGGGGTTTAGTTGATGAAGGAAGAATGGCGCTCAAACATAACACACCAAGGGTCTATTTATGAACAGGTGAGTACGGTGCCGCAAGATCAGGGGAAAACAAATCGAGCGCGAGACGATTCTACCCTCGTTGCCCAGACCCTACGATTGAATTGTGGATAGACTTACCCGTCATCCATTCCTCCCTACGGATTTTACCCGCCTTTTCCGTCTCTGCCGAATTTGAGCTAGAGACCACGAGTCTTCTTTCTGCTCCTACGAAGTTCTAGATCCTACGCTTCGACTATTTACCCTGTACACCGTGGTCGTGACTGTGGCATCCCCACCCTTCTCTCACAGATTGAACCTACGACCTATTTACTTTTGTTGCCATGGTCATTTCCTTCAGCCCTGAAGATTCACGGGTTGTTTCCCGTTGACGAAACACGTGTCGGCTGGTTGTTCTCATGTCCCTTCAATTCACTTGAAGAAACTCACTATTAAATCTACAAAGACATTTCTGGTGTAGACCTTCTTTCGTGCATTTCGTCCTTACCCTACGGTCTCACTACATTGTGTTTATCCCTAACGTGTGCGCAGAACCTGTTTCTACACAATTTAAATTGCTGCATCACTCACAAAGCCCTACCCCTGTCTACATCTTCCTATTTACCTGATAACTTGAATGGACGGTTTACCGGGCTTGAGGTATGCAGAATTTCTCCTTCTTGAGCCACCTACATTCAAAAAGAGAAGTGAATGAACGAATCCGTCTCACTAAACTTGTGCTACTCGTCGTAAAGCGTTTCAACGCCTCGTCAGGGGTAGTAAGTGCTATATAAATCCACTTATAATTACAATTTACAATTACAGCAAGGCCAGAAGAATTTGGCGTTCACTTCCATCAGCTCTAAGGAGCATCCCTTATCTTGCAGCTTTCAAACATGAGCTTCCCACCCTCCTGTTCCCGCACACTTTGAGTGAGACTGAGAACATGAGCTACACTTCGAATCCCTAAGCCCGTTCACCTCCGCAGATGGGCCTCATCTGGAACCTCCCCACCTTTCTGTCCCAACCTTCTCACCGTCTTCTCAAGATTTTCCACTTTTCTCTATTCTCCTTCTGGGTGCCTTTTTTTCAGGTTTACTTCTTTTCTCTAGGTTCTTCCTTTGCATTGGTTTTATCCACACTTCGCTTTTTTCCCTATTGTCTTAATCCTGTTGACAACTTTTTCTGCTACATTTTCTCTGGTTGTGGTTGTTTAGTTTTTTTACCCTGTATTGGACATGTTAATTGATTTTATTTATTATGAAATGTAACTTATGTTTGTTCTTTGTAAAGCACTCTAATGCACTTGGGTCATGTACAAGCAATAAAAAATCGTGTGAATTATTATAAAAACAAAAAAAATCAAAGCACCCCTTCTACTAAACTTTAATAACATGACATTGCCCCAAAGACACAGCTCTACTGAAAACAGAAACGCTGGGCAGTAAAATGAAAAGTGCCTTGCTTTCACAGGAGAGTATTGTGTCGTTTTAGGAAGACTTTTACCAGTGGTGCCCTTTAAAGCACATTGGCCTAATACAACTGCGCAAAACTGAACTTGATTTTACTCCATGATAGAGATAATCCACCGAAGGAATGTGGTGTACATTCATGATAAAATGGTGTATTTTGGGGTACACACATGCATGAACCAACATCGATAACGAATCTCACTCTGGCCTTTTGGGCAAGCGCAGTGCTTTAAATGGCCAGGGACTGTCCGGTCCTGAGTATACGAACATCTTTAGTTGGAAAGGGAAAGTACCTGCACTTCTCAGCACTTCTGTAATGCATTTAATGGGAGAGTACCGGCACTTCTCAGGAGCAAACGGGTACTTTAAATAACGAGTACCTGTGTGGAAATTTAGTTCGTATCCGAACATTATCTGCGCCATCTTGTCTCTCCCCAAGCGCCACACACAGAAAACGCGCGACGGCCATTTTAGACACCATGATCTCATTGCCGATCGCCAGCGCGTCCCTCAGGTGCTGCAAACATCCCCCGTACGCCGGCCACCCCCGCTCTCTCATACATGGGCCATAAAACCCTCCCCTTCTGCGCGACCCTGCCATGGAACCACATCCCGCGCCTGACCAACACCTCCTTTCATCCCATACATGGTCATACATCCTTTTGATAACCCCCTTCCTCTGCGCCCGATTGTCCGAACCGATCCCAGGCCATCACCTAGCCCTGCGGATGCAGTTTATTGCCCCTACTGTAAGGGAAACACCTCACATCAAAGGGATTACAGTAGATCAAGGCCCCCCACCCCCTGAGACCCGACCAGTCGCACACACCCCCGGGAATTGGCGGAATGTCCAGCTGTGTGATAGCCATCTCCTACTGTGGGTGGGGTGGGGACTTCCACTGTAGATATGTGTGGGAGCGAGCTTGAGGTGGGGGTTCCAAGGATGTCTTTCCGTACATCAAAGTCTCAACAAAAATGTGTCACGTGTAATAAAGCAATAAACCTGTGTATAAGAGGCCAGGCCTCAAAGATGTGGAGAGAGCACCTCGAGACGATACCTTGCTGTCCGATCTGATGTGTTCTGCTCCGACGGAATAAAACTTTGTTTCCTGCCTTCCAGTCTCCGGCGCCTGCCTCTTTTGTTGGTTAATCATCGAATGGTATAAGAGGCGATTACCGCCGGGCAATACTAGAAAGGTTATCGATTGAAACCGCCTTGACCATTTTACACCTGCACTTTGATATTTCCATTTAAAGGACTAGGCAAGCCCTGTTGGACCTTCATGTAAATAATAAATGTAATAATGTAAAGATTGTTTTTGCTTTTCGTGTCCACATGTAATGATACATTTAGTAAAATCAAAACATTGGCCTTGCATTTCCTGTCAAGACGTAGACAGCTGTAACCATCATGTAAGTAAAACGTGTAATATTGTAAACATTGTGTTTGATTTCCCTGCCCACATGTTAATACAAACTTGAAAGAATCTAAACATTGGCCTTGCATTTCCTGTGAAGACGTACATGAAGCAAATATTAATAAGTATTTGTAAGTCATACCGGTCCCATGAAGCGATTTGTAATAAAAATGTGTAAATCGTACGTGTCATATTACATCCCCCTATTGATCACTCTTCCTTTTTCGACACATTGTACCTGTCCCAAGCCTTAAGAAACAATATGTAGCTCTCCCGTCACCTTTCGATGTACCTGTCACAACCCTTCCAAAACAATATGTAGCTCTCCCGTCGCCTTTTTGTAAATCTGACGGGTAGAATGAAGCACTTATTAATAAGTAATTATAAACCACACGTGGCATATTACATCCCCCTATTGTCCTATTCATCTATCCACCAATATGTACCTCTCCTGTCGCCTTTTTGGGTGAATCGATTATTAATAGCCCTTTAAAAGACAATAGGAACCTTACTTTAAGGCAGAGGTCTTCAAACTATTGTAGGTTGAGCACCCCCAGCTGAATTTTTTTAGATGTTGGACCCCCACCACCTAACAGAAATTTCGGGAATCTGGTACACTATACAATCAACCGCCACGTGCATATCATGGGCCATATATGGCAAGTAATGTTCAACACAATAAGAGTGTTTAGTAAACTGCAGGTTTGTGATCTAAAATAAACTTTTTTATGGTTGTTACATGAAACAAACACATTTCCCTGCAAATAGTAATAGACTTTTACATCAATCACATTAAAAAGAAATGAAACAAAACGGTATTTACAAGAATCTGTTTAGGAATTATTGCAGGCCATCAGGGCAAAAACAGAGCTGCCTCTATCAAGGGGCCCCCTGAAAGGCTGGATTGCAGTGCATGTAAATGTGTCCTTTTGTAATTTAGGACAAAAACCTTGATGGGACACGACAGGACATACTTGTGTACAGGGGCACAACTAGACCCGAACTTCAGGTGGGGGCTAACACTCCCAGCCATGGCTGGCCCTAGCACTGGTCGCACACAGTGCAACAGTCTGTTTTGGCAGCCCCCTCCTCCATTTCCTCCTTCTCCATGAATTCCCTCACTGACACTCACCAACAATGCACCTCATCTCTCTATTGCACCTTTCTGGCAAACATTTCATGTTTTTTTATAGCACTTCTCATTGTTTACTCACACTCAGTTCTTTGATCTGCATGGTACACATTCTTTGTAGCAGGCACATTAACCCTCTGTGCTGTGTGGGTGGCAAGAGTACCCACGTGAGTGCACGGTCACCCATGCAACAGTGTGAGAGTAGGGTAAGAGGAGTGACTGCAGGGTGAGTGAGGTGACCATATGAATTTGGGTGAGGGTGTAAGTGCAGAGTGGGACAAATGAATGTATGGTTAGTGATGGGCTTATTTGAGTGAAATTCCAGATTGAGCAGTGAGGGGGACAGGTGAGTGAAGTGTCACATGAGTGCAGGTTGAGTAGTGTGCTCGTGTGACTGCAGGGTGAGGTCCAGGGTGAACAGCGCCAGTGCATTGTGAGTGCAGAGTGATCACTGAG